>NC_143130.1:5504642-6172500 GCF_059928025.1 Delphinapterus leucas | reverse complement strand
CTTCAAGGAAGCTTTTATTTTAAGCACCTAAAAGAAAGAATTGTGGTAAGTCAGTGCTGTAAAAAAGGTCATTTCTTGTACCTTAACTATTAGCTCTTTCAAAAATTTAATATTAACTACAGACCACCGTGCTGTGACTTGTGATTTTGCAAGGAAAGCACAGCCAGCAATTCTGTACTATCTGTTGGATTTTGATGCACCAACTATTAAGTGTATTCTTAATTAAGGTTATACATATCTCATAAGTGATGGAAAAGATTTTTAAGAGAGTGTATGAGCATCTTAGTGTTAAAAATGTACACTTACTAATAAAAAAATGAATATTCACTAATTAAACTACCTACCATTGACACTAATTCCATTTTATGTATTTTTACAAAATAACTCTATTAATGAATAAATGTTAAAGTTTATTCAGGCAGTAAAACTGTTTTTTGGTAACTCCTTGGTATCCTGAAGTGATGTTTTTTCTGGTTCAGAAAATAACTTTCCTTTCCCTCAAGATTAATAAACTTACTTTCCACTTTGGGGATTCTCATGTGCTCTTATTTCCAGCCAGATTTCAATAATATGTACTATTAAGTTTTTAATTCATTTTTCCATTTGTGTCTATATTCTGGGATCATGATATCAAACGGTTCCAAATGTCACTGGTTCCACCGTGCACATGTACTTAATCTCTCTTTTGAAGGTGTTTTAAAATGTGTTATTACTCTTTTTTTACTCTAAATTTTGAATTTATGTATTTATTACTTACTTGGCTTCAAAAATACTAGAAAGGCATCACGGTTACATAAAAAAACCAAATAACATAATACAAGAGAGGAAAAAAAGAACAAGGAGAAGATTAAATAAGGAAAGTAGGAAAAAGTAAGAAAAGTAAAGAAATTTAATAAAATCACGAGTGTGACTTTGCTACAAAGGCATGCCGTAAAGAAGGCAAGCAAACTACAGTACATGGGCTAAATCTAACCTACTCTTTTTTTTTCTTTTGGTGGTAAGAACACATTAGACGTACCCTCAACACATTTTTAAGTGCACAATAGGGTACTGTTCATGACAAGCACAATGTCGTATAGTAGATCTCTTGAACTTACTCACCTTATACGACTAAAACTTTATATCCATTAAGCATCAACTCTATTTTCCCCACCCCAAACACTGGCAACCATTAATACTCTGCTTCTGTTTCTCTGTTTGATTATCTTATATACCTCATGTAAGTGGGATCATGCGGTGTTTGCTTTCTGTGACTGGTTTATTTCATGTAGCATAATGTTCTTCAGGTTCATCCATGTTGTTGCATATGGCAGGAATTCCTTCCATTTTTAAGGCTGAATAGCATTTCACTGTGTGTAAATACCACATTTTCTTTTATAAATTTATTTATTTTATTTATTTCTTATTTTTGGCTGCGTTGGGTCTTCGTTGCTACTCTACGTTGCGCTGCATGGGCTTCTCACTGCAGTGCCTTCTCTTGTTGCGGAGCATGGGCTCTAGGCACACGGGCTTCAGTAGTTGTGGCACGCTGGCTCAGTAGTTGTGGAGCCCAGGCTTAGGTGCTCCGCGGCATGTGGGATATTACCGGACCGCGGCTCGAACCTGTGTCCCCTGCACTGGCAGGAGGATTCTTAACCACTGCACCACCAGGGAAGCCCTATACCACATTATCTTTATCCATTCATCTACTGATGGACCCTTGGGGTTTTCCATACCTTGGTTATTGGGAATAATGCTGCAATGAACATGAGTGCAGATATCTCTTCAATATCCTGATTTCCATTCTTTTGTTCCATTCCAGAAGTGGGCTTGCAGAAACATACGAAAATTCTATTTTTAATATTTTGAGGAATCTCCGTGCTGTTGTCCATAGTGACCGAACCATTTTATATCCTCAACAACAGTGGAAGCATTCTGATTTCTCTACATCCTTGCCAACACTTATCTTTTAAAAAATAATGACCATTCTAACAGGTGTGAGGTGATAGCCATAGCTTTGATCTGCATGTCTCTGATTATTTGTGAGTGAGCACATTTTAATATACCTGTTGGCCATTTGTATGTCTTCTTTGGAGAAATGTCTATTCAAGTCATTCACCCAATAAAAGACTATTGGCAAAATCATACATCAACAAACTGGATAACCAACAAGAAATGAACAAATTCTCAGAACATACAACCTACCAAGACTGAATCATGAAGAAACAGAAAATCTGAACAGATCAATTACTAGTAAGGATGTTTAATGGGTAATCAAATACCTTCCAACAAACAAAAGTCCAGGACCAGATGGCTTCACTGGTGAATTCTACCAAACGTTTAAAGAATTAATACCAATCCTACTCAAACTCTTCCAAAAAATAGAAGAGAAGGGAACATTTCCAAACCATGTTTATGAATCCAGCATTACCCTAATTCTAAGGCCAAACAAGGATACTATAAGAAAACTATAGGCCTATGTTCCCAATAAACACAGATGCAAAAATCCTGAACAAAATACTAGCAAACTGAATTCAACAGCACATTAAAAGAATCATACACCATGATTGGGATTTATTCCTAGGACACAAGGTAGTTCCAACATATGAAAATCAATTAATGTGATACACTGCATTAACAGAATGAAGGATAAAATTCATATGCTCAACGCCATAGATGCAGAAAAAGCACTTGACCACGTTAAGTACACTTTCATGATAAAAACTCTCAACAAACTAGGCATAGAAGGAATGTACCTCAACATAGTGAAGGTCATACATGAAATGACCACAGCTAACATCATATTCAACTGTCAAAAACTGAAAACTCTTTCTCTAAGACCAAGAATAAGACAAGGATTCTCCCTCTTGTCACTTACATTCAATACAGCACTAGAAGCCCTAGTCAGAGAAATTAGGGGTGCTAATGTATAAAAGAGAGTTCATCTGTTTACTTTGGTTTGTATAAGTTAAGTGCTAGCATTTTAAGTCTACTTAAGGACATATAAAGAGAATGTAAAAAATTAGAGAAAAAAATAAAAGAAACCAACAATTTGGATATAATTATTGCTCTGAATGCCTTAGTCCTGTCTGCTTTTGGTTTTCCATAACTCATTACTTTCTATTTGTCTTCCAGTTTTCAGTTTAAAAGCCACTTTTCCCCCATACATTCCTAGACTCCTCAAAAATGAACTGGGTACCCCACAAGTTTATCCAAACAGCACCCTGTCAAATCCCTTGTTGTAGCACTGGAAACATTCCCTGTAAAGGCCTATTTGCTTGTCTATTTCCCCAGTAGAACATCTCTGCTATGATCTAAACATGTCACGCCAACATGTATATGTTGAAGTCCTAACCCCCAAGGTGATAGTATTAGGAGGTGGGTCTGTGGGCGTCATTAGGTCCTGAGGGTGGAGTCCTCATGAATTGGAGTAGGATCCTTTTAAGGAGTCCCAGAGAACTTTCTACCCCCGTCCACCATGTGAGAACACAAGAAAGTGCTATTTATGGACCAGGAGATGGGCCCTCACCAGCCACCAAACCAAATCTGCTGGCACTATGATCTTGCCCTTCCCAGCCTCCTGAATGATAAGAAATAAATGTCTGTTGTTTACAAGCCACCCAGTCTCTGGTATTTTGTTATAGCCGTTCAAACGGACTAAGGCAATCACCTTGAAGGCAAGAAGAGAGCTAAGTGTACTTCTGTAGACCCAACAATGGGCTCAGTATTTGCTATAGTGTAAACGCTTACATGGTAATGCTTTGTGACTGACTGAAATGGCAGTAGTTTTGTGGAAACTGTAATGACACCACAGTATGAAAGGTGGAGGTCCTACTGATTATCACCCTTGAAAACTACTGATTTGGAAGACCATAAATAATACACTCTTAAGAGGCTAAAAGTGTTCATTTCTCTTGTCCATTTCTGCTTTTATAAGAGTCAAGAATAAAGGTCTAACTTCTTCTATATGGGACTTAGCAAGGCCTGAACAATGAAGTGTTATTGCAATGGCTATTGTTGTATTTTAGATGGTAGAGGATTTCAATGAGCTTTTTCCTTTAACATGTAAAATTTTCTTCTTAGAAGTTCCTCTTCTATCAAAGGACAAGAATAGAATCACACATTATATTTTCTCATTTATTTGCATTTGTGAACTGCTTTCGGTGACAGGAAGTAGGAAATTTCAGCCAAGGTGATGATTTTTACCTGTCTTCTTTCCCAAAGTTTATATTTAACTTGTTCAGCATCCAGGTCGTAGCAGAGGAACGTGCCTGATGATGACTACATTGGGAAATTATTCACTTCTCTGCTCCTGCTTTTGCAAACAAGCAAACAAAGAATAGCTTGAACCAATATTAATATAAGTGGGTATCTCATTTGGTTTTCTGATTTTTTTCTTTTGGGAAATAAGAAAAAATGCTTCTACACTGGACCCATTCTTCCTGTGACATGAACAATCTATGGATGACACCTGAACTTTTTTCCTTGTGCACATCCTTCCCACCAAAAACCTCCATAATGACTTGAACTGGCAGCTGCTATGTTCTTGATAGGCAATTTGCACTCTTCATAAACTTATATTTTTCTACTTTATCTGTTGAACAAAGATTTACTGGATGCATCCTACAGTAAAACACAGTTCCAGCAATCAAAAGAACTTACTGTTATGTTTGTTATTCTAAGCATTATGTGGTTGTTACTAAGATTTTTAAAACAGGCTAACAGTGTGACAGGAAGGTTCTGAGTTAGGTATAAAGAAAAGGAGGCTCAAATATTGGAAAGGCTCAAACTCTGCATTTCATATTGGTGAGGATATGGTTTTTCCTCAAGCCCAGGAGTCAAAAGAAAAGGTTAAATCTAGGATTTTTTTTTTAAGGTCGTACTAAAATATACATGTATAAACCTAGAGGGTAAGTTTTGTTTGGAGATTAACAGTGTTCTAAAGCCAGACACTGGTTCACTGGTTCTTCTTTCTTCTCTACCTAATTAAGAAGACTAAGTGTATTTCTTAACAGTTAGTAATGAATATCGAACTTACTGAAACCTTCCCTTTCTTTGCTCAGCTTCGGCTTCTTGGCAGCTGAGCCGCTACCCTGGCTACACACGAAAAAATGATGGGAGCTGAAATACAGGGCCACCCAATATGACAATAGAAGCTTTTCCAAGGGCAACAAACAGGCTTTACTTAGCATTCAGTGTTTGGAAGCATGCTCATTATTTTAGCTAGATTAAAAATATACAAGAACCCAAAAATATAATTAAGCAAAGCCTAGAGCAAAGCATTTACCAATGTGGTGGATGAAAACAATGAGATGATTTTGAGACACCTGATCTTGTTGATTTCTCTTTCTCTCCAAACAAAGTATTAATTTAAAAAAAGGCAGACTTCACATGATGAACTATTTAACTTTCTACAGCATACCCACAATTCCAATAACATTAAGCACTTGGGATATTCAGCATCTGAATAATACAGTCTTTTATTATACAAAGTTTCCTTGATAAGAGGCAAAAATTACATTTCAGATTCTGCTCTGTCTCTTGCATCTTTGCTATAAATTGTCCCTAGATCAGTGTCATTAATCATATTTTGTAGACAAAGAAATGAGATACACAGTGGAGAGTGATTTTTTTAAGATATTAAAAGTTTGGAAGATAAAAAAGATTTTACTTTACCAGCTTCTAGTTCATACTAATCTTTTTAAAATATCCATTCCATAATTTACAAACAATTTGTATAAAAACAACAGTAAAAATCTGAAAATGGTGTCATTCTCCATGAGCTTTTCTTTATTAATAGTGAGATTGCCAAAATAATTTATCATTATCTACCACTATTGACTCTAATACTTTATTATAAAAGCATTTTTATTTTAATGAGCAAGTTATATACAAGCTTACTTGAAGACTGAGTCAAACAATTTGGTTGCAGAAAAATAATAGCTCTACAATTATATCTCATATTCAATTCTGCAAAGCAAACATCTTCCACTATGGAGACTTTACCCCAAACCATATTCTACTCTTCAGTATGGAAGGCATAAGCAGAATTCTTCTTAACCACAAGCAGCCTACTTCTCCTTCATCCTTGAGGATCAACTATTGGGGCAGAAAAGAAGTTCTGAGCCCTAACTTTCTACTAACCCGCAATTATAAGTGATGTGAGTGGGATTATTGGTTTGTAACAGACATTCGTCCTGCCGCACTACCTAGAAACATTAGCTTAAAAATAGATAGAAGTGGTCTTACAAAATAGAAAGTTCTTTAGGTCAAATAAATAAAGAGGGAATAATAAATCAAAAAAGTAAAATCACAAACTGATGGTGAGTAATGAGCTCCTTGCTTATTTGGAGGCTGAATTTATACTGCCTGTATGCTCGGGATCAAAAGCTGAAAATATTAAAACCTGGTCCCAAGTGGAAAAACAAGAGCACACTAAACCTAAAGCCAGAAGAAGGAAGGAAACAATAAATATTAGAGCAAAATTTAATGAATTAGATAATGGAAGCACAATTGAGAAAACCAGTGAGCCAAAGTTATGTGAAAGATCAACAAAATTGTGAAACTTTAGCTAGACAGATCAGCAAAAAAGAGAGAAGACTAAAATAACTAAAATAAGGAATGAAAAAGGGGACATTACTACCAACCTTATAGAAATAAAAAGGATTGCAAGTGAATACTATGAACTACACACCAACAAATTTAGATAACTTAGATAAACTGAACAAAATCTTAGAAAAACATAAACTACTGATACTGACTCTGAAAGAAACAGATAATCTGAATAGTCGTATAACAGGTAAACAGGTTGAATTAGTAATGTAACAACTTCCCACAAAAAAAAAATCAGGCCCAAATGGCTTTACTGGTGAATTCTATCAAACAGTTAAAGAATAATTAATACCAATTATGCATAAACTATTCCAAAAATAGAAAAGCAGTAAATACTTCCCAACTCATTCTATAAAGCCAGTATTACCCTGATACCAAAGCCAAAGACCTCATACCAGCAGAAAACTAGAGACCAATATCTCTTATGAATATAGGTGTAAAAATCCTTGACAAAATACTAACACACAGAATCCAACAACATGTAACAAGTATATATTATACACCATTATAAATTGGGATTTATCCCGGGAATTCAAGGTTGTCTTACCATCAGAAAATTGATTAATGTAATAACTCATTAATACAATGAAGGACAAAACCACATGATGATCACCCAAGAAAAGCATTTGATAAAATCCAATATCCTTTATTATAACAATGCTCAAGAAACTAGGAGTACAAGGAAACTTCCTCAACCTGTTAAAGGGCACCTATGAGAAGTTCACAGCTAACATCATACTTGGTATTGAAAAACTAAATTCTTTTCCCCTAAGATCAGGAACAATACAAGGATGTCCACTCATGTAACTTCTATTCAACATTCCACTAAAGGGTCTATCCAGGCCAATTAAGCAATATAGTGAAATAAAAGGCATTCAGATTGGAAAGAAGTAGAACTATCTCTATTTGCAGATGAAAGAAACTTGTATATAGAAAATCCTATGGAATATCATGAAAATATTACTAGAAATAATAAATTAGTTCACCAAAGTTGCAAGATCCACATCAACACAAAATATATAAAAATCAATAGCATTTCTATACTAGTGATGAACAATCCAAAAAAAGAAAATTAAGAAAACAGTTACAGGGACTTCCCTGGTGGCGCAGTGGTTAAGAACCCACCTGCCAATGCAGGGGACACGAGTTCAAGCCCTGGTCCGGGAAGATCCCACATGCCGCAGAGCAACTAAGCTTGTGCACCACAACTACTGAGCCTGCGCTCTGGAGCTCGTGAGCCACAACTACTGAGCCTGTGTGCCACAACTACTGAAGCCCACTCGCCTAGAGCCTGTGCTTCCCATCAAGAGAAGCCACCGCAATGAGAAGCCCGCACACCTCAACAGAGAGTAGCCCCCACTCGCTGCAACTAGAGACAGCCTGCGCACAGCAACAAAGACCCAACACAGCCAAAAATAAACAAATAAATAAATAAATTTATAAAGAAAGAAAACAATTACATTCACAGTGACATCACGAGAACAAATATGAACAAATTTAACAAAATAAATGTAAAATATATACTCTGAAAACTACAAAACATTGTTGAAAGAAATTAAAGATGACCTAAATAAACAAAAAGACATCACATTTATGAATAAGATGACTTAATATTGTTACGATGGCAATACCTTCAAACTGATCTATGTTTTTAATCAACAAAATACTTATCGAAATACCAGCTGGCTTTTTGTAACTGACAAGCTGATTCTAAACTCCAAAGGGAAATTCAAGGGACCAACAATAACTAAAACAATCTTGAAAAAGGAGAACAGAGTTGGAGGACTTACACTTTCTGATTTCAAAGCTTACGATAGAGCTACAGCAATCAAGACAGTGTAGTATTTGCATAAGGATCAACATATACATCAATGGAACAGAATTGAGAGTACAGAAACAATTCTTCACATTTCTAGTCAATCTATTTTCCACAAAAGATCAAATACAATTTGATGGGGGAAAGAATAGTCTCTTCAACAATGATGATTTACATTCTTTACAAAAGTCTATGGAATATTTCCCCCAAATTATTATATGCTGGACCAAAAATAAATAGTAGATGACTTGAAAGTTTAAACATCTTTTTATTTTTAATGGCACCTACCAACTATTCAAAATGGCAGGTGATAGGTTGGACTGAGGGTATTATGAGATGTTATTAAAAGGTTGTAGGGGTAATTCACAAATTTAAAACCTGATCAATCTTATCTTGAGAAGAATAGAGATGACTGAAAACAGAAATTCTGCCACTGCTAGGATGTTCTCACAATTTCTTGTGTTTCACACCAGTTCCCTCTATTTGGCAGTGGTCACAGCTGATAGTGGCTCTGAACTAATATACCTTCAAATTCATTACCAGGGAGAAGAGAAGCTTCTCTAGCCCAGCCACAGGGGGAACATTCTTATTGTCTTGGGTTGGGCATGCATCCCTCTGGATGGGCCAATTACTAAGGCAAAAAATGTTGATGGGTATTAGATAAAATAATCTAAACAATATGTTTGAAGCCTATTATCTTCTTTGCTTCCACTTTGTACTACAATGATTTCCATCCAAACTGAAAAAATAAAACTTGCTTCTAACCTAATCCTGAATGCTCTGGGGGATTGGAGATGCCCCAGAAAATGTTCAGTTATCCCTTTCTACTGTATGCTTGGCTGTACTGTGAATAGAATTCAATAAGACTTTCCTAAGAACTAGGATAAGGGGATTCTCTCTAATTATACCCATGCCACCTCCTTTTCTGGTTTTAAAGCCAAACACAAGCATAATAAACCTATGTAGCCTCACAGGGAAATATCACCTACCATTGATTTGTTTCTTCATCTTTCCTTCACCTTCTCACCTGCATCAGACATTTTGCCTTAATTACTATAATGATGAGGATATGCCCCTTTTGCCACAGAGCACAATCAAAGCAGGGGTAGACAGTAGGCTTCATGTTATACAATACTTTGTGCAAAAACAATGAACCACAGCCAATAAGAAAGGTAAAACGCTAAGACATGGAAGCAACCTAAATGTCCATTGACAGATGAATGGATAAAGAAGATGTGGTACATATATACAATGGAATATTAGCCATTAAAAAGAATGAAATAATGCCATTTGCAGCAACATGGATGAGCCTAGAGATTGTCATACTAAGTGAAGTAAGTCAGAGAAGGGCAAATATGATATGATACCGCTTATAAGCAGAATCTAAAAAAATGGTACAAATAAACTTATTTGCAAAACAGAAACAGACTCACAGACTTAGAGAATGAACTTATGGTTACCAGGGGGGAAGGACTGGGGGGAGGGATAGATTGGGAGTTTGGGATTGACATGTACACACTGCTATATGTAAAATAGATAACCAGCAAGGACCTACTGTACAGCACAGGGAGCTCTGCTCAATACTCTGTAACAACCTAAATGGGAAAAGAATTTGAAAAAGAATAGACACATGTATATGTATAACTGAATCACTTTGCCAGTACACCTGAAACTAACGCAACATTGTTAATCACTATACTCCAATATAAAATAAAACTTAAAAAAAAAGAAAAGGTAAAAGTACTGGATACTTAATACATGCTTGACACTTTGCATGATCATCTCTTTTAATTTTAACCACAAACGTATGAGAAGGTACCATTTTATAGAGGAGGGTCCAGCAATGGTTAAGATGATATGCACAAGGTCACCAGGTCCTTAGTAGCAGTAAAAAGCAAGCACCTGTGTCCATGCTCGTTACCAGCGTATTATACTCCCTTCCTGAGTTTTAGCAAAGAAGAAGCTTTCAGCATTTAAAAGAAATGGCATATCATGTAGGAGTTTAATATTTTTTAAGTAAGTTATTTGTTATGCAAATATAGGTCTTTTCACATATGATTCCATGATCTTTTGGGTAATTTAAATGCCCTGTTCATCTTATGTCCTCCATTTGGGTGATTTACTCAAAATATTTGTTTTGATTTTATGAAATGGGAAAGTTCCTTTGAGACTCCTTCATAAAGAGAGGAGGGCAGGAGGATGCTAAGAGTGGACGAGAGTATTATTGGCAATTTCTGGGGTCCGACCTCTCCAACATGCAGAGACTTCCTCTTTTGAGCTGTGTCTGCCACTGCCTTTGAGACAAATATGTCATAGGGAGTCTGGTCAGTTGAGAACTGCTATATCATTCCATCGCTTTAATGAGGGGCAAGAACGGTTTACTACAGAACATCATTTAGACACGATTCCCATTTAATCAATTTATAAATTATATATATATGAATTCATATTCCAATAAAAAATACCATTCACGGATTTATCATGTTGGTATGCACTGTGTGATTCCTTATGGAGTCCCACGGAGCCAAGTGTTATAGTAGCAAACCCGAAACGTTTTATGAATTCCTGTCCACCTGCTCCAGGAATAAACTAAAGTTTTCATTATTAGAGTTACTATATTTTCTTCTCAAACCAGAAGGATACTGTTCTGCTTAGCTGGGTCATCAGGGAAAGGTATATGACATCCATCTTGTAACCAACTTTAGTCAGACCCTTTAATTAATGGCTGCGGAATCTGCTTTATCTTTTAAAAGAATACAATCTAATTGTGGTTCAAATTAAACAGTCTAATAGAAGTGACCACGAAGCAATTGATCAAAACTAATGGGTGAGTAGTTTTGCTTTCATTAAATAAAACTCCTGTTTGTTTAGCATAAACACCTTGCTGGACTTAACTCTGGTTATCGATGTATCAGAACCCCTGGAGGAAGAATAGCCAATTATTGTTGGGGCTATTTTTAAAAAGGAGAATTGAGTTTAAAAAAATTAAAAGTATGTCTTCTAACTTTCCTGTTCAAAAAACATTTCTAATATTTCTAACATATACTACAGTTAGGGATAAAAATAAGTAACACAGCCCATGACAATAGAAGACAACACTAAAAATGAGTGCGGTGGATTTTGCCATCTTGAAATTAATATTTTTAAAATATTTTTATTTTTACTTTTCTTGCAGTTTTATTGAGATATAACTGACATATGGGACTGTGTAAGTTTGAGGTGTGCAGCATAATGATTTGACTTACATACATCATGAAATGATGGCCACAGTAAGTCTAGTGAACATCTGTCATCTCATATAGATGCAAAACCAAAGAAACAGAGAAAAAATATTGTTCCTTGTGATAAGAACACTTGGGACGTACTCTTTTAACAACTTTCATATATAACGTACAGCAGTGTTAACTGTATTTACCATGATGTCCATTACATCCCTAGTACTTATTTATCTTATAACTGGAAGTTTGTTCTTTTTGACCACCTTCATCCAATTCCTACACCCACACCCAGCCTCTGGTAACCACAAAACTGATCTCTTTTTCTATGAGTTTCATTATTTGTTTTTGAACTATAATTGACCTACAACACTAGGTTAGTTCCCAGTGCACAACACAGTGGTTCAATAGTTCTATACATTCAAAGTGATCACCACAATAAGTCTAGTGATTACTGGCTATACTCCCCACACTGTACATTTCATACCATAACTGGAAGTTTGTACCTCTTAATTTCCCTCACCTATTTCTCTCAATCCTCCACCCCCTCCCCTCTGGCAACCACCTGTTTGTTCTCTGTATCTATGGCTCTGTTTCTGTTTTGTTGTTTGGTCATTTGTTTTGTTTTTCAGATTCCATATGTAAGTGAAATCATACAGTGTTTGTCTTTCTCTGACTTATTTAACGTAGCATAATACCCTTTAGGTTCATCCAAGGCATCCCAAATGGCAATATTTCATTCTTTTTTTATGGCTGAGTAATATTTCATTTTATACACACACACACACACACACACACACATACATACATACATATACATATATCTCACATCTTTATCCATTCATATATTGATGGGCACTTAGGCTGTTTCCATATTTGGCTATTGTAAATATTTCTGCAATTAACAAAGGTGCACATAGCTTTTGGAAAAGCACTTTCGTTTTCTTCAGATAAATACAAGGAAATAAAATTTCTGGGTCATATGGTAGTCCTATTTAGTATTTTGAGAAACTTCCATACTTTTTTCCACAGTGACTGCACCAGTTTCCATCTCCACCAGCAGGGTATGAGAGTTTCCTTTTCTCCACATCCTTGCCAACATTTGTTGTTTGTGTTCTTTTCGATGATAGCCATTCTAACAGGTAGAAGGTGATATCTCCCTGTGGTTTTAATATGCGTTTCTCTGATGATTAATGATGCTGAGCGTCTTTTCATATGCCTGTTGGCCATCTGCATATCTGCTTTGGAAAAATGTCTATTCAGGTCCTCTGCCCACTTTTTAATCAGGTTGCTTCTTTGATGTTCAGTTGTATGAGTTCTTTGTATATTTTGGATATTAATCCCTTATTGGATATATCATTTGCAAGTATCTTTTCCCATTCAGTAGGTGGCCTTTGCATTTTGTTGATAATTTCCTTCATGTGCAGAATTTTTAGTTTGATGTAGTCCCTTTTGTTTATTTTGGCTTTTGTTTCCTTTGCCTGAGGAGCCATATCCAAAAAATTACCGCTAAGACTGATGTCAAAGAGTGTGCTGTCTATGCTTTCTTCCAGACATTTTATGGTTTCAGTTCTTACATTTAAGTCTTTAATCCATTTTGAGTTTATTTTTGTGCACAGCATGAGAGAGTAGTCCAGTTTTCCCAACACTGTTTACTGAAAAGGCTGTCTTTTTCCCATTATATATTTTTGCCCCCTTTCTTGTAAGTTAATTGTCCATATAAGTGTGAGTTTATTTCTGCACTCTCTCTTCTGTTCCACGGATCTATGTGTCTGTTTTTGTGCCAGTACTATACTGTTTTTATTACTGTAGCTTTGTAGTACAGTTTGAAATTAAGAGGCGCAATACCACCAGCTTTGTTCTTTCTCAAGATAGTTTTGGCTATTCATAGTCTTTTGTGTTTCCTATGGTCATTTTAACAATATTAATTCGTCTGATCCATGAGCACGGGATATCTTTCCATCTGTTTGAGTCATCTTCAGTTTCTTCCATCAGTATCTCATAGCTTTCCAAGTACAGGTTTTTTACCTCCTTAGATTTATTCCTAGGTATTTTATTCTGTTTGATGCAAATGTAAATGGGATTGTTTTCTTATTCTCTCTGATAGTACATTGTTAGTGTATAGAAATGCAACAGATCTTTACGTTTAAATTTTGTGTCATCTAACTTTACTGAATTCATTGATAAATTCTAGTAGTTTTCTGGTGGCATTTTCAGGATTTTCTATGTATAGTATCACGCCACCTACAAACTGTTGATTTTACTTCTTCTTATCCAATTTGGATTCATTTTATTTCTTTTTCTTGTCTGACTGCTGTGGCTAGGACTTCCAAAACCATGTCGAATAAAAGTGGTGAGAATGGGCATCCTTGTCTTGTTCCTGATCTTAGAGGAAATGTTTTTAGCTTTTAACTTTTGAGTGTGATATTGGCCGTGGGCTTGTCATATAGAGCATTTTGTTGAGGTGTGTTCCTTCTATACCAACTTTGTTTAGATTTTTCTATCATAAATGAAAGTTGAATTTTGTCAAAAGCCTTTTCTTCATATATTGAGATGATCATATGACTTTTATTCTTCAATCTGTCGATGCAGTACATCACATTGATTGATTCAGATAGTGAACTATCTTTGTACCCCCTGGGTAAATCACAACGGATCATGGTATATTATCCTTTTAATATATTGTTGAATTTAGTTTATATTTTATTGAGGATTTTTGCATCTATGTTCATCAGTCATATTGGCCTGTAATTTTATTTTTGTGGTATCTGTGTCTGGTTTTGGCATCAGTGTGGTGGTGGCCTCGAAGAATGAATGTGGAAGCATTCCTTCTTCAGCAATTTTTGGAATAGTTTGAGAAGAATAGGTGTTAACTCTTCTTTAAATGGTAAAATTCACCTGTGAAGTCACCTGGTCCTGGATTTTGTTTGTTGGGAGTTTTCTTTTTTTCTTACTGGTTCAATTTCACTACTAGTGCTCAGTCTGTTCATATTTCTATTTCTTCGTGATTCAGTCTTAGAAGATTGTACATTTCTAGGAATTTGTCTCTCATTCTATGAGGCCAGCATTGCCATGTTATCAAAGCCAAGGACAGTACAAGAAACCTCCACACTAATATCCCTTGTGAATATTGATACAAAAATCCTAAACAAGATTCTAGTACAGAATTTAGCAGATATGTCAACATATGAAAATCAATTATTATAATATACCACATTAATAAAGTCATAAAACTGCATAATTATCCGAATTATTGAAAAGCATTTAAAAAACTTCAACACAATTTCATGACAAAAAAACAACAACACACAAACTAAAACAATAAACCACCAACCATGTATAGAAAGAAACCCCCTAAACATAATAAGAGCCATTTGGAAAAACCCACAGCTAACATCATATTCAATGGTGAAAGACGTAATGCTTCCCTTCTAAGATGAAGAAACAAAACAGAATGTCCACTCTTGCCACATCTATTCAACATAGTATAGGAAATTCTGGTCAGAGCAATTAGGCTAAATACATAAATAAAACTTCTTAAAAAATTAAAAGAACCCAAATTAGAAAGAAAGAAATTATCCTTGTTTATAAATAGCATGAAATTATCTTTGTTAAAAAATGACATGATCTTATAAGTAGGAATCCCTAGAGATACCACAAATAAACTGTTAGAACCAATAAAGAAATTCAGCAAATTGCAGAACATAAAGTCAACAGAGAAGAATCAGTTCTGTTTCTATACAGTAGCAATTAACAATTCTAGAAGGAAATTAAGAAAACAATTCCTTTTACTATACCATTAAGAAGAATAACATACTTTGGAATAAATTCACCCAAGGAGGCAAAAGACTAGTACACTTAAAACTATAAAACACTGCTAAAAGAAATCAAAGAAGACAAATAAAAGGAAAGATATTCTGTGTTCATGGATTAAAAGACTTAATATTGTTAAGATGACAATACTGCCCCAAAATATCTACAGATTCAATACAGTATCTACCAAAATTCCAGTGGCATTTTTTTTTTCAGAAATTGAAAACTTATCCAAAACTCACATGGCATCTCAAGGGACCCCAAATGACCAAAACAATTTGAAAAAGAAGAACAAAGTTGGAATGCTAATGTACCCTGATTTTAAAACTTGCTACAAAGCTACAATAATTAAAATAGTATGGTACTAGAATAAAGACAGACATAGAGGAATGGAAACAGAGAGTCCAGAAATGAATCCTCAAATAGTGAATTGATTTTTAACAAGGGTGCCAAGACAATTCAATGGGGAAAATATTTTCAACAAATGGTGCTGAGAAAACCAGATATCCATATAAAAAAGAATGAAGGTGAACTCTTACTTTACACCACATACAAAAAGAAAAGCTCTAAATGAATCACAGGCCTAAATTCAGGAACTAAAACTATAAAACTCTTAGAAGAAACATAGGGGTAAATCTTCATGACTCTGGATTTGGCAATAATTTACTAGACATGCCATCAAGAGCACAGACAGCAAAAGCAAAAAAAAAAAAGATAAATTGGATTTTATCAAAATTAGAAACTTTTGTGTATAAAGGGATAATAATAAGAAAGTTAAAAAAATAGCTCACAGAATGGGAGAAAATATTTCAAATCATCTATCTAATAAGGGATTCATATCCAGAATATATATATATATATATACACAAATATATATATAAAACGCCTACAACTCAAAAAAATTTAATTCAAAAATGAGCAAAGGGCTTATATAGACATTTCTTCGAAGTGGTATACAAAATGGCCAATAAGCACATAAAAAGATGTTCTGCATCACTAGATATTAGAGAAATAATAATCAAATCCACAATGAGATACCACTTCACATCCATTAGACATTACCAAACTAACAGAAATTAACAGGTGTTATTGAGGATGTGGAGAGACTGGAAGTCTCATACATTGCTGGTGAGAATGTAAAATAGTGCAGCCAGTGTGGAAATATTTGATGTTTTGTCAAAAAATTAAACATAGAATTACCATATGATTCAGCAGTTCCACCCACAGGTAGATACCCAATTGGACAGAAAATGAACTCATATACTTGTACGCCAGTGTTCACTGTAGCATTATTCATCATAGGCATAAGGTGGAAACAAACAAAATGTCATGAACACATGAGTGCACAAACAAAATGTATACACTTAAAATGGTGTATTACTTTGAAAAGGAATGAAATTCTGATACATGGTACAACACAAATAAACCTCAAAAACTTTATGCTAAGTGAAGTAAGACGGATACAAAAGGACAGATATTGTTATGATTCCATTTATATGAGATACCTAGAATAGGCAAATTCACAGAGATAGAAAATAGAATAAAGGTTGCCAGGGGCTGAGGGAGGGGAGAATGGGGAGTTACTGTCTAACGGGTGTAGAGTTTCCTTTTGGGATGATGAAGAAGTTCTGGAAATGGACAGTGGTGATAGTTGCACAACACTGTGAATATACTTAATGACACTGAATTGTATATCTAAAAATGGTTAAAATGGCAAATGTTATGTTTTATACATTTTGCCACAAAAATAAACAAATAATCTTAAAAAATAGAGAGAAGGGGGGTGGCCACCTGTAACAAATATTCTCATTGCTCAAGAACAATGAGGGCTCAGAACCGGCTATTTTAGCAACATAGAGGTAATAATTAGTAACTTTGATGCGAGTGAATTGGAGGGCTTTAAGAGGAACTGGGAGGATAGAAATTGGGAACAGTGAGGCACTAACTCTTTTGACATTCTATTGCAAAGAGGGGCAAAAAAATAGGGAAGTAAGTGGTAGTGAAAGAGGGATCAAGAAAATGATTTAAAAGTAACTTCAGAGAAATAATGATATATTTGCATGCTGATGGCAATAATCCTGTCTAGCACAAAAAGTTGATGATGAAGGGGAGAGGGAATTGCTGGAGCAACGTTTTCAAGTAGGTGAGGTGGGATGGAATCTAGCACTCAGGCAAAGGACAACTTTAGATAGGCACATGCATAGTCCAACTATGGGACAAACATCAAGGTAGAGTACTATGTGGGTGTGACATGGTGATGGAAGTCTACAGAAAATCTCTTCCAAGTACTTGAATATTTCTCAAGTATGAAGTGTGAGGAAAGGGGAGGAGGTATTGAAGGTTTAAGGAGAGAGGTAAAGTTGTGAAATAGTGGTTCAGGAGAATGAGAGACTGAATGAACTGGAAAAGTACAGCACGATTGTCTAGCAACATTAAAAATCCATTTAAATGTGGTCTTGAATTTAAAGTAATATCCATCAAGGTAATTATGAGTTTTTCTCAAGTGATGTTCAGCTACATTGGTGCTGGTATAGAACTGGTGGGAAGTTATAATTAATGAAGGTTGAGGTTTTCCTAACTGAGTATGAAAAAGTAAGAGTGATGCAAAAGAAATATGTGTGTATGTAACAGTGTTTATAAAGACCAAGGAATTTGAGGAAGAATGAGAGGAAGGGAGAAAGAACACCAAGTTGGATTAAGGACAAGTTTTTAGCATCAAGGAATTGGTGGTCTCAATCGTTACAAAGAATTATTGGAATTGAAAATAATATGCAGGGAGAGCCGTAATAACAGGGAGTGGTGATCATGGAATGGACGTGAGATTTTGGTTGGGTTCTAGATATTGGTCACATGAAGGCCTAGAATGTGTGATCCCAAGAGTGAGAGGCTGAGGTTGAACAGAGAATAAAATTATTGCCAGAGAGGAATTCATAGAACTGGAAGACTAGAGGATTGGAAGGATCATCTCTTTGTGGACTGAAATTTTTAAATAATATTGGAAAGGGTTACCACGATAAAGGAGCTAAAACTGTACAGAAATAAAGAAGTTCATAGGTGACATCAAAAGAAGTGATAGATGATAAAATCTTACAATATGGGATATGATTCAAAGTTGGAGAGGCACAGGTGTAACAAAGCAGGACCCTATGGGGCCTTCCTGAGACAGATACCCCAAGTCCTCTGCCTGCCTCTTGTTTATAGAAAACCTTTAGTCAAAGAATAAATTTAGTTTTCTGCAGCCAAGTGGCTTTCCCAGTGGTCTGTCTGTGCATTTTTCTGGATACAAGCTGTGTGGATGAAAGGCTCTTGGTGCTCCAGCCAGGAGTCAGTGCTGTGCCTCTGAGGCGGGAGAGCCAACTTCAGGACACTGGTCCACAAGAGACCTTCCAGCTCCATGTAATATCAAATGGCAAAAATCTCCCAGAGATCTCCATCTCAACAACAAGACTCAGCTTCACTCAATGACCAGCAAGCTACAGTGCTGGACACCCTATGCCAAACAACTAGCAAGAGAGGAACACAACCCCACTCATTAGCAGAGAGGCTGCTTAAAATCATAATAAGGCCATAGACACCCCAAAACACACCACCAGACGTGGACGTGCCCACCAGAAAGACAAGATCCAGCCTCATCCACCAGAACACAGGCACTAGTCCCCACCACCACGAAGCCTACACAACCCACTGAACCAACTTTAGTCACTGGGGACAGACACCAAAAACAATGGGAACTACAAACCTGCAGCCTGCAAAAAGGAGACCCCAAACACAGTAAGATAAGCAAAATGAGAAGACAGAAAAACACACAGCAGTTGAAGGAGCAAGGTAAAAACCCACCAGACCTAACAAATGAAGAGGAAATAGGCAGTCTACCTGAAAAAGAATTCAGAATAATGATAGTAAAGATGATCCAAAATCTTGGAAATAGAATAGACAAAATGCAAGAAACATTTAAAAAGGACCTAGAAGAACTAAAGAGGAAACAAGCAATGATGAACAACACAATAAATGAAATTAAAAATACTCTAGAAGGGATCAATAGCAGAATAACTGAGGCAGAAGAACGGATAAGTGACCTGGAAGATAAAATAGTGGAAATAACTGCCGCAGAGCAGAATAAAGAAAAAAACAATGAAAAGAACTGAGGACAGTCTCAGAGACCTCTGGGACAACATTAAACGCACCAACATTCAAATTATAGGGGTCCCAGAAGAAGAAGAGAAAAAGAAAGGGACTGAGAAAATATTTGAAGAGATTAGAGTTGAAAACTTCCCTAATATGGGAAAGGAAATAGTTAATCAACTCCAGGAAGCACAGAAAGTCCCATACAGGATAAATTCAAGGAGAAACATGCCAAGACACATATTAATCAAACTATCAACAATTAAATACAAAGAAAACATATTAAAAGCAGCAAGGGAAAAACGACAGATAACACACAAGGGAATCCCCATAAGGTTAACAGCTGATCTTTCAGCAGAAACTCTGCAAGCCAGAAGAGAGTGGCAGGACATATTTAAAGTGATGAAATGGAAAAACCTACAACCAAGATTACTCTACGCAGCAAGGATCTCATTCAGATTTGATGGAGAAATTAAAACCTTTACAGACAAGCAAAAGCTGAGAGAGTTCAGCACCACCAAACCAGGTTTACAACAAATGGCAAAGGAACTTCCCTAGGCAAGAAACACAAGAGAAGGAAAAGACCTACAAGAACAAACCCAAAACAATTAAGAAAATGGGAATAGGAACATGCATATCGATAATTACCTTTAATGTAAATGGATTAAATGCTCCCACCAAAAGACACAGGCTCACTGAATGGATACAAAAACAAGACCCATATATATACTGTCTACAAGAGAACCACTTCAGACCTAGGGACACATACAGACTGAAAGTGAAGGGATGGAAAAAGATATTCCATGCAAATGGATATCAAAAGAAAGCTGGAGTAGCAATTCTCATATCAGACAAAATAGACTTTAAAATAAAGACTATTACAAGAGACAAAGAAGGACACTACCTAATGATCAAGGGATCGATCCAAGAAGAGGATATAACAATTGTAAATATTTATGCACCTGACATAAGGACACCTCAATAGATAAGGCAAATACTAACAGCCATAAAAGGGGAAATCAACAGGAACACAATCATAGTAGGGGACTTTAACACCCCACTTTCACCAATGGACAGATCATCCAAAATGAAAAAAAATAAGGAAACACAAGCTTTAAATGATACATTAAACAAGATGCACTTAATTGATATTTATAGGACATTCCATCCAAAAACAACAGAATATACATTTTTCTCAAGTGCTCATTGAACACTGTCCAGGATAGATCATACCTTGGGTCACAAATCAAGCCTTGGTAAATTTAAGAAAACTGAAATCGTATCAAGTATCTTTTCTGACTACAACGCTATGAGACTAGATATCAATTACAGGAAAAGATCTGTAAAAAATACAAACAAATGGAGGGTAAACAATACACTACTTAATAACGAAGTGATCACTGAAGAACTCAAAGAGGAAATCAAAAATCCCTAGAAACAAATGACAATGAATACACGATGACCCAAAACCTATGGGATGCAGCAAAACAGTTCTAAGAGGGAAATTTAAAGCAATACAATACTACCTTAAGAAACAGAAAACATCTCAAATAAATAACCTAACCTTGCACCTTGCATGATACAAATAGATGGAGAGATATACCATGTTCTTGGATTGGAAGAATCAACATTGTGAAAATGACTCTACTACCCAAAGCAATCTAAAGCAATTAGAGAAAGAAGAACAAAAAACCCCCAAAGTTAGCAGAAGGAAAGAAATCATAAAGATCAGATCAGAAATAAATGAAAAAGAAATGAAGGAAACGATAGCAAAGATCAATAAAACTAAAAGCTTGTTCTTTGAGAAGATAAACAAAATTGATAAACCATTAGCCAGACTCATCAAGAAAAAAAGGGAGAAGACTCAAATCAACAGAATTAGAAATGAAAAAGGAGAAGTAACAACTGACACTGCAAAAATACAAAGGATCACGAGAGATTACTACAAGCAACTCTATGCCAATAAAACGGACAACCTGGAAGAAATGGACAAATTCTTAGAAATGCACAACCTGCCAAGACTGAACCAGGAAGAAATAGAAAATATGAACAGACCAATCACAAGCACTGAAATTGAAACTGTGATTAAAAATCTTCCAACAAACAAAAGTCCAGGACCAGATGTCTTCACAGGCGAATTCTATCAAACATTTAGAGAAGAGTTAACACCTATCCTTCTCAAACTCTTCCAAAATATAGCAGAGGGAGGAACACTCCCAAACTCATTCTACGAGGCCACCATCACCCTGACATCAAAACCAGACAAAGATGTCACAAAGAAAGAAAACTACAGGCCAATATCACTGATGAACATAGATGCAAAAATCCTCAACAAAACACTAGGAAACAGAATCCAACAGCACATTAAAAGGATCATACACCATGATCAAGTGGGGTTTATTCCAGGGATGCAAGGATTCTCCAATATGCGCAAATCAATCAACGTGATACACCACATTAACAAATTGTAGGAGAAAAACCATATGATCACCTCAATAAATGCAGAGAAAGCTTTCGACAAAATTCAACACCCATTTATGATAAAAACCCTGCAGAAAGCAGGCACAGAGGGAACTTTCCTCAACATAATAAAGGCCATATATAACAAACCCACAGCCAACATCGTCCTCAATGGTGAAAAACTGAAACCATTTCCACTAACATCAGCAACAAGACAAGGTTGCCCACTCTCACCACTATTATTCAACATAGTTTTGGAAGTTTTAGCCACAGCCATCAGAGAAGATAAAGAAATAAAAAGAATCCAAATCGGAAAAGAAGAAGTAGAGCCGTCACTGTTTGCAGATGACATGATACTATACAAAGAGAACCCTAAAGATGCTACCAGAAAACTACCAGAGCTGATCAATGAATCTGGTAAAGTAGCAGGATACAAAATTAATGCACAGAAATCTCTTGCATTCCTATACAGTAATGATGAAAAATCTGGAAGTGAAATTAAGAAAATACTCCCATTTACCACTGCAACAAAAAGAATAAAATATCTAGGAATAAACCTACCTAAGGAGACAAAAGACCTGTATGCAGAAAATTATAAGACACTGATGAAAGAAATTAAAGATGATACACACCGGTGGAGAGATATACCATGTTCTTGGATTGGAAGAATCAACATTGTGGAAATGACTCTACTACCTAAAGCAATCTACAGATTCAATGCAATCCCTATCAAACTACCACTGGCATTTTTCACAGAACTAGAACAAAAAATTTCACAATTTGTATGGAAACACAAAAGACTCCGAATAGCCAAAGCAATCTTGAGAACGAAAAATGGAGCTGGAGGAATCAGGCTCCCTGACTTGAGACTATACTACAAAGCTACAGTAATCATGACAGTATGGTACTGGCACTAAAACAGGAATATAGATCAATGGAACAGGATAGAAAGCCCAGAGATAAACCCACATATGGCCACCTTATCTTTGATAAAGGAGGCAAGAATATACAGTGGAGAAAAGACAGCCTCTTCAATAAGTGGTGCTGGGAAAACAGGACAGGTACATGTAAATTTATAAGATTAGAATACTCCCTAACACCATACACAAAAATAAGCTCAAAATGGATTAAAGACCTAAATGTAAGGCCAGAAACTATCAAACTCTTAGAGGAAAACATAGGCAGAACACTCTATGACATAAATCACAGCAAGATCCTTTTTGACCCACCTCCTAGAGAAATGGAAATAAAAACAAAAATAAACAAATGGGACCTAATGAAACTTCAAAGCTTTTGCACAGCAAAGGAAACCATAAACAAGACCAAAAGACAACCTCAGAATGGGAGAAAATATTTGCAAATGAAGCAGCTGACAAAGGATTAATCTCCAAGATTTACAAGCAGCTCATGCAGCTCAATAACAAAAAAACAAACAACCCAATCCAAAAATGGGCAGAAGACCTAAATAGACATTTCTCCAAAGAAGGTAAACCAACATTGCCAACAAAGAAGGAGATTGCCAACAAACACATGAAAGAATGTTCAGCATCATGAATCAGTAGAGAAATGCAAATCAAAACTACAATGAGATATCATCTCACACCAGTCAGAATGGCCATATCAAAAAATCTAGAAACAATAAATGCTGGAGAGGGTGTGGAGAAAAGGGAACCCTCTTGCACTGCTGGTGGGAATGTGAATTGGTACAGCCACTATGGAGAACAGTATGGAGGTTCCTTAAAAAACTACAAATAGAACTACCATACGACCCAGCAATCCCACTACTGGGCATATACCCTGAGAAAACCATAATTCAAAAAGACTCATGTACCAAAATGTTCACTGCAGCTCTATTTACAATAGCCAGGACATGGAAGCAATCTAAGTGTCCATCATTGGATGAATGGATAAAGAAGATGTGGCACATATATACAACGGAATATTACTCAGCCATAAAAAGAAACGAAATTGAGTTATTTGTAGTGAGGTGGATGGACCTAGAGTCTGTCATACAGAGTGAAGTAAGTAGAAAGAGAAAAACAAATACCATATGCTAACACATATATATGGAATCTAAGAAAAAAAAAAAGGTCATGAAGAACCTAGGGGTAAGACGGGAATAAAGACACAGACCTACTAGAGAATGGGCTTGAGGATATGGGGAGGGGGGAGGGTAAGCTGCGACAAAGTGAGAGAGTGGCATGGACATATATACACTACCAAACGTAAAATAGATAGCCAGTGTGATGCAGCCACATAGCACAGGGAGATCAGCTCGGTGCTTTGTAACCACCTAGAGGGGTGGTATACGGAGGGTGGGAGGGAGGGAGACGCAAGAGGGAAGAGATATGGGAACATATGTATATGTATAACTGATTCACTTTGTTATAAAGCAGAAACTAACACACCATTGTAAAGCAATTACACTCCAATAAAGATGTTAAAAATAAAAAAGATTAAATTTAATCAGAGAAATGAGAAAATGCAGAAGCAAAGGAAAATAGTCAAACAAGACAAAAATCATAATAGTTCAGCTATTAAACAAAGTCAAGGACCTTTAGTTCCTCCTCAAGGGCTATAGATAATATTCTGAGCCATATCCTGTGAGCAGTCTTGAAGATACTGCAACCCTCACCAGGTGGAAGAAGTTAACTACATGGTGACCAGACTGTAGCCATGACATAAGCCGCTTCATCGTACACAATTCTGAGAACTTGCCTCAAGGAAATGGGGAAAAAACTGACCCTGGAATCGAAGATTAACTGTACTTGAAACAATCAATATGACACTGATGGGACCACTGCATAACAAATTTCAAGATGACTGTTGGCGCTAACTGTGCTGTTTAGCACGTACACCCCTGTCCCCTGCTCCCTATAAACCCTTGAAACTCCCCTTTCAAAGCTCTTGCCCCCCGATCAGCAATGGAGAGTTGGCTTTTGGGCATGAGTCTGCCTTCTCCCCAGGTTGCTAGCCTCTTGAATAAAGCAAGCTTTCCTTTCCTACCAACTCTTGTCTCTGGGGTTCTGGCTGTCAAGCAGCAAGCAGCTGAACCCGAGTTCAGTAACACAAGGGAAGAAGAATGATTTGGATGCTGCATTATAGAGCAAGGACACATTTCGCTTTCAGGTCTAGTAATCTCAGGGCTGTGGCAGTAAAACGGAGCCACAACTTCAGAGCCAAGCTTCCATCAGAATAAGAAGGAAAAAGAACAGGCAAAGAGACTGCAGATAAAGGGGATTTTGCTAAAAATGGGCTATGAATTCAGAGGACACATAAACAGGGTTTCAGGAGCTGTATGGAGGTGCCAAAAGGGCACAGAATAGAGGATGTGAAAAGGCTTTGGGAGGTTAAGTGTGGAAGAGGGAGATCTGGGAGTCTGGAGGTTTTGTGGTGATTGATATGTAAAGATATAAAAGGCATAATGTAACTGGTCCTGGCAAATTTAAGACAGTTTATGGTGGTAAGAATGAGGCTGGGAATGTTTGTGGAGTCAGATATTGGTTTGAGGGCTCTCTACTGTCCCCAGATAATTAGGATAAAAGGTCTAGGAAGGCACGGTCTTGGTCTCAGTATACAAGTTTATGCTTGATTCTCCAACGATGTAAGAATAGGTGCTCAGCACGAGTGCCGATCCTGATCCCAAATGAAGGAGTTGGACTTCTGGTGACTCCAGGGATTACCAAGTATAAGGCCCCCTTTTCATCTCTGACTTGTTTTGTCTAATGCAGTCAATATGGGTAAAACTGGAAGTCTTCCTGTTCCCATCCAACTTTGAATTGTTATGTTTCCATGTTTTTATGATTTTATTAAATCTAGGCTCTCAGGTGTGCACCATATATGACACAAGATAGACAATTTCACCCAAGACAGCTTGTCTTCCTTAAATACTTACTTTTGTTTATTTTGGGGGAGCTAAGGATGGCTTACATTTCTTTCTAGTGCTACAGAGTAAATTATATTAAAAAAAAAACAACTATGGTCAGAGAAGTAGCAAAATATATATAGTATATGTATTCAATATATAATTTTTTCCCTTCATTTATTCTATTTTTTTAAAATCCCCATTAAAAAAATCTAATGCTAGCTCTACAGATTTTTTCTTAATTTAATATTGTTCCTTGGTTTAATTTTGCAAAGCACCACGCAAAACATACAGAGTAAGTTCTTTAGTTTAGCCATGCTCATCAGATCCAGTAGATCCTCTTTTCTGCTCAGTTTCAACTTGATTGTTAAAAGCATTTACTGGGAAGCCAATACCGTTTTGCAAACTTGAGTTTCAAAAACTAATCACATAATCCAAAAGGTATTAGCGAATTTGTCAAAGATTATGAGATTGTTTTTGCACATATTTCTCTTTCTCACACAAATGTTAGCAAAAAGCATGAATTTAATGCCCATAAGCAACTGCCAAGTGACATTTAGGATTCGTTTCTCCAAGTATCTTCCAAATTACCATACGCCACAGACGTTTCTGTGCATTAATCCCAATTATGTGATAACATCTATTCCTATTGTTCAACAAGCAGTCCTGTGGTATGAGTAGCCACATTTTGTAAACAAGTTGGCTGCAGAAACAACTATTTACAGAAAAATAGTAAAAAGTCAAAACGTGCAATAATTTTGTGAGTCAGGGAACTTTGAAACTTTGTGATGGGAATCACTGCTTTCCAGCAAATCGTGTTTCTATGGTTTTAACTTCCAAGGGTCTACCCTTTGGAAGGTCATGAGTAATAGTAACAAGAAGTGAAACAGCATCGATTCACTCTAAGATAGAGGAAAATTAATATCCAACCTATGGGCCTGTCTTCACTAATGAGGAACTGTTAGTAAGGACGACATCGATTTTTTAAGTGTGTATGCAACAAATGCCTTATTTATATTACTGCATAAAGTTCAGAAGGGCAGTGGAAATCAGTAGGGAATGATTTTTTTTTTTTGGCACACAATTTCAGTCTCTAAATTATGAGACCCCAAAATAAAACTAATGAATCAGCATCACAAGAAATGAAGTGGGAGTGGGAGACCATCCTTTCCTCAGTAAAAGTGGTAAAATTCTGCAGGAGCACTAGATTGACAAACTGAGCTTTGTGTTTTTTTTCCTGGAAATACACCTGTCACACTCATCTCCATTTTAAGAAATTTCTGAAAGTGATGCTCATTTGTCTGTCTCGTTGGGTACCTGCTCTTGAGGTGAGGATAGTGATTAAGATGCATAACCTTTCAGCCATTTCTTTGTAAAGTGATTCTTTGCTTCCAATCTGGCAGGGTTTTATTGTGCTACTCTGCTGGGTATCAAGGACACTTCGGTTAGTCTGTCACCTCCATGCTCAATATTCTCACTTCCATCTTCTAAATTTCTTACATTATTTCCCCTCCTCTCCCTAATGTACTCCCAGCTCTAGTCTTTGAAATCAGATATCTAATTCCCTTTCTCATCCAATTAAATATTTTTGCTTCCTTTCCTCTAATATAGTTCCTTTTATGATACATAACTGTCACATTATTAGATGTCATTTTAAAGTTTTTTTAATTCTCGTCATCTACATTTTTCATACCAATAATGGTCATTTTAGTTTTTAATTTTCTAGAGAGTACTTTGTCTAATTAACATGACAAGTGTTCTTTAAACAGCTGGATTCCAAATTCATATTGTTTTGGTGATCTTGATAAAAGAATACTGTGAACCTTGGGGTGGTGTGAATTTTAGAATGGCTTTTGATTAAAAATAGCTGAAGATGGGCAGTTACTTTAAAATTGTTTTTTGTCCCAAGGAAAAATTAATTGCATGGATGGGACAATCACTTTAATTATATATCAGTTAGGATTGCAACTGCAACTAACTGAAACCCCAATAAATAGTATTTTAAAGAAAGAGGGATATACTTAATTTCCTCATATAACAAAAAAGTCCAGAGGTAGGCAATTGAGGCTGATGCAACAACATAACAGTGTCACTGATCCAAGCTCCTTCCATCTTTCTACTCCTTGATGTGAGGACCTTCATACCCATGATCATTAGCTATAGGCCTCACTGTCATACTCTAGGCAAAAAAAAAAAAAATGGTGGAAGAAGAAAGGGACAAAAGAGCTTTCGCCTTAGGGGACAGGGACTTTAGGCTACATCTCATGATCCAAAAATGTACCACTCATCATGCTTCAGATGAATTTGGGCTGGAAAAGGTAGTATTTTACATTTCTCGACTCCTCAGTCAATAAAGATGTCACACACACACACACACACACACACATACACACACTGGAATATTACTCAGCCATAAAAAAGAATGAAATAATGCCATTTTCAGTGACATGGATGGACTCAGAGATTATTATACTGAGTGAAGGAAGTCAAATATCATATGATATCACTTACATGTGGAATCTAAAAAAATGGTACAAATGAACCTATTTACAAAACAGAAATAGAGTCACAGACGTAGAAAACAAACTTATGATTACCAAGGGGGAAAGGGTGGGGTAGTGATAAATTGGGAAATTGGGACTGACATATGCACACTACTCTATATAAAATAGGTAACTAATAAGGACCTACTGCATAGCACGGGGAATTCTATTCAGTACTCTGTAATGACCTATATGGGAATGGAATCTAAAAAAGAGGGGATGCTTGTATATGTATAACTGATTCATTTTCCCGTACAGCAGAAACTAACACAACATTGTATATCAACTATACTCCAATAAAAACTAATTAAAAAATAAGGAAGTGCCTTGCTCGTGATTTCTGACTAGCCAACTCATAGTTCCCTTCTGTTTATGGCAGGGCCACCAAAAACTAATATTCCCTTCCATTGGTAGGGCTGTTACAGGGAAATTGCTTCCCAGATAGAAAATACATACTGTTGCTCACTCCTCCACTGCTCACTGCATTCAGGAGTGGCCAAATGTCTAGTTTCATTTCTAGTTTAACAAAATGCAAGCGGAAGTGCTGAGTGCCACTTCCAGTCCAGTGCTTTGGAGAATAATGGATTTATTTTCTATACCTGTTGTTATAGGCTGAATATTTGTGCCCTCTCCAAATTGATACGCTGAAAACTAACTGTTAATATGATTGTATTTGGAAGTGGAGACTTTGGGAGGTGATTAGGTCATGAGGGTGGGGCCTCATGAATGAGATTCATGCCCTTATCATAAAAGAGACCCCTGAGAGCTCTCTTGCCCTATTTGCCATCTGAGGACACAGAGAAAAGATGACTCTATAAACCAAGGAGTGGATCCTCACTGGACACTGAACCTTCCAGCACTTTGATCTTGTATTTCCTAGCTTCTAGAACCGGGAGGAATAAATTTCAGTTGTTTATAAGCCACCCAGTCTATAGTATTTTGTTATAGGAGCCTTAATGGACTAAGACACTTGTCCTTCAGCTGCCAGTGGGATGTAGAGAATTCCATGACTCAAGGCAGTGGTGGAGCCACAGGATGAAAGAACTGTGGGTTCCTAAATCTCTATGTGTAAGAGAATTATCATTGACTAGTAACACTTACATATGAATATTTTATGAGTCAGAAATAGTCATATATTGTATTAAGCCACTGAAAGGTGAGGATTCTGCTAGTTTTTACTTAATAAACTGCTATAACTCAGAACATGCTCCAGATTACATTTTTTTATTTCATGTGCAATGTTTACACTGAAAGAAAATTTTGCAATCCTATTACCAGTAGGAGTTTCTCTTCCCAACTGTCTTTTCCAACAGGAAAGGCAGGATATATTGGCAAACTGCTCTATTCTTCCTTGGTGTCCTGTTTCTGTTTCATGATTATCAGGCCAGGATAAGAAATCACCTCCTTTTGTTTTCTTGGGAAACTTAAACAACATTTTGGGACAACACATTTACAAATGGTTATCCTAATACCTGTATAATATTCATCAAAGAGTTTCAATTGTATTGTACATTCTCTCCATTCTTTCACTGTTAATATAGACTTTCTAAAACGACCATAAATACTGCTTTTGTAATAACCATTCTAATTCATGCATTTGTGTTCAAACACAGAGAAAAATACACCACTTTTGCCTTTTACCTCTTACTAGAAGTAATATAACCTGTTATAATGATAGATTCTATGGAAAACATAAATATGATGTACCTCACCAACGATTTATCTACAAATCTGAATAATGCTGAGCACTGAATGACAACAGGGTAGGAGTCATTGGGTAAAGCAAAGACTAAAAGTACAGGAGGCCAAGAAAATCACCAAACCTGGACTGAAAAAGCAACAATCAAAATGATATCAATGTATTTAAAAGAATAATATATGAATTTTTTGGTTAGCAAGACTTGGTGTGCCATACTTGTGATACCCAAATGCCAATATCAAATCTGTAAAGATAGTCTAAAATTTTTTTAAATGATTAACTGATGTTAAAAATACATACATACATATATATATATATATATATATATATATATAATATATATAGCCACAGAAATAAAAAGGATCGCAAGAGACTACCATAAGTTTACATAAACACAAAGTGACTTTTTGGAGTACTACAAATATTGTCTACCCTATTTATGGCATTGATTCCATGACTGTATATGTTCAACCAAACTGCTCAAACTGGACATACAAAAAGGATGAATTTGAGTGTATTTAAATCACAATTTAAAAAATTGTTCTTAAAAACCCATGTATTATAGAAAGCAACTCTCAGCAAAATGGGAATGGAAGGATTTTTTTTTTAATTTGCTGAAGTACTTTTATAAAAACCTATAGCTAACACTAAACTTAATGGTGGAAGACTCAATAGTTTCCCTCTAGATTTGGGAAAAAATAAAGGATCTCTCTTTCACCATGTCTGTTCAACACTAATGGGATTCTTGCTAATGTTAACAAGGCAGTACAGAGAACTAAAAAGTGCAAAAATTGGAAGAAAAGAAGTAAAACTGTATTTATTCTGAAATGATGATACGGTACATACAAAATCCTAACAAAACTACTGAAACACTTAAAGAATAAATAAGCCATTTAGCAAGATCATACAAAAAAAGGTAAATAAAAAAAACCTTTATTTATATAAACTGGCAGTAAGCAAATGGGAAAAGAAATTTAAAAACCTCATCGTTTACAACAGCACCCAAAGTAAAATACTTAGAAATGAATTATCCAAGTACCAGCAAGCCTTGAACACAGAACACTTTAAAAATAGAGAGAAACACTATATTCATGGATCAATACTGTTAAGATGTTAATTATTCACAAATCGATTAGCTAATTGCAAATTTTACATAGAAATGAAGATTATTTTGAGCGGTGAAAACAGTATTGTACAAGAAAAAAAAAGTCGGAGAACTTATACTAACGGTTATGCAGAGTGTGTATTAATGGTAGAAAGAGAGAAAATAATGGAATGTAACAGATTACCTAAAAATAACTCATTCATATGTAATCAATTTATTTTCAACAAAAGTGCCACAGCAATTCAACTGGAAAAGGAATATTTTTAAAGTACTTATTCCAGAGTAACTGGATATCCACATGGAAAAAAATGAACTTCTACCTCTATTTCACAGTTCACACAAAAAATTAATTTGAGATGGATCATACACTAAATGTGAAAGCTGAAAGTATCAGGCTTTTAGAATAAAATCATAGGAGGCTATTTTCATGATCTTAAAGAAAGATTTTTTTTTAGGTTAGGTTAGATGTAAAAAGCACAAACTAAAATATAGAATAAATTGATAAATCCATAATTGATAAATTTAACACCAACAAAATTAAAAGTTGTGCTCATCAAAAGACACCATTAAGAAAATGAATAGTAGAGCTACAGATTGGGGATAACAATTCTTAACACATCTAACTGGCAAAGGTCTTGTATCCACACCTCCTACAACTCGATAAAAAAGACAAACTATTTCTTTTAAATAAGAAAAAGATTTGATAAGATACTTTGCAAAGAAAGATATATAAATAGTTATTAAGCAGAAGAAAAAGCACTCAAGATTATTAGATATTAAGGATGTGCAAATTACGACCAAAAGGAACTGTCACTCTTTACTCACTGGAATGAGTAAACTGGAAACAACCGAAATGTCCCTCAACAGAAAAATTAATTAAAAATTTTAGTATCCATACAATGGAATACTATTCAGCAGTGAACATGAGTGACCAATTATTATATGCAACATATAGATGCATCTCAGAAACATTATACAGAATGAAAGAAGCAAAGAAATTCATAGTATGATTCCACTTACATGAAGTTCTAGAACGGACAAACCTAATCCATGGTGGTCAAAATAAGAAAGGCAGTTGCTCAGAGGTGGGGAATTGAGGAAAGGAACATGAGAGAACTTTCTGAGATGATGAAAATATTGTTGGTCTTAAAAGTAGGGTGGGTTATAGAAGTTCATGTATTTGTACACTTAGGCTCTGTTCATTTCATGATACATAATTAAACCTTAAAGAAAGCTATAGGTGAAGAACTATAATGAAAAATATCTTTACTCAATTAGATTGACAAAACTCTGAAACTTTGGCAATATATTCTTCAGTCAAGACTGTGGGGAATACTCTTATATATTGGTAGTGAGCATATCAGTGCAAATTGGTATAATTCCCTATGGTGGGGAACTTGGAAATATATGAATGCATTCACATGTATTTACCCTTTGACACAGTATTCCTACCTCTTTGACTCTATACCAAAGATACATTTGCAAAAACAAAAAATGACCAAGAAATAGTTTATTCACTGTGCATTATTTTAATAGTAAAAAATAGCAATAGCTTAAATCTCCACTCATAAACTTTTGTAAATCACAATGGACTTACACAGGATTACCATGTACACTTCTCTTAGCCTTTTCTAAAGAAAATGAGGAGCCATTAATCTGAATAACAGTATAAAGGGAAGGGAAATAACCAAACTTTGGTGGCGGATGGGAAGAGATTAATGGATAATTAACCACTGATGAAACAAAAAGACAACCTACTGAATGGGAAAAGATATTTGCAAATGATATGACCAATAAGGGGTTAATATCCAACATATACGACAGCACATACAACTCAATATCAAAAAAATGAACAACTCAGTATCAAAAAAATGAACAACTCAATTAAGAAATGTGCAGAAGAACTGAATAGAAATTTTTCTAAAGAGGAGATGCAGATGGCTGACAGACACATGAAAAGATGCTCAACATTGCTAATCATCAGGGAAATGCAAATCAAAACTACAATGAGATATCACCTCACGCCTGTCAGAATGGCTATCATCAAAAAGAACATGAATAACAAATATTGGCATGGATGTGGAGAAAAGAAAACACTCCTACACTGTTGGTGGGAACGTAAATTGGTGCAGCCACTGTGGAAAACAGTATGGAGGTTTCTCCAAAAACTAAAAATAAAAGTACCATATGATCAGCAATCCCACTCCTGGATATATATCCAAAAAACACTAATTCGAAAAGATACATGCACCTAAATGTTCATAGCAGCATTATTTACAATTGCCAAGGTATAGAAGCAACCTATATCTCCATCAACAGATGAATGAATGAAGAATATGTGGCATTTATATATATATATATATATATATATATATATATATAATACACACACACACACACACACACACACACACACACACTGGAATACTCATCAGCCATAAAAAAAAAATGAAATTTTGCCATTCATGGCAACATGGATGGACTTGGAGGGCATTATGCTAAGTGAAATAAGTCAGACAGAGAAAGACAAATACTGTATGTGTGGAATCTAAAAAATACAACAAACTAGTGAATAAAACAAAAAAGAAGCAGACTCACAGATACAGAGAACACACTAGTGGTTACCAGTGGGGAGAGAGAAGTGGGGAGGGGCAAAATAGGGGTAGGAGGGAAAATAAAAGGATTATTATGGGACTACAGGAAATCATGTGTGTGAAACTTTTAAAAATTGTAAAGCACTATAGAATTTAAAGAATATGTTATTCAATAAAATTTTAAAAAGTTTTCATTATTAAACATAAATGAACTAAAGGGGAAATTCATGATCTAAGGAAGAAGACAACAGCCAACATTATATTATGAGAAGCAAATAATAAATACAATGGCACAACTAGAGAAAACAGCCATTTTGATAAATAAATGTAGGGGCTACATCTTAAAAATATTAGAGATACATCTAATGCAAATCTAAAATAGAGCAAATGCAAACAGACTGAGAGAACAAATATGGAGGGAATTAAAATCATAACAGTGGTTGATTTTTTTGAAAATCTTGATAACTTACTTGGTTTTCAAGAAAAAATAAGATGACCAAAATTTTATTCAAGAAATAAAAAGTTGAGTACATTTTAAAATTTGTCAAAGAACATCCTCTAAAACACAGTCTTTTCGATTAGTGTAATGAATGATCTCTTGCAAATTAAACGTGTAGTTTTAAGGAACAGAATGCAGAATTCTTTAAGGAAAGAATAAGATGGAGCTCTTCCTAACTCAACCTAACAGAGAAAAGAAACTATACTAATCTATGAATGTGGCTGTTAAAATCCTAAATAACACAAGAAACTGAAATCCAACCATAATGTATGTTAAAGAATAATCCAGCATGATCAGTGTTTATCCCAGAATTGCAAGTGTAACTTTTTTATTTCTCTATTTTCTCCCACGTTCCTCAAACTATCCCTGTGGAATATATTGTAGAGAGAAACACTTGAAGTTTTAAAAATCACTCTCCAGGCAGATTTCTGTAGGCCATGAATTCTGGTAGGAAGGATTGCAACTGTAGTGGATAGGGATGCATCTTTGGAGCAGCTCAGCCTAGAGGCAGACCCCAAACAAAGAAACAAAGTAGGTATGGACAGATCAATAGGCAATAGAACAGGCATAGTCATCATATCTTTAAGAAGTATTCAAACTGCAGAGATCTCTAGTTATGCATAAATAATCACAGGGTCCATAGAAATACAATCAATAAGAAACTCATGAAGGAGTTATTTGGTATGTAACACAAAATTTCTCAAAGATATTTAATCAAGGCCTAACTTGAACTACTTGTCTAGTCATGATCCTTTGGCCTATCCCCCGATCTGGTTCATTTCACAAATGCAGAGCCCCTTGAAAATCAGAAACTTCAGTATAGATCATGAAAGATTCTGAATACAGTACAAGAGTATACTATGAACATTCTTCCTAGCCTTTCCTAAAGGGATGTAGAGCCCTTAACCTTCATACTAGTATATGGAGAAAGTGAATAACCAAATGTTAGTGATGAATGGGGGGAGATTAGTGGATGCCTACACTAATTTCACAAAAACCATTTTCTTTGGATTTACAAATGCATGACAGTCAAGTCCATAACTGTGGACAATATCAGAATAGGAATAAATGGAGTTTCAGGTGATAAATGGAGCTTTAATTAAGACTATTTTTAGGAGGCCTATGTACCCAAAGTTATGCAATGAATACTGTCCAAGTTCTTGCATAAATAGATGGGACTACATATCCTGAACTGAAAGAGTCCCCACATTGACTGCCTGACTCATGGAATAGGAATACTGTGGTACAAAGGACAGTGGATCTCTTCTTACCAGTCTTACAATTCTACTTCTAAATAGGGTTTAGTATATTTTAGCAGGTCAACACAAAGCTAACAACTAGAAAAATGAGTATATGTAAAAAATAATATTTATAAAGATATCACAGGGCTTCCCTGGTGGCGCAGTGGTTGAGAGTCCGCCTGCCGATGCAGGGGACATGGGTTCATGCCCCAGTCCGGGAAGATCCCACATGCCATGGAGTGGCTGGGCCCATGAACCATGGCTGCTGAGCCTGCATGTCCGGAGCCTGTGCTCCACAATGGGAGAGGCCACAACAATGAGAGGTCCGTGTACCAAAAAAAAAAAAAAAAAAAAAAGATATCACAGAAGTCATGAAAATTCAGTTAACTAAAATTCTACAAAGAAACATCCCTTCTTATCTGGGTTGATAATCGCTAGCCATTTACTGCCCTGGAGGCATTTACTGATTCTAAGGACAGATGAGAATCTACTTGGCTTAGGTTAAAGGCACCCAAATAGGGAAAAGAGAATCCAGTAGAGTTTTGACCATGTTATCAAATGGAAACTGAAAGATTCCCAAACAAATGATGAGTTTGCTTCATTACGTGTTAGCTAAGTTCTGGGATCCTGCAAGACACTGAGGATAAGCCAAGAGATTTATAGATGGCAGAGTAACATCTCCTGTGGTGCACAAGAAACAAGCCTTGCTGGAAGTTGGAAACCTGACAAAAACACATGGTGTTTCTCTTGACATTTGTCAGATTTTGAAGCTGTGTAGCGTAGGAGCTAAAGCACTAAACTCAAAATCTACAAATGACAGAAGTGATTCTTGTAAATTTTACAGATGAGGAGATGAGACTAACCTCAATTCAATCAAAACCCAAGGAAAGCCAAGGAACAGGCATGAACTAAAGATAGACTAAATTTTACTAAACACAGCAGAAGAAAGGGTGACTGAACCTGAGGATAAGTTAATGAAAATGTCCAAAACATAAAAGAGATAAGATGTAGATTAAAAGAAAATATCTCAAAGCACAAAGAGAAAAAAATGATAAAGAACAAAACAGAGATTAACATACATATAATCGGAATTTTAGAACGAGAGTAAAGATAAGACAGAAACAATTTGAGGAGAGAATTGTTTTAAAAAAAAAAAAAAATCTGAAACTGATGAAAGACATCAACACACAAATTCAAAAAGCTCAGGGAACCAAGAGCTTTCTTTTCAATACAAAGAAAACCAAAGCAAGGTCAAAACTAAATAGAAGTCTGAAACAGCCAGAGAATAGAAGACATGTCTTCAAGGTATTTGACTGCTTTTACAACAGAGATTATGTAAGCCAGAAGACAATAGGATAATATCTTTAGAGCAGAAGAAAATGCTGACCTAGAATTCTATACCCATCGAAATATACTCCTCAAAATGTAACAAAGATGTTCCAACACAAGCAAGAGTAGAGAGTCTTTCTGGCAGACCCTCACTATAAGAAGTACTTAAGGAAATTCTTGAAGTTAGAAGAAAATAGTCCCAGATGGTAGCATAAACTGCAGAATCCAGAGGGTGAGCACAACATTTGGTGCTCCTTTTTTTATATAAAACATTTGTTGATTCAAAACCAACAGCTGAGAGGCTGAAAAGCTTAGAAGAAAGTTGTACTTGGATTAGATAAATGGCCATAATTAACAGTGGCCATGGTAAAAAGAAAACCTCAGGCTTTCAAGTGGAGCCCTAAAAAGGCAACACCTAAGCCTAAGTGTAAAGATAAACTTGAAATAGATCTACTCCCAGAAAGACGGAAAGCCAATTTTTGGAAATAAGTGAATCCCTGTTTTCTTTAACGTGATCTGCCTATATCCCTGATGGCTGCTAGAAACTAAGTCCTTGCTGAAGAAAAATATCATTATTCAAACTCAAAATTTCCTTAATAATCTCTGGGATTCAAAGAAAGACAACTAGACAAACAAAAAGGTGAAAATTGATGATCAGAAGAAAAAACAGTGACTTGAAATAGACTCAGAGGAAATAAAAATATTAGAGCAATAAATAATAATAGTAATTTAAAATAGCTATGAATTTTGTCAGGATCGAAAACTATAAAAAAGAATACAATGAAAATGCTGAAACAGAATACTATAACAAATTATGAACTAAATAGGTGGATTTAACAGCAGGTTAGGCATAGCCAGCACAATTTTGGTGACTTTTATTATAGATAAGAAGAAAATATCCAAACTAAAACAGAGAAAAAAGGTTAAAATTTTTTTTAAACAACATAGAAGATATATAGTATATGGTTAAAAAATTTTAATGTACATGAAATCAGAGTCCTAGAAATGAGGACAGAAGGGATAGGAAAGAATCAATATTTGAAGAGATAATGGTCTAGGAATATTACAAAACTGACACTAGGTATCTACAGGTTCAAGGACCACTACAAAGCACAGGTGGACTAAAACAGAAAAATCATACCTACACCTATCACATTGAAATGTTGGAAACAAAAAACATAGAGAGAAAATTCAAAATTGCCAGGAGAAAAATACATGATACCTTCAAAGGATAAACAAGATAGACAGCTGACTTCTCAATAGAAGATTGCATTAGTTTGCTAGGGCTGCCATAGAAAAGTATCACAGACTGGGTGGCTGCAACAGAAATTTATTTTCTCACAGTTTTGAAGGATAGAAATCAAAGATAAAGGTGTCAACAGGGTCAGTTCCTTCTAAGGCCTCTCTCCCTGGCTTTTAGTTGGTTGTCTTCTCCCTGGGTCTTTTTGTGTTCCTCCCTCTATGTCTGTCCAAATTTTCTCCTCTTACAAGGACACCAGTCATATTAGATTAGGGCCCATCCCAATGATCTCATTTTTGCTTAATTACTTCTTTAAATACCCTATTTCCAAATACAGTCACACTCGGAGGCACTGGGGGTTAGGACTTCAATATATAAATTTTTAAGGGACATAATTCAGCCCATAATAAACATAGAAGAAAATAACTACCCACCTAGAATTATAATTCATCCCAAAAATATTCTTCAAAAATGAAGGTAAAAACAGACATTTTCAGGACAAAATTGAAAAAAGTAAACAGCAGACCTGTGATAAAGAAAATTCTAAAGGAGATCCTCAGACAAAAGCAAAATACTCTTAGATAAAAGTACAAAGAAGTAGGGAGAAATGAAGAGCAAAGAAAGGGTAAACAATTAAGTGAAATTGTTAAGTGGAAAACTTAACAATTTAATTAAGTGAAATTAAGTGGAAAATTAAGTGAATTTTGACTGTAAAAAAATGATAGTCTTGACTTCTAGCATTCATATTTTATACAAAATTAAAATATGTGATAACAATAGCACAAAAAACTGGAGTTAAAATGTTCTAAGGTTCTTAAATTACACAAGAAGTGGTAAAGTACAAATTGTATTAAATTTAATAAATCAGGGATGCATGTTATAATATTTAGAGTTATGGCTAAATAAATTGGGAGAGAAGAACTAATAGATAGCAGTTAAGATACATGCACATTTATACACATAAATATATGTATATACCAAATGAATTTCTATATTCAAACAATTCAAAAATGAAAATTTTAAATATACTATTTATAATAGCATCAAATGTCATCCAATTCCTAGGAATAAATATAGTAAAAGATGTTCTAGACCTCACACAGAAAACTAAAAATATGATTGAGAGAAATTAAAAACCTAAATAAATGGAATTATATACTGTGTTCAGAGATCAGATTATGAAGATATCCTTTCTCTCCAAACTCATCTATAGATTCAGTATAATTCTAACCAAGATCCCAGTAGATTTTGTGCTGGAGAAATTGACAGGAGGATCCTAAAATGTGTATAGAAATGCAAAGGGCCAAGAATAGTTGCAAAATCTTTGTACAGAATAAACATGAAGGTCTGACTAACTCTTTTGGATGATAAGACTCGTTGTAAAACTACAGTAATAAATACAATCTAGAATTGGTATAAAGATAGACAAATAGAACAGAAGAGAGTTCAGAAATACACCTCCACATACACCTCCACCTATACAGTCACCTGATTTATATAACAAGGTTACATAATAATGCAGTGGGGAAATGGTGATCATTTCAATGTATCAGGCTGGAACCTTAGGTTATTTGTATGGAAAAAAAATGAACTTTGATCTTTACCTTGTGCCATTATAAAATCAAGTTCAAATAGCTTGTAAACCTAAATGCAAAGGATAAAATAATAAAGCTTTTGGAAGCTAACATGAGAAGCTATCCTCTTGATCTTGGAGTAGGAAAACTTTCTTATATATGCAGAGCCTGTCCCTAAAGGAAAAGACTTATAACTGATTTAATTGAAGAGCTTTCTTTCATCAAAAAAACACTGTTAAGGGAGTAACAGTACAAGCTTTAGGGTATTAAAAGATATTTTTAAGACCTATACCTGACAAATGACTCATAGTCAGAATTTATTTAAAAAAAAAAAACACAACTCCTTCAAATCACTGATAAAAAGTTAGTCAATCTAATAGGAAATTAGCAAAAGATTTAAACAGCCTCTTCCCACAGTGACTATCCAAGTGGTCGTTAACCATATGAAAACGTGCTCATCCTTAGGAGTCCACAGTGAAATGCAAAAAAAACAGAAACCTACCCTACGGCATTAGTAGTCAGCATAGTGGATTACCTCTGTAAAAGGGGAGCATCATGGTTATGAGGGGCATGTGAAGGGCATTTGGGATGCTGGGAAGCTTTTTTCTATTACTTGTGTGGTGGCTAACTGGCTGTGTTCACCTTGTGGTAATTCACTGAGCTAAACATGTATGCTTTGTGCACTTTTGTGTTATGTTCCCAGGACAAGTTTATTTTCAAATTGTGAAAATGAATGAACCAGAGCTACATTCAACAATATGAATAAATCTTACTAATGTAACTCAAGGTGACAAAAGCAAGTCTCAGAAGACTACCTAGAGTATGATAATCTCTTTAAACGTTCGAAAATGAGAAACACTACACTCTTTATTTAGCCCTATATATACGTGAGTAAAAGCAACAACCAAATAACTAAGAAAGGAAATGAAAAGTACAAAAATCAGAAAAATGGCCATCTTTGAAAGATAAGCAGACAATGGGATAGGGGACTAGCATATCACTTAGATATGTTATTATTATTATTTTTTTTTGCGGTACGCGGGCCTCTCACCATGCGGCCTCTCCCGTTGCGGAGCACAGGCTCCGGACGTGCAGGCCCAACGGCCATGGCTCACGGGCCCAGCCGCTCCGCGGCATGTGGGATCCTCCCGGACCGGGGCACGAACCTGTGTCCCCTGCATCGGCAGGTGGACTCTCAACCACTGCGCCACCAGGGAAGCCCAGATATATTATTAATAATACTCTACATCCTGAAGTGTATGGTACATGTATGGATGTTTATTATTTAAGTGGATAGACAAAAATAGGTATGAAATGGATGCAATGACTAGAGATGATGGTGCGTCATGAGCTAAGGGTTATGATGAAATTGTGTGCATTTGTGAGCCAAATAATAAAAAAAATTAAAAACTAAATACAGCTCAACTAATTCTGAAACTAGTAATTTGGATAGCATAAAAGGTGAGATCATCATGAGAAAACTATCCTGCCAAACCCTACCCAATAATATGTATAAAAGAAAATGCACATGACCAAAATATACATAAGAAATTCAATAGCATGCTAATATATTAAAGTAGAAACATTATATAATCACTGAATTTAAAGCAGAGAAATCATTTGGTGAAATTCAATACCTATTCATTATTCTTTAAAGTGCTTGCAAACTAGAAATACAGAAGAAAAATTAATAAAAGACATAAGCTGTGGAAAGGAAGAAAGCTGTCTTTACTTTCAGACAATATGATTATCTCAAAGATAATCCATACAAATTATTAGAACTTCTAGGAACATTATTAAAATAGCTCAAATGATTCAACAGCTGAATATAAGACCAATATTCAGAAACTTCACTTCTATGAGTAAGCAACAAATGGTTATAAAGTGTAAATTTTAAAAATGATATATTTTTAAATATAACAGTGTTTATTTCTTTTTACTTGTTGACAGTTTGCTTTATTTATTTATTTATGGCTGTGTTGTGGCTTCGTTTCTGTGCGAGGGCCTTCTCTAGTTGTGGCAAGCGGGGGCCACTCTTCATTGTGGTGTGTGGGCCTCTCACTATCGTGGCCTCCAGACGCTCAGGCTCAGTAATTGTGGCTCACGGGCCCAGTTGCTCCGCGGCATGTGGGATCTCCCCAGACCAGGGCTCGAACCCGTGTCCCCTGCATTGGCAGGCAGATTCTCAACCACTGCGCCACCAGGGAAGCCCTTAAAATGATACTTCCAATTGCAATAAAAAATAAACTTGAAACATATCTAGCAAGAGATATTCGGTACCTTTTTGAAGAAAGTATAAAACTTTATTAATAGTCTATAATAATTTTCTGCTACTGTATAACAAATTACCATAAATTTAGCAGCTTAAAACACCATTTATATATTATCTCACAGTTCTGTAGATAAAAAATACAGGCACGCTCGCCTGCGTTTTCTACTTAGGGAACACAAGGCCAAAGGTAAAGTGTCAGTCAGGCTTGGCTTTTACCTGTAGCTCCTAAGAAACAATCCACTTTCCAAGCTCATTTCACGTTTATGGTAGAATTGAGTTCCTGTATCTGCAGGACCCGGCTCCTCATTTTCTTACTGGCTACTGTCGGTGGGGATTGATCTAGCACCTAGAGGCTGCTCTCAGGTCCTTGCCCTATGCCAGACTGCCTCTGTCTCAGCAACGAATCTCCTTCATTGAATCCTTCTCATGCGTTGAATCTTTCTGCATTCCTCTTCTGCTACCAGCCAAAGAAAACTCTCCTCTCAAAGGGCTCATGTGATTAGGTTAGACACAGCCAGACACTTTCCCTATATTACCGTCAACTGATTAGCAACCTGAATTACATCTGCAAAATCCCTTTACCTTGTAATAACACATTATGAGAGTGTTAAAATCACGGGACCATCTTAAATTTCTGCCTGCTACAGGATGTTAAAGCATAAAAATCAACAAAAAGGGAGACCCAGTATTATAATGATTATGTATCTGTGATTTGCTTGATCTGTAAATAATAGAAAATCTCCAAATAGAAGAAAGTTATATCAAATAAGCTATTTGTATTTATATACCTATCTTTATCTCAGTACCACACTGTGTTAATTGTTGTTGTTTTGTAGTAAGTCTTGAAATTAGGTAGCATGAGTCCTCAAACGTTCTTCATTTTTAAAACTGTTTAGGCTATTCTAGAAGAATCTGATAATTGCGCTAGCTAGGACCTCCAGTACAGTATCAAAAAGAAGTGATGAGAGTGGAAACTGTTATCATATCCCAGATCTTAAGAAGAAAATGCTTTATATGCTCCATTAAGTAGGATATTAGCTACAGGTTTTGCAGATTTTCATTATTAGATTGAACAATTCCCTTCTATTTCAAAAGTTTTATCATGACTAGGTATTGAATTTTATCAAATGCCTTTATTTCTTTTACATTTATTGAGCAGAACGTATGTTTTTTTCTCTTTATTTTGTTAATGTGGTGAATTACAAGAGTGACTTTTGACTACCATCTTTAATATTTTGATATAAACCCCAGTTGTTCAAGGTGTATAATTCTTTCTATGTATTGCTGCATTCGACTTGCTAATTTAAAGGATTTTTACATCCATTATTATGAGATATATTAGTCTGTAATTTTCTTTTCCTATAATATTGTTGTCAGGTTTTGACATGAGGATTATGTTAATTTCATAAAACAAGCTGAGGGTTATTCCTCTTCTTCTCCTGAAACTGTTTGTATAAACTTGGTATAATTTTTTTAATATTTGATAAAATTTATCAGCGAAGTCATCCTCTATATTCCAAAATGCCATGCCTGGCTATGGGTAGCTGTTAGAAATCTAGCTGGCTTCACCCCATCTCAACAAAGTTCTTTTGCCTATAGATGGCATATTTCTCCCTCTGCTAGTACCCTGAAATTTTGCAAATGTCTTTGTAATGGAAGCAGTCACTGATCCCTTTGTACCAGTGAAAGACTTGTCTCACTCTAGAATTTTGTTAATTTGGACTCTTCTGCATCCACTGCTTCTAATGCCTCTAAAGGAAAAAATATATATTTTGTTTATCCAGTGCTTTCTTTTTGTTACAGCAGGAATGACAGCCTTTGCGACTATATAGAACTTTTCCAGAAGCACAACTCTTTATTTTTAATTTCAGTAACTTGGTTGCTCAAAATTCTCTGTTTTAGGGTTTAAGAACTCCTGAGCAGCATACTCCCCTTGCTGGTCCAGACCCAATCCTAAAGCAGGGCATGTACAGGTAGACTAACACAGTGCTAATAAGTTCAGTCTCTCAAGTCCAACTACCTAGGTCCAAATTCTGGATCTACCACACTTACTAGCTTTGGACAAATTACTTAAATCCTCTACACTTCATTTTTCTAGTTCATAAAGGTAATAATACTACATATTGCATATCATTATAAACACACAATAAAAGACTAAGAACAGTATCTGGCACAGAGAAAACAATCAATAATTACTAGCTCTTTCTATAAAAAAGGCAAACCAAATTATGAAAGACATTTGGTTAGAGCTAAGATTGGGCCTGCCCAGGCAGTGACCCTCACTAAAAATTGATCTCCTTGATTTATTATCATATTAATCTATGAATTCACTTAATAACTTCTTACTCTTCTCATTGCTATTAAATATCTGGGATGCAGTTTGAAGGTCATCTCCTCCTGACCACTGGCCTTATCTGGCCCTATTAGCACCAGATCTCCGTAAAGAGTGAGGTTGAGAGCGAAATGTGAAACTCGGCCTGACAGTACCTTGTAGTGATGCTGTACTAAGACTGACAGTTCATTACGCAGTTTGGAGTAGGGTGGCAGATTCCTGCTGATGGGACAGCTACCTACACCTACTCCAAGCCTCATAAGATTTCAAAGTAATTTTGGACACAGATTATTTATTTTGAATTTACTACATGGCTAATGATGGGGATATTAAATTTATTTTTTTAAGATGATAGCTATTCCTTCAAGCAAAGGATCAGTGTCAAACAAATCACTTAACTGACTGAAAGGATACTGCTTATAGGAAGCTTTCCACTACCTGAGGCAGAAGAGAAAATAATAGGATCAGGATCTAAAAGAGATTTGATGGCTGTCATTTCCACAATAGGAATGTTGACAGGGGGAATAAATAACTTCTGGAGAGCGACTTGTTAAACTGGGTTAAAAGAAGATCTGTATGGGCCTGGCTGAGTCCGATGCCGCCTGCCAATCTGATTATATTTTATTACTCAGCTGAACTGTATTCCATGATTCAGTTTGTGGTTACCTAAAGGGGTCACAAGCTGCAGTAGCTCATATTTCCTGAACATATTTGGGCAGAAATTGTGGATTGTTTTTTAAGACAACGTCAACTAGTGTGAGAGAGAAAGACAAAGGGCTTTTTTTTTTTTTTTTATAGTTACTTAAGATCATCAAAACTACCAACCAAGGAAAAGGCAGGCAGCCTCCTTTGTGGGATTCCAGCAAACATTTGGGCACATCAGAGACAAAGAAAGTCCTCTCCACTACAAAACCATACTTTACAAACATAGGGCTTATGCATATACAGCATGAAGTCCTCATCTTTAAATCCAGTTTCTCTGGGTAACTCCACATTGTCCTGTTTTGACATCTCCATCCTTATTTAATTCAAGAGCCTCCCCTGGGTCTTGTCATTATTCACTTTTTGTATATGCCTAAAATTATTAACTCAGATCTTTTATTTTTCCAGCTACCTTATTTCCATTCTGATCATGCTGTCTTCCAGTTTTTTATCTTCTCTTTTTTGTCCCTACGCAGTATGTCTCCTCCTGGCGCTGCATATTTACCTATCTAGCCTGGACCTCACGGCTAGACTATCAATCTACCTTCTTACTAGCATCATCCAGTGTCTCCTTTAGCCTTCAGCCACAACTGGCCAATCCGGGGTCAAGTTAACCATTCAGCTACTCTTTCCAGTACTGAGACTAATCAGGCTCCTGAAAAGACTGGTGGTACTGGAAATGCACAACTTCTGCGGTCTGAAGCCTGTTGCAAATCCCATGGTCATTATTCCAAACCTTCACCATTCAAGTTCTTCCATGTCATATCACCTGAATACCCTCTCATACATACATATAATCTCTAAAAAAATGATCTCTTTCCTCCCAAATAAAGATTGTCAGGATCCAATGCTTTCAATTTAGCAACTGTCTCCATTGACTTATCCACATAAGAAACAGCAAGTGTGATTTAGACCTGGGTCATGGTAACGGCCAAGCCTCTTTATACCATTGGTTAGGTGTATGACCTTCAGCAGTGACGTAACCCCCCTAAAATTTAGTTTGCTCACATACAAACTGATGACAATAAAGGCACTTATTTTCAAGATTACTTTCAAGTCAGGATTTAAAGAAATCAGATAGAGAGAACTTAGCATAATGCTTCCCAGTTAGTGAGTACTCAATAAGTGTTATAAAAAGAATTACAAAGTAATTTCTGTTGTTACATCTACCTTCATCCCTTGCATCCTTCTCTCTTATCTCAGAGAGGTGTTCCTTGTTTTAGATGAATTTCTCCATCTTCTCATGCTTCAGTGACACCGTATTCTATCAATTCTGCCTCTCTTATCCTGTATTTTTCACTCTCTCAGCATGTTAAAAAATTTGTACAACACACACATGCTCACAACAATCCTACATACTCCTATGCAGTCCTAGCTCTTCCTTTCTCTTTTCTTCCCACAATTATGCTGCTCTAAAAAATGAACACTCCTTAATTTCCCTTCTTCAACTTCACTTCTATTGTTACGCACACACAAAATTACATTTGACTAAGTAATCAATAACTTTTAAATTGTTAAGTCTATAGACCTTTAATGCCAGTTTCAGGTTACCATTTATTGAACTGATGTGCCTAGCATGGTGTAATGCAGTTTTGTGTCCTTGACCATTTAATTCTCATGACAATGCTAAGAGGTAGTCATCATTGTCGTTATTTTATAGAGAAGGAAAGAGAACCTAAGGGGTGTCATCCATGCAATCACCACCAATTCACTGAGCACATACTTTTCAATAATCACTGTTCTATCTTTCCATGGAACTTACAGTTTGGAGAGGGAGATATATCATAACCTGGTTAACAAACAACTCTATTTTATCAACTGAGATGAAAGCTGTAAAGGAAACAGAGTCCCTTGATTGACAACAAGGAGAACCTCCATTGGAAAGGTCAGGAGGACCTGTCTGAAGAGAAGTGGTTAAGCTGATAGCAAAGATTGGAACATGTCTGCCATGCAAAGTGGAAGAGAGTCTGGGAAAAGAAGATGCCATGTTCAAATCAAAGCCTTTGTTGGACAAGAGCCCTGGGAAATGGCATTTCATTCCAACCTTCTCTAATTCTCCCAGGCAGTGTTAGCCATGGATCTTCCACTTCTGTGACACTGTGTGTACCCATTCCCATGTTTTTCCACTAGACCATAAGCTACATGAGTACAGGTGTGCGGCCCTTAGCACGTGACTAGCATCCAATAAGTGATAATTAATAATTCAACCAACTAGTAGCAATTTATCCTAGTGAGTATTGTCTACCTACTTTGGGGGAAAAGGACTGAGAGTCTGGCCATTTCATGCAGCGTCTTCACATCCTGGGCGGCCACTGCTTGCTCCTCAGCCTTCTCTGACCTGATTGGTCTAATGAGTTGTGTGCAGCCAACTGCTGGTCTCTAGGTGATTAATGAGGCTTAGAGACTGAGGTCTGTGTGCTCTCTCAATACAGTTTCAGTGTTTCTCCATCAGTATCAGCCATTGGATTTTATTTTTAAATGGCCACCAATTAGCATCAAAATTTGGTTGATGAAAATATTGAGAAATGGTAGATCTTTCTTGGGAGACTTATGAATATTCATGTTAGAAACTGCTCTTCCTTCAAGGTGGCCTCCTGGACAGAATACTAAACTGGAAGGTCAAAGCTCTGAGTTTTATTCTTGGCTTTGCCACTCACTCCCTCGGTGACCTTGGACAAGTTGCTTAGCCACTCTGCATGCAACTGTTTCTTTGTTGATAAAGATGTGAGTAATGATAGCTGAAACCGACTTCCATATAGGGAAGTTGTGAAGATTAATGAGATACTGTTCATAAAGCACTCTGAAAGAAAGGTGCTGTATAAATACAGTGTTGCTATTGTTATCCAACAGCTTCTTTACTGCAAATTCTCTGTACATTTCTCAAAACCTGGGAAGGGTGGTGAAGTCATAATGTATGGGTTATTCCATATGACATGCACCTGTTTCCACCTCTGGCAAACTGTCCACTTTGTTTGCCTCTATCCTATTTCTTATGTGTATAACATTTCTTTGACATAAAAAACAGATATGATTTTTTTAAAATTCATATGGTTTTAGAGAAAATCATCTTTAGTGGTCATTTGTAGAGCATGGGTGGGAACCATTCACGAGGGATAGCATTAAGACCCTGATTTTCATGGTAAATTACTCAAGGGACAAGATATGGGTTACATTTCCTGATTAATGACAGGATCAATCTGGCCCTACATCCACATCTCCCAAATGAGTAATCAAGCAATGAATTGGAAACCAAATTGCCTGCTCTCATTTTATTTCTTCTCCCCGAGCTTGAAGGTCCTTTAGTGGAAGGGGTAACAAGAAAGGAAAGGGAAAACAGGAGACACAGATCATACTAACTGTCCCGGATTAGACCTGGAAAAATCAAAAGTTGACTCTGCTGTGGTCATACATACTAAAGAAGCAAGGCTTGCTGCCATTCCTTTCACTTCTACTCATTATACTTCAACTACTGTGTTTTTCAGAGCTAGCTAGTCTCTTAAATGTGATCCCTTAATATTCAGAATGTGCAGAACGTGGGAAAATTGATGTTCCTCTGAGAATCTGACTCTTACATTAGCAGACTCTTTTGCATTTAATTTTGTCCCCTGTTTATATTAAAGGCAGAAGAGGTTTCTTTTGACATGAGAAATTTTTAAATGTATGTAGGTAAAATCCTTTAGAGAATCCTCTCTTTCATCTGCTTATTAGAACCAATGGGAATACCTCTTTTCACAGATTTTAAAGTTCCAGATGATTCACAGTTGTTATAAGTGCCCTGGTCTTATGGTGTATTTGTTTCTAGAAAAGAACCAGAACGAACAAGTAATCTGCTGAATGCATGCAGCTGGAGTTATTGTATCAGCTTTCAAAAACTACTGATTGTCCCCTAAGACACTTTAAAATTTAGGAAAGAATATGTTCAGCTGTCAAAAAATTTTCTGCATTTAGAGGAATCCAGCCAAATTTGATAAAAAGAAATCTTAAAAATAATCTCATCTGATAAATTCTTCTGTTTTTAACTAACGTAGTTACATGTCTTTTTTTTTAACTATGGGAGATTTAGGTTTTTGAGATTCCCTAAGTGATATATTATAGAATACATTTCAAAATAATTAAAGTTATTCTTCTTAAAATTTAGAAAATATGAGGTATAATCTTTGTATCACCTTTATTTTAGATCACCATTTTGCCCTGAAGGGGGAGAGTGGGATTGAGGTACATTTCGATGACAATAAAAATGTACCAATCACACTTGTATTTCAGATCTGTGACAGAAAAACAGAGAGCAACCTTTCTGGTTCTTTGATAACAATGGGAGAGTTACAACCAGGACCTAGTGTTTGTAGTTTATCACACCACTAATCCTTCCAACACCCTCTAACCCACTCTTTCTACTAGGATCAGATCTTTTAATGTTGAAAGGAAGAGGGAGAGAGGGAGAGAGGGAGGAAAGGAGGGGAGGAGGAAAAGAAGAAAGAAAAAAGGAAGAGAGGAAGAAAAGAGAAAGGAAGGAAAGACAGATCAGTCTATTTTATTCTACCAGTTTGACTATCAACATTAGAAAAGAGAAACCATTTGTTGCAGGCTGAAAATAGTTCCCAAGTGATATCCATGTCCTGATCCCCAGAACCTATGAATATGTTGTCCAATATGGTAAAGGGGACTTGTTAAATGTGATTAGCTGAAGGATCTTGAGATCAGGTTATCCTGATATGGGCCCAATGTAAACACCTTATAGGTGTTTACATTACATTACGTTAGCAGACAAAGAGTCTGCTAATGTAAGGTGGCATCATGAGAGGGGGCAGGGACGGAGAGAGATGGAAGGGGAGAAAGAGAGAGAAAAGATATAAGGACAGAGAGAGAGAGGAGGAAGGAGAGAATATGCTATGCTACTGGCTTTGAAGATCAAAGAAGGGGCCATGGGCCAAGAAATTCAGATGGTCTTCAGAAGCTGAAAGAGGCAAGGAAACTGATTCTCCCCTAGAATCTCCAGAAAGAACACAGCTCTACTGACATCTTGATTTTAGGCCCGTGAAAATGATTTTGGATTTCTGACCTCCAGAACTGTAAAACAATAGATTTGTGTTATTTTAAGCCACTAAGTTTGTGGCAAACTGTTACAGCGGCAATAGGGAACTAATACATCATTATAAAGGTGATCTAGCCGTGTCATGCCTGCCTCAGAGTGAGTGAGTGAGCAGTGGTCCAAGTGAACTGTGAACAGGGGTCAGTAACCTCTACTTTGATCCTCATGCTACGGAAGGAAGCAGCCCCAGAACATACTACCCAGTGGCTGGAATTCTGAAAGTTGGCCAGCTTGCCCTGGAGAAGGAGCCCATTACACTCAGAAACTAAAAGGCACACAGGAAACACCACACCCGCCTTCCCTAACAGTGCCAGACTCCTCAGATTTACATAAACCAAGAAAGATTATACTGCTTTGTCAGTTCTCATCTTGGGATTTTAAATATGATTGATATGACAGTAGCATCCTAGAAAGCAGTCAGCTCAATAGGAAGCAAGAATATTTAACAGAAAGGCGTAATGCAGGATGAGTAAACTGTGTGGGAGAATACATGTTTTGGGGTGAGAGAAGCAGATGCTAAGGAAAAATACCTCTAACAAAACCAAAAAGTATACGTATAAAAAAGCACAAGTACAAATTCCTAAAATATTTACTAAAAGACTCACCGAGACCAGTTTTTAAACAATTCCCAGAGTATTTAGGTGTAGTTTACAGTAACAACTCATCATTTTATTACATTTCCACTGAAAATAATATCCTAAATTTCTGAATTAAATTTTACATTGGTCTCCTGAAAGTTTCGTGAAGATATTTCATGAATCCCATCCACAACCAGAAGGAATTCAGCTGGTCCAGAAGAAAGGGCACAAGATTTAGAAGCAGGCAGATTCCAGTTAAAAACCGCATTTAAAAAAATTTCAGCAGGGGCTTCCCTGGTGGCGCAGTGGTTGGGAGTCCGCCTGCCGATGCAGCGGACACGGGTTCGTGCCCCGGTCCGGGAAGATCCCACATGCCGCGGAGCGGCTGGGCCCGTGCGCCATGGCCGCTGAGCCTGCGCTCCGCAACGGGAGAGGCCACAACAGTGAGAGGCCCGCGTACCGCAAAAAAAAAAAAAAAAAAAAAAAAAAATTTCAGCAATATTGTTGAGCCCTGTCCCTGTGCCTTTGGACAAGCTCTAACTTCTCTGACCCTCAGTTTTCTCATCCACAAATTGAAGGTAGCTATATACAGTCATTCCTCCGTACTCATGGGGGATTGGTTCCAGGACCTGTGCGAGTGTCAAACTCCTTGGGTGCTCAAATCCCACAGCTGGCCCTCTGTATCCACGGATGTGAAACTCATAGATACAGAGGGCCAGCTGTATCTCCTTCATAGGATGGTAAGATGATTGTAAAAAGAATGCCTATAATCTACCTTTTAAAATATGATCCAGAGACTGCTTGATTTTTCTTTTCAAAGACTTCAGAAGTCAACACGTAGAATTTCACTAGACCACGTTAAGGTAAGCCAGGTGGGCAAGGCAAGGATATGAAATTAGATTTTTTCGTTGACTCAAGGTGGGAGAAGGGCCAAAGAGAAGTGACTCAGCTGCAAACGCCCAAGGGCTGCGCCATCTGAGATGCTAAGCATTGTTTCCAGTGGGTCTCATCATCAGGCCCAGTTTCAGTCTAGGCGGGCTACTGATGACATGGAATCCAAGCTGATAGGAGAACTTTGGGGGTATCTGCAGGCAGGAAGAGAACAATGTAGAATTGCTACCCATCGGGACAGGAACCAGTCAGGACACGAGACAAGAAGCAGGCAGTTTCCCAGAAAGAAAATTGGGAAACATGGACCAAGGCTAAGTCTTACTTCTAAAAACTTTGATGTCTCGGGGAACGAGGGTCGGGTCAGAGCTCAGGAATTAGGTGGAAACTTGTGTATATCAGGGTCAGCAGAGCAGCAAGGGGATCTTAGATTAGGTAAAAATCCTCCTGCCTCTGGCAAGGATTAGCCTAAATAACAGGGAAGAGGGGCCAGTCTACAGGTGGTATCAAAGAAAGATTGCACTGGACAGAACAAAAGAAGCAAGGAAGTCTTTATTCAAGACTACTGCACTAGGGGAGAGAGACTGAACTCAACTCCACACAAAAGGCAGGAGAGTTTCAAGCTCTGGGATGGGTTGGGGGAAAGTACTAAAGAACATTAGCTGGAGGTCCGTCAAGGTGAATAGGGCACCTGTGTTTGCTAATTGGTACTTATGGAAATCAGCCTCCTATCCTCCCACAGATACAGGAAGACAGGAGCGCCATCTTTCCTGATGATTATATTTCAAAGGGATGGCTCCCAGATCCTGAAGAAAGACATCCCTGGATTATAAAATTGGCAAGAGGCTGGGAAAAGAATTATATCTCAAAGGGGCAGAGAAAGAATTCACAATTGCAAGTTTTCTAAAGAAGTGTGAAGGATGACACTCGGTTTCTGGCTTGGACAACTTGCTGGCTGATGGTCCCCTCCACTTAGAGAACCCAAGAGGAGGAATAGAGTCCATATTAGCTTCGTTTACTCTATTTTCAGATGAAGAAAGTCAGAGAGGTTAACTGTCCTGCTGAGAGTCACCCCCAGTGAGTGGCGGAATGAGGATACACACCAGGTTGGTTTGAATAAAAACCTCATGCTCCTATTCACAATAGCCAGGACATGGAAGCAACCTAAACGTCCATCGACAGAGGAATGGATAAAGAAGATGTGGTGCGTATATACGAACAAAATAATGCCATTTACAGCAACACGGCTGGTCTTGGAGATTATCATACTGGGTGAAGTAAGTCAGAGAGAGAAAGACAAATATCATACAATAATGCTTATATGTGGAATCTAAAAAAAGGGCACAAATAAACTTAACTATAAAACAGAAACAGAGTTACAGATGTAGAAAACAACCTTATGGTTACCAGGGGGTAAGACAGGGAGGGATAAACTGGGAGACTGGGATTGATATATACACACTGCTATATATAGACTAGATAACTAATAAGGACCTACTGTATAGCACAGGGAACTCTACTTAATAATCTCTAATGGCCTATATGGGAAAAGAATCTAAAATAGAGTGGGTATATGTATATGTATAACTGATTCACTTTTCTGTACACCTGAAACTAACACAACATTGTAAATCAACTCTACTCCAATAAAAATTGTTTGAAAACCCCACATGCTCTTTTTCTTACAGCAGAGGGCTCTGGGTATCAGAATAGGAGGGTCGGGGAGAAATCTATCGTAATAAATACTCTAAGAAAAGGGAGGGCAGGGGCTCACAGTCAGGAAGAAACCTGTCCAAAGTTTAGTCAAGCTGACGGACATGTTAAGCCCCTTTTGGTCAGTAGAGACTAAATAGCTACAGCTCTGGGACCTTAAAATATGGCCCCCAAAGCCTTGAAAAATACCCAATTCTGACATTCTAGCATGGTGGGTTAAAAAACAGGGCAGTCTTTCTAGCGTCCGGTAGTCAGGGGCACAACAAAGACTAAATACAGAAATCATGGTCCGTCTTCTTTTTCTACTGGGTTTACAAGAGGCAACTCCCACTCTCCTTCCCTCCTGCTCTGACCCACTTCGGTGACCTCACTGCTGAGCCCTTGTCCCTGCTCTTGCTGGAGGTCCCTGTCAAGGAAAGTCTGAGCCAATGTCATCCTTTGTTTCAGGGTTCGGCTCTGCTGGCACTGCCTCTGGCTGCTGCTGAAGCTATGGGTGAGGGATGGTGTCCAGAACATGAAGACCCCAGCTCTCACTGCAACTGGAGTCATGGTGGGTGTGTTAAATACCCAATGCTGAACTGGACAGAATACCTCATTTCTCATTGTAAGCCAAGGTACTTTGGATTTCCAATGACTCCAGTGAGTTTGTGAGAAAACAGCTTATTCAGTTTATTCTGATCGTTCTCCTCCTTCTAGGTCCCAAGGACATGTAGGAGGGTAAACTGGCTTGAGAAAATATCAGTGACAAACAACGTACTCTGTCAAGATTTACCCTGCTCTCCACTCTCTAAAATGCTACAGAACCAAACTTAATACCCAAGTCCCACTCCTTCCTTAAGATGAGGTCTTTCCTAAGAGGCTACTCAATTCTTCATATAAATAAACATTTCCAGGGCCTGATCCACCTGTCTTCCTTGTTTGCTCAGACAGGTCTCATTGCCTGTGGTATTCTGAGTCTGTACCAGCAACGAGCTACCTAAGGCTCAGGATATATACAACCAGCCCAGATGGAAGAATAGAAAGAAGACTCTCTTTTGCTACAATTACTGACCTAGAATTTAGTGTCAAGTTTCATTTGGGCATTTGTTCTACAGAGTCAGGTAGATAATTTTACCTAGAAAAACATACCTTAATTTTCCATGATGCTCAGCACATCTACGATCATTTTGAATTTGGGGGAGAAAATAAATGTGTCCCATTAAGAGTTTTCTTTTCCTGAAAGTTGTCATCGTGCAAAAAGTTTTCCTACCATGCATTTACGACCAAGGACCCTTTGCCCACATGTTTAGAGTTTCTTAGAAGATTAGTCCTGGGACTTCCCTAGTAGTGCAGTGGATAAGAATCCACCTGCCAATGCAGCAGACACGGGTTCAAGCCCTAGTCCGGGAAGATCCCACAGGCTGCGGAGCAACTAAGCCTGTGTGCCACAACTGCTGAGCCTGCGCTCTAGAGCCCGCGAGCCACAACTACTGAGCCCACGTGCCACAACTACTGAAGCCCGCGTGCCTAGAGCCCGTGCTCCGCAGCAAGAGAAACCACCGCAATGAGAAGCCCACGCACCACAACGAAGAGGAGCCCCCGCTTGCCGCAACTAGAGAAAGGCTGCGCGCAGCAAAGAAGACCCAACGCAGCCAAAAATAAATAAAAGCAAATCTTAAAAAAAAAAAAAAAGAAGATTCTAATCAACTGGGGGACAAGGAGAGAAACTTTAAAGGCAGAACTGAGTGAAGAGCCTCAGGCATTTCAGACAGAAGAGTTACGAAGCTCCTGGACAGTAAATGTTCCGCTTCAGATCTATTAGAATCTCTCTTGACAGCTGAACTGATTTGTCACTCCTTTAAATGTAAGTATCACCAACTTGGATGAAAGAATCACAAAATAGGATTCTTCTCCTTGTATGGAGGAAAATGTATCCTAAAAGTCATACACTTTTATCTTTAATTAAGCACATTTTTTTGGTTGTGAAGAACAAAACAATTGCCTGTGGGCAAGTTAATTTTCTACAGAAACTTAAAGGATTGTTTTAAAAATAATCACTGGATGATATGCTGATTCACCAGGCATCCCCCGCAATGTCTGTAACAGCGCCTAGAACATAGTAGCTTCTCAAAAAATAATAAACAAATACTTGGATAAGTGAATGAATTTCAGGATTTATAAAGAGATACAGCTGTTTAAATTTAGTGAGATTCATAGCCTGGGGTCAGCTCTGCATTCGGGTTTTTTTCTTACTTTTCCAAACTGAAGCCGGTAAATAACGTCTAGGACCTTATACAGAGCTTTCAAACTCTTGTGGTTTCTCATTTAAAGGGCAAGTTTTGGACAAGAAAGCTCTAAGATTACTTCAAGCTCTATGAGGCTAAAATTTTACAAGGCTTATACTAGGTACTAATGATCCCTAACCAGCAAATCTGTGCTATTTAAATCTCCCCTTTAAAAAAAAAAAAAAAAAAGGCAGGTTGCAAATTGCTTCAGGTCCACTAGGCGTCAAGTGTTGAGACACATGTGTGGTTAAGAATGACGAGAGGGCTTCCCTGGTGGCACAGTGGTTGAGAGTCCGCCTGCCGATGCAGGGGACACGGGTTCGCGCCCCGGTCCAGGAAGATCCCACATGCCGCGGAGCGGCTGGGCCCGTGAGCCATGGCCGCTGAGCCTGCACGTCCGGAACCTCTGCTCCGCAACGGGAGAGGCCACAACAGTGAGAGGCCAGCGTATCGCGAAAAAAAAGAATGACGAGAAATACAAGAGTACCACGTGAGTTACTGTGGCACAGAAATGGAAGTTGTGTAACACTTCACATTTGAACATCACAAAATGTCTTACAAGGAGAAAGTACTGACCCCACTTGGCAGATAATGGAGACTGTGGTCTATTCTGAGCAAATGACTTGCTTGAAAGCACAGACACTTCACCCAAAGTAGGACTTTAAGATTCCAACATCCCGTGTCTTAGCTCTGAACACTGATCATCACTCGGGTGGATTATGGAATGATGGGACCTGAGGGCTGTCGGGAAACCTAGACGTTGTTTCACCCTAAAGGTAAGACAGAATGAGCAACTAACTCATCCATTTGACATTCCCTAACAGTCAGCCACAAAGCAGGCTGAGGAACCAAGCAGGAGATGCCCTTCAGCGTGACTTCCTTTTGAAGCAGTCAGACAGAATTTTTAAAAATCAAAGAATAAAACATCTTGAAAAAATTGGCTACTGGTGGTACTGTCTCTTCCAAGTTGACATCATCATTCAACCAACAGTGTAGGAGAACTGTCAAATTCCGGCAGCATGAGGGACAAGGGAAATAGACACCTGAAAAATGGGAAGCTGCTCTACAGCACAGCTGGAGTTGCATGGCTGTGATCTGGGGGGAGAAAATTTAATGGGGTTGGGAAGGGGGAAGGAGAGTATGTTCGGGGGAAAAAAACATCAATTAAAATGTGCCTGATTCATAATTTTCTCAATTTCTCAGCAGAATAACTTTCTGCCCTGCCTTATGCATTGTGCACAGCTACCTCAGAATTCATTTTTCAGCTGTTATTCATACTTCAGTTGGGTGTTTCTGAATGTATTCTTTCTCACAGTAACTGTTGACAGGTCCAGCCCTGTAACCATCTGGCTCCTGAAGTAATGAGACCAAATGAAATGGAGCTTGAAGAAATTAACATTCTTTCCTTAATCTATTAATAACTGAAAAGTGTTGACTTTGGTGACAGCTAGATACTTTATTACGAGGCATATTGGTTAATTAAGAGCATCATAATGAAAGTTATAGGAACGCATATCCCTCCAGAAATACACATATTTTTAATAAGCATAATTTGATTCTTCTCACAGGCTCATCAAAAAGTCAATTGAAAATTGTATGCACAAAGAAAGTCTCAACAAAGAATGAACAATTTTGTATGTATGTACCATGGTTATTGTTGTTTTATTAGGTTATGTGTGCCTGTGTATATCAAATACAGCTGCTATGTATCAGTAGAAGTTAAAAATAATTACAGGTCTTCCAGTTCCATTGCCCCATGATTCTCCCCCTATCTATTTACTCTCAGATGATGTTTGCAGTTTTGTACGGTCCTTACTGGGTGGTGATGGCGGGGAATCACCCACTTTGCCAAAATTGAAAATGTGCAGACTTTGATATTCAGGTCACAGGTGACGGTGTTTCCTTGCTCTTCTCTGACATTTGCAAATATTTTCCTTTTGCCAGTGAAAATTTAAGAAAACTCTACCTTGCACACCGACTTGTCATTAATAAGAGATGGGGTGCTGCTTCTTTTTTCTCACCTGACCCTCACGTGGAGCTCAGAGAAGTTGTTGCAGTGTTGATATGCAGCCCCAGTTAGTCCAAGAATTTGCTCCCAGATCTCATCAAGAAATTGTATTTTTCCTGTGTTTACCATCTTCGTTCAATTTTAGTTACCATAGGTATACATATTTTTCTGGAAAGTTGAGTATCTTTTTTCTTCTGGACTGGTATCCCATTTAAAAAGATACCCACGCGTAAATTCCCAAGGTTTTCTCTACTGAGAGTATGAAATGATTTGTGTGTGTGTGTGTTTGTTTTCATTGCACAAGTGTGCTGCACTATTTCCTTCTCATGGTCCTTTTCATTTTGTCATGTCTTTTCACTAGCTAGCCAAGAAATCCCCGTGAGATAGTTGATTTGTCTTTCTCACTCTTTCTCTCACAGGACATACTGTACAAGACTGAGTGGAAAGGTAGTAATCTGAAAGTCTAGATAATTCAGGCAAAAACTGACTAATGACAATCACGGGTGTGTTTTTCTACTTTTGGCCTCAATTATCCAGTTTGGTTGTCAAAGTTGAAAAATTACTGAACCAGGACCAGATCTTTACCATAAATATTGCCTTTCTGAACAGAAAGAATTTATCTCCTCTTGGTTTCCCCATTCTCTTTGTTGTGTTTGGTCTCCATTTAAGTTCTTCTCTATTATATTTTCTGACACCTTCTCTACATTTTTTTTTTCCATTCTGGGTGTCGTCGATGCCGGATGTGTGTCAGCACTGCTGTGACACTGTGCTCTCAACATTGGGTTCAGGAGGCATATGGGGAACATACTTCCTCTTTCTGTGATAAGCATTTCAGTTAGTCTCTGCTGAGTACTTATTCCTGTTTGTTTGGAGAAGTAACTCTATTTTCCAAAATACAGTCAAATTCCATTGCTAAGGAGAATATTGGAGTTAACTTCACTTACGCTGTAGAGCACTTTGGCTGGCCTTCCACAATTCCCAGCCAGGGCTCTGCACATCAGGATGACCAGGTTGAGGGACTGGAAACAGATTCAAGGCCCTTTTGAGGTCTGTCAGCCCTTATCTGCTGTGGCCACAGTGTGGCTTGATTCCAAAGCCGGGGCAGAGAAATCTCCATCTCACAGTCTGAGATAGGGGCCAGAAAACTCATATGGCAAAGTCAAGACTCATGAGGGCCTGGTCAAGGTCATTCTGAGTATATTTGGCACCAAGAATTGAAATTACAGTACTCAATTATCCTTTCAAAATATTAGGAATAAGAAAAAAGAAGAAAGAAAACTTTGTTTTCTTTGGCAAAAGCACTGTCTAAATCAGTGACACCCTAAATCCATGAAAGGGAGTGGACTCAGGGAATGATTAAAAGCTATCCTTGTCTTTATTTTAGTTACACTGTTCTAGCTTACTTTGGACCCTTTTAAATGGGTCCATCCCTCTCACAAAAATACTGCTAATGAGAGGGTATAAAAGTTCAGCATCAGGCATAGCTCACTGTATCTAGGATTCTTCTAGGCTTTTCCACCCTATTTTTCCATCATCACCAGAAAAACAACTTATTCTAGACTGTCTTGCTTTTCCTTTCTCTTAGCTTTCCCTCTTGCCCCCAGCTTCTGCCTTCTTTCTTTAGTTTTCTTTGTCCAGACAATCCATTTGGACACTCGTCTCTGGCTTGAAACATCAGTACTATCACTCACTCACTATTTTATTATTTTCTTCCAGCACCATAAGCACTATAGCTAAGGGTGAGAAATGTGTCTATTATTAAATTCAGCTTTTGCAAAGATTTATACCTAACCCACCAGTTAGCAGAGTCAGATTGAACTCCCTATATACCTGTTTTAATTCCAGACTTAAAATAATGCTTTACAGTTTGCTTAGCTCTTTAAGAATAAAAGAACCGTGTAGAGATTCTAAAGTTTTTATATGACTTGCAGATGGCTTGGGACAAATGGTAAAATAGTGATATATTCCTATACATGTTTTCCTTATTGCAAAGGTGAAGTAGAAACATTGGGTCATTCCATTTTGTTACAGGTTAAATACTATAAATGGAAGTATGCTAATATTAGGGGTAGAAACTTAGAATCTTGTATGATACAAAGATAGAATGATGGTTAAGTTAAGCCTAAAACATGTGCCAAATTCAGGCTAAGAAATTTGGGACCAAAGTATTTAGTACCAAATTTATGACTATAGAGGCACATGGGTTTATTATGATTGGAGCTAAATAATTATCTGAGAATTCAAAAAACATTTCTTAAACTGATATTATCTAAGAGGCCTAAAAATACCATTAGAACTATTTAAACTTACATAAATTAAGTTTCTGTTCTACACTACAACCTACATTTTCCTCTAAGCATTTTGCTCTTGTTATAAAACAAAGAATATATTCTAATAATGTAAATGTATAATTCGAGTTACAGAAAGAATTACTAGCCTTGGCAGGACACTAATTCACTCAATGGCTGGAATACTTTTTCTTATTTTTCCCTTTTACACAATGGAATATATGATATATTTACTAATTCAAATATGGGAAACCAACAAAGTTAGAAAATGTATTTTAAGGAAAATTTTATCATTTTTAAGCACTTGATTTAAGTTGAGATATAAGTAAGGTTAAGGTAAAATTATCCATTTTTTATATTAGTAATTCTTCTATATATTGTGAATAGTTTAAGTGGAGAAAATAATTTTTTCCTCTCAGTTAGGAAACTATCCCCCCTAAAATCTTGTTTTACTATGAATCTACCTGGTGTTCCCTTCTTTCACAAAGTTACCTTTTGGTTCAATTCCCTCACCTTCAAATGAATGAAGTAGTATTATTTCCAGAGTCAATCAGGCTTTGCTTTACTTAAAACCTTATGATGCAAAGAGTCATTTTATTTTATTTTCCAAAGAAATACCAGAAGTCTCACATTTTATACTAATATACACAAGTCATGTGTATCAAGATTCAATCGGGGGAAAATCCTAAAGATGCAATCAGAAAACTACCAAAGCTCATCAACGCATTTGGCAAAGATGCAAGATACAAAATTAATATACAGAAATCTGCTGCATTTCTATACACTAACAATGAACTGTCAGAAAGAGAAATTAAGGGAACAGTTCTAGGAATAAACTACCTAAGGAGGCAAAAGACTTGTACTCCAAAAACTATAAGACACTGGTGAAAGAAACTGAAGACAACAAAAACAGATGAAAAGATATACTGTGTTCTTGGATTGGAAGAATCAATACTGTTAAACTGACCATACTACCCAAGGCAATCTAGGATTCAGTGCAATCGCTATCAAAATACCAATGGCATTTTACACAGAACTAGAATAATTTTAAAATTTGTATGGAAACACAAAAAACTCTGAATAGCCAAAACAATCTTGAGAAAGAAGATGGAACTGAAGGAATCATGCTCCCTGACTTCAGGCTATACTACAAAGCTATAGTAATCAAAACAGTATGGTACTAGCATAAAAACAGATACATGGACCAATGGAATGAGATAGAAAGCCCAGAAATAAACCCATGTACTTATGGTACAACAAAGGAGGCAAGAATATACAATGGAAAAAAGACAGTCTCTTCAGTAAGTGGTGCTGGGAAAACTGGACAGCTGCATGTAAAAGAATGAAATTAGAACACTTCCTAATTCCATACACAAAAATAACTCAAAATGGATTGAAGACCGGAAGGTAAGACTGGATACTATAAAACTCCTAGAGTAAAACATAGGCAAAACACTCTTTGATATAAATCACAGCAATATTTTTTTGGATATGTCTTCTGGAGTAATGGAAATAAAAGCAAAACTAAACAAATGAGACCTTATTAAACTTAAAAGCTTTTGCACAGCAAAGAAACCATAAACAAAACAAAAAGAAAACCTATGGAATGGGAGCAAATATTTGCAAATGATGCAACTGACAAGGGATTAATTTCCAAAATATACAAAGCGCTCATACAGATCAATATCAAAAAAAAACCCATTGGGCTTCCCTGGTGGCACAGTGGTTGAGAATCTGCCTGCCAGTGCAGGGGACACGGGTTCAAGCCCTGGTCTGGGAAGATCCCACATGCCGTGGAGCAACTAGGCCCGTGAGCCACAACTACTGAGCCTGTGCATCTGGAGCCTGTGCTCCGCAACAAGAGAGGCCGCAACAGTGAGAGGCCCGTGCACCGCGATGAAGAGTGGCCCCCACTCGCCGCAACTAGAGAAAGCCCTCACACAGAAACGAAGACACAACACAGCCAAAAATAATAAATAAATAAATAATTTTTTAAAAGAAAAGGGCACTAGTGCCACTCATGAGCGTTCCACCCTCATAAGCTAATCACCTCCAAAGGTCCCACCTCCTAATACCATCACCTTAGAGGTTAGGATAAAACAACAACAACAAAAACCCCCAAACAACCCAAACAAAAAATGGGCAGAAGACCTAAATAGACATTTCTCTAAAAAAGACATATAGATGGCCAACAGACACATGAAAAGATGCTCAACATCACTAATTATTAGAGAAATGCAGATCAAAATTGCAATGAGGTATCACACCACACTGGTCAGAATGGCCCATCATCAAAAAGTCTACAATAATAAATGCTGGAGAGGGTGTGGAGAAAAAGGAACCCTCCTACCCTGTTGGTGGGAATGTAAATTGGTGCAGCCACTGTGGAAAACAGTATGGAGGTTCCTTAAAAACTAAAAATAGAGTTACCATATGATCCAACAACTCCACTTACGGGCATATATTAGGAAAAGATGAAAGTTCTAATTTGAAAAGATACATGCACCCCAATGTTTAGAACAGCACTTTTGACAATAGCCAAGACATGAAAGTAATCTAAATGTTCATCGACAGATGAATGGATAGAGAAGATGTGGTATTTATATACATATATATATATACAACAGAATATTTATCAGTCATAAAAAATAATGACATAATGCCATTTGCATCAACATGGATGGACCTAGAGATTATCATACTAAGTGAAATAAGTCAGAGAAAGACAAATATCATATGATTGTCACTTATATGTGAAATCTAAAAAGAACAGCAAATGAACTTATTTATAAAACAGAGAGAGACTCACAGACTTAGAAAAGAAACTTATGATGACCAGAAAGGGGAAAGGGAGGAGGGATAAATTACGGGGTTTGGATTAACATATATACACTACTATATATAAAATAGATAACCAACAAGGACCTACTGTATAGCACAGGGAACTATATTCAATATCTTGTAATAACCTATAATGGAAGTCCAGATGCTAGGGTGAGACCAAGAGGGAGGTTTGTGGAGAGGTCCACTTCCACATACAGAGAAAGGCTGTTGCCTCTGCATCTAGTATGTAAGTCCCCTACATACTAACCTTCAAGTTGAGGACGTTCAAAGATGAAAACGTGCGTTCACATGTCCAATCATGTAAGTTAGCACATGTCTGGCGTACACTGTCACGTGCATGCATCCTCTACAAGTGGTTGTGCTTTTGTGTGCTTTACTATACAGTACTCTATAGTATACAGTAGTATGGTATCTTTATTTCTTGCCTGTTCACTTGATGCCAGCCCTTGTATGCCAGCTGTTGTACTGTACCATTGTACTTTTCAAGGTACTGTTACCTTAAGATTAAAAATGTTTTATTTTTGTGTTTGTTTATTATGCATTATTTGTGTGAAAAGTATCATAAACCTATTACAGTACAGTACTATATAGCCGATTGGGTGCCTAGGCTAACCTTGCTGGACTTAGGAACGTACTCTCGGAACAGAACTCGTTCGTATGGGGTCACCGGCTGTGCAGCGGTAGAGTGAGGATAAGCTGAAATCCCCCAGCATCTCTGTGTGTCAGGCTGCCTTCTAACATGCCAGTCTGTAGAATGTGGAGACAGCTGCTTCCCTCTGACCTTCCAAATTTCATATGAATTTCTCTTTCATACCACCTTAACTCAGAAACATACAGCAAAGAGGATTCTGGGAATTGTAGCTCAGCTTAGCCCTGTTGCTATAATACAAACCACCATGGTCATGTAACTCCATTTGGTTTATTGAACTTTGGGTTTATGTATTACGGAGGATGCAAAATACAGAGTATGCATAGCCCATGTTTATGAGGAGGATATCAACTCAAAGGAAAGACAAAATGGCCGATTCAACAGTGCAAGGTGGCATTCCACAAAGTGTCAGAATAAATGCTCCAGCCAAAAGTTGAAAATGCTGGAAAAAATTGCCCTGAAAAGAACGTTTTTCATATCAGTTTTTTTTTTCCTACTCTCTATTTCCATTCTCTTAATAGCTTTAAAAAATCCTATGTAGGAAAAAAAAAAAGAGAGAGAGAGAGAGAAGGGCTATAATATGCACAAAGAGATCTGGAATAGCTTGCCTGATTTCATTCATTAGAACTAAAGAATTCATATTTTTTCATGGTTTCAGAATAATCTTTGTTATATCACATTTACAGAACATATGCTCTTTGAATAAATGTGAACCCATTTTGCTGAAAGAATAATGTCTTTTATAAGTTTAAAACCTTTTCATTGGTATCCAAGAGAAACAGACTGGGAACTATAGAGTAAACTGCATTAAAATCTGTTCGATTTACCAGATGTATAATTTCCAAGGCTCTCCCTTCTCACAAGTACCTCAAGAGAGAGGCATATCTTCTGAGAGAGAAGCAGGAGAGAAAAGATCAGTTTGAATGATAATGAGGCTGCAAAAAGAGACCTTTTACCTTTTTCACACAATGGGACAGACAGCTTTTTTGATGTCAGTTTAGAACACCCACTAGCTATGATAGGAATTACAGGTCCATCAAGAGAAGAATATACCCTTATGGATTAGGCACTAAAGGTTTCCTTCTTTGAGCTTCATTATTATTGCAAAAGACTCATTCATAGAGTGCTAATGGGAGGGAGATACATGCCTCAGAGAATAGATCTCTTGGGATGGAGTACCACTCAGCTGGCTTCTAATTCATGCACATATGGAATGAGAAAGATGGTTGCTGTGCTTTCACATAGATTGGTCCCCTTTCTACTACGTCCTCTTCATCACTATGACCCTCTCCTTTTATCCTCTCCCACCAGGGGAGAGCACACCAAGAGGTCCACCTGTGGTCCTAGAAAAGTCCCCTAGACTTGCCAGCATGTCTGACCTGGGCTGTAATGGATTGTTCTCTGTTCCCAAGAAAATCAGCTCCAAAGATATTTTTGTAGGTCAGATCCTGGGAGCAGAATGACCTCCTGAATGTTTCAATTTTTGGACAACTCTTTGACAGAGCCAATAAGTCTTAGTATCATACTTTATTTGGATTGGGGAATTGATTGACATTATTTATCACAACGTGGAAATCAGTTTGGGAGCATATCCAAACAACACTCAGGAGAATCAAAATGATCTTTTCTCTTTTGGGGCCTGAAGGGAGAGTTCAAACCTACCACCTCTTATGTAACTACCGCCCAGGCACCTTGTGGGAAGTGAAGGTGGTGAACTATTTTGATACAAAGAGAACTTAGGGTGGGAGGTTTATACCTTCTAGAATTGTTTTACCAAGTAAAACTGTTTCTTTTTTTTTCTCTTTAATCTCAAAGTAAATGTCTCCGGGGTAAGTGGTGTAGAGTAACAGCAAAGAGGAATCAGCCAGAGAGAGAATATCAGAGAGACAGACAGAATTCACAGAATTAACTGGGAGCACAGAGGCCTGAAACACCTGTACATCAAATGAAAAACAAATATATGTTTATTGGTAGAAAGATATTAGCCTCTCTGACAGAGGGTGCTACTAACTGGTCTATTAACTGTGGTGTCTGGCTGTGCATTTTGCTAATGTCTTTTAAACGTACTTTATGTTTTTGAGTCTGTTCTTTCTAAAGCCATCAAAATAAGGGCACCTGATCTAAACAAATGAAAGCCACAGCTCATAGTTAGGAGAGAGCCCATGGGTTTCTCTATGAGCAAGCATTCTACATCAAGAAAATTCTGTTTCCAAAGGCCAGAAAGGACATGCATATTTATGTGGCATGCATTCATGTGTGTCTATAAATCTATAAATACCATAAATATATTTTATAGGAAGAGAGGGATTATTTTCCATAAAGTATTTTCTATTTTAGTATCTTTCACCTTTACTAGTTGAATATTCATTGTGCTTCCTTTATTGGGGTTGCAGTCGGCTAAAAACACATCTCTATCATTTGCTGACATGAAGCTAGAGGGACCTCAACAGGTCATCAGGGCTATTCCTTTCCTAGTTATTCTTTTTGAATTAATATCATCCATGTTGAGCCTTAGGTGGACTTCTCAGAGTTCTAATCTACACAGAGACAGGGACTGGTTGTAGGTTATACTTCTAAATAGGGAATTCCCTTGTGGCACAGTGGTTAAGAATCCGCCTGCCAATGCAGGGGACACGGGTTGGAGCCCTGGTCCGGGAAGATCCCACATGCTGCGGAGTAACTAAGCCCGTGCACCACAACTACTGAGCCCATGTGACACAGCTACTGAAGCCCGCGTGCCTAGAGCCCATGCTCTGCAGCAAGAGAAGCCACCGCAATGAGAAGCCCATGCACCACAATGAAGAGTAGCCCCTGCTCGCTGCAGCTAGAGAAATCCTGTGTGCAGCAACGAAGAAACAACATAGCTAAAAAAATAAATAAAATAAATTAAAAAAAAATAAAAAAAAGAAAACTAGACCTAGGCACCTCATGCCGTAGATAGCTATATACTCCCTACATATTTAGGCAAAATGCTCTATGCCTACCAGAAGGAAGGGAGGAAAGAAGGCAGGGAAGGGAAGGGAATCTTAAAAGCAGCCAGAAGATCTGTGACAAAGGAGCAAAGGCAATACAATTGAGGAAAGGTAGTCTTTTCAACAAATGGTACAGGAACAAGGGCATACGTATGCAGAAAAATGAAACTAGACACAGTCCTTCCACCCTTCACAAAAATTAACTCAAATGGATCATAGACCTAAATATAAAATACAAAACCACAACACTCTTAGAACAAAACATAGGAGAAAATCTAGATGACCTTGGGTATGGAGAGGAATTTTTGGATATAACACCACAGGCACAATCCATGAAAGAAACAAACTGGAGTTAAAAGCTCATGTTCTGCAAAAGACTCTGTCAAGAGACTGAGAAGTTAAGCCAAAGACTAGGAGAAAATATCGGCAAAAGACACATCTGATAAAGGACTATTATCCAAAAACTGCATATAACTTTTAAAAGTGAACCATAAGAAAATGAACAACCTGATTTAAAAATGTGGCAAAGACCTGAATGGACACTTCGCCAAAGAAGATATACAGATGACAATAAGCATATAAAAAGATGCTCCACATCACATGTCATTAGAGAATTTCGAATTAAAACAACAGTGAGATACCACTACACAACTACTACAATGGCCAAAATTCAACACACTGACAACTCAAAAGCTGACAAGGATGTGGATCAACAGGAGCTCTCATTCACTGCTGGTGGGAATGCAAAATGGTGCGGCCACTTTGGAAGATGGTTTGGCAATTCCTTACAAAATTAATCATGATAACTGTAGATAACTACCTGCATGCAACCACATGAATAAATCTCGCTGACATGAATGAAAGTAAGATAGAGTTTTGGTGCATGATTTAGTTTATAGCAAGTTCAAAAACAGGAAATAGGGCTTCCCTGGTGGCGCAGTGGTTGAGAGTCCGCCTGCCTATGCAGGGGACGTGGGTTCGTGCTTCTGTCCGGGAAGATCCCACATGCCGCGGAGCGGCTGGGCCCGTGAGCCATGGCCGCTGAGCCTGCGCGTCCGGAGCCTGTGCTCCGCAACGGGAGAGGCCACAACAGTGAGAGGCCCGCGTACCGCAAAAAAATAAAAAAAAAAAAAACAGGAAATATAAATCTGTAACGATGGAAATGATAATAGTGGTTACTTTTGGGGCTGGAATGTCTGGGAGGAAACACAGAGACACTCTGGATTGCGGCAAATGTTCTACATCTTGATCTGGGTAACAGTTACGTCTTGTAAAATTTTATTAGGCTGCACACAAAATTTGTACACTTTTCTACACTTATATTAGGGGCATGTGGGTGAAAATCTGAAAGCTCCCAGGGCTATACAAATTTTGGGTTAATATTAATACTGTTTGGTTCTTGCACAGATCAAAGTAATCTTAAAATCAGGAAAATCAAAAGATTGTACAGGAAAAAAAAATGTCAGTGTCAGTTGTTAATGATAATTACATAGTCACAGTAACTTTTTAAAAAGCCTAAATATTGATTTAAGCCAAAGGGAAGTGTTTGTGCATCTGTTTGGAGCACGTGTGTATCTGTCTTTTAATGCAGGCTAAAAGCAATACAGGTGACATTTGTAAGTGCAGAGTTAAATACCAGAAGAAACAGCTAAAAGAGTTTTAATTTCTGCTTCCCTGAGAGCGGAGAAAGATGTGATAGAGCAGGAATCGACAAACATTTACTGGAAAGGGCTACATACCAAATAGTTTAGCCTATGCAGGCCATATGTTCTCTTATGCGACTACTCACCTCTATCCGTATGGTGTGAAAGCTGCCACGGACAGTACAGAAACATATGGGCATGGATGCTGTCTTCCAATACAACTTTTTGGGGGGAACAAAAACAACTGGTGGGGGACTTCCCTGGTGGTCCAGTGGCTAAGACTCTGCACTCCCAACGCAGGGGGCCCGGGTTCTATCCCTGGTCAGGGAACTAGATCCCACATGCTGCAACTAAGAGTTCCCATGCTGCAACTAAAAGACCCCGCATGCCACAACAAAGATCCTGCATGCTTCAACTAAGACCTGACCTAGCCAAATAAACAAATAAATTAAAAAAAAAAAAACTGGTGGGGTGTAATTTGCTGACCCCTTGGAGAAGATGACTGATTTTCATTATAACCATAACATTATTTAACTTTTTTAATAAAGAAAATTTATTTGGTCAGTCACTTAATACTTATTGGATCTTACTATATGCCAGACATGCTTCGAGGTCCTAGGGATACAGATGGGACCAAAACTGACAAAAATCTATCTTCATGGAGTTACATTCCAGAATCTTATTATCATAAAATTAACTATACAGAAAGAATAGGTAGTAGTTAACTTAAAATGGATATATACTTAAGTAGATTAACTGTAGCCTGACCATCACTTAACTTTTAAGTTGTATGTTCCCTCGAGAACAATAAAATAATTTCAAAAAAATGATACTATCATTAGGAGTTGTTTCATAGCATTTATAGCGGTAGTCTGCAAATGATTTTCTCCTGTATTACTTCAAAATATTTTTGAAAACCTATGTACTCTTCGCATATTTTTAAATAGTCATCTAAGAATCTTGATCCTAAGTTTCAAATGGTGAAAATTCAGGTGTGTTATAAATACTGTCATTTAAAAATAAAGCTAGTATTATTTTTTAAATGTAACAGATAGAAGACACACAAATGGCCCACATATGAAAAGATGCTCAAGGCCACTAATTATCAGGGAAAGCAAATCAAAACAACAATGAAACATCACTTCATACTTGTTAGGGTGGCTATTATAGAAAATAAGCACAATACTTGTTAGCGAGGATGTGGAGAAATTGAAACCCTTGTACTCTGTTAGTGTCATGCAAAATGATGCAGCTGCTATGGAAAACAGTATGGAGATTCCTCAAAAAATTAAAATAGATCTACCATGTGATCCAGCAATTCATCTTCTGGGTATTTATCCAAAGAAAACAAAAGCTCTAGTTCAAAAAGATATCTGCACCTCCACGTTCGCTGAGGTATCATTTTCAACAGCCAAGATAGGGAAACAACCTAAGTGTCTGTCAGAATAGTATTCAGCCCCCAAAACGAAGAAAATCCTGCTCTATGCAACAGTAAGGATGAACATGGAAGACATAACGATGATAAGTCAGACAAAGAAAAACAAATGCTGCATAACCTCATATGTGCAGTCTACAAAAGTTGAACTCATAAAAGCAGTGGCTGGGGTGAGGGGAAAAGTGGGGTTGTCCATCAATCAATATAAATTTTCAGTTTTGAAAGGTGAGTAGGTTCTAATCTATACAACACTGCGCTTATGACCAGCAATACTGTGTGTACACTTAAAACTGTGAAGAAGGAAGATGTCATGTGACATGTTGTTACCACAATAAAATAAAAATACTTATATCCAATACACTCCAAATGCCATAATAATTTAATACCCACAATTTCTATGAAAGAAATCATGAAAAGGCTCTTCTTTATTAGGAATACTTATAATAGTCCATCTTCTCATTGAAATTCTATGTTATTTCCCCTTCTCTACATTTTCGTCCTCTGACAATATGCTTTCATTCTTGAGTCTTTGATTGATTTTATAAAACATAGGTCTGTCACAAAAAGATGTATATAAATTAAAATTTTATGTTGGTTAAATTCTCTCTAGCTATAATGCTCTAAACGATTTTGTGGATTGAATTATTATTATACTTACTAATAATACATTAACACAATACAATAAATGCATTACACACTTGGAAATTTATTTTTTAAAAAGAGTAATGTTTAATTGGAAATGAATCTCATAATGAGGTAACTAGGGCTGTTTTACTTCAATCAGTTCATGTATTCATGGATGAATATTATTTATGAGAAGGGACACAACGTAAATTCTATTTAATTCACTGTGAATATTGTTGTAAAGCCTGAGAGACCTTGTTCATCTAAATAAGGAGATGGGAATGAAAGGAATGATACTAATGGTACTCAATTCTTCTTGAAATATAAGCCAAATATCATATAGTGATGTATCATCCAGATTATTCTTAATGATGTGTGAGCTGACCATTTGAATAGGTCCTCCTTCAAATGTTTTGAAAGAAAAGAATTGGAAATGACCTGAGTTGCAACAGCATTTGTTACTCAGTCAATAAAATCTTTCATTTTCTCAACTTCTGGGAAGTAAACCAAAAGCCTTCACTAAGATTTATCAAATGTGTGTTAATTATCTCTGCTTGAAGCACATTACATAATCTGATAGATTCAGAAAGAGTTGGAAAAATATCTAAAAATTGATTGCTTCAATACAATTTTGCTAAAATAATAATTTTTATTAAATGCTTTTATTTCATCATATGTTTAAAAAACTTTATCTATCCAAATCTTGGAGATGCAGATTTAGGTCCTTCAATTTGTGGGAAATAGTTTATATACAATCTAATAAGACAGCTCAATTCTCTCTTGACAACAATCAGTCCAATCCAAATTTCAGAAAAAGTCTAAATTCATTTTTATTCAGATACAGTCTTAATATTCACATTATTAAACTTAAAATTTGCTAATGTAACTAACTTATCTGCATATTTATAAAGCTAAGAAAATTTATTTCTCATTCCTTAGCCTGTTATAATCCAATATATTGTCTAGTTAAGATTACAATTTATTTACGAAGTAACATATGGTATGCCTTCAGTAAATTTTGCTTAGCATGTGAGAAAAATTAAAATCAGAGTCTAAAGCTCTGAGATAAAAACATTAATATCGTGAAACATCGTAATTGTCCTTTTTCTGTATATTTAATGAAAGAAAAAAACTACTGCTAAAAAATTAATTATTGATTGAGCACTTAAAATATGATTTTACTTTTTGTGATGAAGTAGGTTAAACATTCTGTAAAATGAATTAAGTTGATGATAGGATGCACTTATCAATAGAATAATTGTACTGTAGTGCAACTTTTTGTATGGTACAATTTTTTTCTCTAGTTTCTTGGTATTGTACAATTCTTTATGTGGTTTGGTAAAGTAGGTTCTAAATTTCTTTTTGAATAACATACATGGATTCTAATGAAAGCATGTAAAATTTTGTCCATAGGTTTTATTCAGTGTACATTGAAAATTTTGGTAGTCCCTGAAAATAGTCAAGTAACTTTTAGGGAATCAGCCTCCCTGAGCTTCTTCAGATATTTAAAGGTTAATTTCCTTCCTGCTAATACCAAGACACAGAAATGGAAACTGAAAATAGCTTTTAAAAATTGCTTATGTTTAAATATGTGAAAAACAAGTCATTCTTAATGTTATTTCTTATTGGTAATACTTTTTAAAATTTTTTTTTGGCTTGGCATTTGCCTCTTCCTTTAGCAAATATCCTGTGAAGGAAAGAAGCTAAACCATACGTTCACCTGAAACTAACACAAAACTGTAAATCAACTAGACGTCGATAAAAATAAAATAATAAAATTTAAAAATTAAATATAGATCCTCTGGAAATATAATTAAAATTTGATTTAATAACTATATAAAATATAATTTGTACCCAAAATTAACAGCCTCATGGAAAAATATGTGAAAGGTTGATAATGTATTAACCTAAAAGAAATACACTGATAAATTTTAAAGAGCAAATATAAGTTTACATTGTTGGACCACTATATAATAGAACAGAACCTCCATACTGTCCTCCATAGTGGTGGTATCAATTTACATTCCCACCAGCAGTGCAAGAGGGTTCCCTTTTCTCCACACTCGTAAATGTCCCTGAGCTTTATCAGAGATAATAAGTGTGTGATTTGTGACTGCTAACTTCCAAGGATTCTGTTGGAATATATATATAGTATCACACAAAATGGTTTCACTTCCCTAAAAAATCCCTTTGTACTCTGCCTATTCATCATTCCCTCACTCCCGCTAAAATTACTTTTTCTTAAAAATGCTGCTACCAAAACCAAAATTGCCCTCTGTGGTCATCAATAGAAAACTGTCCCATATAATATGACAAGTGGGGAATACATATATGATATGAAGTATTGGTAAAGTCGCACCACATGCCACACGTTTTAAAATCAAATGAATTTCAGTTGGGTAACATCTCAGAATTTTTTGTTTCAACTGCAATCCTTTGGCTAATATATATTTTTATTTCAGGTTTTTCAAGCATTCTGTATACTGCTGATTCTTACACAGATGATAACTTTTTAAACCTGTGTAGAGACAGACTCAGCCATGCCTGTGTTTTTACAAACATGCTCTCTGTGATGCAGAGAGCATACTTTTGTTTATGCTGACAGCTGTGTGTGAATATTTTTACTATTTTGAGAAGTGAACAGGTTGAATTTTGGGGTGTGCAGGCAAGTCAGTACATTGTTATTGGCATGGTAGCACTTCCTTGTAGATTAATAATAGATTTTCTTTTTAATTCTAACTTTTTTCAGTGCTACTACGAGATCACGAAATGTATAATAATCATGCATACGTTCCAAAATTTTTCACTAAATGTAATCATGAAAAATCTTTAAAATCTAATTAGCGAAGTGATTAGTCATAATGGCAGACAGCATTAAGGGTGGGACGATGCAGGATATAATATTTGAGCCAGAATTCTATTCCCAACTTTCTTTTTGTTATAAGCCAGACATTATTAGGGGCTGCTGTTAATTCTTTCAAGTGATTAGTACCTCAGAATGACAGATAACATGTAATTCAATGAATATTATTAATTGGACATTGTATCTTAAATTTCAGAGTTATACTATGAAAACAATTCAATTAGCTCTACTAGGCATGGGACTGATTTTTTTTAACTTAAAGACTTTAATTTTTCAGAGCAGCTTTAGGATTACAGCAGAACTGCACAGAAAATACAAAGAGATCTGGTATATACAGTTTGTCCACTCACCTCACCTCCAGATACCGTTTTCCCTCTGATCAGGGTCTTGCATTAGGGTGGCACATTTGTTACAACTAATAAACTAAATTTGATACATTGTTAGTTTTAACTATGGTTCACTCTTTGTGTTGCACAGCTCTAAGGGTCTTGACAAATGCCTATCGTATATCCACCATCACAGTATCATATAGTTTCACTGCCCTAAAAATGCCCCTTGCTCTACCTCTTCATCAATACTCCCTCTCCCTGAATGTCTGGCAACCAGTGATCTTTTTACTCTCTTGATAGTTTTGCATTTTCAAGAATGTCATAGAGTTGATCACACCCTAGCAACTGATGTTTCATACCAGCTGCTTTCACTTAACAACATACATTTAAATTTCCTCCACGACTTTTTGTGGCTTACCTGTTCACTTGTCTTCACGTGATTATTAATATAGTTGGATTAATATCTATGTTATTTGCAACTTTTCTGTTTATTGCCTTTGTTCATTGTTTATATTTTTATCTTCTACTCTTTTCTGCCTTCTTTGTTTTTAATTGGGCATTTTATATGATTCCATTTCTTCTCTTAGCATATCAATTATACTTCTTTAAAAAAATTTTAGCTGTTGCCCTAAATCTGCAATATACATTTAGAACTGATTTAAGTACACTTTCAAATAACACTATTAATAGAGTATTACTAATTCCGCTCTCCTGTCCTTTATTCCACTGCTGTCACTTATTGCATGTGTTTATAAGTTATAATCATTAAATACATCATTGCTACTACTATTTTGAACAAATTGCTATCTGGTTAGATCAATTAAAAATTATAAAAATTTATCTTCATTTATTCTTTCACTAATGCACTTCCTTTCTTTATGTACATCTGAGTTTCTGATTTGTATTCTTTTTTTTTCTCAGTGAAGAATTTCATTTAACGTTTCTTGCAAGGCAAGTCTATTGGTCATGAATTCCCTCCATTTTGATTTGTATGAAAAAGTAATTTTTTTCTCCTTCACTTTTAAATGAAGGATAATTTCACTGAATACATACTTCTAGGCCAGTGGGTTTTCTTTCTTTCAATTTAATATTTAACTCCACTATTTCTTACTTTCTAGATTTCTGAAGAAAAGTCTGATGTAATTTTTAATTCTTGTTCCTCTATATTTAAGGTTTCTTTTCCCCCTCTAGCTTCTTTCAAAATTGTCTCTTTGTCTTTGGTCATCTGCAGTTTGACTATGTGGAGATTAGGTATTTATCCTAATTGGTGTTTTCTGAGCTTCTTATATCTGTGGTTTGGTGATGTCTGTCCTTAATTTGGGGAAATTATTAGCCACTATTACTTCAAGTATTTCTTCTCTTTCTTTATTTCTTCTGGTAGTCCCCTTACATATATATTGCTGTTTTTGCAAGTATCCCACAGTTCCTAGATATGCTGTTCCTTTTTTTCTCTTTATCTTCCAGTGTGGGAAGTTAACTGTTGACATATTTTCAAGCCCACTGACTCTTTCCTCAGCCATGTCCAGTCTACTGATAAGCTCATGAAGACATTCTTTACTTCTGTTACTGTGTTTTTGATTTCTAGCATTGTTTTTTGATTCTTTTTTTTTTTAGAGCATCCATATCTCTGCTGAATTTACTTATCTGTTTTTGGATGTTATCCACTTTTTCCATTATACTCCTTAGCACAGTAATTATAATTATTTAAAATTCCTGTTCTGATAATTCCAAAACCTCTGCCATATCTGTGTCTACTTGCAATGCTTACTTTGTTTCTATCAAATATGTTTTTGCCTTTTATTTTACATTGTAATTTTTTGTTTTAAGCTTGATATGATGTATTGGACAAAAGGAACTGAGGAAAACAGACTTTAGTGTGAGGTTTTACATTTATCTGGCCAGGAATTAGATTGTATTTAGTGCTTGTAACAGTTGCAGGTGTCAGAAGCTAAGATTTCCTTTTGTGTCCTTCTTTTCTTCTCCCTTACTGTCTTTGGTTCTCCCTAGAGGCTCCTTCTTAAATAGAATCTGAGCCTTTCTGTTGTAAACCCCTACTATAATACAGGAGCCCTGGTGATGGGGTAGTGAGATGTGGGAAGAGAAGGACTCTAAAACCTTATGATTAGGCATCAGTTTAGTGAGCCTGTGCCCCTTGGCTGTGACCTTCGCAAGTATTCGCAATACTTCTCAGCTCTCCCCCAGTGCTCACTTTAGGTCACACAGCGGGCTGAAGTTGGGCATTTCCCTTCCCCCACATCAGTTAGGCTGTGTTCAAATTGATGTTGGTTAGGATCTGGTAAAATATTTGTGTGTGAGGGCAGGCCTTTGTTAAAGGAGAACAGCATGATCTGGATGTATTTGCAAACGGTTCCCTTTCCTCTGTCTCCTGAGACAGGAGAGACTTTTCCTCTGCTCTTCACCCTGAGACCCTAGTGGGGTTCCTGGAGGTAAAACTCATGTAAGTGTGGGTGTCTTTTAAGCCTGGGACCCCAGGTACTTTTTACATTCTCAAGCGATCCCACACTCAACATCCAGCAATGGAAAATTCCTATTTAAGTTTTCCTACCACTTGTTGGCTCCTGGCAAAGCTGTGATTCTCAGTATTTGCCCATTTCTCCAGGGTTCAGGGCAGCCATCTGCCCTGTGACCTCAACTCTCTGATGGACCTAAGAAGCCTTGTTGATTTTAAGTTTGTTCAGCATTGTTTAGAAGAGGAGTAATGGCTTCCAACCTCTTTATATGTCAGACTGGAAGCCAGGAGTTGACCTTGTTGTTGTTTTTACATTGGTCAAGGTGTTGTTGTAGAATAACATTGATAAAAAAGACAGTAGTTGTTTCCTTGAGTCTCATCAAATTTCTGCACCTTGGAGGTCTTCATGGATTAAGGGTCCCAAACTTTTGCAGGGCTAGAAGTTTTCTACTATTAGTTCATTAACTGATGATCAGTTTGGGGAGAACAGAATCACATTAACCCAAAGCAGAAGAGATTGATGTATAAAAAAGAAAGCTGACATAAAATAATCAGTAGAAATGTAGTCGTCAGAATAGCCATGTATTTGGAGTATGTTACCTAGATGGGTAGGTTAACGTGGGAAAATCACACATAAATTAGGATGATGAGCAAAGAAGTAAAGAAGAGAAAACCACATACTCATTCTTATGAAATATTTCCATCAAACAACTGCAGCCTTCCTGAATTACCTATGCTTCTCTGAGGATGTTTCTGTTCAGAGATAATGTGAACCATCCATTTTGGGTCATTTATACAAGAGTGCTACTTCACACTCCCCTATTAGTGCTTTTGACATATCACTTTAACATTTTCTAACCTTTGGCTTTCTTTTTCTATGTTCCACGCAGACCAGTACCCATCTGCTGTGGCAAATCCATTTAGACACAATTAACTGAACAGTAGTTTATCATATATTCTTCGTAATCATCGTTAGAGGGGCCATATGTCTTAAGGTAAGATTTGGGATTCCTCTCTTTTGTCTTGACCACATGAATTGATGATTATTGATCGAGTGACCAGTATGTGCCAGATGCTGAGCAAGTAGAAAAAGATGAGGTGATAAGACAGACCCATCACTGTCCTGACAGAGCCTCTTCTCTACAAACCATTCCTTTAAGATGCATAATACATCCATTTTCTGCTGCCTCTTATCAACTTCCATTTTAAAAAGGTGACTTCTTTCCATGGGTATTAAAATTATGAAAATAGATGCTATGCTTCCTAAGCACTTCATGGCGGACCAATTCATTAAATTATATCCTTTTTGCTAAGAAATGAAATTGTATAGTTTCAATTCGGTAAAATGCGGTTACTCCCAAATCAGAGTTTGATGTCTTGTTTCCCAAAAATGCAGGGGCTCTCATATCTTTTCTCTTCAATTATTAACTAATGAGTTATCTTGAAATCCAGATTATACTGTCCATGAAGTCCCCCCAAATAGAAACATACCAAGGTCCCAGTAAATCACTGATTCAAGAGTCAGAGAAACCTACTCCATCCTCAACTACATAAATGGCATTAGTAACATTATTTGCTATAATTCATTTCAATTTCTCTGCCAGGAATCCTGACGTTAAGAACAGTAAGTAAAGGGTGTTATGGTCTTCACTTGATAGACACTAAATATTAGAGGTTCTATAAATAGTGTCTTGTCCTGCTAATCAATTTCTTACTTTCTTTAAAATTGAGATAACTGCTTACTGATGCAATATCCTTCTTTTTTTATATACAAGAAAGGTTTAGAGTATATAGGATTCAGTAAATTTCCATAAATACTAGAATTTGTCTAATAGAAATAAATGCTTACATAGGGCTCACTTAGGAGAATATAATTTTCATATACTTTCATTCAGCTGCGCTTAAGCTTATTTTTAGGCAGTGAGTCATTTTGATTTGAAATGTTGCTGTATGCCCCAGGAGGAAACGGTTGTCAAACTCCAGCAAAAGGCAGGCAAACAGCACCTCATTCACTCACCTAAACACAGGGCAATCAGTGTACAAATGCCAACCAGACTGGAGTCTTTAACGCAGCTTGCAATTTTTGATGTGGTTAAGTGCGAAAACGTCTGATATGATTTTAAAGGGCAACGATGGAGGAAACAAAGGCTGTGATCGTGTCTGTGATACAGTTTCTCTCAATGAAAAAAACTGGATAGTCCAGTGGAACTTTCTGCAGTGATGGAAAAGTTTTGTATCTGTGCTGTTGAATATGACAGCCACTTGACACATGTGGCTAGGAAGGATTTGGAATGTGGCTGGTGCAACTGAGGAACTTAATTTTTAATGTCATTCAATTTTAATTAATTTGAACTTAAATAACTTCTTATTGTTAGTAGCTACAGTACTGAACAGATTCAGAGAAGAAATCATCACACATAATGGGATCAGAAGTATGGAGAATAATTATATAGGATGAGAAATTAGATTTAAGAGATTCTTGGATTTAGTAAAAATGGATATGTATCTCAGAGTCAGACAAGGTGGGTTCAAATCTTAGTTCTACTACTTACTGATTTTGTGAATCTCAGCAGTCTATTATGTCTCCCTCAGCCTCAGTGTCATACTTTATAAAACAAGTTAATAAATACAGTAGTGGACCTAGAGATGATCATACTAAGTGAAGTAAGCCAGGCAGAAAAAGACAAATATCATATGATATCACTTATATGTGGAATCTTAAAAACAATGATAAAAATGAACTTATTTACAAAACAGAAGGAGATTCACAGACATAGAAAACAAACTTATGGTTACCAAAGGGGAGTGGGGAAGGGACAAATTAAGAGTTTGGGATTAAAATATACACACTACTGTATATAAAGCAGATAACCAACAAGGACCTACTGTAGAGCACAGGGAACTATACTCAATATCTTGTAATAACCTATAATGGAAGAGAATGTAAAAATAGAATATATATATGCATAACTGAATCACTTTACTGTACACCTGAAACTAACACAACATTGTAAATGAACTATATTTCAATAAAAAAATTTTTTAAATACAGTAGTGCTCAATAAATTCCCATTCAGGAAAATGCAGCACTGTCAAAATATTTTACTCTTACTAAAAGAAATGGGTAAATAGTTGACACATGCAGTTTCTAAAGACACTCTGAAGAGAACTTTATTATTAATAATGATATAGCTACGCAACATTTACTGAGTTCTTAGAATGTTCCAGCTACATGTATTATCTTGTTCTACCCTCACAAAAACTGTATGAATTAGGTATTATTATTATTAGCTCTATTTTAACATGAGGATATTCAGGCTGAGACATTAATTAACAACCTCAAAGGCATATTAAGTAGTAGAAACAAAATCTGAATTCAGGTCTCCTTGGTTCCCAATAAAGTGTTCTCTGGCATGTGTTTTACTGACTCCATACATCAAGGTAGTAGAAATTGTCATACCCATTTCTGAAAATAAGGTGTACCAGATGTTCTGATAATCCCTCCCACTAAAAAATATGTAGCAATGGAAAAAATACAACAAAACTCCTATTAAATACATGCCTGAGCCTGCACAAATGTAAGAGAAATCCCCAAAGATCAAAATTAAAGAAGGACCTAAAAACATAGTTGGCAAGTGAAGAAGTAGCCCAATGGCTACTTAAATATGACAAGTATAAGTAACCAAAGAAAATGGACTTCATGAAAATTAAAATCTTTCTATTTTCAAAGGACACTAAAGGGGAAGGGAAAAGACAACCCACATAACGGGAGAAAATATTTGCAAATTATATATCTGACAAAGGCTTGTCTTAAAACTCAACAATAAAAAGACAATTTTATTTAAAAATAAGCCAAAGATTTGAATAGACATTTCTCTAAAGATGATATACAAATGGCCGATAAGCATATGAAAAGATGCTCAATATCACTAGTCACTGGAAAATGAAAATCAAAACCACAATAAGACACCATTTCATACTCACTAAAGTGGCAAAAATAAAAAAGACAAATAACAGAAACTGTATGCAAGGATGTGGAGAGATTTATACTTACTACATTGCTGGTGGGAATGTAAAATGGCACAACTACTTTGTAGAACAGTTTGGTGTTTCTTTGAAATGTTAAAGATAGAGTTATCATGGGACCCAGCAATGTCAACCCTAGATACAGACCAAAGAAAATGCAAAAAAAAAAAAAAAGTCCACACAAAATCTTGTACATGAATATGCACAGCAACATTATTAATAATAGTCTAAAAATGGAAACTACCAAAATGACCATGAGCTGACGAACGAATAAACAGTATATGATGCATCCACACAAGGAAATATTAATCAGCCATAAAAAAAGAATGCAGTACTGATACATGCTACAACAGGGATGAATCTCAAAAACACTATGCTGAGCATTCTTTCATGTGTTTGTGGGCAATCTGTATATCTTCTTTGGAGAAATGTCTATTTAGGTCTTCTGCCCATTTTTGGATTGGGTTGTTTGTTTTTTTGTTATTGAGCTGCATGAGCTGCTTGTAAATCTTGGAGATTAATCCTTTGTCAGTTGCTTCATTTGTAAATATTTTCTCCGATTCTGAGGGTTGTCTTTTGGTCTTGTTTATGGTTTCCTTTGCTGTGCAAAAGCTTTGAAGTTTCATTAGGTCCCATTTGTTTATTTTTGTTTTTATTTTCATTTCTCTAGGAGGTGGGTCAAAAAGGATCTTGCTGTGATTTATGTCATAGAGTGTTCTGCCTATGTTTTCCTCTAAGAGTTTGATAGTTTCTGGCCTTACATTTAGGTCTTTAATCCATTTTGAGTTTATTTTTGTGTATGGTGTTAGGGAGTGTTCTAATTTCATACTTTTACATGTACCTGTCCAGTTTACCCAGCATCACTTATTGAAGAGGCTGTCTTTTCTCCACTGTATATTCTTGCCTACTTTATCAAAGATAAGGTGACCATATATGTGTGGGTTTATCTTTGGGCTTTCTATCCTGTTCCATTGATCTATATTTCTGTTTTTGTGCCAGTACCATACTGTCTTGATTACTGTAGCTTTGTAGTATAGTCTGAAGTCAGGGAGCCTGATTCCGCCAGCTCCATTTTTCATTCTCAAGATTGCTTTGGCTATTCGGGGTCTTTTGTGTTTCCATACAAATTGTGAAATTTTTTGTTCTAGTTCTGTGGAAAATGCCATTGGTAGTTTGATAGGGATTGCATTGAATCTGTAGATTGCTTTGGGTAGTAGAGTCATTTTCACAATGTTGATTCTTCCAATCCAAGAACATGGTATATCTCTCCATCTATTTGTCTCATCTTTAATTTCTTTCATCAGTGTCTTATAAATTTCTGCATACAGGTCTTTTGTCTCCTTAGGTAGGTTTATCCTAGATATTTTATTCTTTTTGTTGCAATGGTAAATGGGAGTGTTTTCTTAATTTCACTTTCAGATTTTTCATCATTACTGTATAGGAATGCCAGAGATTTCTGTACATGAATTTTGTATCCTGCTACTTTACCAAATTCATTGATTAGCTCTAGTAGTTTTCTGGTAGCATCTTTAGGATTCTCTTTGTAGAGAATGCTCAACATCATTAATCACTAGAGAAATGCAAATCAAAACTACAATAAGATATCATCTCACACCGGTCAGAATGGCCAACATCAAAAAATCTAGAAATAATAAATGCTGGAGAGGGTGTGGAGAAAAGGGAACACTCTTGCACTGTTGGTGGGAATGTAAATTGATACAGCCACTATGGAGAACAGCATGGAGGTTCTGTAAAAAACTACAAATAGAACTACCGTATGACCCAGCAATCCCACCACTGAGCATATACCCTGAGAAAACCATAATTCAAAAAGAGTCATGTACCAAAATGTTCATTGCAGCTCTATTTCCAATAGCCAGGACATGGAAGCAACCTAACTGTCCACCATCAGATGAATGGATAAAGAAGATGTGGCACATATATACAATGGAATATTACTCAGCCATAAAAAGAAACGAAATTGAGATATTTGTAGTGAGGTGGATGGACCTAGAGTCTGTCATACAGAGTGAAGTAAGTCAGAAAGAGAAAAACAAATACCGTATGCTAACACATATATATGGAATCTAAGGGAAAAAAAAAAAAGGTCATGAAGAACCTAGGGGTAAGACGGAAATAAAGACACAGACCTGCTAGAGAATGGATTTGAGGATATGGGGAGGGTGAAGGGTAAGCTGTGACAAAGTGAGAGAGTGGCATGGACATATATACACTACCAAACGTAAAACAGATAGCTAGTGAGAAGCAGCCGCATAGCACAGGGAGATCAGCTCGGTGGTTTGTGACCACCTAGGGGGTGTGGGATAGGGAGGGTGGGAGGGAGGGAGACACAGGAAGGAAGAGATATGGGAACATACGTATATATATAACTTATTCACTTTGTTATAAAGCAGAAACTAACACACCATTGTAAAGCAATTATACTCCAATAAAGTTGTTAAAAAAAAGGGGGGGCTTCCCTTTTTTTTGGCGCAGTGGTTGAGAATCTGCCTGCCAATGCAGGGGACACGGGTTCGAGCCCTAGTCTGGGAAGATACCACATGCCGCGGAGCAACTGGGCCCGTGAGCCGCAATTACTGAGCCTGCGCGTCTGGAGCCTGTGCTCCGCAACAAGAGAGGCCGCGATAGTGAGAGGCCCGCGTACCGCGGTGAAGAGTGGCCCCCGCTTGCCACAACTAGAGCAAGCCCTCACACAGAAACGAAGACTCAACACAGCCATAAATAAATAAATTAATAAAATTAAAAAAAAATCACTATGCTAAGTGAAAAGAGCCAGACACAAAGCCTCCAATTGTGTAATTCATTTTATATGATATGTGTAGAAATGGCAAATCCACAGAGACAGAAAGCAGATTAGTGGTTGTCATCAGCTGAGGGAAGAGGGCATGGGTTTCTTTTTAGGGTGACTAACATGTCCTGGAATCATATGGTGGTTATAGTTTCACAGCCTTATGAATATACTAAACTCCACTGAATTTTGTACTGTAGCAGGATGAATTCTAAGGTATGTGAATTTTATCTCTATAAAAGAAGAAGTGAATGCCACCCTAAAGACATTTGCTTACCAAGATTCTAATAGTTGAGAAGGAATAAGAGACAAAACCTTGAGAAAATAGAAGTGAGATCTTCACATAAAGCTTGGGACACCAAAAGCTACACTTTAATCAAAGAGGGAGTTATATAATACCTAGCTACTGGCATTACTTCGGTGGCCTGGAGTAGATAAAACCAAGAAATTAATTTTGGATTATAGTGCCATGGAAGTCAAACAGAAGGACACATATAATCTCTCAAAAAGAAAGCATCCAGATGCCAGGCCCCTTCATATGTTCAAAGATTGAGATAAGCCAAATTTAAACTCCCAATCTAAAATGAGTAAATACTGAAAGAAGTTAATGATGTTGACCAAAAATCTGCAGGAATAACAAAAATTCATAATTAGAACCCCAGGGATGTCAGGTACTAGAATTGCCAGACCCAGGAATAAGAATAATTACTACAAGTTTAAAGAAAAAAGAGGTAATCCAAAATTTGTACAAGGATCAAGAACTATAAAATGTGACCAACAGTGTGAAAGAAATATTACAAATTGAACTTCTAGAAAAAAAATATATATACACACACATACATATACACATACACACACAGAGCAACCACAAAATACTGAAGTAGTGACTGATATTAACAAAATTTTGAATGAAAATAACTTTGAATTAGAATTCTGTTCCATTCTCAAAGATCAGTCATAGGGTATGACACAAAGCAAGCCTTAGAAATTTAAGAAGACTGAAATAATACCAAGTATCTTTTCTGACCACAGAGGTATGAAACTAGAAATCAACAGCATGCAGAGTTCAAAAATCTACAAATATGTGGAAACGAAGAAATACATTCCTGAACAAACAATGGGTCAAGGAAGAAATTAAAAGGGAAAGCAAAGAATATCTCAAAACAAATGACAATGGAAACGTAACATACCAAAACCTATGTGATGCTGCAAAAGCAGTTGGAGAAGGAAGTTTAGAGTGATAATTGTACATAATAAGAAACTAGAAAGATTGCAAATAAGCAACTTAACTTTATATCTCAAGGAACTAGGAAAAGAAGAACAAACTAAGAAAAAGAACAAAGTCAGCAGAAGGAACAAAATAATAAAGATCAGAGTAGAAATAGAGACCAGAAAGATAGGAAAGGTCAATGAAATCAAGAGCTGTTTTTTTAAAAGATAAAACATATTGACAAACCTTTAGAAAGACTAAGAATAAAAAGAGAAGAAAAATAAAATCAGATATGAAAAAAGAGAAATCACAACTGACACTACAGAAATACAAAGAATCATAAGAGATTGCTATGCACAATTATACAACAACAAATTAGATAAACTAGAAGAAGTAGATAAGTTCCTAGAATCATAGAAACTACGAAGACTGAACCAGGAAGAAAGAGCAAGTCCAAACAGATCAATAATGAGTAAGGAGATGGAATCGGTAATCAAAAATCCCCCAACATAGAAAACCCAAGGGCCAAAAGGCTTCACTAGTGAGTTCGATTTAACATTTAGAAAAGATATAATGTTAATGCTTCTCAATCGCTTCCAAAAAAAAAAAATGAAGAGGAGGAAACACTTCCAAACTCATTCTATGAGGCCAGTGTTACTCTGATATCAAATCCAGATAAGGACAATACTAGAAAAGAAAACTATAAACAAATATCCCTGATGAACAGAGATGTAAAAATTCTCAACAAGATATTAGCAAACTAAAATAAAGAACTCATTAAAAGGGGGATTTGTCCCTGGGATGCAGGGATGATTCAACATATACAAATCAATAAATGTAATATACACATTAATAGAAAGGTAAAAAATACACGGTCATCTCAATAAATGCAGAAAAAGCATTCGACAAAATACATTATTTTTTCATGATAAGAACCCTCAGTAGTTTGGATACAGAAGAATATACCCTCACATATGAAAGGCCGTACATGACAAACACACAGCTAACATGATACTCAATGGAGAAAAATGGACAGCTTTCCTTTAAGATCAGGAACAAGACAAGGGTACCCACACTAACAACTCTTATTTAACATAGTACTGAAAGTCCTAGCTAAAACAATCAAAACAAACAAAAGTCATCCAAATAAAAAAAAATAAGTAAATTTGTGGTTATTTGCAAATGACGTGATCTTAAGTATCAAAAATCCCAAAGACTCAAATAAAAAACTGTTGGTTCTAATCAGTGAATTCAGTAAAGCTTCAGGGTATAAAAATCAATACATAGAAATCAGTTACATTTCTATACACTAAGAATGAAACATCTGAAAAATGAAACTACCTCACACGGGACTTCCCTGGTGGTGCAGTGGTTAAGAATCCACCTGCCAATGCAGGGCACACGGGTTTGAGCTCTGGTCTTGGAAGATCCCACATGCCACGAGGCAACTAAGCCCGTGAGCCACAACTACTGAGCCTGAGCTCTAGAGCCCGTGAGCCACAACTACTGAGCCCATGTGCCTCAACTACTGAGCCCATGTGCCTCAACTACTGAAGCCCGTTCCCCCAGAGTCCGTGCTCCACAAGAGAAGCCACCACAATGAGAAGCCCGTGAACCACATCGAAGACCCAACTCAGCCAAAAATAAATAAATAAATTTATAAAAGAACAAAAAACAAAAAAACTACCTCATTCACAATCACATCAAAAACAGTAAAAATGAATAAACTTATCCAAGGAAGTGAAAGATCTGTACAATATAAAGTACAAGACTTTGTTGAAAGAAATCAAAAAAGATACAAATGGAAGAACAATTTATGTTTATGGATTGTTAAAAGGTCCATGCTACCCAAAGCAATTCACAGACTCAGTGAAATCTCTATCAAAATTCCAATGCATTCTTCACAGAAATAGAAGAAAAAAAAAAACAATCCTACAATTTTTTATGGAAACATAAAAGACCCGAAATAGCCAAAGCAATCATGAGGAAGAATAAAACCAGAGGCTTTTCTAAAAATGGTCCTAGGCGCGCGGGCTAATTTAGTAGTTGTGGCACGCAGGCTCAGTAGTTGTGGGGCACGGGCTTAGCCGCTGTGTGGCATGCAAGATCTGCCTGGACCAGGGCTCGAACCCGTGCCCCCTGCATTGGCAGATGGATTCTTAACCACTGTGCCACCAGGGAAGCCCAAGAATAGATCTTAATTATTCCCACCACTAGAAGAAATGATAATTCTGTGATGCAATAGAGGTGTCAGCTAATGCTACAATGGCAATCACATGGCAATATAAATGTGTCAAGTAAGTAAAAAAGAAAAAAGAATTCTGTTCCAGCTAAACTATCAACCCAGAGCAATGCTGAATAAAGATATTTCAGGCAGACAAAAGCAGACTCACTACCAATAAACCTTATTTAATGGAACTGCTAAAGGATGTACCTCAAAAATTCCAGAAGCAAGATCTGAAATGCAAAAAAGAATGCACAGAAAGAGCAAAGAAATAGCTAAACATTTAGGTAAATGAAAATAAAGCTATCTACTGCTGGCTTTGCAGTTAGGTGGGTTGGTAGTTAGGGATTCAGATGAGATTTTCCTGAGCTGTCCACAGGACTAAATTCTGCCCTCAATACTGTTATTGGATAACTAGAACAGCCTGAGTGTTTTTAGCCATTCGTGTGTGTGTGTGTGTGTGTGTGTGTGTGTGCGCACGCGCTTTCAAAGGGCTCATAAATGCCTGACAATGTTTTCATTTAATTCACTGGTTTCTTGTTGTTCCTCTGCCAGAAACTTGCAGTGTGTTCACCTAGTTCTGAATAGTCAGCACCTGTTCTGCTTTATACACAAATTCTATCTACTGGGTGGTACAACCAGTAACAGATATTTCTAGGCCTCAGAAAATCATATGATCCTAGATTCGCAAATGAGAATTCACTTACTTATTTAGGTTTCAGAGATACCTGGAAACAGAGATTGTGTTAAAATCTAAAGCCTTTTTTGACTGAGGGATAGTCACTTCATCTTTAATAATTTAATTTAATAATTTAATTTAATTTAATTTAATAAAATTTAATTTAATTTTAATTATAAAATTTAAATTATAATTATAAAATTTAATTTAATAATTAAATAATAATTTAATATTAATAATTATCAGAAGCCTATTGGATTTAAAACAGCTAAATCCTAAACTTGCTACATAAGTCACCGAATTAACTTATTCTTTTCTTTCAGGCCAGAGTCTGTAATTTTTTATGTTCAATGATTTATTGATAAAGTGAAAAGACTAAGAAAATAATTTTGACTATTGGATGGGAAAAGCACGTTTCAGAATCCATAGAGCTCATGATAAAGTAGATTCTAAGGTGAATTAAGTTTTCTTTTAACTACAGTTACTGCTCATACAATGGTGATCCGTGTTCAACCAGTGGGTTGAGATCTTCAAGGCAGACAGGTACGAAACAAGTGATCAACCCAAGTAGAATTATCTTCTAAAACAATAAGTATGGAAGAAAGGGATATGTTCTAATGGTTTTTCTAGTTCTGTGATAAAATTTTAGGTATAAAAGAAAATCAGAAATTTCATAAATTCTGCTATTGGAAAGACCACCTGACAGTCATCAGCCAATCAGTCAGTCAGTACATAAGTAACTAAATAAAAAAGAGATAGGTGAAGTTGACTCTTCCAGATAACCAAGATCATTTGGAAGAAGTTGCCTTCTTAATAAACTCAGGCTGGGCTTCCCTGGTGGTGCAGTGGTTCCATCCCTGGTCTGAGAAGATCCCACATGCCGCAGAGCAACTAAGCCCATGCGCCACAACTACTGACCTTGCGCTCTAGAGCTCGCAAGCCACAACTACTGAAGCCCACACACCTAGAGTCCGTGCTCCGCAACAAGAGAAGCCACCGCAGTGAGAAGACTGCGCACCGCAACAGAGCAGCGCATGCTCACTGCAACTAGAGAAAGCCCGCGTGCAGCAACGAAGAACCGACACAGCCAAAAATAATAAAAACAAATAAATTAATTAGAAAAAAAACAACTCAGGCTTCTTCACTGCCTTCATGTGCAGGGCATTCAGGACACATGCCAAACATTTATTTTTATTAGCCCTTCATTTGTTTAATTTCTTTTGACAGTTGTGGTTTTTTACAGCATACATGATATGACTAATTTATGTTTTCCTAATTGGACAGCTAAATATTCTTGCATATATTAATTTTACACAGTGCCTAGATGTTTCCAGAGAACTCTAATAAACTAATTAAATAAACCAACACACAATCCAATTTATGATTCATCCATCATTCATCTGCCACTGATTCTAATATCCCCTCGCTTCCCTGGTGTTCATGAATCAGCAAATATATTAGGAGAAAAACAACGCTATAATAATGCTTTGTATTAGATTTCCTGTACTGGCTGATAATTAATATTAGCAGATTATAATTCCATTAAAGAAATAGCTGTACGATATCCAGCGTTGGGCTCAACACTTTCCATTTCCTGTTCTGAGGCAGACTAGCGTGAGAATTACCAACTTGGGATAATGAAGTTTGTCAGTTTCCTCCCCACCCCCTATCTAATTATGGGCAGGTGCCTTCAGTGTTCAGTGAAGAGAAGAAGAGGAGATCCTGTAACTCTTCTCATTTTTTGTGATTAGACAGTGAGTTTGAAGAGTGAAGATCGGTGTTTAGCCTTTCCGTTGCCTGGCAGCATAGACATTTGCTTTCATTAATGCTTCCACTGAAATAACCCATCTCTTGCAACAGACAACCATTTATTCCTCTTACCAGAATATTAGTGTAAAATTCTGCAATATTTTGAAAATCTCCTTTGGAAATGTTTTACAGACAAGTAGATTATACGAGTGTCAGGGAGTGTATGAAATAAATTTATCCGGAAGTTTAACAATGTCTTAAATGTTTGTTATTGTTAACAAAGCCCTAAATATGGTAATCTGCTCAAAGTGCTTAAAGACTCCTCAGTTTAACTTTCTAGTCAACTGCGTTCCAAGGAGTTAGGCTAAAAATAGAGAACTAGAAATCCTGGTGATGATTATCTAAAATATAATCCCTAAGGATTAGAGAAAATATAAAATTAGCTGCAAAAAATTATAAAATAGATAAAATGTGCTTGCTCTACTTTGGTTTAAATATTTCTTTACCCCTGAACTTCCCTGGCCAAACTAAATTACAAATTTAACAGCCTCTGCTATGGAACAATCAGAAAGCCTCAGGGAAGCCTATATATTGCCATCTGCTGGTTGGTTGCAGAGGTTTCATGATCTGTCTTTTTGAAGGTCACGTTCAAAATATAAAGCTCCACAAATAAACTTAATATTGGAAGGTGAGAAATGACCCATTCTGTTTGTGTTTTTTTAATTTAGATTTCCAAACCACAGCTTGAAAACCGGAGGTATTTAGCTGTGTCACAGAGATGGTGGTTTTGCTGAGTGCCTTGTTAATCTCACCTCATTGATTACGGCTCTTCATTTTCCTTCAAGTTTCTATGTATCTGAGTAGCCAGACCAAGAGTGAACAGAGACCAGGGACAGGGGGAGAAAAAGAAAGAACTGCTGGCTAGCACCTGTAGGGAGTGACCACTTATGAGACACATGTCTTGAGGCATTTCAAATTATTCTTGGCAGGTGTAACCTGAACAGATCCTCAGCCAATGCCAGGGTGTCTGGCCATTATAATTAAAGTTACATTATAAAAACCTCCTGCTGTTACCTTCTTCTGAAAAATGCTGACAGAGACGTCCTCCGACAACTATGACAGTGTTTCCAACACCTCTACATTTGCTATTCTTGTGGGTGCAAACAGCAGCATCCACCTTTACATTAGTTACCATGCAAATTAGAGATGCAACCAGCATAACCGTACGAGACAGGGCAGTGTGCCTTTGCGTCAGAGAGCGGCCTCTGCACAGAGCAACAAGGAAAAGAAAGGCCATTTGATTTCTGAAAACTCAAAAGGGAAAGCGTTTTTTCTGAGCTAGGAATAAACTCAAACTATAATATCACAAGAAAGGATAAGGCATAAAGAAGGTTGGTAAAGCTTAGGGGTTTGAGACTTCAGTGTGATACCAAAAGAAGTATAAAATAACTAATGTTATTTTATTTCATTTCATGGAAATTTTAAGAATTTAGTAGAGAGCTATGTGTCTGGAGTCGTTAAATACCTGGAAATAGACGGATACATTACCTGACTTCTTTAAGTCTCACAGTCGTATAACTGTAAATGAAAATGCATGCAATAATACTTCGGCATTTTATATCTAAACTTAGTACTCACAGGAATTAAAAACAGTGACAAAAGGTAGCAGCTGCTCTATGGATCAAAATACTAGCTTTCCCCATGACTAGAAGACAGTATTAGATACTTAAATAGTACAGATGAATTATTTAAGACACAAGAAATAGGAAATATCATAACTTGCAATAAGACAGGAAAGAACATTGAGAATTTGCTCTTGTAATTCTGCCTACCTTCCTCAGTCTTGAAGTGCCAGCTTTTCCAACTTTTCGCAAGACTGGCTACAGGCTTGTTTTGGCTATGGACTTGCAAAATGTTGCCATAAAGGGAATAGTCTTAAATTGTTAAACGTAAGCTAGTTCCCATCAGATTAAGTTGCTTTAAATAAAAAACGTTTTCTTTTTCTTTTAAATTTACTTATTTTATTTATTTTTGGCCGCATTGGGTCTTCGTTGCTGCTCACGGGCTTTCTCTAGTTGTCTAGTTGTAGCGAGCGGGGGATACCCTTGGTTGTGGTGCGTGGGCTTCTCATTGCAGTGGCTTCTCTTGTTGCGGAGCACGGGCTCTAGGCATGCAGGCTCAGTAGTTGTGGCGCACGGGCTCAGTAGCTCCGCGGCATGTGGGATCTTCCTGGACCAGGGCTCAAACCCGTGTCCCCTGCATTGGCAGGCAGATTCTTAACCACTGCGCCACCAGGGAAGCCCAAAAGCTTTCATTTTAATAATTTAAAAACTACATCATTCTTCATCCTTACATGTGCTCACGAAACTCTTGTTAGTGGTCATTCATTCTTTCCCACCAAAATGTTTATTGAGTACCTACTCTGTGCCAGAGATAGATCAAGGTTCTGGATACAGAAACGTGAATAAGTAAGACACATTTTCACCCCTTATGAAATGTATTCCGGGGGGAAGTCAGATAATGAAGAATTAAACAAATTGATGAATAACTAAATGAGAGATGTAAAGATGAACAAATGAAACAAAAGAAATACTGAGCAGAGCTAATCTAGGATGTTACCACTTAAAAGTTTGTGCACATAATCCCATAACAAAAAAAGCAATATAGCCTTGTGGAAAAACACCGTAGATGCACATATGTGCTTGAGTTTAAAGGCAATGGTCTTTTACATTTAGCCTCTGGACATAAACTTCCTTTTTCATAAATTTAAGATAATAATTTTTGCTCATACTTCATGACCAAAATTCTGTAATGGGAATATTCAGTTTCATGACAAGGAGAAAAGGCTTAGCCTCCTGGAAGTTACCTACTTTTACACTATAGAATTTTGACACTGTCCCACCACTATATGTGGCTCCCTCTGTTTGACTTAGAGGCCCTTGACCACACTGAGGTCTTCAAGAACTATGTATCCTAACTATGTGTGTGAAGGGAAGGCTAAAATTCTAGACATGATTGGAGACATTATATATAAAAACAAGACGATACGAAGAAAGGACAGAAAATACCAGGTATCTGTAAGGATATGAAGCAACTGGAACTTCACATTCTATTGGTAGGAGAGTAAACTGGCACGGTCAGATTGGAAGGCTACTGGCAGAATCTACTGAAGCTCTGTGCACGTGCCCCCATGAGACGCCACTTTGACTTCTAGCAAAATACCCAACAGAGAAGAGTATGTATTTGTTCAACAAAAGGCATGTATTGGAATTTTCATAGCAGCCTGATTCTCTAATAGCCAAACACTATAAACCACTCAAATGTCCATCAACAGTTGAACGGGTACGTTGTGGTAGATTCACAAGATACGGCACTACACAACAGTGAGAACGGATACACTACAACTATAAATGACAATCCAGAGAAGCCTCACCAGATGTAACATTGAGCAAAACAAACCAGGCACGAAAGAGTAAGTATGATATGAGACAGAAAAGCAAGAAGCAATCATTAATAGCAATAGAAGGCAGAAATACGTTTGGGGTTTGGGGGAAGGGAGGGGAGGAAGCTGAGGGCTTGAAGGTCACTTACTTTTCTTTGACTTTACTGGGTGCAGGTGACACTGACATATTTGTTTTGTGAACTTTGATCCATATCTACACTTACACCTAACGTATGTAAACGTGTGTTCGTTGTACTTCTATATATTTATTTAAAAAAGAAAAAAAAATAGGGCTTCCCTGGTGGCACAGTGGTTGAGAGTCCGCCTGCCGATGTAGGGGATGCAGGTTCGTGCCCCGGTCCGGGAAGATCCCACATGCCGCGGAGCGGCTGGGCCCGTGAGCCATGACCGTTGAGCCTGCGCGTCCGGAGCCTGTGCTTCGCAACGGGAGAGGCCACAACGGTGAGAGGCCCGCGTACCGCAAAAAAAAAGAAAAAGAAAAAGAAAAAAAAATACTAAGAAGCTTTAGAATTTCCAGGTTTCCTTGTCAGTCCTAAGAGTTAATACCCATCAAGTCAGTCTCAACTCCACAGTAACCTGCATCCTCTAAGAAAACCATTCAATTCTGAAATCATTTAGTATGATTTTCTTTGTCATTGCCCTTCCTTTACCCTTACCATACTTCATCCATTCACTGTAAAGTCAAACTGTGATAACGATTTGCAACTAAAGATCCATTATTTTAATTGACAAGTTTCCATAGCAGATTGCAGTATGTTACTATTTCTGTGATCTGTTCAGCAGACAGGAGTGCCTTTGGGGGCTCTATTAATAGTACTTTTAGAAATAGCAGGTGAGCAACTCTACTTCTGGTGGAGAATAAATAGTAACTTTTGGATGGAACAACTTTTGGGAATTGGGGGCCAGGGTGAAGTACCACGCTAGTAAAAGATCTGCCGATATGAAAGGAATAAACCAGTGCCTTCAAGTGCCTGCAAAGTTGCTTAAAATGGAAAATCTTCTCTCTACAGTCCAGTATGGTATTCAAGAGACTAGGACTAGTTGTATTCTTTTTGTCTTAAACAGTTCATACTTTGCGTTACAATTTCACCTCTACTTGTAAGGATTCCCTTAAATAGCCTTGTTAAGTCATGAATGAAGAAAATTCAGTTTCAGGCTATTTTTCAAGCCACGGGTGTCCAAACCCCACAATTCCCTCTGCCTTCTCCAACCGTTTTCCTGTTTTCTCTAGAATCATTAGAATGGAGTGACTGAACTCCAGTTTCACTCAAGCTGGCATCCCATGAAGTTCCTCCCTATGAGGCTAAACATGTGCCCAGGTGTTTCCGTGTTCCATTTTGGCTGTGATGTTATATGGCATAAAATATACGTCCCACTAAACTTCATGTTAATGAAACAGCAGCCTGACAGCTGGGATCAGCAGACAGTCAAAAGTCTTAGAGTTCCAAGGTATCATTAGCTTTTCTGCTCTTCTGTAGGAGAAAAGTTAAACAAACCGGGGCAATTTGAACTAAGACTCAGACTTAAACATTAGTACACATTCACCACCTCTTAATTTTAGGGGCTATTAAGGAGTGTTACCGAGAACAGCCTGATATAAGGCAAAACAGGTTCAGGTGAGTATTGATACAACCTGTATCAACACAGTTTATCGTTTTGGGACTAAGAATTGGGGCCATCGGTGTCAACATGATTTGACAGTTTATTCCAGGAAGATAAAACCTTAAATCAACATATTACTGTACTGTTTGCTACAAAAACTTCTTGCCAACCGATTTATCCAGGCTAACAGTTTGCTTCTGTGGGCAAACTGCTCTCCCACTGCGACAACAGATCGCACACTTGAGCAAACAGCTCACTTTTCAGAAGGCAGTTTACTTATCCAGACTTGCTATGGATACTTATCTTGCTGTATCCACAAATCCTAGGTATTTATGTCACAAATGTGTCCAATCCCGTAACTTCCCTATTTTGAAAAACTTGTCTTCATTCACTTGAGCTCAATCCTCCAAACCATGTATTTTTTCCTGACTTCCTACATATTATGCACTACTGGGACACTTCCTTCCTTCCTTCCATCTTTCATCTATCTATCTATCTATCTATCTATCTATCTATCTATCATCTGGTTGGCCAAAAGTGCCTTCACTTTTTAAGTAAAAATAAAAGACACATTTTTCATTTTCACCAAGAACTTTATTGGACAACGTATTCACCCTTTTGTCCCACTACCATCTGTCGCTTTTCAGGCAACTTCATGATTCCATCTTCCCAAAACTTTTTATCTTTTTGAGCAAAGAACTGTTCCGGGTGCCTTTTACAGTTTTCCAAGGAACTGAAATCTTTTCCATTAAGAGAATTTTGTAAAGACCTAAATAAATGGAAATCCGAAGGTGCAATGTCTGGTGAATGCGGTAGATGAATCAGAACTTCCCAGCTAAGCTGTAACAGTTTTTGCCTGCTCATCAAAGAAAGATATGGTCTTGAATTATCCTGATGGAAGATTATGTGTTTTCTGTTGTCTAATTCTGGACGCTTTTTGTCGAGTCCCGCTTTCAGTTGGTCTAATTGGGAGCAGTACTTGTTGGATTTTGAAAATCGTTTGCTGAAAATCAAAAGATTAATTAATCGTTTGGTTTTCCAGAAGGAGCTCATAATAGAGGACTCCCTTCCAATCCCACCATATATACAACATCACCTTCTTTGGATGAAGACCGGCCTTTGGTGTGGTTGGTGGTGGTTCATTTCGCTTGCCCTACGATATCTTCTGCTCCACGTTATTGTACAGTACCCATTTTTCATTGCTCGTCACAATTTGTTTTCAAAAAGGAATGTTTTCGTTTTGTAGAGAATCGTTCAAGTAGAGAATCACACACGGAAATACGGTCGAGAAGGTTTTTTTCCGCTTAACTTACGTGGAACCCAAACGTCAAAGCGACTAACATAACCAAGCTGGTGCAAATGATTTTCAACACTTGATACGGATATTTTGAGTATGTTGGTTATCTCCCGCGTAGTATAACATTGATTGTTCTCAATTAATGTCTTGATTTGATCGTTTTCAACTTCAACTGGTCCACCTGACCATGGAGCATCGTCCAGCAAGAAATCTCCAGCGTGAAACTTCACAAACCACTTTTGACACGTTCGGTCAGTCACAGCACCTTCTCCATACACTGCACAAACCTCTTTTTGCATTTTGGTTGCATTTTTACCTTTCTTGAAATAATAAATCATAATATGCCAAAAATGTTGCTTTTTTCTTCCATTTTCAATATTAAAATGGCTACACAAAAATTCACCAATTTGGATGTCTTTTTTAAATTTTTTAAATTAAAAAAAATTTTTAAACACCTTTATTGGAGTATAATTGCTTTACAATGTTGTGTTAGTTTCTGCTGTATAACAAAGTGAATCAGCTATATGTATACATATATCCCCATATCTCCTCTCTCTTGCGTCTCCCTCCCACCCTCTGTATCCCATCCCTCTAGGTGGAAACAAAGCACCGAGTTGATCTCCCTGCGCTATGTGGCTGCTTCCCACTAGCTATCTATTTTACGTTTGGTAGTGTATATATGTCCATGTCACTCTCTCACTTCTTCCCAGGTTACCCTTCCCCCTCCCCGTGTCCTCAAGTCCATTCTCTACATCTGCGCCATTATTCCTGTCCTGCCCCTAGGTTCAGCAGAACCTTTTTTTTTTTTTTAAGATTCTATATATATGTGTTAGCATACGGTATTTGTTTTTCTCTTTCTGACTTACTTCACTCTGTAAGACAGCCTCTAGGTCCATCCACCTCACTACAAATTAACTCAATTTCATTTTTTTTTATGGCTGAGTAACATTCCACGATAAGTCTTTTTCAAAATGCACGCTGATATGACAGCTGTCACATACAATCTAACAAAATTGTTTGCTTGTTTTGTGGTACGCGGGTCTCTCACTGTTGTGGCCTCTCCCGTTATGGAGCACAGGCCCTGGACGCACAGGCCCAGCGGCCATGGTTCACGGGCCCAGCTGCTCCGCGGCATGTGGGATCTTCCCAGACCAGGGCACGAACCCGTGTCCCCTGCATTGGCACACGGACTCTCAACCACTGAGCCACCAGGGAAGCCTCAAAATTGTTTTGAATGAAGTTAAAGACAACTAAGTGCTACTAGAGCCATCTTATGGAAAAAAGCGAACAAACCTTTTGGCCAACCCAATATCTATCCATTTATGCACTCAGACATCTATTCTTTCTCACTACATTAGGTGGGACAAACTTAGTTCTGCTTGATCAATAGGTTTTTCTGGTGGTTGCCTTGGGAGTCTACAGTCAACAAGCAACAGAAAGGAATTTTACTATATTATTATGAAGGCTGGGTTATCAATAACAACAAAACACTTGTATTTCAACCACGGTGAGTTCATGCTTAATGAACTGCTTTCTTTCATAAGTCTTCATCTTACTAGTCATAAATAGTTCGGATGTTAAAAGTTGCTAGATATGTAAGCATCACCCAACTTTTTTTGATGGCTTAACTAAAAAGGAAAGAAGCTGTTTGATTCCATAGAAAGCATCTTAAATCAAAGGATTTGTGAAGGTGGGTCTTAATTAGCATGATTAATCAAGGAATAGTTAAATCTTATTCAATTTCTTCTTACCATGCAACTAAATTATAGAATTTTAAAGAAAATTAAAGCTTTCAATTAAAAAGCAGAAGGTAGTCCAACCTCAACTGTGAACTTATTTTTGAAATCCTACTCAGAATTGAAACAAAAAAAGCAATTTATCTGCCAGGTAAAATGCATTAATGATTTAGTTCAACCTCCAAGAATTTGTGAAAAAATGAAAAGTCTTATAATTAAGCACATTCATTCCAGAAGTAATGAGACTTTAGTTATGTCTTTTTCCATGGAATTCCAGGCTCAACTCTGGGAAATATTTTTAAATTGTCTCCTCTCCTCATTAATGTCTACACATTACCCAAGGTGGAGATACTCAACTCCAAACTAAAGCAGTCATCTAGTTGCTCATATATGTGATGGCACTAGGGTACAAGAAAAATTTTGCATACTTCTTGCTGTTATGATTGAAAAAGGAAAATCTTTAAGACATTAATTAACTCACTCCTGGTCTGGGATGCATGAGAGTAGATTATTGTTGAAAAAAGTTATTTTTAAAATTGGTCCTGCAGGTCTCCATAACAACCTGATTGATGGTTTGACCACACAGTCCCCTGAATGGTGCACCTGACATTACAGCACTTGAGACTCAGAAGAAATGTTAAAAATAATTTCTATTTCAGAATGTCAAATTTATCAAGAAATAAGTCCCCATTAAAACCTTTTGAAATGACTGAAAGAGATTTTTAGGCCCTCAAATAATGTTGTTTGTGGTGATACCATGAAGCGTTCAGCTATATTTTTAAAAACTAAAAGAATTTTGATTTGGAGGGAGGTCAAGATGGCAGAGTAGAAGCACATGGAGCTCACCTTCCCTCATAAACATATCAAAAATACATCTACATGTGAAACAATTCCCACAGAAAACCAACTGAAAACTGAGAGGAGATCTCACGTACAACCAAAGCTGCAAGAAAGATCCCCACATAACCAGGTAGGGTGAAAAGAAAGAAAAAAAAAGGGAATCAGGACAGGAAATGCACTCCTGGGAGGGAGCTGTAAAACAGCCCCAATGTCAGCCTGCTCACAGTGGGGCTCAGCCCCTGTGCGGTGGGCTTCGTGAGTGTGCACCCACCGCGGGTGGGGCTGATTATCAGGGCTCCCTCGGTGGCGGCAGGTCCAGGGGTGGCTCCAGCAGTGGAAGAGTTTTTTGGCACCATACCAGGTGTCCAGCAGCACTGTGGAATCCCACGTTCCCATCCCTGGCAGACAGCACCTGGGCAAGAATGCACAGTAGCTCCTTCCCCAGCGGTAGCGCTCCAATCCCACCTACCTCACATCCCAGCTTAGAACCAGATCTGGGGGGCTTCTAATCCAACACCTGCAGAGAAGACCCTGCCCTCGATAGGGCTGTGACAGCCACAGAGCAAAGAGGGGGCTCACCCAATATTCACTGCAGGTTCTCGTCACCACAGTGCCAAACACATCCCCTATCAAGGGGACAACAACCAGCACACGCTAAGGAAAGACACGGCGGGCATCCATACCGAAAACAGCCCTCGCACCAAAAATACTGGACTCACACAGTCTACACAGGGATGCTCCCACATAAAAACAGCCCTTCAAGACCACAGTAGGTAACCATTTCTCCTAAATCCATAGTCAGAGAAATTTAAGTAAAATGGAAAAACAGAGAAACCACTCCCAATTTCAAGAACAAGATAAATGCCCTGAAAGAACAAGCAAACAATGAAACAAACCTCTCCAGTTTACCAGCGTTCAAAAAGGAGGTAATACAAATGCTAAAGGAATTAAGCAAGCATATAGGTAGAAATACGGATCACTGTAACAAGGAACTAGAAACAATAAAGAGGAAAAAATCAAAATTAGACAACTCGGGCTTCCCTGGTGGCGCAGTGGTTGAGAGTCTGCCTGCCGATGCAGGGGACACGGGTTCGTGCCCTGGTCTGGGAAGTTCCCACATGCCGCGGAGCAGCTAGGCCCGTGAGCCATGGTCGCTGAGCCTGCGCATCTGGAGACTGTGCTCCACAACGGGAGAGGCCACAACAGTGAGAGGCCCGCGTACCGCAAAAAAAAAAAAAAAAAAAAAATTAGACAACTCAATTACCAAGATAAAAACCAAGATAAGGCAATGAATAGCAGACTAAATAATGCAAAAGAACGAATAAGTTAGCTGGAATATAGACTAATGGAAATCACCCAATCAGGAGAGCAGACAAAAAGACAAAGGAAAAAAATTGAAAATTGATGTCAGTGGAGTGTTAAAGTCTCCTACTGAGGGGTGCATGAATCCTTTAATACTTCAATTAAAAAATAATTTAGATTCAAATTTAATAAGAAAAATTTTGAGGGATCTCAGAATTAAAATAATAATAATAAAATAGCAAGATAATCTATGAAGCCTAATTTATATAACTAGGTTAGATGCAGAGAATGTAACCTATCCACATATATGGGGACTTGTGTAAACACATCAGCTCCAAGTTACATTTTTTTAGAATTAAACCTGTTGACTTGCCTAGACTAATAATTAACTTAGCTCCTTGCTTTGCTTAGACTATAAAGTTGCACTTTAATGGAGTCTACATGTTGAAAACCTCTACAAAAGCAAATGTTCTTTTCATGAAATTGAAGTATAGTTGATTTACAATGTAGTTTTAGTTTAGGTATACAGAAAAGTGATTCAGTTATACATACATATTTCTTCAGATTCTCTTTCCTCGTAGGTTATTACAAAATACTGAATATAGTTCCCTATGCTACAGTAGGTCCTTGCTGGTTATCTATTTTATATATAGTAGTGTGTATATGTTAATCCCAGACTCCTAATTTATCTCTCCCCTCACTTTCCACTTTGGTAACCATAAGTTTGTTTCCTACGACTGTGGGTCTATTTCTGTTTTGTATATAAGTTCATTTGTATCATTTTTTTTTCAGATTCCACATATTAGTGATATCCTATGATTTGTCTTTCTCTGTCTGACTTATTTCATTTGGTATGATAATCCCTAGGTCTATCCATGTTGCTGCATATGGCATTATTTTATTCTTTTTATGGCTGAATAATATTCCATTGTGTAAATATACATCTTCTTTATCTACTCACCTGTTGATGGACATTTAGGTTACTTCCATGTCTTGGCTATTGTAAATAGCGCTGCTATGAACACTGGGGTGCATTTATCTTTTTGAATTATGGTTTTCTCTGGATATATGCCCAGGATTGGGATTGCAGGATCATATGGCAGCTCTAAATTACAGGCGAATATCATTGATGAACACAGAAACAAAATCCTCCACAAAATATTAGCAAACTGAATCCAACAATACATTAAAAGGATCATATGCCATGATCGTGTGGGATTTATCCCAGGGATGTAAGGATTTTTCAATATCTACAAATCAATCAGTATGATATACCACATTAACAAATTGAGGAGTGAAAACCAAATAATCATCTCAATAGATGCAGGAAAAGCTTTTGATAAAATTCAACATCCATTTAAGGTAAAACCTCTCCAAAAAGTGGGCATAGAGAGAACACACCTCAACATAATAAAGGCCATATATGACAAACCCACAGCTAACGTCATACTCAACAGTAAAAAGCTGAAAGCATTTCCTCTAAGATCAGGAACAAGACAAGGATGTCCACTCTTGCCACTTTTATTCAACATGGCTTTGCAAATCTTATCCACAGAAATGAGAGAAGAAAAAGAAATAAAAGGAATCCAAATTGAAAAGAAAGAAGTAAAACCATCACTGTTTGCAGATGACATGATACTACGCATAGAAAATCCTGAACATGTTACCAAAAAACTACTATAGCTCACCAATGAATTCGGTAAAGTCACAGGAAAAAAAATTAATACACAGAAATCTGCTGCATTTCTATACAGCAACGAAAGATCAGAAAGAGAAATTAAGGAAACAATCCCATTTACCATCACATTAAAAAGAATGAAATATAGTCAGGGATCATATCCATGATCTTGGTATCATTAGCCTATTTAAAACAAATGTCACATGTCCTACATGTTCCTGTGTAGAAATGAAGATATAATGTCTAGGCTTCCTCTTTTATGGTGGGCAAATTCTTTTTTTTTGGCCATGCCACACAGCTTGCGGGATCTCAGTTCCCCGACCAGGGACTGAACCCAGGCCACGAGAGTGAAAGCACCAAATCCTACCCGCTGGATCACCAGGGAATTCCATGGAAAAATCATTTTAAAACAGTTTTCTTCTCTATCACTTTTCTCCAATTTGAAATATCTGAGAGACAGACTACTCTTTCTCTGCTGGATAAATAAAACAGTGTGCTGCTTACAAGAACAGAGATTAAACACAGACTGTGCTTAGCTGTTGTCTCTCTCATCGCTCCTATTTTCATGCCCCATATTTTCTCTTCTCTGTAGTCATACAATTAATCAAGAAAAATATAAAACACAATATACAACAAGGGTGTAATCTTAGAGCTTTGTTTCTTAAATTTTTTATTTTTTTAACATCTTTATTGAAGTATAATTGCTTTACAATGGTGTGTTAGTTTCTGCTTTATAAAAAAGTGAATCAGTGATACATATACATATATCCCCATACCTCCTCCCTCTTGCATCTCCCGCCCTCCAACCCTCCTTATCCCACTCCTTCAGGTGGTCTCAAAGCACCAAGCTGATTTCCCTGTGCTATGCGGCTGCTTCCCACTAGCTATCTACTTTACATTTGGTACTGTATATGTGTCCATGCTACCCTCTCACTTTGTCCCAGCTTACCCTTCCCCCTCCCTGTATCCTCAAGTCCATTCTCTAGTAGGTCTGCATCTTTATTCCCATCCTACCCCTAGGTTCTTCATGACAATTTTCTTTGTTTGTTTTTTAGATTCCATATATATGTGCTGGCATATGGTATTTGTTTTGCTCTTTCTGATTTACTTCACTCTGTATGACAGAATCTAGGTCCATCCACCTCACTACAAATAACTCAACTTCGTTTCTTTTTATGGCTGAGTAATATTCCATTGTATATATGTGCTACATCTTCTTTAACCATTTATCTGTTGATGAACACTTAGGTTGCTTCCATGTCCTGGCTATTGTAAATACAGCTGCAATGAACACTGCGGCACATAACTATTTTTGAATTATGGTTTCCTCAGGGTATATGCCCAATAGTGGGATTGCTGGGTCATATGGTAGTTCTATTTTTAGTTTTTTAAGGAACCTCCATACTGTTCTCCATAGTGGCTGTATCAATTTACATTCCCACCAACACTGCAAGAGGGTTCCCTTTCCTCCACACCCTCTTCAGCATTTATTGTTTGTAGGTTTATTGATGATGGCCATTCTGACTGGTGTGAGATGATATCTCATTGTAGTTTTGAGTTGCATTTCTCTAATGATTAATGAGGTTGAGCATTCTTTCGTGTGTTTATTGGCAATCGGTATATCTTCTTTGGAGAAATGTCTATTTAGGTCTTCTGTCCATTTTTGGATTGGGTTGTTTGTTTTTTTGATATTGAGCTGTATGAGCTGCTTGTAAATTTCAGAGACTAATCCTTTGTCAGTTGCTTCATTTGCAAATATTTTCTCCCATTCTGAGGGCTGTCTTTTCGTCTTGTTTATGGTTTCTTTGCTGTGAAAAAGCTTTGAAGTTTCATTAGGTCCTGTTTGTTTATGTTTGTTTTTATTTCCATTTCTCTAGGAGGTGGGTCAAAAAGGATCTTGCTGTGATTTATATCATAGAGTGTTCTGCCTATGTTTTCCTCTAAGAGTTTGATAGTGTCTGGACTTATATTTAGGTCTTTAATCCATTTTGGGTTTATTTTTGTCTACGGCGTTAGGGAGTGTTCTAATTTTATTCTTTTACATGTAGCTGTCCAGTTTTCCCAGCACCACTTACTGAAGAGGCTGTCTTTTCTCCACTGTATATGTTTGCCTCCTTTATCAAAGATAAGGTGACCATATGTGTGTGGGTTTATCTCTGGGCTTTCTATCCTGCTCCATTGATCTATATTTCTGTTTTATTGCCAGTACCATACTGTCTTGATTACTGTAGCTTTGTAGTATAGTCTCAAGTCAGGGCGCTTCATTCCTCCAGCTCCGTTTTTCTTTCTCAAGATTGCTTTGGCTATTCGGGGTCTTTTGTGTTTCCATACAAATTGTGAAATATTTTGTTCTAGTTCTGTGAAAAATGCCAGTGGTAGTTTGATAGGGATTGCATTGAATCTGTAGATTGCTTTAGGTAGTAGAGTCATTTTCACAATGTTGATTCTTCCAATCCAAGAACATGGTATATCTCTCCACCAGTGTGTATCATCTTTAATTTCTTTCATCAGTGTCTTATAAATTTCTGCATACAGGTCTTTTGTCTCCTTAGGTAGGTTTATTCCTAGATATTTCATTCTTATTGTTGCAGTGGTAAATGGGAGTGTTTTCTTAATATCACTTTCAGATTTTTCATCATTACTGTATAAGAATGCAAGAGATTTCTGTGCATGAATTTTGTATCCTGCTACTTTACCAAATTCATTGATTAGCTCTTGTAGTTTTCTGATAGCATCTTTAGGATTCTCTATGTATAGTATCATGTCATCTGCAAACAGTGACAGCTTTACTTCTTCTTTTCTAATTTGGAGTCCTTTCATTTCTTTTTCTTCTCTGATTGCTGTGGCTAAAAATTCCAAAACTATGTTGAATAATAATGGTGAGAGTGGGCAACCTTGTCTTATTCCTGATGTTAGTGGAAATGGTTTCAGTTTTTCACCATTGAGGATGATGTAGGCTGTGGGTTTGTCATATATGGCCTCTATTATGTTGAGGTAAGTTCCTTCTATGTCTACTACCTGGAGGGTTTTTATCATAAATGGGTGTTGAATTTTGTCGAAAGCTTTTGCTGCATCTATTGAGATGATCATATGGTTTTTCTCCTTCAATTTGTTAATATGGTATATAACATTGATTGATTTGCGTATACTGAAGAATCCTTGCAGTCCTGGGTTCAACCCCAGTTGATCATGGTGTATGATCCTTTAATGTGCTGTTGGATTCTTTTTGCTAGTATTTTTTTGAGGATTTTTGCATTTATGTTCATCAGTGATATTGGCCTGTAGTTTTCTTTCTTTCTGACATCTTTGTCTGGTTTTGGTGTCAGGGTGATGGTGGCCTTGTAGAATGGGTCTGGGAGTGTTCCTACCTCTGCTATATTTTGGAAGAGTTTGAGAAGGTCAGGTGTTACCTCTTCTCTCAATGTTTGATAGAATTCACCTGTGAAGACATCTGGTCCTGGGCTTTTGTTTGTTGGGAGATTTTTAATCACAGTCTCAATTTTAGTGCTTGTGATTGGTCTGCTTACATTTTCTATTTCTTCCTGATTCAGTCTTGGAAGGTTGTGTTTTTCTAAAAAATTGTCCATTTCTTCCAGGTTGTCCATTTTATTGGCATGTAGTTGCTTGTAGCAATCTCTCATGATCCTTTGTATTTCTACAATGTCAGTTGTTACTTATCCTTTTTCATTTCTAATTCTATTGATTTGAGTCTTCTCCCTTTTTTTCTTTAAGAGTCTGGCTAATGGTTTATCAATTTTGTTTATCTTCTCAAAGAACCAGCTTTTAGTTTTATTGATCTTTGCTATCGTTTCCTTCATTTATTTTTCATTTATTTCTGATCTGAGCTTTGTGATTTCTTTCCTTCTGCTAACTTTGGGGTTTTTTTGTTCTTCTGTCTCTAACTGCTTTAGGTGTAAGGTTAGGTTGTTTATTTGAGACGTTTCTTGTCTCTTAAGGTAGGATTGTATTGTTATAAACTTCCCTCTTAGAACTGCTTTTGCTGCATCCCATAGGTTTTGGGTCCTCATGTTTTCATTTCATTTATTTCTAGGTATTTTTTGATTTCCTCTTTGAGTTCTTTAGTGATCTCTTGGTTATTAAATAGTGTATTGTTTGGCCTCCATGTGTTTGTATTTTTTACAGATTTTTTTCCTGTAGTTGATATCTAGTCTCATAGCGTTGTGGTTGGAAAAGATACTTGATAAGATTTCAATTTTCTTAAATTTACCAAGGCTTGATTTGTGACCCAAGATATGATCTATCCTGCCGAATGTTCCATGAGCACTTGAGAAGAAAGTGTATTCTGTTGGTTTTGGATGGAATGCCCTATAAATATCAATTAAGTCCATCTTGTTTAATGTATCATTTAAAGCTTGTGTTTCCTTATTTATTTTCATTTTGGATGATTTGTCCATTGGTGAAAGTGGGGTGTTAAAATCCCCTACTATGATTGTGTTCCTGTCGATTTCCCCTTTTATGGCTGTTAGTATTTGCCTTATGTATTGAGGTGCTCCTATGCTGGGTGCATAAATATTTACAATTGTTATATCTTCTTCTTGGATTGATCCCTTGATCATTATGTAGTGTCCTTTTTTGTCTCTTGTGATAGTCTTCATTTTAAAGTCTAATTTGTCTGACAGGAGAATTGCTACTCCAGCTTTCTTCTGATTTCCCTGTGCATGGAATATCTTTTTCCATCCCCTCACTTTCAGTCTGAATGTGTCCCTAGGTCTGAAGTGGGTCTCTTGTAGACAGCAGATATATGGGTCTTGTTTTTGTATGCATTAAGCCAGTCTATGTCTTTTGGTTGGAGCATTTAATCCATTTACATTTATGGTGGTTATCGATATGTATGTTCCTATTACCATTTACTTAACTGTATTGGGTTTGTCATTGTAGGTCTTTTCCTTCTCTTGTGTTTCCTGCCTAGAGAAGTTCCTTTACCATTCGTTGTAAAGCTGGTTTGCTGATGCTGAATTCTCTTAGCTTTTGCTTGTCTGTAAAGGTTTCAATTTCTCCATCAAATCTGAATGAGATCCTTGCTGGGTAGAGCAATCTTGGTTTTAGGTTTTTCCATTTCATCACTTTAAGTATGTCCTGCCACTCCCTTCTGGCTTGCGGAGTTTCTGCTGAAAGATCAGCTGTTAACCTTATGGGGATTCCCTTGTATGTAATTTGTCATTTTTCCCTTGCTGCTTTTAATATAATTTCTTTGTATTATATTTTGATAGTTTGATTATTATGTGTATTGGCATGTTTCTCCTTGGATTTATCCTGTATGGGACTCTGCGCTTCCTGGACTTGATTAACTATTTCCTTTCCCATATTAGGGAACTTTTCAAGTATAATCTCTTCAAATATTTTCTCAGTCTCTTTCTTTTTCTCTTCTTCTCTGGGATCCCTATAATTTGAATGTTGGTGCGTTTGATGTTGTCCCAGAGGTCTCTGAGACTGTCCTCAATTCTTTTCGTTCTTTGTTCTTTATACTGTTCTGCAGTAGTTATTTCCACTATTTTTTTTTTCCAGGTCACTTATCCGTTCTTCTGCCTCAGTTATTCTGCTATTGAACCCTTCTAGAATATTTTTAATTTCATTTATTGTGTTGTTCATCACTGTTTGTTTGCACTTTAGTTCTTCTAAGTCCCTGTTAAACGTTTCTTGTATTTTCTCCATTGTATTTCCAAAATTTTGGATCATCTTCCCTATCATTCTGAATTCTTTTTCAGGTAGACTGCCTATTTCCTCTTCATTTGTTGGGTTTGGTGGGTTTTTCCCTTGCTCGTTCATCTGCTGTGTGTTTCTCTGTCTTCCCATTTTGCTTAACTTACTGTGTTTGGTGTCTCCTTTTCACAGGCTGCAGGTTCGTAGTTTCTGTTGTTTTTGGTGTCTGTCCCCAGTGGCTAAGGTTGGTTCAGTGGGTTGTGTAGGCTTCCTGGTGGAGGGGACTAGTGCTTGTGTTCTGATGGATGAGGCTGGATCTTGTCTTTCTGGTGGGCAGGTCCACATCTGGTGGTGTGTTTTGGGGTGTTTCTGAACTTAGTATGATTTTAGGCAGCCTCCCTGCTAATGGGTGGGGTTGTGTTCCTGTCTTGCTAGTTGTTTGGCATAGGGTGTTCTGCACTGTAAATTGCTGGTCATTGAGTGGAGTTGCATCTTGGCATTGAGATGGAGATCTATGGGAGATTTTCGCCGTTTGATATTACATGGAGCTGGGAGGTCTCTTGCGGACCAGTGTCCTGAACTTGGCTGTCCCACCTCAAAGGCACAGCCCTGACACCTGGCTGGAGCACCAAGAGCCTGTCATCCACATGGCTCAGAATAAAAGGGAAAAAAAAAAAGAAAAGAAAGAAGATAAAATAAAGCTATTAAAATAAAAAATGAAACATTTAAAAAATTGCTGTAATAAAAAAAATAATCGAAAGAGAGACCACCAAAACCAAAAAACAAATCCACCAATGATAATAAGAGATAAAAACTATACTAAAAAACAAAACAAAACAAAAAAATAGACAGAACCCTAGGACAAATGGTAAAAGCAGAGGTATACAGACAAAATCTCACACAGAAGCATACACACACACACTCACAGAAAGAGAAAAAGGGGAAAAAAAAAAATATATATCGTTGCTCTCAAAGTCCACCTCCTCAATTTGGGATGATTCGTTTTCTATTCATGTATTCCACAGATGCAGGTACATCAAGTTGATTAAGGGGCTTTAATCTGCTGCTCCTGAGGGTGCTGGGAGAGATTTCCCTTTCTCTTCTTTGTTCTCACAGCTCCTGGGGTTCAGCTTTGGATTTGGCCCCGCCTCTGCGTGTAGGTCGCCAGAGGCGTCTGTTCTTCGCTCATACAGGACGGGGTTAAAGAAGCCGCTGATTCGGGGGCTCTGGCTCACTCAGGCCGGGGGTAGGGAGGGGCATGGAGTGCGGGGCGGGCCTGCGGCGGCAGAGGCCAGTGTGACGTTGCACCAGCCTGAGGCGCGTCGTGCATTCTCCCGGGGAAGTTGTCCCTGGATCCCGGGACCCTGGCAGTGGCGGGCTGCACAGGCTCCCCGGAAGAGGGGTGTGGAGAGTGACCTGTGCTCGCACACAGGCTTCTTGGTGGCAGCAGCAGCAGCCTTAGCATCTCAGGCCTGTCTCTTGGGACCGCCCTGTTAGCCGCGGCTCGCGCCTGTCTCTGGAGCTCCTTTAAGCAGCGCTCTTAATCCCCTCTCCTCACGCACCAGGAAACAAAGAGGGAAGAAAAAGTCTCTTGCCTCTTCGGCAGCTCCACACTTTTCCCCGGACTCCCTCCCGGCCAGCCGTGGCGCACTAATCCCCTGCAGGCTGTGTTCACGCCACCAACCCCAGTCGTCTCCCGGCGCTCCGACCGAAGCCTGAGCCTCAGCTCCCAGCCCCGCCCGCCCCAGCGGGTGAGCAGACAAGTCTCTCGGGCTGGTGAGTGCCGGTCGGCACCGATCCTCTGTGCAGGAATCTCTCCACTTTGCCCTCCGCACCCCTGTGGCTGCGCTCTCCTCTGCGGCGCCGAAGCTCCCCCCTCCGCCACCCGCAGTCTCCGCCCATGAAGGGGCTCCTAGTGTGTGGAAACCTTTCCTCCTTCACAGCTCCCTCCCACTGGTGCAGGTCCCATCCCTGTTCTTTTGTCTCTGTTTTTTCTTTTGCCCTACCCAGGTACGTGGGCCTTTCTTGCCTTTGGGGAGGTCTGAGGTCTTCTGCCAGCATTCAGTAGGTGTTCTGTAGTTGTTCCACGTGTAGATGTATTTCTGATGTATCTGTGGAGAGGAAGGTGATCTCCACATCGTATTCCTCAGCCATCTTGAAGCTCCTCCTGTTTCTTTAAATTATAATTTTAGGTCAATAGCCTTTTCTGTATACTGTACAGAAGTGCTATCAGTCCAGAAACTTTGATGCTCATCACAGGTGTCTCCCTATCCAATGCAGAGAAGTATTATTTTTAAAAGCTCTGTCTTTATTACATATGGTATTTTAATTGCTTTTACAATCCCTTTTTTTCTAATTAAAAAATAATAAACACTCATTCTGGAAATATATAACAGTTTTTGAGCTTAAAAAATCACTTATAATCCCATCACTCCAAAACCAGCCACTGTTAATACTTTGATGTACACTCCTCAAGCCTTTACTTCTACCCACATACGCAAATGGAGATCACACAGCACATAGTTATATAACTTGCTTTTTTTACTTAATATTATCAGGAGAGTTTTAAATTCTCATTGAGTTTCAACAATCATAAACACTTTGCCAATACTGCTTAATCTATTACTCCACTTCTGTCAGGTGGGGGGGGAGGGCAATCACTAGAGTATTTGAAAACAAATCCCAGAAATCTTTGCAATTTATTTACAAATATATAAGAACTTAGCTCTAAGATTTAAGGTATTTTAAAAACCTAACCACAATCCCATTGTCACTCCACCAAAATAAATGCATAATTATTATAATTCCTTAATATCAACTAAAATACAGCCCATGATAAACACAGCCTGTGGTCTCAGAAATGTCTTTAATTTATATAAGAATCTAAACAAGTCGTACAGATTGTATTTTGTTGATTTTTCTCCTAAATCTCTGTAACGTATATTACAATGTTCCCTTCTTTATTTTTCTCAATGACATTTATTTATTGAAAAGAATGAGTCATTTATTCTGTAGAATTTCTCAAGTGATGAACTTTGGTAATTGCCTCTTCATAGTGCCATATAACTTGTTTTTCTGTCCCTTGTATTTCCTGCAAAGTGGTAATTGGATCTAGGGCAGTCTTTCCCAAACAATTTTCTGCAGTGATGAAACTGTACTATATCTATACTATCCAAAATGTTAACCACAAGCTACATGTAGCTTTGAGTACTTCAAATGTGGCTAGAATGAACTTTTAACACGTTAAATTTAACTCTAATTTTAAATAGACATATGTGGCTACTTCATTTTTTATCCCATTCTAAAACATTATCATTTTAACTTTATATCATAAATTTCAAGTTTTCTTAAATTTTATTTAGAATACAAAGCAAAATTACTTTTAAAATTACTTATTTTCTTGTGGTTAATCACTTCTAAATTTATAATCATCTATGCAACTTCATTTTTATTGTTTATGTTGCATATTGTTTTCATAAGCCTCTGTGATGATTTTTATTTATTCACCTTTAGATGAGGAAGCCTTTCAAGGGAGGGTATTTGTCCATTAACTGGATTGGTTGAATCCTTTGTTCCCTCTCAATATCTACAAAGATTTTTAACCAGGATGGGTTATTTTTAATGATAAACTGTCACTACCAGTTTAGTAAATCAATATTTCGAGGAAAGGAGATAGGAATGTGGTGACATGAATATCTTTGCAGTAAAATGTTTTTTGATAAATGGAAAGTTAAAGCATATACAACTTACAAAACAAACTGACTAGAAACCACAACCTACAGTGAACTGTTAAAGCACAGCCGGTTTCTACCAGCCTCACATAGTGTCCCAAATGATTGATACCCGGCTGATGTCGTGTTTCTCAGGTTTCCCCATTGTAACATTACCACCCCTTTCTCCATGCGGCATGGTCTTCGGAAGGAAATCACTATGCCCAGCCCACATTTAAGTGGCGGAGAGTCGTGCTTCCCCTCCAGGAGGATCATGTATCTACATAAATTATTTGGAAATGTTTTTGCATGGGAGATTTGTTTCCCCCTCACATATCTTTGACCTAATTATTTATTTGTATTCATATGGACTCACCGATATTTATTTTATACCTTGGGTTTAATTATTATTATTTTTTTTTTTTGCGGTACGCGGGCCTCTCACTGCTGTGGCCTCTCCCGTTGCAGAGCACAGGCTCCAGACGTGCAGGCTCAGTGGCCATGGCTCACGGGCCCAGCCACTCCGTGGTATGTGGGATCCTCCCGGACCGGGGAACGAACCTGTGTCCCCTGCATCGGCAGGCGGACTCTCAACCACTGCGCCACCAGGGAAGCCCTAATTAATTAATTTATTTCTCAAATTATTCTAGCTTTGGCCATTGGGAATGCCTTTAGCTGGCTCCTGTGTCCCTTTGGCATGCCCTGTCACTAAGGGCTTTTTTCCTTTTAGTATTTCCTTATTTTCTGGAACTCCAGGCTCATTTTGTATATTTGCTGCCCCAGTCCTAGAATTAACCATTTCACCAAGGAGACCTGGTTCCTTTTACTGGAAAACAGTATTAGAAACCAAGATCTAGATACGAGTATTCTTATTGCTACTGGACCTTCAGATGACAGAGCAAGGAAATATATGTGTATAATCTAACATGTGTATATACACATATCTGTGAATATTTCCATATGTAACAATTTGTATAGACATTAAGATAAATATGAATTTATACTGATATCTCTAACTCTAATCAATTAGCACATGGATTATTCCAGCCCCTTCCTCTTGGCTATCCATAAATTTTCACTCCTGAGGTATCTTTTTGATCCATCATCCACTCTGGGTTCATGATGCAGTCGTGCCTGGTGTCTTTCCTAATGTATTACCTGCCATGTGTCTGAGTGACATCATGATGACTTTCTACTTGGTGTAGTGCCTGCTCAAATCCTGAGCCATTTGTGAGGTTGCTTTCAACAGAAACTGATTTCTAGTGTTAAGTGGATTCCATGCGATATGTTTTCAGCCCCTCCAGTTGCCCATCCTTGTCACCAGAGAGCAAGGAATCCTCATAGTAATGTTCTGTTAAGAAGTACTCTACTGATATCTGTGACACTAGTCAAATTGCTATGGGAATAAAGGTCCCTTGGGGGTCTTATCTGCGGTTCAACCTGTGGTTGGAGGGTTAGACACCAATGATCATGCTGTTACCATAATCCAAACTACATATATCTCATGTCATTAGGCTCTAAGCAGAACGGATTCAAGTTGTTTTCTTTGTTTACACGTGTCCAGACGCATATCCCCTCTGGGATGGGTCACATTAAGGAGTCAGGAATACAGGAAGAATCTCCTCTGTAATGACCCAGCTTGAAATAATCCTAAATTAAAGGCAAATGTGTGCTGTTGAAATATTAGTACACTGACCTTGCAAGTGGGATAGTAAGGTTGGGCACATTTCAAGATTTATTCTGAGAAGCTACATTCAAATTCCAATTCAATCCCTATTTAATAAAGAGAAAAATGCACGTGGGAAAACTGCCCTACATTTCACCTTATAATGATGGTTGGATTTCTAGTTCTTGTCCCTTTCGCCTCTCTCTCAGCCACTGATTTCCTGCTTCTTGAATTGCTTTTCTCTTTTCGTCAGCATATTATTACTTTGACCAGATTTCCCTCGTGCTTCTCCAATAGAGCTCTATCTCTACTTCACCCGTGTCTCACTTTCTGGTCTCTCCGATAAGCAGTGCCTTTCTTCTCTTTCCTCAGAATTAATTCTTCCTTTTCAGTAAGAACAATTCTCATAGTCCCAAGGTACAAGTGAGTAAGTCCTAACCATTCCTACAGGCTTGCTTAGTTTGGAAGGATTTTATGATCCCTAATCCTCTGCTTTGTTGCAACATACCATGTGGCTTTTGCTAATGTTGAAAGTAACAATGTGTTTTTAATCTAATTTACTAATGTGGAACAGCTTTCTTCTGAATCACAGTGGTGTAACCATTGACAACCAGGGCTTTGGCTCACGTTGAGCGTGAGTGCGTAGGATCAGGAAATAAAATTTTCCAGTAGCTCACTATCCCAATTTAATCTCCATCAATCTTAGTGAATTAATGAGCAAGTAGTAGCAGGCTAAATCAGTAAATGTTTATGAACAATGATGTGGTTTCTTTGAATGTTTATCATTCAAAAGCCATGCCACTGTGTTCAACCAGGCTTTTATTGTTGTTCTCACTTCTCTTATTGGATTATTTTTAAACTCTGTGTACACAGAGCAAGTGGTTATTCAAACCATTCTTCCTGTCCTCCATATCACTCTCATTCTAACAGCTAACGTACCCTTATGCACCTGAAACTCATTTTTTTTCCCTCTAGATCTATGCTCTTGTGCTTATTTTCAGAGGAGAGGTGCCTTACATTCTTTCTCAAATGAATCCCCTCTATCTTCACTCTTTCTGCTATGAGTCCCCCTTTGGCGATATCTACAGCAATTCTTTCTGCTCTCTTTTCTGCTTTGAAAAAAACTCAAGTCTTCCTTGGTTTGGGGAAAAAAAAGAAAAGCATGACCATTTTGAATTTTCTGGGTTTTTTAAAATAAATTTATTTTATTTATTTTTGACTGCATTGGGTCTTCATTGCTGCGTGCGGGCTTTCTCCAGTTGCGGCGAGCAGGGGCTACTCTTCCTTGCAGTGCGCAGGCTTCTCATTGCAGTGGCTTCTCTTGTGGAGCATGGGCTCTAGGCACACGGGCCTCAGTAGTTGTGGCGTGCGGGCTCAGTAGTTGTGGCTCGTGGACTGTAGAGTGCAGGCTAAGTAGTTGTGGCACACGGGCTTAGTTGCTCCGCGGCATGTGGTATCTCCCCGGACCAGGGCTCAAACCTGTGTCCCCTGCACTGGCAGGCGGATTCTTAACCACTGTGCCTCCAGGGAAGTCTGGAATTTTCAAGCTAGCATTTTATTCTCCTTGTGTTTTTTGCCAGTATCTTAGAACTCAGTTTTCTATTCCTTATCCCCCATTCTTTTTAACATCCTGAAATCTGGCTTCCCTCCCCATCATTGGTCTGCAGAGGTCACCAATGGCTTCGTCATCAATTTCATGACATCCTGACTGCTCATTATCTCTGTCTTGAGCTTCTTCTTTCGAAACTCCTCTCCTGGTTGGTTTCCATGACACAATAATGCAGTCTTGCCTTTACCTCATTGTTTCCCCCTTTCCAATTTCTTTTTTTAATCTCCTGGCTCACTCACTACGGCTATTTACAAAATTAGTCCTCATTAATTCTGCTCTCCCTTATCTATGCTTTCTCCCACATATAAACTCATCCACATCAAACAATTTAACCATGGGGATAATTTAAGGTCTCTATCCGTAGGCAATTTCCATCTCCTGAGTTCCAGTTCTGGATTACCTACTGGGCATTGTTATTCGGTAGCACCCCTTCACCTCAAACTCAGAATGTCTAAATTGGAAATAATTTTCCTTCTCTAGCCCCTAAATTGGCTCATTTTCTTATTTCTCTGTTTCTGTTAGTATTTTTTTCATTTTGCTAGATGCACAGACTACCCAACACCTCAGATTTTTGTGTGTCCTTATATCACCCAGATCTCCACAGTTCCAGTCTCGTGGCTTCTACTAGAATCCACAGATTGCTTCCTGGATGCCTGGATTACTGTCATAAACACCTAAGCCAGAACCCCTATTTCCATCTACTCTCTATGTAGAAATGCACTTGCAAACTGAGATGATCCTAATTTTCTTAAAGTAACACTTTTACCCTACAACCAGCTCTTTTCAAAAAGAATACATGGCTTCCTTATTGCCTGTTCAGGAGAGACTTAACTATGGAAGACCTTGGATGACAAGATAAAAAATAGGGGAAGACTTTTAAGGGTTTTTATTTGGGAAACTATGGAAAAATAAAGAAGAAGAAGAAGAAGAAAGAAATTTAGTTTGCTTTAATTATACTGTGACAGGCAGGTTAGAGAAGGTGAGCCTGGAGGCAGGCATATCACCTTGGAATTCTTGCGGTTGTCTTTGAATGAAACGATGGATAAGAAGTTAAAGCGGCATAGTGGAAGGAGCAACCTAAGAAAGACTGTAAAGAGAAACCATCGAGTTTCTCAACCAGCCAAGCTGGGTATTGACTGGTTGTGGGGGTGAGAGAAAGGGAAAAACTAGAAGCAATTCCAGTTTCAAGGATGGCGATCTGTAGGACTGTGGGAAAATCACATTTATAGGAGAATAGGAAAATACAACTATTTGGAGATGGAGAAAATTTGTGATTTCCATTTGACATATAGTGTGTTAATGATTTCATCAAGTAAATATGTGAATCAGACGACTTGAGATACATTAGGAATTTTAACACATAGGATTCCTTCTCTGGAAAATTTTCATGGTCTTCCCTGAAAAAAAGTCATGATAGAGCCATATAAGGGCACTCGTCCTTTAGACCTGGAAGGGTGTTCTGCCACTTTCAGAACAAGTAGGAACTACAGATTTCAACCACATATCGAGTTCAGAAAGAATAATCACAAACAAGAATAAGTTATCAGAATTATAAATCTAGAAGAGATGTCCTCACACATGATAGTATTTCTCTCTTGTTTATTCTGGGGTGAATCAAGGAGGTAAGGAATTATTAATTCATTCTCATTATTTGTATGCCAAGGAATGTCAGATATATTTTTTATGATATTCACACTCACCACTCTTACTCCCCACAAATTCATTCATTACTCCCCCTGTTCACTTTGTCATCGTGTTGAGTACAGAATGCGGATTTCAAGGTTTTTATGTTGTTAAAGCAATGCTTTTTGTAAAGATAAAAACACACACACAAACACATATAGATCTCTATCACCTACACATGCAGAGTTGTCACTCTGGCTTTATGCGCCCTTTTCAAAATTATTTGTTTCATAAGTAAAATTTAAACAATTTTATACCTGCACCACTCAAGCAGACTGGATACTATCTAGGCCTTTAGATAATTTCAGCACAAGCTCTAGAAGAAAACGGTTACACATCTGATACGAGTACCTGATAGAAATGTAGTGTAGATGGGAAGAAAGGGAGAGCGACGACCCAAGGTCTTACGTCAATATTAACCATTCCACTGTCCAGGATACTCACAAGCAGAAACACATGCTGTACACTTGGGTCCCATGAGACTGGTCCTCCAGCCTAGGACACACTCTCTAAGATGGGTAGAGACACATACACTATAACTCTAAGACCCAAATATGTTTACTTCTAGGACCATGAAGGCTTCCAATTGTCCAAATAGCTTCATGAAGGCCATCACGTATGTCACTGTCCAAAGCAGGGTTTCTATAACATCTGTCTTTTAGGGGACACCAACTCATTTGCCAAACTTCATTGAAATGTCACAGATAGTCATCTGGAAACTTACCATATGCATATACCTATAGATGTAGAGACAGATGTATATATGATCCTATACCACACACACAGTATTTTTTACCTGCTACAAGTAGTAGCCTTATTTCTCTGTTGGTCTATAGTCTGCTTTCTAACTACAGAGAGATAAGCCCCTTTGCATCTTATTGTACATGAAGGATAAAGATGTAAGAACTAATAGAGCTCAACACAAGTCAAACTTCAATCTAAACATACTCATCCAAATGTCCAAAGGGGAGAAAACATTCTGGGAATGCAATCAGAATCATCTTTCAGTGTAAGGTATAATTCTTCAACGAGAATGAATATTAATTTCCTCTGAACCTCCTGTAAAAACTTTCGGCTCTTTGTCCCTTCTCTCAGGCCCCAATAAATCTAGCAACATAGTAGCCTTAAGATATTAATGGTTGATGATTATTTCTAGTTTATTCTTGGAAAACTTTATTTCTCAATTTTAATAGTAGATTGCATGTCAATTAATGAGATGAATAATACAGATGGATGGGTTACTGCAAAAGATATTGGGTATAAAGGCCATAAATTCCTTTGCAGTGTACTCAAATATTCCTAATATATCAGTTTTATCAATGTTATTGACCTTCTTAACAAACCATCTTTTGGTTTCATTGATTTTTCCTATTGTTTTTCTGTTTCTATTTCACTGACACCTTCTTTGTTATTTAAATATAGGTGGCCTCCTTCACCTACGTTTAAGTGGGAACTTGCATTTGAAATTCAGTAATTGCCTTTAATTAGCCTGCTTTTCAATCCTGTGTAAGTTTATAGCTCATACATGCACCACCAAATCTCTCTCCACTAGGCTACCATCTGATGTGAAACATAAATATAAGTATGAATACACTTGTATGGATAAAACTATACTGAAGCAAGTAAGTTCCTCAGCCTCTCAGTTCCCTCCAATCTGCTTCACTTACCTTTTCCTCTAGCAGACTGGGGAGCTTTCAAATATGCCCATGAAAGACAAAAGGCAATCTTACTTCTTTTCTTAGAGGTTATGCAGAAAGAATATCACTGTACTCGATCAAGAAAAAAATCAAGAATGTGTTTCTGCACGTTCCTTCCTGGGCCTGTGTTACTGATGGTGTAAAATCTGGTTGACAGTAACATGGAATAACCATGGTCTTACCTCACCCTTTGGACAGCCAACAGTATCTCAAATTACCGCAAGGTCTTTTCAGGGTCAAGTTGTCCATCATTTCAAATTTAGCTGCAGGTCTCTTTCCCTTAAAATTGAAGGGGAAAAAAAATGTCAACTTCAGGTTGCTGCTCAGCAGCTTTTGAAAAACAAACATTAATTACACGCCTATTCTGTGTCAGGTACTGCCTAACAATATGTATTATTTCCCCCAATGTTCCCAACTTCGGCTGAGGGAGGTTGAGTCATCAGGACCCACTTTTCACTGTCAAGACACTTTGTAATCTCTGAGTAATTCAAAAGAAAAAGACCAATGTGCCTAGAAATAACTTGGGAGGTTTTATTTTCTTTGAATAGCTAAAGAACCACATGCAAGGCTGTAGATTTTAATAGGACTTGTATAGACCACAAAACCCTTTCCAGTAGCAGAGTATTACTCAGACCATTTTTCCACTTTCAGCTCTGCGCCAAGACAACATCTTAACCACCCATAGCATATGACAGGGCTGGAGAGATCACCCAGGAGAGACAGGTCAAATCACTGCCACTGCTCTGTTTGCCAGACCTTCTTCTTGTGATTTCTTAACGTCTTCCAACACTGTTCTATAAGATGTCTTAGCACCTGTGTTTCTCCCCAAAGCCATCCTCCATTGATACAACTATCCAGAATCACTAGACCTTACCAAATACGTGAAAGGCAAAAAGAATTTTAAGACCAAATGTAGTATGGGTTACCCACTGAGGCCTTGATTGAATAAAGAAAAACAGAGAAATATACTATTGCTCAAACCAGAAAGGCAGGAAGCTGGAATGTTGCCTAAACCCAGAACAGCAAACTTTCTAGACTCAAACTGCTTATGTGGGGAGCACATAACACTCCCCTAATTGTGACGCAGGCCTTAAATCTGTTTCTACTACCTATATTATGACCATAAATGCTTACTGTAATGATAAAAATTCACATGACTTATTTCAAGTGGAATTTTGACCTGAGGAATGAATGCTCCATTTCTGAATAAGAACTCACTCAATGAATACTGTCATAACTTGAGTTTCACACTCTTTTGTTCTGAATTTCAGACTGACACTGCATAAAAGTTTTATTAATGAACCTCTTTCTTTTATTCTAAGTGCAAACACCAGAATCCATTCCCAACCCTTTGCTGTCTTTCTTCAGTAAGCTCCACTGTATACCTGGCATGAGCTAATTTAAAATTCTCATTGGACCTGATAAAAAAGAAACCTGACCAGTTGCAGAGAATTTTTGTATCTTTCTTTTACTTCCTGTGGTATCTTGGAAAACAGTTTCTCCTTTAGCTTAAGAAAAGAGTTTTAAAATGGTAAAGGCAGTATCGTGCACCTTTTATTTTATATTACACACTTCTACTGGGTTGGACATAAAATGACATCCTACAGCTTTACCTATTTTGCCCTTTCCCGAACTTATGAAAGAACCATTTAAAGCCTGGTGGAATTTCTATTTTTCTAGGGTCTGTCCATAGTTGATATGCTTTTGAGGATCTGAGTGTGGAAAGTAAGTTGTGTTATATCCAGTGTTCCAATCAAGAGAAGGTCATAAATGGCAGGTTTTCTGTGCCATTGGTATTGGTGGACACATTACTTCTGTTCAGTTATAGAAAATAATTTTTCAGTTAGAAATCAGGAGAATGTTGTTTATAGTTAAAATTGTTTTTTTAAAAAAAAACAGAAGCACAATGTTAGAGACTGAAGTTCTACTCATGAAGTAGATCGATGACTTTGATGCAAATGATCATTTCCCTAAGATCTAGAAGAGAGAAATTTGGGATCCTAACTGAAGTATTTTTGTCTCAAATGTGTCATTTGAGAAATGTTAAATTAATGTACGTTCAGTCATTATTAACAAGATTATAGGACTACAGTTCTTACCAGGCTTCTCCCTTGACCAGGTAGATGAAAAAGACTGTGGTTTCTCCTTGTCTCCAAAAATAAAAGTTTATTGAATACTTAGTAAAGGATATGGGAAAAGAGCACTGTAAACCTCTCAGGGGCCCAATGTCACAGGTACTTCTGTATATCTGGCATCTGGCACAACATCTGACACAAAATATCACTTACTGATTTTCTTTTAAATTGTTCTGGAATGACTGAGAAGAACAAAGTACTGTTCTCTCAAATAGTCTATAATCTTACTGAATACCTTGAACATGAACCAAAAAAAGAGTTTGAAAACAAACTGTAAGGAAGAAAGTACATTCTAAACAAAGTAGGAGGCATAACCCCCCACCAAGATTTTAGACAATACTACAAAGCTACAGTAATCAAAACAGCATGGTATTGGCACAAAAACAAACATACGGATCAATGAACAGAAGAGAAAGCCTAGAAATAAACCTACAAACCTATGGACAATTAATCTTCAACACATATGAATCAATGAAGCTAGAACACACCTTCACACCATACACAAGAATAAACTCAAAATGTCTTAGAGACTTAAATACAAGACACCATAAAACTCCTAGAAGAGAATATAGGCAAAACATTCTCTGACATAAATCATACTAATGTTTTCTTAGCTCAGTCTCACAAGGTAATAGAAATAAAGCAAAAACAAACAAATGGGACCTAATCAAACTTACATGCTTTTGCACAGCAAAGGAAACCATAAACAAAATGAAAAGACATCGTATGGACTGGGAGGAAGTATTTACAAATCATGTGACCAACAAGGGTTTAATTTCCAAAATAAACAAACAGCTCCTACAATTCAGTAACAAAAAAAAACAACAGAATTGAAAAATGGGCAGAGGACATAGACATACATCTCTCCAGAGAAAACATACATATACATACATGAAAAGGATTATACATCAAGATCAAGTGGGATTTATCCCAAGGATGCAAGGATTTTTGAATATCCACAAATCAATCAATGTGATACACATTAACAAAATGAAGAATAAAAACTGTGTGATCATCTCAGTAGATGCAAGAATAGCTTTTGATAAAATTCAACATCCATTTATGATAAAAACTCCCCAGAAAGTGGGCATAGAGGGAACATATATTAACATAATAAAGGCCATATATGACAAACCCACAGCAAACAACATACTCAACAATGAAAAGCTGAAACCATGTCCTCTAAGATCAGGAACATGACAAGAATGCCCACTCTCCCCACTTTTATTCAACATAGTACTGGAAGTCCTACACATAGCAATTAAAGAAAAGAAAAAGAAAAGGAATCCAAATTGAAATGGAACAAGTAAAACTGTCACTCTTTGCAGATGACATAATTCTATGCATAGAAAATCTTAAGGACACCACCAGAAAAGTACTAGACCTCAATGATGAATTTAGTAAAGTTGTAAAATACAAAATTAATATACAGAAATCTGTTGCATTTCTATACCCTAACAGCAAAGTATCAGAAAGAGAAATTAAGGAAATAATCCCATTTACTGCTGCAAAAAAAATAATTAAACACCTAGGAATAAATCAAATTTACTATCTTAAGTATCATCACCAGAGGGCAGACAGCAGAAGCAAGAAGAAATACAATCCTGCAGCCTGTGGAACGAAAACCACATTCACAGGAATAGAAAAAATAAAAAGGTAGAGGACTATGTACCAGATGAAGGAACAAGATAAAACCCCAGAAAAACAACTAAATGAAGTGGAGATAGGCAACTTACCAGAAAAAGATTTCAGAATAATGATAGTGAAGATGATCCAGGACCTTGGCAAAAGAATGGAGGCAAAGATTGAGAAGATGAAAGAAATGTTTAACAAAGACTTAAAGAATTAAAGAACAAACACTTAGAAGAACTAAAGGACAAATGAACAGAGATGAACAATACAATAACTGAAATGAAAACTACACTGGAAGGAATCAATAGCAGAATAAGTGAGGCAGAAGAACGGATAAGTGACCTGGAAGACAGAATGGTGGAATCCACAGCCATGGAAGAGAATAAAGAAAAAGGAATGAAAAGAAATGAAGACAGCCTAAGAGACCCCTGGGACAACAATAAATGCAACAACATTTGCATTATAGGGGTCTCAGAAGAAGAAGAGAAAAAGAAAGGGTCTGAGAAAATATTGGAACAGATTATAGTTGAAAACTTCCCTAAGGTGGGAAAGGAAATAGCCACCCAAGTCCAGGAAGCACAGAGAGTCTCAGGCAGGATAAACCCAAGGAGAAACATGCCGACACACATAGTAATCAAACTGACAAAAATTAAACACAAAGAAAAATTATTTAAAACAACAAGGGAAAAACAACAAATAACATACAAGGGAACTCCCACAAGGTTACCAGCTGACTTCTCAGCAGAAACTCTACAAGCCAGAAGGGAGTGGCACAATGTATTTAAAGCGATGAACGGGAACAACCAAGACTACTCTACCTGGCAAGGATCTCATTCAGATTTGACAGAGAAATCAAAAGCTTTACAGACAAGCAAAAGCTAAGAGAATTCAGCACCACCTAACGAGCTCTACAACAAATGCTAAAGGAACTTATCTAAGTGGGAAACACATGAGAAGAAAAGGACCTACAAAAAAACCCCCCCAAAATTAAGAAAATCGTAATAGGAACATACATATCGATAATTACCTAAAATGTGAATGGATTAAATGCTCCAACCAAAAGACACAGGCTCGCTGAATGGATACAAAAACAAGGCCAATATATATACTGGCTACAAGAAATCCACTTCAGACCTAGGGACACATACAGACTGAAAGTGAGGGGATAGAAAAAGATATTCCATGCAAATGGAAATCAAAGAAATCTGGAGTAGAAATACTCATATCAAATAGACTTTAAAATATAAAATGTTACAAGAGACAAGGAAGGACACTACATAATGAGCAAGAGACCAATCCAAGAAGAATATATAACAATTATAAATATATATGCAACCAACATAGGAGCACCTCAATATATAAGGCAATTGCTAACAGCTATAAAAGAGGAAATCAACAGTAACACAATAATAGTGGGGGACTTTAACACCTCACTTGCACCAATGGACAGATCATCCAGAAAGAAAATTAATAAGGAAACACAAGCTTTAAATGACACAATAGACCAGATAGATTTAATTGATATTTATAGGACATTCCATCTGAAAACAGCAGATTACACTTTCTTCTCAAGTGCACATGGAACATTCTCCAGGATAGATCACATCTTGGGTCACAAATCAAGCCTCAGTAAATTTAAGAAAACTGAAATCATATCAAACATCTTTTACGACCACAACACTATGAGATTAGAAATAAATTACAAGGAAAAAAATGTAGGAAAAAAATACATAGAGGCTAAACGACACGCTACTAAATAACCAAGAGATCACTGAAGAAATCAAAGAGGACATCAAAAAGTACCTACAGACAAATGACAATGAAAACACAACAATCCAAAACCTATGAGATGCAACAAAAGCAGTTCTAAGAGCAAAGTTTATAACACTATAATCCTACCTCAAGAAACAAGAAAAATCTCAAATAAACAATCTAAACTTACACCTAAAGGAACTAGAGAAAAAAGAACAAACAAAACTCAAACTTAGTAGAAGGAAAGAAATCATAAATATCAGAGGAGAAATAAATGAAACAGAAACAAAGAAAACAATAGCAAAGATCAATAAAACTAGAAGCTGGTTCTTCGAGAAGATAAACAAAATTGATAAACCTTTAGCCAAACTGATCAAGAAAAAGAGGGAGAGGACTCAAATCAATAAAATTAGAAATGAAAAAGGAGAAGTTACAATGGACACTGCAGAAATACAAAACATCATTAAGAGACTACTACAAGCAACTCTATGCCAATAAAATGGACAACCTGGAAGAAATGGACAAATTCTTAGGAAGGTATAACCTTCCAAGACTGAACCAGGGAGAAATGAACAGACCAATCCCAAGTAATGAAATTGAAACTGTGATTAAAAATCTTCCAACAAACAAAAGTCCAGGACCAGGTGGCTACACAGGTGAATTCTATCAAATGTTTAGAGAAGAGCTAACACCCATCCTTCTCAAACTCTTCCAAAAAATTACAGAGGAAGGAACACTCTCAAGCTCATTCTACAAGGCCATCATCACCCTGATACCAAAACCAGACAAAGATACTACAAAAAAAGAAAATTATAGACCAATATCACTGATGAATATAGATGCAAAAATGCTCAACAAAATACTAGCGAACAGAATCCAACAGCACATTAAAAGGATCATACACCATGATCAAGTGAGATTTATCCTAGGGATGCAAGGATTCTTCAATATATGTAAATCAATCAATGTGATACACCATATTAACAAATTGAAGAATAAAAACCATATGATCATCTCAATAGATGCAGAAAAAACTTTAGACAAAATTCAAAACCAATTTATAATAAAAACTCTCCCGAAAGTGGGCATAGAGGGAACCTACTTCAACATAATAAAGGCCATATACAACAAACCCACAGCAAACATCATACTCAATGGTGAAAAACTGAAAGCATTTCCACTAAGATCAGGAACAAGATAAGGCTGTCCACTCTCACCACTATTATTCAACATAGTTTTGCAAGTCCTAGCCACAGCAATCAGAGAAGAATAAGAAATAAAAGGAATACAAATTGGAGAAGAAGTAAAACTGTCACTGTTTGCAGATGACATGACACTATACATAGACAATCCTAAAGGTGCCACCAGGAAACTACTAGAGCTAATCAATGAATTTGGTAAAGTTGCAGGATACAAAATGAATGCACAGAAATCTCTTGCATTCTTATACACTAACAACGAAAGATCAGAAAGGGAAATTAAGGAAACAATCCCATTCACCATTGCAATAAAAAGAATAAAATACCTAGGAATAAACCTACCTAAGGAGGTAACTGTACTCAAAAAACTATAAGACACTGATGAAAGAAATCAACGATGACATAAACAGATGGACAGATATACCATGTTCATGGATTGGAAGAATCAATATTGTGAAAATGACTATACTACCCAAAGGAATCTACAGATTCAATGCAATCCCTATCAAATCACCAATGGCATTTTTTACAGAGCTAGAAAAAAAATCTTAAAATTTGTATGGAGACACAGAAGACCCCAAACAGCCAAAGCAATCTTGAGGGGAAAAAACGGAGCTGGGGGAATCAGACTCCCTGACTTCAGACTATACTACAAACCTACAGTAACCAAGACAATACGGTACTGGCACAAAAGCAGAAATATAGATCACTGGAACAGGATAGAAAGCCCAGAGATAATCCTACCCACCTATGGTCAACTACTCTACGACAAAGGAGGCAAGGACATACAATGGAGAAAAGACAGTCTCTTCAATAAGTGGTGCTGGGAAAACTGGACAGCTACATGTAAAAGAATGAAATTAGGGCTTCCCTGGTGATGCAGTGGTTAAGAGTCCGCCTGCTTATGCAGGGGACATAGGTTTGTGCCCTGGTCTGGGAAGATCCCACATGCCGCAGAGCACCTGGGCCCGTGAGCCATGGTCGCTGAGCCTGCAGATCCTGAGCCTGTGCTCCACAATGGGAGAGGCCACAACAGTGAGAGGCCCGCGTACCGCAAAAAAAAAAAAAAAAAAAGCATGAAATTAGAACACTCCCTAACACCACACACAAAAATAAACTCAAAATGGATTAAAGACCTAAATGTAAGACTGGACACTATAAAACTCTTAGAGGAAAACACAGGAAGAGTACATATGACATAGATCACAGCAAGATCATTTTTGACCCACCACCTAGGGTAATGGAAATAAAAATAAACCAATGGGACCTAATGAAGCTTAAAAGCTTTTGCACAGCAAAGGAAACCATAAACAAGACGAAAAGACAACCCTCAGAATGGGAGAAAATATTTGCAAATCAATCAATGGACAAAGGAATAACCTCCAAAATATATAAACAGCTCTTGCAGCTCAATATTAAAGAACAAACAACCCCATCCAAAAGTGGGCAGAAGACCTAGATAGACATTTCTCCGAAGAAGACATACAGATGGCCAAGAGGCACATTTAAAGCTGCTCAACATCACTAATTATTAGAGAAATGCAAATGAAAACTACAATGAGGTATCGCCTCACACCAGTCAGAATGGCCATCACCAAAAAATCTACGAAAAACAAATGCTGGAGATGGTGTGGAGAAAAGGGAACCCTCTTGCACTGTTGGTGGGAATGGAAATTGATACAGCCACTATGGAGAACAGTATGGATGTTCCTTAAAAAACTAAAAATAGAATTACCATATGACCCAGCAATCCCACTACTGGGCATATACCCAGAGAAAATCATAATTCAAAAAGACACATGCACCCCAATGTTCACTGAAGCACTATTTACAATAGCTAGGTCATTGTCGGTCACCTAAATGCCCACTGACAAAAGATGGATAAAGAAGATGTGGTACATATATACAATGGGATATTACTCAGCGATGAAAAGGAACAAAACTGGGTAACTTGTAGAGATGTGGATGGACCTAAAGACTGTCATACAAAGTAAAGTAAGTCAGAAAGAGAAAAACAAATATTGTATATTAAAGCATATATGTGGAATCTAGAAAAATGGTACAGATGAACCAGTTTGCAAGGCAGAAACAGAGACACAGATGCAGAGAACAAACATACGGACACCAAGAGGGGAAAGCGGGGGGTGGAGGGCAATGAATTGGGAGATTGGGATTGACATGTATACACTAAAAGGTATAAAATAGATAACTAATAAGAAAAATATATATAGAACACTTTGGCACCCTAAAAACTAAAGTATCATCATACATGTTTTGATATGTAATATTCTTTATTATTTCATTCTAATGGCATTGAAATTTTTTGTATTCTTGAATTAAATGTTTTTGAACTTCAAATATATGATGTGTTAGATATATTTTTATTATTAACTTTAAAAAAAATCTTTACTGAGGTTAAGAATGTTCTATATGATTTCTTTATACTGTTGAGACGTTGTTGATGGTCTAGTAGGCAATTACTTGTTATAAATGTCCCTTGTGCTTGAGTAGAATGTGTATTTTATAGTATAAGTTCTATATATGAGTTTGTTCATGTTATCAGATAATGGTTCATTAATATTTTTGGTGTCCTTGACCTAAACATTATTGGGGTACTTATGTTAAAATATTCCATTTTTATTTAAGTTTGTTTCTCTGTTTAACTGTGGCAAGTTCATGTAGTTGAAGGCTATGTTATTAAAGGCATAGAAGAAGATTTACAATGACTCCTTTATCCTTAAAATGTTTTTATTGTTCATTTTGGTTTGCTTTACCTTTTTCTTTGCCTGATCATAACATCCCTATACAGTATTATCACATTCTGTGTGTACCAGCACCTTTTTCCATATCTTACTCTGTCATCTCTTCACTTTTTAAAATAAAAAATAGGCATATGCTTTTTAAAGAGGTGTATCTAAATCTCTTTCCTTGGGTAGGTAAATCTAATTTGTTCACATTTATTGTGATTACTGGTACAAACTCATTTTGTGTTTTCTATGAATCATGTCTCTTTTTTCCCCTCATTTGCCATGATAATGAGTAAGTTTTCTGTCTGCCATTCATGAGCAGCAACTTCACAATGATGAGTCAGATGTAGATTTATTTTTATCATACCCTTTGATATGAAGTTTCATGTCACTCTGCAATTCTATAAAATTCTCAGTCATTTTTCCTTTCTCTCACTAGCCTTCTGTCTTTGAGGGCCTACCATTACACTCACGTTGGAGCCTCTACATCCTCCACATCTCTTAATCATTTTTCAGGGCTGCATTCTGTGTAACATCCTCCAATATATATTCCAATTTACCAATTCTCTCTAGAATTTTATCTCATCCCCTTTTTAAGTTTCTTTTATCCAATGACTCTACTAACATCTAGCATTCTATATGTTCTTATTTGCAAATCTTGTTTGTCTCAGTGTCTTAGTCTATCATTGTGATTTTAGTTACTTTCATATTGTCCTGTACATTTTTGAAGCCCTGTATTCTCTTTCAGATTTTTCTCTTTTTTCAAGTCCTTGTGATGTTAATCCCCTTGTTTGTTTGCAAGGTGGCTGTATCTGAGGGAGACCCTGGTTCTCTGGGTTATTGAAATATCCCAACAGAGTGGTTTTAAATATGCTTCTGTCAGCTCCCTCAGGAATTTCCCTGATCCTGGATCTGTTAAATGTCAATTACTCACCTGAACTGTCAGGTCACATAAATTCAGACTCCACAAATGCATATGCTGTATGTTTGGGATTTCAACTCTTAAAGTATTTTATACTTTTATCCAAAGTCTTAAGGCAAATTTTTTGATTCTCTAAAAATTATAGTCTAGTTATAGTCTCCTATTCACAAAGGGGTACCAGTTATAAGATTATTGAAGGGATATCATGTCCAGCTCATTGCCTTGGGTGGGTTTAAAGCAGTATCATCTAATCCCACATTGTCATTAAGACCTCAGACGCAGAACTTTAAAGGCTGTTTCTATGTTCAGTACTCCCATGGATCACAGCAGCTTTCTCAGTTTGTGAGACTAGGAATTTGATTTCCATTTCTTCTTAATATGTAACACATGGGATTTTTAATTCTTTTTTGAGCTTGATATGTACAGAAAGTAATTACGGTTACTATATTTTATTCACCACTTCCATGTGTTTAGAGTGAGGCATATCAGTGTTAGATAAGTATGCCTTATTTTAAATTCTTATTTCTTAGCATGGTTATACACTGTATTGTGCTTTACTTTTTTCACCTCACAACTAATATTGTGATTATTCTCTATCAATAATCATAATTTGTTTTTGTCTTTTTAATGGCTGCCTAGTATTCCATTGTGTTTATGTAGAATAATTCGTGTAACCAGACTATTTCCCATAACATTTTTAAACTAAAAAAAGAATGTTCTCACTGCACAAAATGTGGAAAAGATAGAATATGTTGATGCTTATGTTTCTAGTTCTTTTTCTTTCATATATATTGAATTTATATGCAAACTTATTATATGATTTGGTAACCTGAATTATTAGTTTAAAATAGTGAACACATTTTATTTCTTTAAATATTCTTTAGTAACTACTATGATTATATAGTAATGCATTTTAGGGATACATAAAAATTTATTTTACCATATCACATTTGGATATTTAAGTTGTTCCAAACTATTCACTAACAAAATGTCTAATGCACATCCTTACATATTAATATTTTTATGTCTCTTATTATCATTGCTCACTTAGGATTAATTACTACAAATGGAATAATCAGTTCAAAGGTATAAATATTGTATGATTTTGATACATATTGTGAAATTGCCTTCCAAAATTATATTCCAAGTTGCCTAAAATTCCTCCAAGGGAGTATAAATGCCTATTTCCTCATATCTTCTTCAATGTTTTCACATTTTAAAATTTTTGCAAAAACGGTGGGCAAAACATTGGCATTTCGTTGTTTTAATTTACATTTCTTTAGTGAAACTAGGGATCTTTTCATATGTTTACTTTTTATTTCTTCTGTGAATTGCCTGTTTATACTTTTGCCCATCTTTCTACTGGAATATTTTTTTCTTTTTCATATTCATCATCTGGTTGTCTATAATACACCATATATTCTGGAAGGGTACATAGGTATTTCATTATGAAACTTGCATACCTTAAAATATCTATTTTTATCATGTGTGATTGACAGCTTGCTTGACGTAGAATTCTTAGATCCCATAGTGAAGCAGGAAAAGTTCACCCAGACTTGGGTTTTCCCACTTGTTAGGCAAATGTGTGCTCCTTGAATTCCCTCATGGTACACCCATTTGCAGTTATAATCTTCCACTGAGTCTTAAACTGCCAGGCTAATTTATGTAATTTTCAATTCAGTCATCATTCAGCCTGTATAACTATGGATAAAGCCTGCAGTATGGGAGCCTGAAGCAGAGGAATCACCTCTGAGCAGTTTTTTCTCCATGATTGTTATGAAGCAAAACTGTTGGGATGCTGCTCAAATTTCTGCCTGGGTCTTTATGGTGTCACTTCTCACACTACCCATATGGTATTTGTCTACCTATGTCATGATGCCCTCATGCATAGATGACTTTCACCATGGAAACCCAGGAGTCTCCACACAGGACTGGTAGAAGGCAACTTATCCAAAGTAGTAGATGAGACTTCGCATCTTACATTCTGTGATATCAGCTTGTCCCCCATGTCAGTGGGCATTAGTGGGGCTCTGCTATGACTTTTTTCTCCTTACTCACCCTACTACTGTACTGCTTTCTCTAGAGGCTGACAGGTCTTTTAATATCTTGCTCAATGGAGTCCCACTAGCACATCTCACAAAAAAATCCTAGACGTTTTGAACATAGGGCTGACACCTTTCTCATTTTCCCAAATTAGATGCAGGTTTTAATTCTTCTTCCTTCCTTTGGTCATTTGCTTGGAGGTTTGAGAGGATGGAGCAAGCACTGTTAATTTTATCATCTCACCAAGAATTTCAGTCTTTGATTTCTTCAGGTCAATCAGTGTGGTCACGTAGTGTGATTTTCAAACTTGGACAGTAATGGAAATTACCAGGGGTGATTGGGTACAAGGTAGATGCCAGCCCCTCACTTCCAGAGATTCAAATTTAGTAACTCTGAGACGAACCCACAACCTATATTTCTGATAGGCAACACCCCCTCCAGGTGATTCTCATATAGGTCCTACCATAGTTTGAGAAAACCCAATGTAAGGAAAATTTTTAAAAACTAAACCAGTGGTTTTCCAAGTGTGACCTGTAGATAGGTAAATAAGGTCTACAGCTCAGCTTCACCTGAGAACTTGGTGGGAAAGTAAATTTTGGGACCACAACCCAGACCTACTAAATGAGAAACACGGGGGGTGGTGCCCAGCAATCTGTATTTTAACAAGCCCTCCACGGGTTTCTGATGCATGCTCAAGTTTGAGAATTACTGAACCAGTGGGTGAGCCAGAAATCCCATGTTCTAACCTGAGACTTGCCTCTAGCTATACCTCAGTGACATGGGGAAATTTATTCACCCTCTCTGGATTTCAACTTCCCATTACAATGTTAAGGATGAGAGGTCAAATATCTCCAAGGATCTTTTAAGGCTTAATCTCAAACAATTTTATAACACCTTCCATGTTTTGTTGTACTTTTTTCATGAAATAAGTTACATTTGGTTGAGCCTTGAGCACTATTATTTATATTCCATAGGGATGCCCCAGCATCCAACAGCAACTATTTCCATGGAGCTAATCAATCAAGCCCAGAACAATTCAAAATATATGCATATATGTTAACAATAATCCTGAGTGTGGACTGTATATAAATCCATGGGCAACGGTTGCTTTTCTTTCTTCTTTTCTTTTTTTTAACATAAAAAGGCTGGGCTCCATGGGCATGTGGTTTTCTTCATCTCATTTTCTTCATCTGGCTCATTTGATCTTAATTACTAGGGCTAGTTCTTGAATTGCAGCAGCTTGTTCTAAGTAGCATATGGCAGAAGGTGCTAAGCACAGGCAGCAGACAATGTGTTACTAAAAGGAGAAGAAATTTTCCTTTACATAAGAAGCCATATGCAGTCCAAATTTATCCATACTGTATCACTGAAATGTGTATGGATTTTAAAACTTCATCTATGATTTTTCACAGGTATTGGTTTCATCGTTTGCATATTCAACATAAGACCTGCAGAGATTTTAAGAGTCCATTTCAAAATACTCTGACTGTTCCTATCAGTAACTTCAGGGACCACCATCCGTTGCCTCCTCTTGGAAAGTTTTGCTGAAAACCTCTTAGGGCAGCCTTCTCCCCACAGCATCCTCAGTTTTCAGGTCTCAAATGTCTTGATGTCAAGGTGCTCTTTCTGTGAAAGCAGCACAACTGTGAAAGTTGTCACACTCCTGCTTCATGAGACAGGAAAGCAAAGAGTCTGCTCTTTTTCTCTGTCCTGACTCCTTTGTCTCTCTCATTGAGAGGCACTGAACCTCTGGAGCTTCCCCCTTCTATGCCTTAGAGCACACCTGTGAAGCATCAAAGCCTCAGAACATGGCAGGGTGCCAGCCATCTGGATGTGGCCTTCTGTAAACGGTCTTCATCACCACACTTCTCCTTGGAAATCTTGTCTTGAGCACTGCATCCCTATTCGCCTCACCTGGCTTCATTTGCTGTCACCCTACTTCAGCACCAGACCTCTGAGAGCACACATCAGATGCTCGGTCTTTACTGAGATTCTTTTTCTTTTACAGCAACTGCTCTGGCTCATCATCATCCTTGGAGCTTCATATTCCCAACTGTGGCACCTCCGAAGTCTAACTGCTTGGCACTGTGTCTCTGACATCACAGTCTGTTGCCATGGCAAGTGCCACCAATTCAGCACGATGACTTCCCTGCCAGAAGGAGAGGATGCACTGAGAGAGAGACAACATTTGTTTAAGCATAAATATCTTTGATATTTAGCAAAGAGGCAAGAGACTATATGGAAGACAACAGAGGAAGCAAAAATTCCAATTTATAGGAAGCTTAGCTTTCAGGGTTCCTCTTTGGTATCAGGCAGGTGCTCAGCTTTCTTGAGCTCTTCACATTATACCAGAATTTCAAGGTGATTATTTCTTCGACTTTCAGGTTCACTGGGAATAACATTGGAGTTGGAAAGCATTTAGAGTTCGAAAAGGCCACATCTGCCTTTTCATGTTGCCATCAGATGATTATCTTGGTAGAAAGATGAGCAGCAGCCATTCTAAATAGAATTGCTCATCTCAGCAAAGCCTTTCCAAGGAAGCCAGTTCACAGACAATTTAAGCTAGTTTCTCCCTCTGCAATTCTGCTAAGACTCAGGCCCCAATCTCTGCTGGGTATGAACCCTCCTAATAATGTCTACTGTTGAATTTACAGAGTTTCTATGAACAGTTTTTCCAAGGGCCTTGCCAAACTCAGAATCTGCTCTCATACATGGATGTAACTATGAAATGGAAACTTGAGAACCTTGTGTCTGGAAAACTACAAAAGTTACAGTCTACTTTTTACTGTTACCTAATGGTGACTTGTAATTTGCTACTTAGGGTTCTGAACAAAAGAGCAAATTTGCATGAAAATGTCTAACTCTCCCAGTCCCTTTTTGATTCCTGTTAAAATGGAATTTTTAAAGGGGGTCAAAACTGTATTATTTGCTGGATACTCAATACTCCAGATCCATGCCAAAAACTGTGAAAAATGTCCACAAGTGTAACGACATCAAAGACCAGTATTCTGATCCTCTACTGCCTGCATGAGAAATAACAACTCTCCTGCAAGGCCATACAGCATAACTCCACTCATACCCCTGAAGTAAAACAGGCAAAGCCTGTACACGGGTGTGGTTTATCGATCAATTACGGAGTTCCTCTTGGTCTCAGCAGGCCTGGGGAGTGCACCAGGCACCAGAGGATATACCTAACAGGAAACCCCAAGTAACGCTTCCTCAATTTTCATTTGCATTAAAGGAAAATTATAGGGGACATGAATGAGGCAAGAGGGTTGGGTGAAGCCTCTCAGCTGCCATGTCAAATACAGAAAATAAAAGTGTGAGTAGAGAAGGGAAGCTTCTGTTCTTACTCCTCACATTTCTTCACAAGTTGTTTGGCTACCTGAACTATCACACAACATGACAATAAACCCACAGCTCCTCTCTCCCTTGGTCTACTAGGTCCAGAGTATTCAAACAGCGTCATAAATTCTGAGAGAAACTATGTTGGTTGGCAATGCTAACCAAGGATATCCTGTCCCCAGTAAGGATTAAAGAGAAAGATCATAGGTTATGATCTCTATGAGACATAGGTTATGTGAAGTTCAGGGCAAGCAATTTGCTGAGGAATCAATACAAATGTCTTCTATGAAATGGTTAATGCAGAGACTTTAGACATTTTCTAATTCACTTTCTCAAGGAAACAATTTAGGTATTTTCTAATTCGCTTTCTCAAGAAAATCAAGAGAACTTTTCACCTATTTCCAGGCAATGTAGAGGAATGGTTAAGACTCTGGGCTTCAACAAGTTCAAACCACAGCTCTGCCACTTATGAGCTACGTGTGATCACCAGTCAATTACTAAACCTATCTTGTTTCCATAGTTTCATTTGTAAAATGGGATGACAGCAGTATTTACCTAACAGGGTTATTGTGTATTTTTAATGAAATAATTCATTGATGGTCTGGAAACATAAAAGGCACATATTAATTATGCAATAAAATTAATTATTACGGAAATAGAGTAAGGAGCAATCTAAAGCCAGTAAAGAGAGCAGGAGATAAAAAAATACAATTGCTGCATTAAAAGAATAAGGAAAAAGGCAGGAAACAGCAGATTGAATACTACTGAAACAAAGTTGTAAATTAGATAACAAGTGATAGAATTCCTTCCAAAAGTCAGCGGAAAAGGATAAAAACAGCAAATGATGAAAATATTTAAATCATCACAATAAAAGGTGATCTAAATATATCATATAGTAACCATTCTGATGAAGAGAAATAGCAAATGGAGACAAAACACTTATCAAAGAAATTACAAAATAAAGTGTAACTTCTGATCAAGATTGTGCAGTAATTTTATGCTATGTGCACTCCCCCGCAAACACCAATGACAAAGCATTACGAGAGAAAACCAAAAAGATATAGGTGGAACTGAAAAAGCTAGATAAATATCAAAATGAACACTAAATGGAGTAGAACTATGAAGTGGTAAGTAGGTTCTAGGTGGAAGTTGAGAGTTCAGCTCCTGAAGAGTAAAGGGAAACAAACGTACTCCATTTGAGAAGGAGAACCTTCATTCTTTCAATCCATATTTATTGAACTGGCACTGTTGAAATAATTGGGGATACAGCAATGAACCAAACAAACCCCTCTTTACTGGAGCTTACATTCTAGTGAGAAGACAGGCTCACTACAGGAAGTCTCAGGCTGAGTGCAATTTACCAGCTGCCCAGTGCACATGGCGGATTTTATGACTAACTGATAGGACTCATAGGCAGGAGGAAGAAAAAGCTAATGGGTCGGCTCAGTATGTGACACAAGCCAAAGATGGACAGTACCTGCTCTGAAGGCACTGAAGCTGTTGTCTTAAGAGAGTGATGTGTTGAGAGAACAGCAAGGTGTCATTTTGGAGACAATACGCTGTTAAGAGGGGTACCATTCTCCAGGATGCAGTATATACTCTAAATCAGTGATTACTGTATGATTCTATATCCCCAGTAGGTAGAAAACATGGGTCAAGAAACAAAGGGATGGAAGCAGAAGTAATTTAGGGTAGCATAACTTCCAGTGAGCCACTTGAGAATTTGGGCTCTCTGTCCATACAACTCTGGCCTCCGCAGATGTTGTGGAACAGATTCCCAAAGGGAAGCCCTGCTTTTCATAGGAGTGACAGCAAGAATCTCACTGAGCTTTAAACTACAGCAGCTCCCTGGGAACTTCGGGATTCTCATGCCAGGACATAATCTGTCAAGAAGAGAATTCAAAATCTTGGCAGCTGTAACTGACTGGGATCATCAGAAGATCCCTGATAAAATAAAGAAAAGGGTCTAAACACATCAGTAACAACAGTAACATAAATGGTTCAATTAATCTGCTCAAAGACAGAGATTTTCGGGCTTCCCTGGTGGCGCAGTGGTTGAGAGTCCGCCTGCCGATGCAGGGGACACGGCTTCGTGCCCCGGTCCGGGAAGATCCCACATGCCGCGGAGCGGCTGGTACCGTGAGCCATGGCCGTTGAGCCTGCGCGTCCGGAGCCTGTGCTCCGCAACGGGAGAGGCCACAACAGTGAGAGGCCCGCGTACCGCAAAAAAAAAAAAAAAAAAAAAAAAAAGACAGATTTTCAGGATAGATTTAAAAGCAAAAAAGTTATCTGCTGTCCTAAAGAGACTAAAAGAAAACTACAGCCAAAAGTTTAAATAAATAAAAATTGGTAAGACAGGGCAATCACTCCTGATAGTTCAATGGTTAAAATCTTCTCAAAATATATTCCAACTGGAAAACACCAAAATGTCAAAAAAATTCTGACAATAATATTTAAAGTTGCAGTGTGGTATTCTCAACGATGTAAGAAAAAAATAACCCAAGGATTAAAAAAATGAAATCCTTGATCATTAAACCAGAATGATAAAGGAAACCAATAATACTCTAGGAGCAAACGTCAAAATACAATTTAATAAATTCAGGGATGAACGTCCAATGAAATGGGAGATGTGGCATTGAACACTTGCAGGGAAGGTACCTGAACTTGAGACCCCTACATAAAGCTAGGAACGCTGGATGGAAGGGTTTCCCCTCCTTTCATTCAAATAAATTGGGCTAGGGAAAAAATTCTTTATAAGGAAAACAAGAAAATCTGTCTCTGACATACCTCCAAAGGCAAGAGGGAAGTTTCTTCTGAGAAGCTATAACCATTGGCTGCTCTCACATGGAGCTGGATTCACATTTACACTTCCAACAAGTCTACTTAACTGCATCCCAGATCAATGTACAAAACTATTTATAGGAATGCAAAATATCAACTCCTAATAAAAATCTCAATGTTTGCATCCAATTAAATATTATCAAGTATGAAAGAGTCAAGAAATTATGACCTGCAATGAGAAAAATTAATAAATAGAAACCAACCCAGAACTGATGCAGATGTTAGAATTTTCTACAAGGACATTAAAATATAATTATATTTCATATGTTCAAAGAAGAGAAGAGGCATAATAAATAACATTGGAGATACAAAAATAGACATATACATAGAGCAGAGGTAATGGAGATAAGGACATATAATGAAAAACATTATGTGAAAAATTTGAAAAGTTAGACAAATTCCTAAATAAAATATGACTTCTTAAACCTGAATCAAGAAGAAACAGAATACTTTTTGTCCAGTGTATCACAGCGGTTAAATGTGCAGACTCTGGACAAGATTACCTGAGTTCAAACCCTGGTTCTATTACCTGCATCTGTGTGACCTTGGACAAGTCACTTAAAATTACTGTGACTTGTATTTTAATCCTAAAATGTGGGTAGTGAATAGTACCTACCTCATAGAGTTATTCTGAAAGGTTAAATGAGTCTGTATCAGTTAAGTATATAGAAGAGTGTCTAGCACATAGTAAGAACTATGTAAGCACTATCTCCTTAATAATGTTACTCTTGAAGGTCATCATGCCTGCTGCAAGGAACTACACTTCTTGGTACAAAACCTAGAGAAACTCTCACAGAAGACATGTGAATGAATATTCATTGCAGCATGATTTATATTTGTGGACATTTGGAAACTACCTAAATGTCCATCAACATAAAAATGGATAAATTAATTATGATATTTACATAACAGAATGAGGCAGCACAATAAAATGAACCAAAGAAAGCTGCAGCTACCACCATAGCAAAGTCTCGAAAACATAATGTAGACTGCAAAATGTAAGATTCAGAAATATAGATACCATATGATTCCATAGCATTTAAAATGAAAAGATGCAAAGTAATATGTTTTTTGAATTCATGTATATAACAGTATAGAGAAATGTGTAAGAAAGATGGACACAAAAATTAGAAAAGTGTTTACATTTAGGTTTAAAAGGTGAATTGGGGTAGTGGAAGGTTGCTCAAGAAGTTTCAACTACAGCTATAAAATTTAGTTTATTAGAAATTATTGTGGCATATGTGGCAGACTAATATGATTTACTAAAACTGAGTGGTAAATATAGGGACATGCATTATAAAGATTTTATTCACTCTTCCATGTATTTTAAATATTTCATAATAAAAAGAACTTTCTGACTGGAAGAAACACATGACTATTAAAATTGAAAGAGGTCAAGAATTACTAACAAAATTTATGAAATGAGACAAACATCTAGACATACCTTGATAAAATTTTTGAATTTCAAGGATAAAAATTATTAAAACCATTTAGGAAGGAAAAAAGATATTTACCAAGGCAAAATATTTTAGCAGACCACAAACTTCTTTGTACCACTAAACAACAAAAGTCATAGGGCAAAGTCTACATAGTTTTGAAGGGAACCTGAGTACGAGAATTTCATGGTCAAGTCAGTTGGTGATTATATATGAAGGCAAAAAAGATATTCTTGGCCACTGAAGAATCTAGAAATTATACCAACCATGAACTTTTCCTGAAATACCTAGTGAACTAAATTTCAGCTGACCAAGAGCTCAATCCAAATAAAAAACTTATAATTCATGGTATAAAAGAATTGAAGATGAAAAATGTAACCTGTAAAATGTAGAGGTACATCCAAATAATTGTGGATAAGTTTTAATACAACGTCAGTAATCAAATTTGACAACTAGATTTATATTCCAAAAATTCAATAGCATTATATATATAAACTCACAGTTTAAATCAATAAGAAGTATAAAAATGGAAGGAGAGAGAAGGAAATGTTTGGAACAGATAAGATTTACAGAAGATTTCTTATCAGAAACCATGCAAGTGAGAAGAAAGTGGAGTGAAATACTAAAAGTCTTAAAAGAAAAAAAAAAGTAGAATTCTAGTGAAAGCATCCTTCAAAAGTGAAGGAGAATAAATAGTCCTAAAATTTGTATGAAATCACAAAAGTCCCTAAATAGCCAGAACAATCTTGAGAAATAAGAGCAAAGCTGGAGACTTCATGTGCTCTGGTTTCAAACTACCTTACAAAGCTACAGTAATTAAAACAATATGGGCCATTCATACTCGCAGCCGGTCGGTGCTTGGTTGTCAGGTTTTGTGCACTATTGGATCAAAAGGGTGACGGTGCCGCTAGGATGAAGCTCATGAGATTTTTGACGAAATTGGGTCACGAAATTGTAACCACTGAATTAAAGAATAGAACACAGGTCCATGGAACAATCACAGGTGTAGATGTAAGCATGAATACACATCTTAAAGCTGTGAAAATGACCCTGAAGAACAGAGAACCTGTACAGCTGGAAACACTGAGTATTTGCAGAAATAACATTCAGTATTTTATTCTGCCAGACAGCTTACCTCTGGATACACTTCTGGTGGATGTTGGACCAAAGGTGAAGTCTAAGAAAAGGGAAGCTGTTGCAGGAAGAGGCCGAGGACGAGGCCGAGGCAGAGGAAGAGGTGGTCCTAGGTGATAATATCTCTCAAAACTACCATTTCAAAGTAGTTTTGTTTGTTTATGACAGACGAAGAAGAAGAAGACGTGGCAGAGGAAGACACATGGCTAAGTTAGAAGATGGTGGAGTCCTAAGCAAATTGTGTCTCTCAAGATTATGATTTCAAAGTGATCAATGCCCTGGCTGCTTTTTGTACAGGCTTTGTTTGTTTGTGGCAGTTTTTAATAAACATAAATGTAGGACAGAGTTGTCTATTGACTATATCACATTAAGTTTTAATCGTTCATATATATATTCATGATACAAACACAGTAAGAGCTAAGCATTACTACCAGGCAGTCCCAGAATAATTCCAGTCTTAGATCAGGCTTTTAATTTTTTGAACTAAATATTTCTTTTATGAATATATGTAGAATATACACCTTTTTACTTCACATGTACTGACTACACGTTTTATTGTTTTACCTTGACTCCATTCTGTGGAACCTTCCTACAAGTGAAATAAGTTATTTCTGGTACTTCAGAAACTAAAGTCCTATGGAATGAGGTGTAAAATTGATTCTCCTTTCCTGAGTTTTATTCCATGGAGACTTAGGTTCTTAGTAAAAGGGGATGATCATCTAAATTAAGGAGTCATGGATTTTGTCATCATTGTTAATGGTTCTTTTGGTTTTATTTTACTTTATTTTTTGGCCACGCCACAGGGCATGTGGGATCCTAGTTCCCCAACTAGGGATTGAACCCACACCCCCTGCATTTGAATTGAGGCATCTGAACCACTGGACTGCCAGGCAAGTCCCTGTTTTACATTTTTAATAGGTTCTTAATAGAATATAGCGGGGTTTTTTTTGTTTTTTAATTTATTTTATTTTTGGCTGCGTTGGGTCTTCGTTGCTGTGCATGGGCTTTCTCTAGTTGCAGCAAGCAGGGGCTACTCTTTGTTGTGGTGAGTGGGCTTCTCACTGCGGTGGCTTCTCTTGTTGCGGAGCATGGGCTCTAGGCGCACGGGCTTCAGTAGTTGTGGCACATGGGCTCAGTAGTTGTGGTTCACGGGCTCTAGAGCTCAGGCTCAGTAGTTGTGGCGCATGGGCTTGGTTGCTCCACGGCATGTGGGATCTTCCTGGACCAGGGCTCGAATCCATGTCCCTTGCATTGGCAGGCGGATTCTTAATCAAATACTTTTACAAGTAGTCCTTTAAGAACAAAAGGAAGAAGACCTACTTCTTTGCCAAAAACTGGATTCTTTCTGATCATTAATAAGGATTGTTTTAATTGGTTAGATTTAGAGAGAAATATTTCTCAGTATATAGTTTCTTATAAAGCTTACTACTCTTTGTTTATATACTAAGGAAAAAAACCTAACTGAGGATTGAACTAGATCTGTATTTTCATTTAATCATGTATGTGGGTTTGTTTCTTTCTTTGTTTAATGAGAAGGAAATGTTCTGCAAAGACTGTTATCGAAAAAGGAAGTTTAGGCCTTGGAGGGAAGTTAATGTAAATTGAGATAGCAAGAGCATTTGTGTGTGGTGTGTGTATATGCGTATCTCATTCTTTTCCATCCTTTGTTGGAGCTCCTATTAATTGAATGCAAGCACAAGGAAAGAGAACACAGTGATGCATCAAGGTGGAGAGATTTGAAGGGGACAAACAGAAAAGCATAAGTAGTAGAATAAACAAACATAAGTTGACTCCTACCCTCCTGGAGCTTATAGGCTAAAAGGGAAACAGAGTTAGATATACACTGATACTTAAATTGTGCAAATTGTGAATACTCTGATAAAGAATACTTTGTATTATCTTGTCTGTTTTAAAAGCAGTGGAGGCTCATATCGATTTTAAGTCAAATGCCAGTAACAAACGATTTTTAACCGTGCCTCGGGGTCTTAGTTCTCCGACCATGGGTTGAACCTGTGCCCTCTGCAGTGAGGGCATGGAGTCCTAACCACTGGACCACCAGGGAAGTCCCTTAGCTGTGTCTTATTTTGTGAATTTTAATGTCTAGAAGTTTGTAGTGTGAAACCAGTCTAGCAACACAGTTTAAGTGTAAGGCTAAACCCTAGTGGGTACTAGACTGAGTTTGTCAACTTTAATAATAAGCAGTTATTTTATCAGCTAAAGTGAATTTATTTGAGAATAGCCAGAAGAATTGCAATTTGGCAAATACAGACTATGGCAGGCCATAGGCAAATCCAGAGAACCAGGAAGGGGAGCTTGCTTTTATAGGGCATGTGGGTAGGGACCTAGGGAGGGGCAATAACAAGCAGAGTCCTTTTCAGGAAGAGGCTTCTCATTGGTTGGGTGACTACAGTTTCTGATTGGCTGGGCTGCCCTTGGGAAGAGAGACATTTGCTTCCTGCTGGATAGCAAAGTAGGCATCGCCCTCCTGTCCAGGTGTAGGGCTGTGTCTCTTCCTGTTTGAAGTAATTGGGTTTGCAGTGAAGCTGGCCTGTTGGACAGCAGAACTTTCCTTATTGTATTGTTCCCTCTGGTTTTCCAGGGGAGGCTTCACCAGGTGTGTGGTATTGTAAGAAGCAGTAATGCCTTCTGTTTTTATGTTTTTTGGTGGTTTTCTTTTTCTGGCTGCACCACTCAGCTTGTGAGATCTTAGTTCCCCAACCAGGGATCGAACCCAGGCCCTCAGCAGTGAAAGCATGAAGTCCTAACCACTGGACCACCGGGGAATTCCCAATCTGATATATCTTTTAAAGCTTAAGATTTTATTTGTGAAATTTGGGGATTTGTTTAAAGAAATTTATTGTGAGTTTAAATAGAAAACTGTAAGTGAAATAATAGAGAAATTGTATTTCACAACATGTTTTAATCTACTATAATTAGATTGGTTAAGCAAGGATGGCTTAGTATTTTGAAATGTATTAATATGCCCAGCAGTCAAAATACACATGATCTTCTATAATAGATATCAGAATAACATTTAATAACACAACACTCATTCCTGAAAACCTAAAATGGACTTTCCTCATCATGTTAAGGAAGAATTTTCTATCTTAAACCAACAGCAGACATTTCTAGAGACATTCAAAATAAAACAACAAAAGAATATAAAAACAAAAACAAACAAAAAACCCAATATGGTACTGGCATACAAACAGACACACAGATCAATGGGACAGAATCGAGAGTCCAGAAATAAACCCGATTAATTTATAACAGAGGAGCCAAGAATATACAATAAAGAAAGGACAGTCTCCTCAACATACGGTGTTGGGAAAACTACACAGTCCCATGCAAAAGAATGAAATTGGACAACTGTCTTACACCGTACACAAAAAACTAACTCAAAGACCTGAATATAAGACCAGAATCTATAAAACTCCTAGAAGAAAATATAGGCAGTAAGCTCCTTGACATAGGTTTTGGCAATGATTTTTTAAAATCTGACACCAAAAGCAACAAAAGCAAAAATCAAAAACTGGGACTACATTAAACCAAAATGCTTCTGTATGGCAAAGGAAACCATCAACAAAATGAAAAGGCAACCTAATGAATGGGAGAAAATATTTGCAAATCATATACCTGATAAGGTGTAATATCCAAAATATGCAAAATATACAACTCAATAACAAAAGGAAAAAACAATCTGAATAAAGACTGTATAGTAGGGACTTCCCTGGTGCCACAGTGGTTAAGAATCCGCCTGCCAATGCAGGGGCCACAAGTTCAAGCCCTGGTCCAGGGAGATCCCACATGCCATGGGGCAACTAAGCCCATGCACCACAACTACTGAGCCTGAGCTCTGAGTCCATGAGTCACAACTACTGAGGCCATGTGCCACAACTACTGAGGCCGTGTGCCACAACTACTGAAGTCCGCAGCCTAGAACCCGTGCTCCACAACAAAAGAAGCCACCACAATCAGAAGCCCGTGCACTGCAACAAAGAGTAGCCCCTGTTCACCGCAATGAAGAACCACCGCAGCCATAAATAAATAAACAAACAAATAAATAAAGATTAAAAAAAAGATTGTATAGTAGATGTGAATAGACATTTTTCCAAAGAAAACATAGATGGCCAACGGGTACATTAAAAAAAGAAGTGCTCAACATCGTTAATCACAAGGAAAATGCAAATCAAACCACAATGAGATATCACTCCACACCTGTTAGAATGGCTATTATCAAAAAGACAAGAAATAACCAGTATTGGCAGGGATGTGGAGAAAAGGGAACCCTTGTGCATTGCTGGTGGGAATGTAAACTGGTACAACCACTATGAAAAAAGTATGGAGGTTCCCCCAAAATTAAAAAGAGAACATATGATTCAGCTATTGCACTGTTGGGTATTCATCTCAAGAAAACGAAAATACCAATATGAAAAGATATATGCACTCCCATGTGTGCTGCAACATTATTTACAATAACCAAGATATGAAAACAACCTAAGTGTCTATCAATGGATGAATGGATAAAAATGTGATACACACACACACACACACACACACACAGAACATACACACTGAAAATAGTTTTCAGCCATAAAAAAGAATTACATCTTGCCATTTGTAACAACATGGATGGAATTTGAGGACACTATGCTAAGTAAAGTAAATCAGAACAAGAAAGACAAATACCATATGATCATTCTTATATGTGGAAGCAAGAAAAGAAAGAAAGAGAGGAAGGAGGGAAGGAAGGAAGAAAGGAAGGGAGAAAGGGAGGGAGGGAGGGAGGGAGGGAGGGAGGAAAGCAAAGGAGAAAGGAAGGAAGGAAGGGAGAAAGGAAGGAGGAAGGGAAGGAAGGAAAGGGGGAAGGGAGGGAGGGAGGAAGAAAAACACCAAGCTCATAGATACAGAGAACAATTTGGTGGCAGAGAGTGGGGCATAGCAGAAATGGGTGAACTTTTTTTTTAGTTTAAATAAATTGATTTTTCAAACAATGAAAAATGGGGAATTCATCACCATCAGGCCTGCCTTGAAAGAAATCAGAAAGTATTTTCTTCAAGTAGAAGGAAAATTATATATACCACAAATTTGGATATAAATAAGAAATGAAGAGCATCAGAGAAGGAATAAAGGTAAAGTAAAATACTGACTTTTCTTACTATTAATTGATATAAAAGATAACTGTTTAAAGTAGTAATGGTAATTATGTATTGGGTTATTACAGCATAGTGATAAGTGGAATGAATGACAACCATGTCATAAGAAACAGGAGAGTGGAATTAGGAATGCTCTATTATAAGGTACCTGCACTACATTTGAAACAGAAGTGTCATTTGAAAGTGATCTAACATTGGTTAAAATTAAATATTGATATTTTAAAATCTAGGGAAACCATTAAAAACAAAGTATGATTGATATGCTCAAAAAGGAGGTAAAATATGATCATATAAAAAGCTCCTATAAAACCAAAGGAGACAGGACAAAAAGCTTCTGACAATGAATACAAAACAATTACAAACACGACTGCTATTAATTCAAATGCTATATTAATAGTCATTTAAAATATGACTGGTAAAAATACTCTAAAAGACAAGGACTGTCAGAGTAGTTTTTGTTAAAGACACAAATCTGTGTTATTTGTAAGAAACCCACTTTAAATATAGACAGCTTAATATCAAAAGGAAAGAGAAAGATATACTATTGTTAATGGTAATAAGAAGAAAGCTGGGGTAGCTATATAAATTTCACACAAAGTAGATGTAACAATTATAACCATGTGTGCACTTAAAAATAGAGCATCAGGGGCTTCCCTGGTGGCGCAGTGGTTGAAAGTCCGCCTGCCGATGCAGGGGACACGGGTTCGTGCCCCGGTCCAGGAAGATCCCACATGCCGCGGAGCGGCTGGGCCCGTGAGCCATGGACGCTGAGCCTGCGCGTCCGGAGCCTGTGCTCTGCAACGGGAGAGGCCACAACAGTGAGAGGCCCGCGTACCGCAAAAAAAAAAAAAAAAATTGCACATACAACAATATGATGGAGGTATCACAAGAGCTAACTGAAAGCATTCCCAATGGCCAAAGCTGGAACAATTTAGACAAAAATAAGATTAGTATTGGATTATAACCCGAAATATAAAATAAATATCTATGTATCCATACTGATATAAATGATTAAATAAATAAGTAAATAAGAGATAACAGACAAATCACCAGTGGAGAAGAGTCCAAAATAAATTATGTACCTACTTCACACTTAAGGAGGTACAACATAGTTTCCCATTCCTAAAGCGTGGCCTGTGCATACTGCCTTCCCTCTAGAGTATAGTTTAGAAAGGGGAAAAGAAGAGAGTTAACTTTACAGTGGAAAAACTAGATCAACCCTATTTGAAGCCAGGGACTCAAGGTTAGCCTCAACAGTGATAAGTCATAATGACAGTATGTATTCTTTATATGATGTGATGAGAATGGCATTCTACTTCCGGGTGACCTTCTTCCCCGAAACACATGACTCCAGCCTAATCATGAGAAAAACATCAGACAAATCCCAACTGAAGGACCTTCTACAGAATACCAATACTTCTAAAAACTGTGAAGGGCATCAAACACAAGGAAAGTCAGAGAAACTGTCACAGCCAAGCGAAGCCTAAAGAATGTCTAATAGATATCATGCAAAACCCTAGATGGGATTCTACAACAAAAAATGGACATTAGGAAAAAACTGAGGAAATCTGAATAAAGTATGGGCTTTAGTTTACTTAATAATAATGTATCAATATTGATTCATTAACTGTAGCAAATGTGTCATACTAATGTATGATGTTGGTAGTAGAGAAGACTTGGTACCAGATAAATGGAAAGTCTCTGCACTATCTGAAATCATTCTGTAAATCTAAAATTATTCCAAAATTAAATGTTTATTTTAAAAAATGTAAAAATACATAAATTTTTTTTTTTGTTGTTGTTGTTGTTTTTTGCGGTACGCGGGCCTCTCACTGTCGTGGCCTCTCCCGTTGTGGAGCACAGGCTCCGGACGCGCAGGCTCAGCGGCCATGGCTCACGGGCCCAGCCGCTCCGCGGCACGTGGGATCTTCCCGGACATGGGATCTTCCCGGACTGGGGCACGAACCCGTGTCCCCTGCAACGGCAGGCGGACTCTCAACCACTGCGCCACCAAGGAAGCCCCTGTTTTTGTTTTTAACATTAGGTCCTTGTTGGTTATCTGTTTTAAATATAGCAGTGTGTGTGTGTTGTTTTTAAAAAGACTGGTAACACCCAGTCTAGGTGAAGAACACTCATACTTTGCTGGTGGAAGTGTAAAATGATACAATCACTTGACACAGTGAGTCTATGTTTGCGTCTTTTTCCAGGAATGATGAAAACATATGACTACAAAAGGGCTTGTACAAGAATGTTCACAGCAGCTCTATTCATGGTAGCCAGAAGTTGAAAACAGTCAAATGTCCATCAACAGGAGCATGAATAAACAGGTGTGGTATCTTCACACAACAGGAGGTATTTAGCATTAAAAGGGAGGGAACTATTTATATCCTCAACCACATGGATGACTCTCAAGACACACAATGAGCAAAAGACGCAAGACACAAAAGAGGACACAGTGTAAGATGCCATTTACATGGAGTTTCAAAACAGGCAAAAGAAGTCTATAGTGAAATGATTCAGGAAAGTTTTGTCTCCAAGTGAGAAGGAGTTGACTGGAAAAGGCCCAAGGGGAATTTCCTGGGTGATGGAAATGCTCTGTATCTTAATAGGGTTACGGGCCACATGAGTATGTACATTTGTCAAAATTCATTGACTTGAACACCTAAGATTTGTACATTTCACCGTATGTAAATTTTACCTTTGGAAGGAACTGTCAACAAAGAAAAAGCAATGTCAATATACCCATTTTGGTTCAGTCCTTTCAATAATTACCCTCAAACTACGTTTTGATTATCTCACTAATGTCATTTGCTTCCAAATATGTTGCAGGTCAAAAGAATAATTTAAAATTCAATAATTAGCATTTTTGAGTGTTTATTATGAATCACCACTATAGCAAAACACCTAAGAAATAAAATTTATGACCCCACTTTACAGATAAGTAAATTAGGGCTCAGTAAGAAAAGTGACTTGTTCAAAATTAGTCAGCAAGGAGAGAGCTAAATTCCCCCTTGACTACCAGTATCTTCGGAGCTTGCTCTTAACCAGGTAGGGGTAGAGAAATAGAAGCCAGGGACAATAATGTAATTGAACAGTGAATTCAGCTCTTAGTTTTCAGGAATCCAGGGCAAAAGGGACATGAAGGTTAGATGTGCTGTTTTAATGACTGATATCAGGAATTATACCAGCTCAACAGAAGAAGAAAGCATTTTCCTGACACTAAAACCAAAGAATAATGTAGAACTTAGCCCTTGTGTAAGAACCATGGAAGAATACCATGCAAAATGTATTAAGTAAATGGCAGCTGTACAGAACATGCACATGAGTTCTTAACCTGACACTTTCTCATCCTGATGTTTCATAAAAACTGAAAACCTGCTATAGGTGCCTCGCTAACAACCTTAACTTTGATGTGGGCTTCCTAGGAGCTCAGTTCCAACGCGTGGATTTCATTTATTGTAGCCTGCAGGGGTCAGCCTATTAGCAGCCATGCTAATTGAACTATTTGTTGCCAGTTCAATCTGATCTGCGGCTTAGGAAAATAAACATCTTGGTTTATCCATGACATGTGTTCTCAAGAAGCGCTTTGCTTAGCACCCAGCTGTATATCTGAATAAAATAGAGAAGAGAAATTTCCATAGACAAATGTTTTGGCTAACTGTCTCTTTTGGCATTTCAACTGAAACCTTCTCTTGAAAAAATATAGCTGCCATTTGAACCAAGATTTCTTTAGTTTATTCCATTTCCAATTAGTGGCTCAGCTTTGCATTGGCATTTCTGTTTTAGCAGCTGCAGTGGAATCACTGGGCCAAATGCTGCCTCTCTCTTTTGCCTACATGCCACTTTTACTGAGGTACACAGGCAGAGCACAAGTACCAGGGGGCAAATCTACCCCCAAATAGCTCCTGTCCTATTCACTAATGCCTCAGTGAGACAATGACAACAGGAGAAATCTGAAGAACATAGATAACCCTGCTTATGGCTCAAATGGAAGGTGCCACCTACAAGCAAAAGTATTTTTTAAAGCAATCACACATTTGCAATTAGAGGAGAAAAATATTCTTTCTCCACTCCCAGCATTGGGAAATCACATTCCATAACAGTCATATTATAAGTAAATTTGAAGATTCCCTTTTAGAACCTAATGTTTATTTAGTAAGCATCTTTGAACTAGCGACTCAGCACTGTGCTGGTCCTGCAGGTATAAATCAAAATCAGAAGTTATTCTTTCTCCTTCTGCAGTGATGCTAGAAATACTGGCAATGACTAGATTTTGAAAAAGAAATGGAGTCAAAGCCTAAAGGGTAATGGGCATGGCTCTAGCCCAAGGGCATAAGGTTTTATTCTGTCCCTCAAATGCCTTTCTCTATCATTTGAGAGTTTGAGGTTCATTTCAGAGGGTTCCGTTAATGATTCCAGAATAGCTCTCCTCTAATCTTGGGTGGGGGTGGGTGCTTGTCCCTTCCGCCCTTAGGATGTGACAGTACAGTAAACACCTCCAGTGTGTAACTTCAGCTCTCCACTGCCCTATCTGCTATGGTAAGCCACTAGCCATATGTAGCTTAATTAAAATTTAAACATTTTAAATTTCAGTTCCTTAATCGTACTAGCCGCATTTCAAATTCTTTGATGGCAGGGGAGAGAACATGTCCACTATCACTGGAAATTTTATTGGACAACTCTACTCCACCTAAGAGAAAAGGCTCCTGATGATCTACAGCAGACAATTCTGGTGTTGTTCAATTCAAGATTCTCTCATTATAGAAGACCTAGACAGAATGGCCATCACTAAAAAGTCTACAAGTAACGAATGCTGGAGAGGGTGTGGAGAAAAAGGAACCCTCCTACACTGTTGGTGGGAATGTAAGCTGGTGTAGCCGCTGTGGAACAGTATGGAGGTTCCTCAGAAAACTAAAAATAGAATTACCATATGATCCAGCAATCCCATCCCTGGGCATATATCCAGACAAAATTATAATTCAAAAAGATACATACAGCCCTATGTTCACAGCAGCACTATTCACAATAGCCAAGACATGGAAACAAACTAAATGTCCATCAACAGATGAATGGATAAAGAAGATGTGGTACATATATACAATGGAATACTACTCAGCCCTAAAAAGAACAAAATCATTCTATTTGCAACAATACGGATGGACCTAGAGATTACCATACTAAGTGAAGTAAGAAAGAGAAAGACAAATACCATATGATATCACTTACATGTGTAATCTCAAATATGACACAAATGAACCTATCTACGAAACAGAAACAGAATCACGGACATAGAGAAGAGCCTGGTGGATGCCAAGGGGGAGGGGGGTGGGAGACGGATGAATTGGGAGTTTGGGATAAGCAGATGCAACCTGTATATATAGAATGGATAAACAGCAAGGACCTGCTCTATAGCACAGGGAGCTATATTCAATATCCTGTGATAAACCATAGTGGAAAAGAATATGAAAAAGAGTGTCTATGTATAGATGTATAACTGAGTCACTGCTGTACAGCAATAACTAACACAACATTGTAAATCAACTATACTTCAATTTTAAAAAAAAAGAAGAAGAAGACCTTGATACATGATAGAGATTTTTGGTCTGACTGCAAAATCACTGATGCTCAGTTGGGGTAGGTACCCCAACAGTATCAACATGATCGTACGTACCATCATGTTTAAAAGAAGAGTGCTGAAAACTTGAATCTTGACCTCAGGAAGCTTACAGCTCAAGACACTTCTCTGCCTCTTGCCTTTCTTCTCCACTCTCTTTGTCCATGTATCTCTCTTTCCCACCCTCCCTCTTTCTCCAATTACCTTTTTCCCTTGCCTCTTCATCAATGAAAGAACTCCACGCTCATTTATACCCCCCGTAAGTAAATGATTCAATCTGAAAAGACTTGTTGCTAGGTTTGAAGACAAAAGTTCGGACTCAGTAAGCCCACTCCTGAATGACTTCTTTGCATATTGTTATAAAAATTTTTCTATTTCCTTTCTGGGAACTAATGGCATCCACCAAGATCCAGTGAAATCTTTGGGTCTGCTGCAACATCTTGCCAGGTTGATGAACTGGTAACTGTCCAAGCTTTTCAAAACGCTACTGTGATGTCAAGACAGCTGCAAGACTGTTTCTGGAAAGCCTAATTACAGTGGCTGGGGGATGAGCTTGAAAGGATAAAATGCTGTTCCTGAGTAAGATAAGCAAGTGGAACTTTACAAATGTACACTCCTGTCCTCCTCGTCTCCTCTGTTGCCAACAGGCAGCCAAAAAGCCAGCAGGGTTCTTTCAAAGGCTGTCTTTCCATGAGGACTTCAGTGGCATTGGCACCGAAAGGTGAGACAGAAGGGCGTGCAAAATGGGGCTGAACGCCATGTTGGAACCACGTTTATTATACTGAGAACAAACTTGTTGCTATGCTAATGGGACAGGATTATATTTCTCTACTTAAAATTTTCCAGCACAAATGAGGCCGTGTAGTGGGGCTGTTACATCATGCAGCTTTCTGAAAGGGCTGGCGGCTTCTCTCCATTTACACCTCCTCCTCTTGCACATGGCCCCTTTCCTGGTGAGAAGATGCTTTTGCTTTTTACAAAGTGGTCTCATTTGCTTGGAAAACATTATGAGACTCGATCAGGATGTATAATAGCCAGATTTCTCAGGACTTCTTAAAGATAAAGATGTCTTGGCCATATTCCAAACACGTCCATCCATCCCTCTACCTCTTACTACCCCATAGCTCCTCCACCAATACCAGAAAAAGAAAGGAAAAAAAATAACTGCACTGTTCAACTGAAAAGAAGCATCAGAGTTGAAAGGTCTGGTTTAGGCCTTTTTTCCCCTCCAAGTTAAGCTGCGTTCCACTGTGTGGAGAAAGCGACAGCAAAGGAAGATAAAGCTGGAGAAAATAGAGAAAGAAGAGTCTTGTTTTGGGGAAGTTAATCATTTACTGAAGATAAAGTTTAAAATAAATGATGAACATTAATTGCCTGATACAAAGAACTCAAAATCAACACATACACCTTTGTGCCTCTAAAATCCATCCACTTTTCTTAAGGATTACCACTATCCTAACCTAAGCTAGCATCTTCTCCCAACTGGATTCTAGAGTTTTCTTCACAGTGGGTTAACTGGTCCTGGACTGGTCCAACTCCGCTTCAATTAATGAATTCATCTTCCTCTCTGCAGGCAAAGTCACATTTTAAATTTTGCTTAAATCTCTTCAATAGTCTATACTGCTTTTAAGATAAAAACTCTCCTTGACACAATTTATAGGTTCTATAAATTCCAGCCCCTCCCTACCTTTCTGAGAAGGTTCAGCTCATACCACCATCCCGGGCTTTCTCAGCCCTGGTCTCTCAGTCTCTCTTAAGCATCATACTCCATCCCGTTTCAAGATATTTGTACGTGCCTGTCTCCTCTGCCTGGAGTCCCTTTTCTTTCTCTCTTCACCAGTTCAACTCTAATTCAGTATTTATAACTCAGTCCAATCGATATTTCACCAGAGAGGCTTCCCTAACCTACCTAGGCAAAAACCCTCTTGTATATTCTGTTTTATTTGTATCCTGACCTCACCTTCCTAATTGTTATCAAGATTTTGTTTTCATATTCATTGTGTGAATATTCAATCAATGCTTTTTCCCCCAGTAGCTTCATAAGGTCAAAGAATATGTCTTTCTTGTTTATAATTATATTCTTAGGGTCCACCTGGCACTTTGCAGCACCTCGGAAACACTTGAGGAAGTATGAAAGATAAGGAAAGAAGGGAGGGAGGGAGGGACCTGCCCAGACATAACACAATCTATTCCCTGAATGCATGAGACCCAGCCCATGACTCTATAATAAGTCCTCCATAAATAAGTGTTGCTTTATTGAAAGCAGTCAGCAAAGATTAATTGTCAGAGTCAAGTGGTGAGCAGAGTAGGAAAAGCTTTCTTCGGTACAGCAAAGGGCACGTCTAGGAGGACTGAAGGATACCTGAGAAATTTATTCGTGGCTGGATGTGGCTTTCCTTCCTCTGGTGGATTTTAGTGAGATAAGCCAGACTCAATGTGTTCTAAGACACACGGCAGTAAGACCTTTCCTTTGAGGAAACAGACCCTGCTGAACTTGCTTTCATCAGACATGAGAAGTAAAAGGATGGACTACACAGCCTCCACCAAGCTCCTAGGGCTCCAAATAAATGATGCAAATGCTACCAGTGAACTTACTGAAGGACCAGTTGGAGAGTGTGAAAAAATACACCTTCCCCAAATTAGACAAAATATGATACTGACTCTACTGCTATTTTCCCAAATAGAGGAAAATTTAGCTCACCAAATAAGGTAACTGGTATATGAAAGAGCCTAACACTTCGTCTGGTATATTATTATATGGTATTTATTTCATCAGTGTTCAATCTAGTGCATGTTATGCAGTGGTATTTGCTGAACTGAAACGATGGCAGCTTCCAGAACATTAATGTAAGGTGAGCCTGGATCTCCATTTGAAACAGTGTCCACTTTGCAGCACTCAAAGTGCTGTATTTTGGGATGCATGCTCCAGTGTATAGTCCCTTGGAGGCTGTAGTGACTCTGGGATCCTAATAAGATGGATGTTACCTTGCTCTGGCTAGATACTGTCCTGAAAGTTACATTTTTGCATTTGTCAAGTTGTTTCTAAAGTGTATGAGCCCTCCAAAGATCAATAAAGTCTTAACTCACAATACTAAATCTATTATTAATCTTCCTTATTGCAGTCCATGGCTAAGGCAAAAAAAAATATGGAAATTTTTATTTAACAAAATTAGTGGCTGTATGTTCCATTTAAATTTTAGCATTGAGATAAACCATAAACTTGAATTTAATGAATTATTTGGTAAGCAAACTTGTCTAAGTTACAAAGGACTCGTGTATTATATTCTCAAATTTTATTTAGCAATTTTATAAAAACATGTGAGAAAAATAAAGAGATGTTCAAATTTATTTACATCAGTCTTAAGTGGTTAATTATAGTATAAACACCATGATTTTGTATACCGAAATAGAATAAAAGTCCTTAGAGACATGTTTAATCATTTGGATCTAGTAGTACAGTGTTTATTCATTCAGTTTTAGTCCATTAGAGTGTAAATTAGATTTGATTTGCTTGCTGTGATTGGCTTAATTGCCCCAGTTACAGCTGAAGTACAAATAAAATTGTAATAAATTGAACAGATGTTGAACCTACTCTACCAAGATCTTTAATAGTCAATTCCAATTGCAATTTACATTCAGCAATTTAACAAGACCCTTAGGAAACGTATTTGATTATTAAAACAAGCTGTTTGTTTCTGTGTGTAATGGAAACAAGACCACTGTGTCACGTGCTTAGGTCTGGTGCGATTTTTTTGTGTATTTAACCTTGCTTCTCTCTTTTTAGGGAAACACACACACACACACACACACACACACACACACACACACACACACACTGAATGCATGGCTAAAGAAGTTAGTTGGCCAGCTTAAAACAACGGACATCATATTCAAAATGAGGATAGAAGGGAAATTTTCCAGAATTATGAAATATTTTATAAATAAACAAATCCTATTACATTTTCCACAAGCATCTTCACCAAGAGCCTTTTTTATAGCCAATGGAAACTCTCATCTTAATTAAATCAATTAAAGAACAACCAGTTCCATCATTCAGATTCTAAATGTCTTTTACCCACAGCCCATTTGGAAATAAAAAATATTCTTACAAAGCATGCATGACATTGCACTGTCTTCTAGAATCTTTTCACTTTAATGTGGCTGTTAAGATACTGCATAACTTTTGTGTGATTTGTTTCTAAGAATGCTTGGCAGAAACTGGCACATTACAGCACTTATATTTCCTCAGGAAGGAATTTAAGATGGATTTTATGTCTAGTTCCATAAATTTATAATGTGAACCTCCAGATTCCCAGTTATAATATACTGAGGCATGTTTAGGTAACAGGAAAGTTAGCTTACTAAAAAGATAAGCTTGTACTATGGTTGTAGAATCACAGAATTGAAAACCAGATAAACATTAAGAATCAGCTAGGGCTTCCCTGGTGGCATGGTGGTTGAGAATTCGCCTGCCAACGCAGGAGACACAGGTTCGAGCCCTGGTCCGGGGAGATCCCACATGCCGCCAAGCAACTAAGCCCGAGCGCCACAACTACTGAGCCTGTGCTCTAGAGCCCGCGAGCCACAACTACTGAAACCGTGTGCCACAACTACTGAAGCCTGCACACCTGGAGCCCGTGCTCCGCAACAAGAGAAGCCACCACAATGAGAAGCCCACACACCACAACCAAGAGTAGCCCCCGCTCGCCACAACTAGAGAAAGCCCGTGCGCAGCAACGAAGACCCAATACAGCCAAAAATAAATAAATAAATATATTAAAAAAAAAAAAAAAAAGAATCAGCTAATCCTGGAGCCAAAACTCAAATGCCTACAAGGAATCAGGGACATAGCCTAAATAAGTGGGGACCATGAGGAATTGAAGAGCACCCATCTGCTTTAAAGGGAGAGACCCACTTAGCTCCAGGCAATCATTGCCATTATAGAATGTAGGCCAGGAATGAGAGATTCTGAGTTTTCCTGAAAAGCTCAGAATCCAGATTTTTGTAAAAAAGCAAACAAACAGAAACTCTCTTGATTTAAAAAATGTTTGCACCTACTTCAAAAAAATTAATATTTTTCATATTAAACAGCAAAAACAAATGAATCAAGTACATCTCCAGTTTATAAACTGCTGTTTACTCACTGATCTATCCAATCCCAACATTTTACAGTTGACAAGACTAAGTCGCCAATAATTCAAGTGACCATTATACCTTAGCGGTAAAACCATCAACTAAAACCCCTATCTCCAGAAAGTGAAAGTCACTCACTTTGGGTTCAAGTCCCAATTATGGCCCAATGTAAGTGCACAACCTTATGCAAGTTAATTTCTCTAATCCTCTGTTTCCCAATTAGTAAAACATAAAGAGTAATAACATCTATATCATAAGCCTGTTGAGGGGATAATGTGTGGTAATCTGTAAACAGTCCTTAGCAGAATGCCTGGTACCTGATAAATGTTCAATAAATAGAACTTACGATCACTTTCATCAGCCTTATCATTTAGATCTTTCTGAACAAAAAGGAAATAATCTTAATAATAAATCCTAACCTTACTGATAGGACATTTTATTAAAAATATATTTCAGACCAGAAACCATAAAACTTTTAGAAGCAAACAGGATTAAAAAAGCCCCTTGACATGGGTCTTGACAATGATTTTTTGGATATTACACCCAAAGCACAAGCAACAAAATAAAAAATAAACAAGTGGGACTATATCAAACACTTCTGCACAGCAAAGGAGATCATCAACAAAATGAAAAGGCAAGCTACTGAATGGAAGAAAATAATTGCAAATCTGACAAAGGGTTAATATCCAAAATATATAAAGATATCATACAGCTCAATAACAAAAAAAATTAAATTAAACTTGGGCAGAGGACCTGAATAGACATTTTTCCAAAGAAGATATATGAATGGCAAAATGGTGCTCAACGTCAATAACTATAAAGGAAATGCAAATCAAAACAAAAATGAGATATCACTTCATGCCTGTTAGAATGGCTATTATTAAAAAGACGCAATAAAAGAAATGCCAGCAAGGGTGTGAAGAAAAGGCAACACTTGTACACTGTTGGTGGGAATGTAAATTGGTACAGCCACTATGGAAAACAGTATGGAGGTTCATCAAAAAATGAAAAGTAGACCTACCATATGATCCAGCAATTGCACCTTTGGGAATATATCTGAAAGAAATGAAAACACTATGTCAAAGAGATATCTGCACCCCCTTGCTCAGAGCAGCATTATTCACAATAGCCAACTATGGAAGCACCCTTAGTGTTCATCAACAGATGAAGGGATAAAGAAGATGTAGTTTATATACAAACAATAGAATACTGTTCAGCTACTTAAAAAAAGAAGGAAATCTTGCCATTTGTGACAACATGGATGGACCTTGAGGGCATTATGGTATCATTTGTGGTTACCAGAGGTAGGGGGTAAGGCTGGGAAAGGGAAATAGATGAAGGTGGTCAAAAGGTACAAACTTCCAGTTATAAGTAACTGCTGGGGATATAATATACAACATGAAGACTATTGTTAACACTTCTCTGTGGCTTATTCGACAGTTGTTAAGAGAGTAGATCCTAAGAGTTCTCATCACGAGGACAAAAACAGTTTTTTCTTTATTTTTGTATCTATATTAAATGATGGATATAACTAAACTCATTTTATAACATATGTAAGTTAAATCAGGATGCTGTACACCTTAAATGTATACAGTGATGTATGTCAATTGTACCTCAATGAAACTGGGAAAAAATACATCTTAAACTGTTATGAGAGGTTATACTGAGGAAATGCCTCCATGGTCTCCAGTGCAGAGTCAGAAGTTAAAGAGTGATAGGAAAAGAGATAAAGGGAAAAAAGAGGCCCAGGAGTAAGGAGCACTATAGTCACAGAAGATTCTCTTAAGAACCTCACTTCCAGTAAATTAGGGGGCCTTGACTAAACAATGTCTCCCGTTCCCCTGACCCTCAACCTCTCTGAAATAGACAATAGGAAGGACTACTAATCCAAGGGGAAAATGTGTTGTTGTTGTTTTTTTTAACTGGGTGTTTGTGTCCACCATTAGGAGGCAAAGCGAAAAATAAAACACAAATAAAAACTTTTAAGCCAACTGTTCATTTGGAAACTGCTTCATTCAATCATGTCCTTTTGTTCCACGTGAGTTCATTGTGACATAGCCCTTACTCAATCCGCCTTTTTTATGCAGGACTATTTTCCACTATGTAAATATGATGCATCATCTCTTGTCATGTACAACCTACATGAAACCCAGAAGTTACTTCCTAGTTATACCATTCCAGTTAAAGAAAAAACTAAGTGTTTATAACTGGAATATCAAGTATGATCCTTTATTATTTTCCAAATGGTCAAAAAATAGGGAGCTTGAGTAACTGTGAACCAAACTCACAAAAAGAGAAAAATTAAGAGGATATTGGGGTTTTACACAGTGAAATTCTCCCTGTTAAATATTCCTCTGAGCATAAATTGTTAAATCCATAGTTAAAATGGATTAAAATTGTGTACAAAATCTGTGGGAGCTTCAAAGAGAATTTGATGTTCTCTCATTAAAAAGGAATTATTTCTAAAAACTGCAGCACTTTTGCAAATATCATTCTAAACTTTTTAAAGAAAATATTTTCTACGAGTTTTGAAAGTAATTCTTTTTGTTGGGTTTCACAGTATAGTAAAATGAACCAACAACATCATGTGAACAATGACACGTGAGATTAGATTTGGGGCATTATGTGTGATGGGTAACATCAAAGGAAGTTCTGTTGACTTGCATTAATAAGGAAGCATACATTCTCCTGGTATTCCATAAGGAATAGTCAGAACACAAAGCAATAGAATTAAATCACATGCTGAGCAAACAAGTCACAAATTCATGGAATTTTTCTTAGCCCCCACATAAAAACTCCTTTAGATAAAACTTGAATTATGAATACTATAGTTATTTTCCAATATCAGGGGTTTAAATTCTGGTGAAATAGCTGAACTGGACTCTTCTTGGAAAAATGTGTTGGGCATCTCATCATACCTAAAATTCCCTGCTAGTGAAAATATTGCCAAGTACCATCTAACTGTGCACTTTTTTTTTTTTTTGCGGTACGCGGGCCTCTCACTGCTGTGGCCTCTCCCGTTGCGGAGCACAGGCTCCGGACACGCAGATTCAGCAGCCATGGCTCACGGGCCCAGCCTTTCCGCGGCATGTGGGATCTTCCCGGACCGGGGCACAAACCCGTGTCCCCTGCATCGGCAGGCGGACTCTCAACCACTGCGCCACTAGGGAAGCCCTGTGCACGGTATTTTTTGGCACCTTTGATGGCAGAATACCCCATGTAGGATGACAGATCCAGAAAATGTGAGTGTTTTTCTGTTAATAAAAGGACTCCACAAGGTATACTGTTGGGATTCAGGGCAAAACAGTCTAACACCTCCATATCTTCCCTTAGTTTCCACCAAAGTAGCTGAAGAATCCATATCAAAGAAACCCACTGTTCTTCTCAGGGTTCCATTAACCAAATATATACCTAGAAACCATTAATAAGTCCTTTTAAAAGGGTTCTCAACCTTTCTGTCACAATGGAAATCTCATTTAATCTATTTCCATTCCTCTCCTCTGGACACTTTGCTTTCTATTGCAACTCCTGGAAATCTGGGAACTCAAGAGTGACAGAAAACAGTTTGCCTTTGTGGCTAAGGAGCCCATTTGAAGAGTCCCAGGTATCCCTGACCTTGACACTGAGATACTGCATCCCTGCTACTCTGGAGGCCCACCCAGATAGTCAAGCCAAGTTGCAGCCTGTGTAGTTTTTTAAGACAAAACCTTCTAAGCCTAGAGTTCAATGAAAAAGCCAACATACCTGGAGCCATCACCTATTTATCAGAAAAGCATCCTAAATGTTCAGTTCCTCACAAATGAAGGAGTTGTTTACAGACTACTCCAAACTCAGGAGAGTAACACAAATCTGAAGGAAGTGTTGGTCAGCAAGAATTCCTGAGGCATCTTAGAATGGAAACCTGTAGAAACCAGTGTGTGTATTCGTATGTGGAAGTACATAAGCATTCACACGATAGAGCAGGCAGGGTGGCTGGGTCTAGCATTTATTCCTTAGTTCATGTGGGCATGCAGTTACCTCATTAATAATGATGAATCTGCCACACAGAAAGAGAACAGGCTTTAAGACTAATGAGGAAGTTGTATTCGTTTCCTACTGCAGCTGTAACAAGTGATCTCAAATTTAGTGGCTTAGGGCTTCCCTGGTGGCGCAGTGGTTGAGAGTCTGCCTGCCGATGCAGGGGACACGGGTTCGTGCCCCGGTCCGGGAAGATCCCATGTGCCGCAGAGCGGCTGGGCCTGTGAGCCATGGCCGCTGAGCCTGCGCGTCCGGAGCCTGTGCTCCGCAACGGGGGAGGCCACAGCAGTGAGAGGCCCGCGTATCGCAAAAAAAAAAAAAAACATTTAGTGGCTTAAAACAACACAAACTGGGGAGATCAGGAGAGAAAGGTGGGTGGGGCCCTCTGGGAGGAGTGGGAGAGGAGTAGGGGGCGAGTGCCCTGCCCGCTCAGGCACAGGGAACCTGCTGAGCTCCCAGGCCTGTCCCCTGCCCTCCAAGTCCCCACTCCCCCCACCCCCCCCACTGCATTGGTCCTGGGGGCGTAGGAGGGAGGCCGGGGAGATCAGGAGAGGCAGGTGGGAGGGGCTCTCCCAGACCAGAGGAGAGGAGGGCGTTTGCCCTGCCCACTTGAGCCCAGGAAGCCTGCTGGGCTCCCAGGTGAGGTCCCCTGCCCTCTGAGACCAGGGGTGGGGGGCATGCCTGGGCCCCTCTACAGCCAAGGCCTCCCCCCGCTTTTTTTTCTTTTCTCTCCTCTCCTTTTTTCTACTGCGGTACTGATGTACCTTCCAGTTGTTGATTCATCTGTATTTTTATTTTTATATTCTTTCTAACATATCTGTTAGTTTCCTACTCTAATTTTATTTTTTACTTTGTTACTGTTCTTTTTTTTTTGCCACTCCATACAGCTTGTGGGATCTTGGTTCACGAGCCCAGGGTCAGGCCAAAGCTCCAGCAGTGGGAGCTCCAAATCCAAACCACTGGACTAACAGCAAACCTCAGACCTCAGGGAATATTCATCAGAGCGAGGTCTCATGGAGTTCCTCATCTCAGCACCAAGACCCAGCTATACCCAATAGCTTACAAACTCCAGTGTCGGAGGCCTCAGGCCAAACCACCAGTAAAACAGGAACACAATCCCACTCATAAAAAATAAAAAAGAGACAGCAAAATAGTATGTCACAGGTGAAGCAGCAAGGTAAAAACCTACAATACCGAATAAATGAAGAGGAAATAGGCAATCTACCTAAAAAAGAATTCAGAGTAATGATAGTAAAGATGATCCAGAATCTCGGAAGTAGAATGGAACCACAAATTAAGAAAATACAAGAAATGTTTAACAAAGATCTAGAAGAACTAAAGAACAAACAAACAGAGATGAAAAACACAATAACTGAAATGAAAAATACACTAGAAGGAATCAATAACAATAATGGAGGCAGAAGAATGAATAAGTGAGCTGCAAGGCAAAATGGTGGAAATAACTGCCGAGGATCAGAATAAAGAAAAAAGAATGAAAAGAACTGAAGACAATCTCAGAGACTTCTGGAACAACATTAAATGCACCAACATTCGAATTATAGGAGTCCCAAAAGAAGAAGAGAAAATGAAAGGGTCTGAGAAAATATTAGAGAGGATTATAGTGGAAAACTTCCTTAACATGGGAAAGGAAATAGTCACCCAAGTCCAGGAAGCACAGAGAGTCCCATACAGGATAAAACCTAGGAAATACACACCAAGACACATATTAATCAAACTAACAAAAATTAAATTCAAAGAAAAAATATTAAAAGCAGCAAGGGAAAAACAAAAAACAATATACAAAGGAATCCCCATAAGGTCATCAGCTGAGTTTTCAGCAGAAACTCTGCAGGCCAGAAGGGAGTGGCAGGCTATACTTAAAATGATAAAAGAGAAAACCTACAACCAAGATTACCCAGCAAAGATCTCATTCAGATTTGACAGAGAAGTCAAAAGCTTTTCAGACAAGCAAAAGCTAAGAGAATTCAGCACCACCAAACCAGCTTTACAACAAATGCTAAAGAAACTTCTCTAGCAGGAAACACAAGAGAAGAAAGAGACCTACAAAAACAAACCCAAACAGATAAGAAAATGGTAATATCTATAATGGTACATATCTATGGTACATATCTATAATAACCTTGAATGTAAATGGGTTAAATGCCCCAACCAAAAGACACAGATGGGCTGAATGGATACAAAAACAAGACCCATATATATGCAGTCTACAAGAGACCCACTTCAAACCTAGGGACACATACATACTGAAAGTGAAAGGATGGGAAAAGATATTCCATGCAAATGGAAATTTAAAAAAAAGCTGGAGTAGCAATACTTGTATCAGATAAAATAGACTTTAAAATAAAGACTGTTACAAGAGATAAAGAGGGACACTACATAATGATCAAAGGATCAATCCAAGAAAAAGATATAACAATTATAAATGTTTATGCACCCAACATAGGAGAACTTCAATACATAAGGCAAATGCTAGCAACCATGAAAGGAGAAATTGACAGTAACACAGTAAGAGTAGGGGACTTTAACACCCCACTTACACCAATGGACAGATCATCCAAAGAGAAAATAAATAAGGAAACACAAGCTTTCAATGACACAGGCCAGATAGATCTAATTGATATTTATAGCGCACTCCACCCAAAAGTGGCAGAATACACGTTCTTCTCAAGTGCACACGGAACATTCTCCAGGATGGATTGCATCTTGGGTCACAAATCAAGACTCAGAAAATTTAAGAAAATTGAAATTGTATCAAGCAACTTTTCCGACCACAATGCCATGAGGTTGGAAATCAAATATAGGAAAAAAACTGTAAAAAACAAAATACGTGGAGGCTGAACAGTGCATTACTAAATAACCAAGAGATCACTGAAGAAATCAAAGAAGAAATTTTAAAATGCATAGAAAAAAATGACAACAAAAACACAACCCAAAACCTATGGGATGCAACAAAAGCAGTTCTAAGAGGGAAGTTTATAGCAATTCAATCTCACCTCAAGAAACAAGAAAAATCTCAAATAAACAATCTAACCCTACACTTAAAACAACTAGCGAAAGAAGAACAAAGAAAACCCAAAGTCAGTAGAAGGAAAGAAACCATAAAGATCAGAGCAGAAATAAATGAAATAGAAACAAAGAAAACAATAGCAAAGATCAATAAAACTAAAAGCTGGTTCTTCAAGAAGATAAACAAAATTGATAAACCCTTAGCCAGACTCATCAAGAAAAAAAGGGAGAGGACACAAATCAATAAAATTAGAAATGAAAAAGGCGAAATCACAACTGACACTGCAGAAATGCAAAGGATTATAAGAGACTACTATAAACAGCTATATGCCAATAAAATGGACAACCACGAAGAAATGGACAAATTCTTGGAAAGGTATGATTTTCCAAGACTGAACCAAGAAGAATTAGAAAATATAAACAGACCTATCACAAGTAATGAAATTGAAACCGTAATTAAAAATCTTCCAACAAACAAAAGTCCAGGACCAGATGGCTTCACAGGCGAACTCGATCAAACATTCAGAGAAGAGCTAACACTGATCCTTCTCAAACTCTTCCAAAAATCTGCAGAAGGAGAAACACTCCCAAATTCATTCTATGAAGCCACCATCACCCTGATGCCCAAACCAGAAAAAGATATCACAAAAAAAGAAAATTATAGACCAATATCACTGATGAACATAGATGCAAAAATCCTGAACAAAATACCAGCAAACAGAATCCAACAGCACATGAAAAGGATCATACACCATGATCAAGTGGGATTTATCCCAGGATGCAAGGATTCTTCAATATATGCAAATCAATCAATGTGATACACCACATTAACAAATTAAGGAATAAAAACCATATGATCATCTCAACAGATGCAGGAAAAGCTTTCAACAAAATTCAACACCAATTTATGATAAAAACTCTCCAGAAAATGGACATAGAGGGAATCTACTTCAACATAATAAAGGTCATACATGACAAGCCCACAGCAAGCATCATAGTCAATGGTGAAAAACTGAAAGCATTTCCACTAAGATCAGGAACAAAACAAGGATGTCCACTCTAGCCACTCTTATTCAACATAGTTTTGGGAGTCCTAGCCACAGCAATCAGAGAAGAAAAAGAAATAAAAGGAATACAAATTGAAAAAGAAGTGAAACAGTCACTGTTTGTCAATGACATGATACTATACATAGAAAATCCTAAAGATGCCACCAGAAAACTCCTGGAACTAATCAATGAATTTGGTAAAGTAGAAGGATACAAAATTAATGCACAGAAATCTCTTGCATTCCTATATACCAACAACAAAAAATCAGAAAGAGAAATTAGGGAAACACTCTCATTTACCACTGCAACAAAAAGAATAAAATAACTAGGAATAAACCTGCCTAAGGAGGCAAAAGACTTGTACTCAGAAAACTATAAAACACTGATGAAAGACATCAAAGATGGCATAAACAGATGGAGAAATATACCATGTTCTTGGGTTGGAAGAATCAATGCTGGGAAAATGACTATACTACCCAAAGCAATCTACAGATTCAATGCAATCCCTATCAAACTACCACTGGCTTTTTTCACAGAATTAGAACCAAAAAATCGTACAATTCACATGGAGACACAAAAGACCCCGAATAGTCAAAATCTTGAGAAAGAAAAACGGAGTTGGAGGAATCAGGCTCCCTGACATCAAACTATACCACAAAGCTACAGTAATCAAGACAGTATGGTACTGGCACAAAAACAGAAATATAGATCAATGGCACAGGACAGAATGCCCAGAGATAAACCCATGCACATATGGGCACCTAGTTTATGACAAAGGAAGCAAGAACTTACAATGGAGAAAAGACAGCCTCTTCAATAAGTAGTGCTGGGAAAACTGAACAGCTACATGTAAAACAATGAAATTATAATACTACCTAACACCATACACAAAAATAAATTCCAAATGGATTCAAGATTTAAATGTAAGACCAGAGACTATAAAACTCTTGGAGGAAAACATAGGAAAAACACTCTTTGACATAAACCACAGCAAGATCTTTTTTGACCCACCTCCTAGAGAAAGGGAAATAAAAACAAAAATAAACAAATCGGACTTAATTAAACTTAAAAGCTTTTTCAGAGCAAAGGAGACCATAAATAAGACAAAAAGACAGCCCTCAGAATGGGAGAAAATATTTGCAAATGAAACAGAAGACAAAGGATTACTCTCCAAAATATACAAACAGCTCACGGTGCTCAATATCAAAAAAGCAAACAATCCAGCTAAAAAATGGGCAGAAGACCTAAATAGACATTTCACTAAGGAAGACATACAGACGGCCAAGAGGCACACGGAAAGGTGCTCAACACCACTAATCATTAGAGAAACGCAAATCAAAATTACAATAAGGTATCACCTTACGCCAGTCAGAACAGCCATCATCAAAAAATCTAGAAACAATAAATGCTGGAAAGGGTGTGGAGAAAAGGGAAGCCTCCTGCACTGTTGGTGGGAACGTTAACTGATACAGCCACTATGGAGAACAGTATGGAGGTTCCTTAAAAAAGTAAAACTAGAACTACCATATGACCCAGCAATCCCACTAATGGGAATATACCCTTAGAAAACCATAATTCAAAAAGAGCCATGTACCACAATGTTCATTGCAGGTCTATTCACAATAGCCAGGACATGGAAGCAACCTAAGTGTTCATCGACAGATGAATGGATAAAGAAGATGGGGCACATATATACAATTGAATATTACTCAGCCGTAAAAAGAAACGAAATTGAGTTATTTGTAGTGAGGTGGATGGACCTAGAGTCTGTCATACAGAGTGAAGTAAGTTAGGAAGAGAAAAACAAATACCCTATGCTAACACATATATACGGAATCTAAAAAAAAAAAAGGTACTGATGAACCTAGTGGCAGGGCAGGAAGAAAGATGTAGACATAGAGAATGGAGTTGAGGACACGGGGAGGGCGAAGCTTGGATGAAGTGAGAGTAGCATCGACATATATACACTACCGAATGTAAGATAGTTGATTGGTGGGAAGCAGCCACATAGCACAGGGAGATCAGTGCTTTGCGATGACCTAGAGGAGTGGGATAGGGAGGGTGGGAGGGAGGCTCAAGAGGGAGGGCATATGGGGACACGTGTATGTCTATGGCTGATTGGCTCTGTTGCACAACAGAAACTAACACAGTATTGTGAAGTAATTATACTCCAATAAAGATCTATTTTTTAAAAACCCACAAATTTATTATCTTTTAGTTCTACAGGCGAAAGTCTCACTGTGTTGAAGTCAAGGTGTCAACAAGGGTGAATTCCTTCTGAAGTCTGTAGGGATGTTACTGACTGAATTGTTCCCCTGAAAATTATGTTGAAGTCCCAACACCCCCATCCCCAGGTGCCCGTATTTGGAGATACTGCCTCTAAGGAGGTAACTAAGGTTAAATGAATCACCAGGGTGGGGCCCCCATCTGATAGGTCTGCTGACCTTATAACAAGAGGAAGAGGCACCAAAGAGCTTTCCCTCCACACACATGCAATGGAAAGGCCATGAGAGGACAAAGTGAGAAAGCTGCCACCTACTAGCCATGAAGAGAGACCTCATCAGAAACAACCCCTGCCATCGCCTTGATCTTGGTCTTGTAGGCTCCAGAACGGTGAGAAATATTCTTTTGTTTAAGCCGCCGGCCTGTAGTATTGTTATGGCAGCCTGAGCAGACTAATACAAGCAGAGAAAACATTTCCTTCCATTTTCCAGCTTCTAGAGGCTGCCTGCATTCTTGTCTCACGGCCTCTTCCATCATTTTCAAAGCCAACAGCACAGCATCTTCGAATCTCTCTCCCTGAATCTGACAATACTCCAAGAACCCCTTGTGATCCCATTGGATCCCACTGGGGCCCCCCAAATAATCCAGGATGATCTATCCTTTTCAGGATCCTTAACCTAACCACATCTGCAATGTCTCTTTCTCTGCAGAAAGTAAAATATTCACATATGGAGAAGGTTAGGAGAAGGACATCTTTAAGGACTCCATGATTCTGCCTACCACTATGTGGCAATACACAAAACCATCAACTCTGCCAGTCAGAAGTCTTCGCTCTGGTACAGCTTCCTGATTAGTGAAAGCAAGAATGGCTCTGAAGCCATTTTATAGAGAAGAAAATGGAATGACTGTAAATCCGAGACCAGTTCACTTTAGGCTGAACTGGAGGCGAGGATCAAGATAAACAACTTCTTCAGGATATAAACTGAAAAAGGCCCAAGTGTTGCCCAGCCCTGAGAAGACTAGGTTGCGTCCACAGTGGGTTCATCCATCCACAGCCTTGCTGAAGCGAAAGGAGAGCTTCTTAAAAAACAGATCTTCTATATACATAGGACCTTCAATATTGAGAGTGAGGTAACTCAGTATGTCCTGCCCCCTTAGTACTTGGCTTGGGCTATAACCCAATCAGTACAAAACCAATGTCTTTTTGTTTCCAAAAAACACTGCTTCACAACGGGTTTGAAGGCACATGAGCCAGGGTGTCTACTACTTCGGGGGTTAAATACAATTCTTCTATAGTCTAGATAATTGTATTTCCTTTAATATTTCTCCTGAGGTCCTATATTCTAATTCAATTATATATTTTTTATATTCTCCTTTGAGCCAGTCTATTTTTCTGCATCTCTTTTCATTATAAATAGCGCAAAATAGGAACCGTAATATGCTGTCATTCTTCTACTGAAATTATTTCACTGAATTTTTTTCACTGAGAATTTTTTCTATCAGAGGGATGAACCTGTAATAATTTATCACATCCAGGCCCCCTTTTTTCCAACCTACATATCTGCTTACTAGAGACAGAGATGAACTCAATGGCCATGCAATAAAAGCGTGTAAAGTCTGAACTATGACACTGAGCCTCCTGCAAAATGCCCCACCCTTCTGCATCATGGTTGAGTATGGTTAGCTTCCAAATAGCCAAAAACTATGTAACGGTTCTTAATGAATTCCATCATTAGTACAGTCTATAGATTCCGATGGAGAGCTGAGGCTCTTTGAGAGGAAACTAGTCTTGACAGATCAGACTTTAAAAATCACGTGAAGAGGACATAGAGAGCATACCTGTGGTTGCCAAAGGGAGGGGCTTGGGGGAGGGATCGAGTGGGAGGTTGGAGTTAGCAGATGTAAGCTGTTAAACAGAGAATGGATAAGCAACAAGGTCCTACTGTAGAGCTCCGGGAATTATATTCACTATCCTATGATAAACCATAATGGGAAAGAATTTTTTAAGAAGAGTGAATATATTTTATATCTATATATACATACTATATATATCTGATCACTTTGCTGTACAGCAGAAATTAACACAACATTGTAAATCAACTATACTTCAATTAAAGAAAGGATTAAGTCATTACATATGCCAAAAATCATGTGAAGAACTTTAAAAATGATATTTCTGATGATTCTATACTATGGAAAAACTTTCTAGCATACATTTAGAGAGAAATAACTATGCACAAAGTAAAATGGAGCCATGAGACAGTTAATAACAATTCAAAATAGATTTCTTTGATCTGTTTACCTAGATTTTCTTCATTTTAAATTTCATTTTATGTGTTTTGCTAGAGAAATTGTTTCCAGAGATTTTTTCTCAAATACATCAATTCTGAATTTTAAAAATATTTCAGACACATTTCCTCATATTTTCCTCATAGTTTATCTGTTTGTTGTCTAACAACTTTATTGTGATATAAATCACAGACGTACAGTCACTCATTTAAGAGTACAATTCAATGGTCTAAGTATATTCACAAAATTGTACAGCCATCATCGCAATTAACTTTAGAGGATTTTGCCACCCCCAGAAGAAATACCATACCATTAGCAGTCACTCCTCACTTCTCCCCAATCCCTCAAGCCCTAGGCAACCACTAACCTATTTTCTGTCTATAGATTTGACTGTTGTGTACATTTTCTATACATGCAGTCATACAATATGTGGTCTTTTATGGCTGGTTTATTTCACTTAGCGTAATGTTCTCCAGTGCTGTAGGATATATTAGTACTTCATCCCTTTTTATAGCTAACTAATACAGTTGACCTTTGAGCAACACAGTGTTAATCCAAGTATAACTTAGAGTCAACCCTGCACATCTACGTTTCCTTTGCATCAGTGGGTTCAACCAATCACACATCCTGTAGTAACGTAGTATTTACTATTGAAAAATACCTGCATATAAGTGGACCCATGCAGTTCAAACCCACATTTTTCAAGGGTCAACTGCATTCCATTCTATGGATATGCCATGTTTCATTTATTTATTCATCAGTAGATGGACATTTGAGTTTATTTCTACTTTTGAGCTATTATGAATAATACTTATATGAATGTTCATGTAGAAGTTTTCAACGTGGACATAAGCTTTCATTTCTTTTGGCTATATAACTTGGAGTGAAATTGCTGGGTTATATAGTAACTTTTTGTTTAACCTTTCAATGAACTGTCAGACTGTTTTCAAAAGCAACTGCATCATTTTACATACCCATCAGTGATGTACAGAGGTTCCACTTTCTCACGAACACTTATTATCTTTTTGACTATAGCTATCCTGGTATCTCATTGTGGCTCTGATTTACATTTCCCTAATGGCTAATGATGTGCATTTTCCCCATGTGTTTACTGACCATATCCATTCAGATTCTTTGCCTCTTTTTAAAATGAGGTTGTCTGGTTATTGTCGTGAGATTTTTTATATATTCTAGATACAAGGCCCTTATTAGATTTATAACTTACAAATATTTTCTTCCATTCCGTGCGTTGTTCTTTCCATTTTATGATGCTGTCCTTTAAAGCACAAAAGCTTTCAATTTTGACGAAGTCAAATTTATATTGTTTTCTTTTGCTCTTGTGCTTTTGGTTCACATTGAAGAAACCATTGCCTAATCCAAGGTCATGAAGATATATGACTATTTTAATTTTTATAGTTTTAGCTATTGTACTTTAGTATCTGATCCATTTGTAATTAATTTTTGTATATGGAATGAGGTAGACCATACCAACTTCATTCTTTTACATGAAAATATCCAGTTATCCCAGCACCATTTGCTGAAAAGACTATTCTTCTTCCCATTGAATTTGTCCTGACACCCTTCTTAAAAATCAACTGATTGTAGGGACTTCCCTGGTGGCACAGTGGTTAAGAACCCACCTACCAATGCAGGGGACATGGGTTTGAGCCCTGGTCCGGGAAGATCCCACATGCCGTAGAGCAACTAAGCCCGTGTGCCACAACTACTTAGCCTGAGCTCTAGAGCCCACAAGCCACAACTACTGAGCCCGCGCGCCACAACTACTGAAGCCCACGCGCCTAGGGCCCATGCTCCGCAGCAAGAGAAGCCACCGTAATGAGAAGCCCGCACACCACAACGAAGAGTAGCCCCTGCACACAGCAATGAAGACCCAGTACAACCAAAAATAAATAAATAAATTTATTTTTAAAAATCGATTGATTGTAAACCTGAGAGTTTATTTCTTGACTCAATTCTATTCCATCGATCTCTACGTCTATCCTTATGCCATAGTTAGTGTTTATTAAAAAGGATCTCTTCCACAGAAATTATATTTCATGGAAAGATTAAGTATTTTAAACTAAAAACAACACCAAAACAAAACCAGCCAGAATGTTCATCACAATCCCTACGCTACTGAGAAGTAAATGGCTTGGAAATGATAAGTGACTGTATATTGAAAATAGTGAAACTAAGGCAAGAAACGAAGTCAGTAAATGCTACATCTAGGCTATACGATCTCAAGGTAGTGAGCTATTGCCTACAGGTGAGGTATTTTTAGCTGATTACCATTGCAAATTGCTCTTATTAAAATCAGGGCTTATAGTAACTTCAGTAAAAACATTGAAACAAACACAAAATCTAAATTCGAATACATAGGGAAGAGTAAAAATCCAAGAGCATATTGTACTCCAAGAATCAATCAAAACCACTAACAGTTATTATGATCTAGCCACTTTACTTGCGTTGCTACATCTAGTCTTCATGAAAACCTCATGACTCAGGTAAAGGGAATTACCCAATTTATAGGGGATAAGAGTGAAGGTAGACGTTAAATAGTTTCTCAGCATCACCGAGGTAGTTAGTGGACAAGTTGGGATTTGAGCCTGGATTAGTGGAAACTCAGGAGAATCGATAACCAGCACTCTTGTTTCTCAAGCCTAGCTATCCAAGGGTTACAACATTTTTCAACCTAAGGATTGAAAACTCCCAAACATTTAACAATGACTTCCTATTGTTATTTTAATCTGATCATATCACATTGCTCTTAGTCATCATAATCATTGCTTGCAGCAAATTAGCTAAGATTTCAAAAAGACGAAATCTACGTTCAATAATGATTCAAGAGCTTCTGGGTTGGTAGCTATCTGACAGCCCATCTAATCCAGCCCTTGGTTTTACACATGTAGGAACTGAGACCTGGGGATTAAATGACTTGTTCAAAAGCTCAGCATGCTGCTTAGTGGTGAATTCCAGCATAGATTTCAAATATTACATTTTTTCCAACGGCTGCTTCCACTGTACTTAGCATGTGTTATCAGCTGCTGTTGGATATAATTCTGAGTCATGTATTTTAGAATCTAAGCCCTTCCAGGTTGTGCTTTCTCTTGAACTTCTTTGACCTCAGAGCAGTTACGACAGACATTGATATGAACACTTGCTTACTGCACCCTGGCGTTGGATGACCTTCTCCAGCCATCTCGGCTCCCAAGCCATTCTCTTCACCACTCAGAGAGGCAACCTTTATCTTCTACTCTTTCTCCAAATTATCATTATTTAACCCTACCTATGTCCTGTGCCTTGTATGCTTAATAGGTCTTTGGAGTCTTCTGTTTCACTTATTTACCCCTTTGGCCAAAACACAAAAGAAACACACTATTAAAGGTGATTCACTGGGTCTTCCCTGGTGGTCCAGGGGTAAAGAATCTGCCTTTCAATGCAGGGGACCTGGGTTCGATCCCTGGTTGGAGAACTAAGATCCCACATGCCACAGGGCAACTAAGCCCATGCCATAACTACTGAGCTTCCATGCCTCAACTAGAGAGCCCATATGCCACAAACTACAGAGACCATGCCCCCTGGTGGCCCAGCGCCACAACTAGAGAGAAGCCTGCACGCCGCATCAAAGAGCCCACGTACCGCAACTAAGACCCGATGCAACCAAATAAATAAAATAAATAATAAAAACAAGGTGATTCACTGAGTAGCCATCATACTTCTTACATTTACAACGAAATATATAAAGTCTCTACATACATGCCTTTAGTTCTGAAGCTCAGAGCTAATTTTTTAAGGTTTATTTAATAAATGCTAAAATCGCTCCTTTAGCAACATGTTTTGTCTTTTGGAGATTCTCTATTCAGTTTTTGGTAGGCAAAAAAAAAAAAAATCTTGCTTAAGAGTCTAGGTTTTTATGCCTATTAATGATATAAATAAGTTTAGAACCTAACCTAAAGGCTATCAAGAAACACTTCACAGTATTGCTTTATCAATTCACAAAGACAGAAAAAAAACCCCTCCGAACCCCTCGTTATTTCTACCTCTTGTAAACAACATAATAGTTAATTGTTTTGTAATCATCAGCTTTTCTGTGCAGCACTTATTTTAATTAAGTCACTTTTATAGCAGAGTTAAAACACGGGCCATAAAACTAGGTAGTAATTCACACTTTCAGCTGTCTTTTCGAACTTGCTCACTTTACAATCTTCCGCACGCCAGGTGACATCACTTTAAAGGAGGCAAGCATTTTATTAAAGTGAGATTCCTACACATGGGGAGCAACATGGAAAGCTGCGATCTGAAACGGCAGTTGGTTTACCTACCCTTTGATCGCAAAATTTCTATGCCATCTGTGGGAAGCCACACGGGCAAATGTGTCACCACATCTAATGATGAAAAGAAAAAACAGAACGTGCTGGAGAAACAGACTGCTTTAATTACCCCCTCACAATGCTCCTCGAGAAGTGGGAAGAAAATCATCGTGCATGGAAGTCATTTATATTGATAGAAAGAAGGTAACCAGGGCTGAAGTTGTTTTTTTTTTTAAATATCAGGGTAAATGCCCTTTTATTTCCAGCCTGTCCAGTTGAGAGCAGAAAACAGACGTATTGGTAAAAGTTGAGGCAGAAATCTTGTCAAAAACAGACTTGGTAGGAAAATAACTAGTATGGTTATGGCTTATAGTCCACTACTGTTATGGTGAAATCTCAAAGTTAATGTGCTTTAAATTAGAATACAACCTTACTGTGGTTCTACAGTTGGAACACAGGAAGAGGCTGGAGGTACATGAACAGCTCCAAGACACAGGGACTTCACTTGACCAACATCTATTGGTGAAATAGTCATTGGTGCCTGACAATTACCTTCCTTCTTTCAAGCTAGACCAGTGACCCATGTTTTAACTGTTCACAATCTCCCTAACACAGGTGTTCTCACAAAGATGTGAGTGTCAAAGTTCTTTGCTGGACACCTGAAACTAACACAATATTGTTAATCAACTAGAATCCAATATAAAATAAAAATTCAAAAAAATTGTAGCTCACTTTAAAAAAAGGAAATTGGGACATTGGGATTGACATATATACACTAATATGTATCAAATAGATAACTAATAAGAACACGCTGTATAAAAAATCAATTAAATTAAACAAAAAGAAAATAAACAAAGGGAAGAAAAGAAAAAAAGAGGAATAATACGAGTTGTGTCCTGGGCAGGTAAAAAAGATGGGAAGGACCCAGTGACTCATTTGACCCTCATCCATGTAACTACGATGACATAAGACCATTATAATCACTTTTCTCCAGTCACTCTGAGACTGGTACCAGCTCTATACTTTGCCAAATCAAAAAAGAACCACTCCATTTCTGCTCACTTTGTATTTAATTTTTGTTCATTTACCATTTTATTTCTGTTCATGTTTACCCCAGCTGTCTTGGTACCTTGAGTGATTACCACTCCACCTGCCACTGGTCCAGTGACTTCTACAGTCGTCAATGGGCAAATCTTCTCAGGACCACATCTCTAACTGACATTGGGACTGTAGTGTTGAAGTGAACAGGGAAGAGGAAACAGGAGATCAAAGAGTGGCTAGTGAATGGTCTCTAGACACAGTGACAGATATGCTAAGACATCAGGCTTACAGCAAAGCTATTATAACGTGGCCCCGTATCTGTGTGCCCTGGGAATTCCTTCTCATACTAACTTGTGTTGACCTCACTGTGAAACTTTACCACTGATTCATTTGGTAACCACTTCTGAGTACCAACTGCGACCTAAGTTCTAGCAGCACTAACGAAACAAAGAAAAAAATTAATGAATAAACATCACTGACCATGAAAACTCACAGCCTATTTAAAGAGACTCAAACATCACCACGCCATCATTTTAATTTTAATATTACACAACAGATTCACATCTCTCTCAGATCCTTTGAGTATTTCCATTTTGCCTAAAGGTCTACATGGAGCCCAGGATGTGAAACAACTTTCTCAAAGTGCCTAAACTAGCTTCAGGCTAAGTAAGACAGAGAAAGACAAATATCATATGACATCGCTTATATGTGGAATCTAAAAAACTATGACACAAATGAACTTATTTACAGAACAGAAACGCTCACAGACTTAGAGGATGAACTTACGGTTACCATGGGGAAAGGGTGAGGGGGCAAGGGATAGATTGGGACTTTGGGATTGACATGTACACACTACTATATTTAAAATAGATAACCAACAAGGACCTACTTTAGAGCACAGGGAACTCAGCTCAATATATATTCTGTAATAACCTAAATGGGAAAAGAATTTGAAAAAGAATGGATATTGGTATGGGTATAACTGAATCACTTCGCTGTACACCTGCAACTAACACATCATTGTTAATCAACTATACTCCAGTATAAAACAAAAACTTTTAAAAAAATAAAAAAAACCAACAGCACTTTTTTCAGCGTTTTTCTCATTTCATACACTTTGAGTAATACGTAACATGCAAACCTGCACAAAAATGACTAAATATGAAGCATATGTAAAGATATTAAAAATGGCAAATGATATATACATGTATTTGAGTAAAAAATCTTTTCTTCTAGACTGGTACATTTTTAAAATTTTTATTATAAAGTTATAATTCTTTTTTTCAAAAATGTTTACTGAGCACCTGCCAAAGGCACTGTCTAGGCACCATAGATAGAGCAGCGTGTACGGCAGACAAGATCCTTGTCTTCCGGAGCTTACACTGTAGTGAGGGAGATGGATAAGAAACACAAAGTTTTGGAAAAGCAAAATTGATAGTATGTAAGAAAGAGAAAACTGCTAAAGAGAAACCAAACCACAGAAGAAAGATAAAGGGAGAGGTGATAAGGGATGTCTTGCAACTTAAAACTGAGTGGCCAGGAAAAGCCTTACTGCAAATGTGACTTCTAAGTAAAAGCCTGAATGGTGCCATGAATTATGCAGCTATCTGGAGAAAGAGCATTAATAATATTCAAATTAAGTACAGATCAATTTTGACTTGTTTTCCATTTAACACATGCTGCAAATATTTCATTTTAAACTTCATAAGAAAAAAACAATCTGTCAACATATAACATTAATTGTGACGTTTGGTTCGAGAATTAAATACATATTAAAATGTAATATAAAGCCTAACTGCACGTTTAATACTGTTTTAAAAAGCAAAAACTGTTTCCAGGATCTGATACTCAGTAATTTTGCATTTTTTGGGCTTTTAAAAAATAAATCAACAAGTTTCACTCCTATTTGCAAGTACATTTCTGTAAATAACATATTGTGAGTGGGGAGAGTCTTAATTCCCCAAAAGTAAAAAATAAAATTGGAAATAGTCATCAGTATGCCTTCTTTTTAACATTTGATTCTGAAGTATCGGCTTTATCTTGAAGTCCAGCCTAAGACATTCGATCACATGAGTGGGATTAGTGGATCTTACGAAGTTCATGTTGAAGTGAATTTGTAGACGTAGCATCATTTGTATCTTATTAATTTACCGAATTTCAAAACCAGATTTCCTTGTATCGCATAGAATTTATCATGCCTGTTATAGAGTTAAACTAAATAATATATGACCTATAATAACAAAGACACACACTTTAGAGCTGTATAAGGGCCACTGGCACAAGATGGGTAGTAGTTTGGCTGAAAAATAAAACATTCGAATTACTGACTCTGGGTCATGGTTACTGTTCTTCAATAACTGCCTTGCATGATCATCGCTCCACACTTGGAAACTCTCCAACAAATCGGTCTTAAAGGGAAGAAAAGGCTTTGATAATCACTTTACTGCTTGATAGCTTAAATAATTATTTCATTGCTGAGTGGACGCCATTACTCTCTTGAACAGCGTGAGCCACCTGTAGTGCTTTGGGAGAACTCAAGCTGGGAAATACCACAATGCAGCCCCTTGATCACAATCAAGAGCTATAGCTTAAAAGGAGGATGGAGCTCAACGGAGGCAGAGAGGAACGACCCATACTCAGGGGGAGGCCTTCCAAGAACACTTCATCTGAAAGACAAGTAGGAAATAGGCAGTGTAAGAGGAAAGAGCTTCCACACCAAGGTACAGAGCTTTAGGGAACGGCCAGTGGTTCAACATGATGAGTCCTGACCTGAGTCAGAGGGAGCAGCAGAAGTTGAGGGAAGAAATGGCAGCTCATGCAAATAAGTTTTGACTCTACGCTTAAGTGGTGGGGAGCCATCAAAGGCTTTTATAATGGAGATAAAGTATTTTGATTGGTGTATTTGGAAAAATCATTGGTGCTATGGGGAGGGTAAAGAACAGATACCAATAATACCTTGTTTTCATTGACACCTATGTAATATGAATTGCAAAGTTTAAGGAGATCCAGAAAAGCTTTGCACAAGTAATGCCGTCTTCCTTTTCTCCCACCCTCTTATAAATTCCACTTGGATGAAAGCACTGTCTTCATGTATTCTGGGTTAAAAAAATCACTTAACTCACCAAAATGGGATGCTAAGAGTTACCAGTCTTCAATATTTTTGTCTATTATATTATTTTTCTTCTGCACTAAAGAGAAGCAAGTGAAGTAGACAGGAGGGGCAGTTTTCAGAGGCTTCGTGGTGAGTAGCCTATCCGTGGTGAAGGATTGGTCTTTTATAATCAGGAGAGAACAAGTGGTCCAGAGTTTCTGGAGGTACTAGACCTCCAGAAAAAAAAAAAAAAGCAGGAAAATCAGGAAGGCAGGAAATTGAGGCTGGTCATGGTAAAGTGGAAAGAGTAGAAGGTATGAGAGTTTAGAACTCTGAGTTCTAGTTATGACTACCATTGGTGTCAGGAACTATGAAGATTCTGAGACTTCACACGTGAGCTGAAAGTTAACCTGTCACAGCTGCAAGGATGCTGGCAGAAGATACGAGATTCCTGGGTCAGAGACAAAGGACAATGTTTTACTAACAGCAATAGCTAAAGTATCATCACTGTCTTGCCTTAGTTCTCTGACTCCCAGTTCCTGTAGGGCCACACGGAAAGGGCCAGGTGATACCTGTATATGCAGTTGGTTGAGTTGTGGGAGAGGAACCCTAAGCCTAGCAAACTCTAGTCTTTTATAATGGGTAGCAAATTGATCAATCTTTGCTCTGGAAGGAGCATCACCTCTGTCTCCTAATACAGTTCACTCTCTTTGAAACGATGGTCCAGAACAAAAAAGACTCTGCCTTCAAGACATGCAGAAATGCTAGAAATCCATGGAGAATTGTCTCCCAATAGTAGCTAACACTGTGTTCTTGGTCAGGTTATCTGTCTTTACTGTGCTTGTTTCCTTGCGGATAAAACGGGGAGATCATTACCCAACTCCCAGGATAGTCTGAAATAAAATATTATTCCAAATTCAAAAAGAGCCAAAATCACGAGTGCTTAACTTCTTATATGATGTTAGAGCATTTTCTGATAGTCCCACTGGAAATATAATTTTGTTGTTACTGCATTAATAACCCACAACCGATGAAAACAGGTAATTCCAACCCAGTAAGATTAGAGGTTAATCTCTGAAATGAATGAGGTGTAGAAAGTTAACTAATTATATATCTAATGTAGCAATTGTACTTATACATTCCTTTTCTGTCTTTACTAATCCCTGTTCCTAAAACATTCTTTGCCTGCTCATTTGTTTTCTTACTGGTTGCCTCATTAGGGAATTTTAAAATTTTACAGAGGCTAACAAACTTGTTTTAAAAGTTTGTAAGTTTCTTATGGGGATTAAATGAAATAATATATATAAACTGTCTGAATGTATCCAGAGCATATGAGGTGTTCAATAAATATTAGTTCTTTCCTATCATAGGAACATTCTATGATTTGAGGTTACTGAAAATAAATTATGCCAACTTGATCATTTTGTAATTAAAACTACAAAGTCATATTGTTTCCTAATAGTTTTCAAATAATGACCATTTTCACTGGTTACCGTATATTTTCAGAATCAATATAATTTTGATTGTAACTACTCATGAAAAAATGGTATTTAAATGCCCCCATTAGCTAAAACACGTCTGTAGCTAGAGCATTACTTTTACTTATCTTCCTCTTCATGTGTCCTTTTCAGCTGGTTTCTCTCTCCCCCGAGTCAGTCCATCACTTTTGTTTCAGGAATGGCGAGGGAGAAGATGTAAAAGGAGCAGAGGGGTTCTTTTCCAGTTGCCTATTTAGAGGAAGCCTTGGTACAAAGGGCACTGAGCTTATTTCAGATGGCCCCGAAATACTTAAGCGGGCATGCCAAAAATGGTGAGGATGAAGTTTGCTAAGTTCTTTGTTTCCTGTGTGGGATGGGCATTAGGGTGAAAGTCAGGGAAACTCTTATGGAACCCACCACGCTCAGGGACAGTTAACCCACAGCAGAGGCTTTGGGGTGGGCAGGATGAGCTGGAGGCCAAATAACAGATGGGGCAGTGACTCAACGGAGTCTTCAAACCCTATGAAGGACAAGGGGAGGCTGAGTCATCAGAGAGGGTTTTCTCAAGTCCTCAGACTCTGAAATACCATATGCCTGCACTGTGAGTTCATCCACCAAAGACTTCAATAACAGATAAACGGGTTACCTAAGATCAGAACTGGACTGCAGGGGAGCTAAGTTCACACCAGCTATCACAGCTACCCAGTCCTCCCAATTCCACAGAGCCCTGTGGTCCCTGCCTCATACTCTTGACTGCCATCTTAGAAAAGAGCAAGGAGAACATAAGGGCATCTGAAACACTGAATCGTTGTCCAAAGAATCAAGTTAAACCTAAAGAAACAGATACATTTGCAACAACATGGAAGGACCAAGAGATTATCATACTAAGTGAAGTCAGAGAGAGAAAGACAAATAGCATATGATATCGCTTATATGTGGAACCAAAAAAATGGTACAAATGAACTTATTTACAAAACAGAAATAGAGTCACAGATGTAGAAAACAAACTTATGGTTACCAAAGGGAAAAGTTCGGGAGGGGGTAGGGAAAAATTAGGAGATTGGGATTAACACATACACACTACTATATATAAAATAGATAACCAATAAGGACCTACTGTATAGCACAGGGAACTCTACTCAATATTCTGTAATACCTATATGGGAAAAGAATCTAAAAAAGAACGGATATATGCATATGTATAACTGAATCACTTTGTTTGTACACCTGAAACTAAAACTATACTCCAATAAAAATTTTTAAAAATAAACAGATAAAATTATTTTGTCTTTGTTTTATATTAGGCAAGGCTGCTTTGTGGGTTTTGTTTTCTCCTCTACCCATACCCAACCAGGCAAACACTTGATGAGAAAAATCAGTGTGAGTAGGGCTTCCCTGGTGGCGCAGTGGTTGAGAGTCCGCCTGCCAATGCAGGGGACGCGGGTTTGTGCCCCGGTCCGGGAAGATCCCACATGCCGCGGAGCGCCTGGGTCCGTGAGCCATGGCCGCTGGGCCTGCGCGTCCGGAGCCTGTGCTCCGCAACGGGAGAGGCCACAACAGTGAGAGGCCCGCGTACCGCAAAAAAAAAAAAACAGTGTGAGTAAACTTGTGACCCTGCCACCTACTTTTCTGAGCTGTTCAAACACTTTCCACTATTACTGGGGGCGGAAACAGTTTGAGAAGGCTCACAGCAACTGAACAGCAATCTTGAGTTTCGCTTTTTTTAGGATTTCAAACTCTAGTATTGTGTTATTTTTTCCCCTAAAACATCAGCCATAGTAGCTTGAGAGTGCAAATTATAAAACGAAATTAAAAGGTCTATGAGTAGCTGTACAAATTGCTCATTAAAGCTGACCACTTTTTTTTTTTTTTAATACCAGTTAAGCTTCATAGACTAAAGAATAACCCAGCTGAAGATCTACAAGTGATGTCGTCCACAACCTGAATAGTCTGGTAAATAAAGCCTTCACTTGTCAGCTCCTAGCATCAACCTCATCCAAATCAGATAAGTAAAAACCGGGTCTGACTTATGAGTGATGCAAAGCATGGCTCTTGGGGAAATGGCAAGGTTCGTAGTGATTTAGCGCCTGGTCATGGGAAAGCTTGATTCTAAGGTAAAATAAGCAGAAGCTCTAGGAAAGGCATAAACACGTCACGTAAATGGGGGAGCAGTCGGGGAAGAGCTGAGATCAAATACAATTTCCTCATAAGGTGTGCCACTTTATTTTGGTGCACCGAGAGGTATTCTGTTGTGACACTGTTGCTAGTAATATTATTACGATGACACCACACGAGTGTGGGACACAGGTGATAGGTTGCAGAGTGGAATTACCACGACCCCTGCCCGCTGAGAGTTTGCAACCTAACAACTCGAGTAGATTTGACTGAACAGCCTTTGGTGTTTTCCAGTTAACAGATCAATAGGTTGTAATATGGCTATGAATTGCATTTTAAATGCAAACTGCAACATACCTTGAGAAAATTAAGAACTACTAGGTGGTTTTCAGACTGGTTTTTGAGAAGCCCTGTGGTTTTTAATTAATTAATTTGCTTGTTTTCATTTTTGGCTGCATTGGGTCTTTGTTGCCGCACATGGGCTTTCTCCAGTTGAGGCAAGTGGGGGCTATTCTTTGCTGCGGTGCGCGGGCCTCACATTGTCATGGCTTCTCTTGTTGCAGAGCATGGGCTCCAGGCGCCGGGGCTTCAGTAGTTGTGGCACATGGGCTCAGTAGTTGTGGTGCACGGGCTCAGTAGTTTCTCCCCAGCGTGTGGGATCCTCCCGGGCCAGGGATCGAACCCATGTTCCCTGCATTGACAGGTGGATTCTTAACCACTGCGCCACCAGGGAAGCCCAGCCCTGGGTTTTGAGTAGTGATTCTTCTAAGTGGGGAAGGGAGAGGGGTTAGAGAAAGAGGATACAGGAAGAAGACAGTGGAGCTTAGTATACCTTTTCAAAGCTTAGCAATCAACAAAAAAGATGTTTGAGGGCTTCCCTGGTGGCGCAGTGGTTGAGAGTCCGCCTGCCGATGCAGGGGACACGGGTTCGTGTCCCGGTCTGGGAAGATCCCACATGCCGCAGAGCGGCTGGGCCCGTGAGCCATGGCCGCTGAGCCTGTGCGTCCGGAGCCTGTGCTCCACAACGGGAGAGGCCACAACAGTGAGAGGCCCGTGTACCGCAAAAAAAAAAGATGTTTGAGACAACAGCTCACAAATGACATATGTAACTGCGTCCAAAGTGCTTGGCAAGTTGAGTATCCTAAGTAGGTTAAGAATTTCCCTTTCACTCTTGCTGTTAACACCATTAATTAACCAACCACTTGGATCTCTAGCAAACCATTTAGATCCTAAGAGTAAAATGTTCAAACTGACCCTTCTCCATATTATTACAAATTCCTGAGGTCTACTTTACGTATACTTGATCCAACAGCAATGACTTCAAAATACATCTTCTCAGAGCTAGATTGTGATATTCTATCTTTCCATAAAAATCAAGTAGTGGTAATCTCCACCTGATTCACAGAAAGAAAAAGAAATGTACCAAACTTGTGGATAGAAAGTTCTCACTTGAGTTTTTCTTTCATAAACTTTCTTCAGTGGTTGGCGCTTCTTACCACGACTGATGGCAGGTGGGAACAATTAAATCAATAAATAAGTAGTAAAAGAAAGTTAATGAAAACCCTGGAAAAGGACCAGGCTCAACTTGTTATTTCATAGGCACTCAAGCAACGATTTTACAGAGCACACATGTTCTGTTGTTCTGTTTTTGTTCTCGGTCCTCTCGGCAGAGCTGCATGCCTCGGGATTTCTTGGAGTCCCACACCCCTTAACTTTCAGCTCAGATATCTGAACGAGTCTGAAACCACCAAAGTATAAGCTCCTCATGCTTTAATACAATCGAACAGAGAACCTGTGTTTCCATGCCCAAGAGCTCTCCTGCCAACTTCGCAGGCTGTTTGAGAAGCCGCAGGGTGATACACAACCATGAACATCAGCTGCGCTATTTGTGGCCTGTGGAGACTCGTCCACTGTGAACAGGGCTGAGAACACTGTATCCCAGAACACTGCATCCTTGGTCCCAAAACGCACAGTGGGAGAATTTGGAAAAGCATATGATACCTCGAATTCCATGGAGCCCGTCCCCACCTTCCCAACACCCTTTCAATTATTAGGAAGGATTTACCAAAGTCATAGGAGTGATAAGCAGACCACGGCACCTCAAGCAAGAAGGCTTGCCTTCCGGCTCTGCCTTGTGACCTTAGGGAAATTATGAAATCATATTCAGTGAAACGCGAGAGGGAGTTGACACCGATGTCTTTCCCAAACGTACCGTAGAGGAATTTGGGAAAGAAAAAGGAAACTACGTTTAGACTAAAAGTCTCCAGCCCAAACAGCCTGTGACAACAAAACAAGGTTATACCTCCTAATTTTCAGAAATTTGCCCACCTTAAAAGGCTGAGAAGCTCTCTGGATCCTTAGCCAGGCATCGTCCTCTTGTGCACCCAGGAACCTCAAGGCTCTTCAGTTTTGCTGTCTCTTGCTGTTGGCTTGTGAGATTGTCACCCCCACCCCAGACGGCTGCTGGCCACGAGGGACCCAGCCACACAACCAAGACCAAGTTCGAGCTTTCGCCAAGAACTTGGTGATAAGCTTATCACCCCCTTGTGATAAGCAGGGAAAAACTCGAGAGTAACTTAAGAACCAGCTAGTCAAAGCGCATGCAAACCCAAACTGCTCTTGGGTGCTATATGGATGGCGCTCATTGGTTTCAGCTGTTCTGATTTTCTCTCTGTATCTTCCTAACTTCTCCTTAATTGAGAGTTATGAGGGCCTCTTAAAGTGCCAGTGTATGACTTATGTCTCAGAAGTTCCAGAAACTGAAAATCTTGAATTAAATACCATGAGGACAGAATAAATGGGATACAGTGTGCGGAAAAAAAATGCATTTTGAAGTATGTTACAGAGAGAGACAGAGACAAAGAGAGAAAGAGAGAGAGAGATTGAGATTGAGGATAATGGGCCTGTACCTATTCCAAAACGTATCCTGCACATAATATGTTTTGAACATCCGGGAAACCTGAGAGATGTCCACAGGCCTGCTCAGCTTTCTCATAAATTTCTGACCTTGAGTAGTCTTTCGAAGGTCACAGCTGTGGAAATGTAGATTCTGCAGTCTGAAGGTGCCAGGATTCTCTGCTCTGGGTCTCAAACTCAAAGCCAATTTGCATTAAGCTACAAGGTCTGCGGCTTGAGCTTCGGAGGACGATATGGGAATGAGGGAAGATTTCTACTGTGTTGTTTTCACCGTCGGTGCTTGTGTGTTTTATAATTTTTAACTTTTTTCTTGTTCACTGTCTGCCTCGCTCCCATGGGACTATAAGTTCTGCGAGGACAGAAAACACAACTCTTTTGCTTATTAATTTATACCCAGAAATGAGGCCTAGCACATAGTTGGCACTCAAAAAAAATGTCACTAAAATGATTGACTCAAGGATCTGGGGAGTAGGAAACAGAAAGAAAAATGCATATAGCTAGTAAGTAACAGGGCAGTGAACAAACCATCTGGTGGACTGGCCAGCACAGGGCAGACCCCCATGCTGTGACAGTTGCTCCCCAGTAACGGGGTAACGCCAGATGCGTGGGGGCAAGAGAACTTGGGTCTGAGGAACAATTGGGAATTAGAGAATTTTCTAGCTAAAAGGGCTAGGAGATAAGCTTAGTTATTTTGGGGTGCTCCCAAAGCCAGGTTACTACCAACTTAGAGGAGAACCCAGTCTTCCTAACTCCTGGTTTTAAGTGCCATATTCTCGGAAGTAATGGCTTCAAACAGACAGATGTGAATGTTAAGATAATGTCCATCAACAGAGGAATGGATAAAGAAGATGTGGTACATATATACAATGGAATGTTACTCATCCATAAAAAAGAATGAAATAATGCCATTTGCAACCACATGGATGGGCCTAGAGATGATCATACTAAGTGAAGTGAGTCAGACAGAGAAAGACAAATGCCATATGGTATCGCGTATATGCAGAATGTACAACAAAAGGGTACAAATAAACTTATCTATTGATACAAAACAGAAATAGAGTTACAGATGTAGAAAATAAACTTACGGTTACCAGGGGGTAAGGGAGGAAAGGGATAAATTGAAAGATTGGGACTGACATATACACATATACTATATAAAATAGATAGCTAATAAGGACCTACTGTATAGCACAGGGAATTCTCTTCAGTACTCTGTAGTGACCTATTTGGGAAAAAAGTCTAAAAAACAGTGGGTATATGTATACATATAACAGATTCACTTTGCTGTACAGCAGAAACTAACACAACACTGTACATCGACTATACGCCAATAAAAATGATTAAAAAAATAAGAAAAAGGATGGGCTGAAGGTCCTGGCAACTGACCCACCAGCCTTCTTGTAGCTCCCTAAATACATACAGTGGCCTCCTCGTCCAAAGGCTCGATTTAAAGGATGAGAAGAGGCAAAATTCGCAGAGTTGATCTCTGAGCCGAACAAAGGCGAGAGATGGGGGAATGTACTGTCAGGGTGGGGTGCGATGTTGGCGGGTTGGCAGGGAGGAGGGTGGGGGAAGGTTCTGGGCTTTGGGAAAGAGCATCCACAGAGAGGGAGGGCTGAGCTATGTTGCTACAGTGGCAGCTGGGGAGTGTGGGAGGTGTGGAAAGAGATCACAGAGGGGGAGCTGCAGGAACGGCAGTGAGAAGCCTGAGTGCCCTTGACCTCCAAGTCTTGACTACACAGCACAGTGGTCGTCGCTGGGAGGCCCTGGGGCCTTCAGCCAGTCCCTGGTCAAGGGTTCCTGGCACCTTGGACCCTGGCCCCAGGACCCTGGGGTCCTGCGGTTACTCCTGCCTTCTCCCCAGTCCCAAGCCACTCCTCTCAGGGACCTTTCACCCCACTTCATCAGAAGAATAACTCAAGCATCTGTTCACATTATTTAATTTTTAACTGCAAAAGTTTAAAGGCTTCGCACCCACTGCTGCTTCTAATCTAACAGTTGCTGCTTAACCTGAAGTCAGGAAACTCTGCAATGAGAAGCACAGAACTTCCCTTAGGTTTTAAAAAAATAAAGATCTGACACAAAGTCTGTAAAATATAAGGGTGTGCAAAGAGGACATTTCCACAGACTTTGCTTATACTTGTCCTGTGACAGAATGATCCTGTTAATCTAACCTTTAAGCTACAATTTCTACTTGCGATTCTGTGGTTATCCTTAGGTTACAGATGAGCTGTTTTTGTTCACGTGGCTGTATCCTATGGCCTTTGCTCTATTTTGTAAACTGTATCGGTACGATCTCTAATAGCATCTCGGATTTATCTGGCAATCTTCTTCAGAAAAACCTCAGGATGCTTTTCACATATGCCATTCTTTTATTCCTTTAGGACTTTCATTGAAAAGATTCTTAGAGGCGGGCATAAAATAAGAAATCCATTCTTTTCCTTCAGGAGAGCGCTATTAAGAGGCGCCTATTTCAGTGAAATTCTCTTCACATTTACACATCCTCTTCTTACCTTTCACGTTTGTGATTTTTCTCTCCACCCACTGTTCTAAGCTCTTCTCGTGGGACAGTGTCATTTTGGCCCCCTGGATTTCACTGTCACCCCTTTGCCAGGCTCTCATTCTTTTCCTTCACCTGAGCAACAGACGGTGGAGATTTCATCAAGTATTCTTTGTCTTTTGTTTGTGTGTTTGTTTTTCTCCCTTACTTTCTAAAAACCAAAATGTGAAAATGTAATTCCAAAGTGAAATTCTGGACTAATTTTCAGAGCTACGCGCTGAGAGTCAGCTGGTTCAACATCTGAAACGTACCAACTTATTTCTGAAAAGGGAACATTGTAACTTCAGCAGGGATGGCACAGAGCTGCTTAGCGTAATCTTTAAAATCAGACTTCAAACACTTTGATGAGTCAAATGTTGTGCTACGTGGATTCTCATCTACAAATACTTAATGGGAATCCAGGCTCTGTGTAGCGAATAACCTAGTTAATAACAGGTTTTGGGGCTTTGCTTGCTGCAAAGAGTTCATAATCTAGTCATCTACATCCAACCTCTGTGGGAGTCCTATCACTTTCTTCTTAATAGGTTTACTTGCATCCATTCTTTGCATTAATTTAGCAAAAAAACATTTGTTAGCGCCTACTGTATGCGATGGCAGTGCTAAAGTCTGGTAATGTGGTGGTGATCAAAACCATCCAGTCTTTCTGTTTCCACATAGGGACTAATCCTCTAGTCCCACTTTCAAATCTAAAACTATAAACTGAGAGAAGCATTCAAAAGACAAAGAGACAGGGCTTGCTATTTGAGATCATGAAACACGGGGACAAGACCTGAAATAGGAGCAGGTGGGAATCGGAGAAAGTGTCACGAAAGAATAACACTCTGTGATCACTATGCTGTGCATTACATCTCCAGAACTTGTCTTTTGGTTGCAAGTCTGTGCCCCAACTCCCCAACCCCTTAGCTCCTGGCAATCACCTTTCTATTCTCTTTTGTAGATTCCACATGTAAGAGATATCACACAATATTTCTCTGTCTGCCTTATCTCACTAAGCATAATACCCTCAAAGTCCATCTATTTTGTTGCAAATAGCAGGGTTTCTTCCTTTCTCATGGCTGAATAGTAATATTCATATATTGTGTATAAGTATATCTCAAATATTTATCCATTATCCATTTACAGACATTTAGCTTGTTTCCATATCTTGGCTATTGTGAATAATGCTGCAATAAACATGGGAGTGAAGATATCTTTTTGATACCCTGTTTTCATTTCCTTTGTATATATACATACCCTGAAGTGGGACTGTGGGATCATATTGTAGTTATATTTTATTTTTACGAAGAAACTTCATACTGGTTTCCATAGTGGCTTCACCAATTTACATTCCAACCAATGGTGCATGGGGATTCCCTTTTCTCCACACCCTCACCAACACTTGTTATTGCTTGTCTTTTTTTTTTTTTTTTTTGCGGTACGCGGGCCTCTCACTGCTGTGGCCTCTCCCATTGCGGAGCACAGGCTCCGGACGCACAGGCCCAGCGGCCATGGCTCACGAGCCCAGCCGCTCCGCGGCATGTGGGATCCTCCCGGACTGGGGCACGAACCCGTGTCCCCTGCATCGGCAGGTGGACTCTCAATCACTGCGCCACCAGGGAAGCCCTGCTTGTCTTCTTAATGATAGCCACTCTGACAGACGTGAGGTGACACCTCATTGTGGTTTCGATTTGTACTTCCTGGACGATTAGTAATGTTGAGCATTTTTTTACATACCTATTGACCATTTGTATGTCTTCTTTGCAAAAATGTCTATTCAAAATTTCTAGGAGACTAGGTCTTAAATGTTCTCACCGCAAAAAAAAGAAATGGTAACTATGTGACGTGATAGAAGTGTTCGCTAAAGCTATGATGGCAATCATATTACAATAAATAAATGTATCAAATCAACACATTGTAAACCTTAAACTTACACCATGTTATATGTAATTATATCTCAATTAAAAAAGAAAGAATACCTCTTGACCTGAAATCTGTAGAATGGAAAGACTTTAAATAGGAGATAGTAAGGGAGGGCGGTGCAGACCTATAGAATAGCTTACACTTAAGTCCATGGTGTTAAGAGAAGGACTATGACATTTTTGAAGATAAGGCGAAAAAGCCAATTTGTCTAGACATGGAGAATAAGATGATCAAGTCTGAAGGGCCAATCCACAGAGGCACTGGAGAAGTTTTTTTAGTTGCTGGGGATCGGGATTCAGGTGTTTATATTGATGGTGGTAGGTTTTTTATTGGCAGGGTCAGGTTTATATTTTGGAAACACTGGCTACAGTGTGGAGAGGAATAGCAAGGTGGTCTAAAATAGACGAGTTGGGATCTGTTAGAAATCTATTAAAAATCTAGGAGAGTGAGAAAAGTCACATAATTAGGATGATTGAAGTTGAGATAGAAAAAAATGGATTACATTTAGAAATGTGTAGGAGGTGAAATTGAGAGATTGGTAATGATTGGATTTGAGAGTAAGACAAGGAAACGTCAAAGATGGCACTTAAATCTTCAGCTTTCATAATTAAACAGTGGTCCCAGATTAGGGAAATGGGAATGTCCAAAATTTGTTTTTGTTTGAAGATTTTGAATGTCTGTGTTTTTGAGAGAACTAATAGTAGATATAGAACTGGAAATTGGATAAGACGGTCTACAGTTCATACAAGCCAGGATGGAGATATACATTTGGGAGTCATCAGCATATCGTCTGTTCTTGTTGCTATTCCCCAGGAGAGAGAACTTAAGAAGAAGAGAAGATAAACTAAGACATAACTTTGAGAAAAAAACAAACATTTGGAAATACACGAAAATCTTTTTTTTAAATGCTGAAAGGGACCATGTGAAGAGTCAGGAGAAAATGAGAAGGATGTGGTTTCATGGAAGCCATTATTTCAAGAATAATGGAGTCCCTTACCTCACATCACGCACAAAAACTAACTCAAAATAGATCAAAGACCCAAATGTAAAAGCTAAAACTATAAACCTCTTAGAAGAAAACATAGGAGTAAATCTTTGTTACCTTGAATTAGGCAATAATTTCTAGATATCACATCAAAAGCATAAGCAACAAATACATACATTGGACATCATCAAAATTTAAAACTTCTCTGCTTCAAAGGACAACATCCAGAAAGTGAAAAGACAATCCACAGAATGGGAGAAATGTTTTTGCATGTCATATATTTATAAGGAACTTATATCCAGAATATATAATTCCTATAACTCGATAATGAAAACATAAAAAACAATTAAAATGTGGACAATCTGAATATACACTTCTTCAAAGAGGTTTTACAAATGACCAATAAGCACAAAAAAGATGCTTTTACTTTAGTCATCAAGGAAATGTAAATCTAAACCAAAATGAGGTACCACTTCATATCCACTAGGATGGCTAGAATCAAGAAGTCAGATAGGGAGTTCCCTGGTGACCTAGTGCTTAGGATTCCAGGCTTTCACTGCCATGGCCTGGTTTCAGTCCTTGGTCAGCGAACTGAGATCCCACAAGCCGCACAGCAAAGCAAACAAACAAAAAACAACCCCCCTAACCCCACACACAAAAGAAGTCAGATAAGAATGCATGTGGTGGGAATGTAAAATGGTACAGCCCCTTTGGAAAACATTCTACAGTTCCTCAAATGGTTAAACAGAGTTATCATATGGGTCAACAATTTCACTCCTAGATATATACTGAAAAGAAATTAAAAATATGTCTACACAAAACTTGTCAGCAAATGTTCATAGCAGAATTATTAATAATAGCCAAAAAGTGGAAACAACTATCCATCAACTGATGAATGGACAAATAAGATGTGGTATATCCATGCAATGGAATATTGTTCAACAATATAAAGAAATGAAGTACTGATACACCCTGTAACATGTATGAACCTTGAAAACATTATACTAAGTGAAAGAAGCCAGCCACAAAGGACCACATATTGTGCGATTCTATTTACATGAAATGACCATAGGCAAATCCACAGGGACAGAAAGTAGGTTGGTGACTGCCTAGGACTAACAGTTTGGGGAGAAGTGGGGAGTGATTGATAAAGGGTATGTTCTAACATTGATAGTAGTGATGCTGGCAAAACTCTGTGAAAGCCATTGAATTTTATATTTTAAATGAGTGAATTGCATGGTATGTGAAATATATATATATATATATATCAGTAAATCTGCTATTTAATAAAAGAATAATGGAATCATCAAGAAAATTAAAGTTTGCTGCGAAGGCCAGTAGATAAACATTGAAAACTGCCCACTGAATTTCAGGCGCAGGCATCATATATGACAAGCCCACAGCTAACATCATATTTGATGGTGGAAAGCTGAAAGCGTTTCCTCTAAGATTAGGATCAAGACAAGGATGCTCACAATTGACACTCCTATTCAATGTAGTGCTGGAAGTCCTAGTCAGAGCAATTAGGGGAAAAAAAGAAATAAAAGGCATCCAAATCAGAATGGAAGAAGTTAAATTGTCTCTATTTGCAGGTGACATGAACTAATATAGAAAATCTGAAAGACTCCACCAAAAACCTGTTGGCATCAATACACAATTTCAGTATAGTTACAGGATACAAAAATCAATACACAAAAATCAGTTGTGTTTCTATCTACAAACAGCAAACTACCTGAAACCTAAAATAACAATTCCATTTACAAAACCATCAAAATGAATAAAATACTTATGAGTAAATTTAACCACGGAGATGAAAGATCTGTACATGGAAAACTATAGGACATTCATGATAGAAATTAAAGACACAAATAAATGAAAAGATATTCCATGTTCATAGACTGGAAGAATTAATACTGTTAAAATAGCCATACAACCCAAAGCAATCTACAGATTCAATGCCATCCCTATCAAAATTCCAATGGCACTTTTCACAAAAATAGAACGAACAATCCTAAAATTTGTACAGAACTACGAAAGACCCCAAATAGCCAAAGCAACCTTGAACAAGAAGAACAAAGCTGGAGGCATCACACTTCCTGATTTCAAAATATATTGCAAACCACAGTAATCTAAACAGTATAGTTATGGCATAAAAACAGATATGTAGGCATGTGGAACAAAATAGACAGCCTAGATATAAACCCACACGTCTATGGCCAACTAATCTCTGACAACGGTTCCCAAAATACACAATGTGGAAATGATAGTCTCTTCAATAAATGGTGTTTGGAAAATATCCACACGCAGAAGAATGAAATTGGACCTTTATCTCACACCATATTTTAAAATCAACTCAAAATTGACTGAAGACTTAAACATAAGAACTGAAACTATAAAACTACTAGAAGACAACAAAGATAAACATCGTCTTGACATTGACTTTTTTGGGTAGGACCCCAAAACACAAACAATGAAAGCAAAAATAGACAATAGGACAGCACCAAACTGAAAACCTTCTGCACAGCAAAGGAAACCATCAAAAAAATGAAATACAACCTACTGAATGGGAGAAAATAATTGAAAATCATATATCTGATGAGGGGCTAATATCAAAACTATATAAGGAACTCAACTCAGTAATAACAACAAAAATGGGAAAAAGACCTGCATATATATTTCTCTAAAGAAGACACTGAAAAGGTGTTTAATATCACTAATCATCAGGGAAATGCAAATCAAAACCACAATGAAATATCACCGCACACCTTTCAGAATGGCTATTATCAAAAAGATAAAAGATAACAAGTATTGGTGAGGATGTGGAGAAAAGGAACCCTTGCACACTGTTCATGGGAATGTAAATTGGTGCAGCATCTGGAAAAGAGTATAAAGGTTCCTAAAAATATTAAAAATAGAAGTATCATTCCATCCAATAATCCTACTTCTGGGTATATACCCAAAGGAAATGATACCAGCATCTTGAAGAGATATCCTCACTCCCATTTCATTGCAGCACTATTCACAATAGCAAAGATGGAAACAACCTAAGTGTCCATCGACAGATGAATAAATAAAGAAAATGTGATATATACATATAATATATATATATATAAAATATATATATATATATAATATATAAAATTCAGCCTTAAAAAAGAAAGAAACCCTGCCATAGAAGCAACATGGATGACCCTGGAGGATATTATGCTAAGTGTAGTAAGCCAGACACAGAAAAACAAATATTACATGATCTCATTTATTTGTGGAACCTAAAAACGTCAAAGTCATAAATGCAGAGTAAAGTGACAGTTGCCAGGGGCTGATGGGTGGGGAAATGGGGTGATGTTGGCTTAAGGATATAAAGTTTGTTATGCAGATTGAATAAATTCTGGACATCTAATGTACAGCATGGTGACTATAGTTAATAAATCTGTACTATATACTTGAAATTTGCTAAGGGAATTGTTCTTAAGTGTTCTTACCACAAAAGCAGAAGTGTAACTATGGGAGGTGACACATATGTAAATTAGCTTGATTGTGGTGATCACTTCACAATGTATACATATAGCAAAACATCATGTTGCACATCTTAAACATATAAAAGTTTTAATTGTCAATTATACCTCAATATAGCTGGGGAGAAAAGGAATATAACTGGTCCTACCTTTCTAGAGCAAGGCCTTCCAAATAGCAGGCACTCAATAATTATGGCTCTAATCATTGAATGTTTATATGCCAAATATAGTTTTAAGCATATTACATGTATTAATCCGTTTAATAAAAACATCAAAGATTCTTTAAACTTAGATATTAAAAAAACTAAATTCTTATTCAACACAAATATCATTGCCGCATGAATGATCAAAGAAAATGAGCATATATCTATTATTGATATAATAATTTTTATCAAAATAAATTCATAAAATGTTGTTACCTTAGCATCAAAATAAAAACAAAAAAATATTAAAATTGTATCAATCTTGAAAACCTCAATGCATACCCAGAGTTAACAGGCCTCAATTTAAAAGCACAGCAGATATACAATTCTGTTGTTTCCTTTATCTATTGCTGTGTAGCAAACACTTCAAGATCTGTGGCTTAAAATGACTACCATTCATTCGTTCACAACTCTCCAGCTCAGGTGTTTGGATTACCATCACCTGGTTGGCTTTTTTTTTTTTAACATCTTTATTGGAGTATAATTGCTTTACAATGGTGTGTTAGTTTCTGCTGTATAACAAAGTGAATCAGCTATACATATACATATATCCCCATATCTCCTCCCTCTTGCATCTCCCTCCCACCCTCCCTATCCCACGCCTCTAGGTGGTCACAAAGCATGGAGCTGATCTCCCTGTGCTATGCGGCTGCTTCCCACTAGCTATCTATTTTACATTTGGTAGTGTATATATGTCCATGCACTCTCTCACTTCATACCAGCTTACCCTTCCCCCTCTCCGTGTCCTCAAGTACATTCTCTACGTCTGTGTCTTTATTCCTGTCCTGCCCCTAGGTTCTTCATGACCTTATTTTTTTTTTTTAGTTTCCATATATATGTATTAGCATATGGTATTTGTTTTTCTCCTTCTGACTTACTTCACTCTGTATGAAAGACTCCTGGTCTATCCACCTCATTACAAACAACTCAATTTCGTTTCTTTTTATGGCTGAGTAATATTCCATTGTATATATGTGCCACATCTTTATCCATTCATTTGTCGATGGACACATAGGTTGCTTCCATGTCCTGGCTATCGTAAACAGAGCTGCAGTGAACATTGTGGTACATGACTCTTTTTGAATTATGGTATTCTCAGGGCATATGCCCAGTATTGGGATTGCTGGGTCGTATGGTAGTTCTATTTTTAGTTTTTTAAGGAACCTTCATACTGTTCTCCATAGTGGCTGTATCAGTTTACATTCCCACCAACAGTGCAAGAGGGTTCCCTTTTCTCCACACCCTCTCCAGCACTTATTGTTTGTAGAGATTTTGATGATGGGCATTCTGACCAGCGTAAGGTGATAACTCATTGTAGTTTTCACTTGCATTTCTCAAGTGATGTTGAGCATTATTTCATTCATTTGTTGGCAATCTGCATATCTTCTTAGAAAAAATGTCTATTTAGGTCTTCTGCCCATTTTTGGATTGAGTTGGTTGATTTTTTGTCAGTTGCTTTGTCAGTTGCTTCATTTGCAAATATTTTCTCCCATTCTGAGGGTTGTCTTTTCATCTTGTTTATGGTTTGCTTTGCTTTGCAAAACCTTTTACGTTTCATTAGGTCCCATTAGTTTATTTTTGTTTTTATTTCCCTTTCTTGAGGAGATGGGTCAAAAAGGATCTTACTGTGATTTATGTCATAGAGTGTTCTTCCTATGTTTTCCTCTAAGAGTTTTATAGTATCCAGTCTTACATTTAGGTCTTTAATCCATTTTGAGTTTATTTTTGTGTATGGTGTCAGGGAGTGTTCTAATTTCATTCTTTTATATGTAGCTGTCCAGTTTTCACAGCATCACTTATTGAACAGGCTATCTTTTCTCCATTGTATATTCTTGCCTCCTTTATCAAAAATAAGGTGACCATAGGTTCATGGGTTTATCTCTGGGCTTTCTATCCTGTTCCATTGATCTATATTTCTGTTTTTGTGCCAGTATCATACTGTCTTGATTATTGTAGCTTTGTAGTATAGTCTCAAGTCAGGGCGCTTCATTCCTCCAGCTCCGTTTTTCTTTCTCAAGATTGCTTTGGCTATTTGGGGTCTTTTGTGTTTCCATACAAATTGTGAAATTTTTTTTCTACTTGTGTGAAAAATGCCATTGGTAGTTTAATAAGGATGACATTGAATCTGTAGATTGCTTTGGGTAGTATAGTCATTTTCCCAATGTTTGATGCTTCAACTCCAAGAACACGGTATATCTCTCCATCTGTTTGTATCATCTTTAATTTCTTTCATCAGTGTCTTATAGCTTTCTGCATACAGGTCTTTTGTCTCCTTAGGTAGGTTTATTCCTAGGTATTTTATTCTTTTTGTTGCAATGGTAAATGTGAGGGTTTCCTTAATTTGTCTTTCCAACTCTTCATCATTAGTGTACAGAAATGTAAGAAATTTCTGTGCATAGATTTTGTATCCTGCTACTTTACCAAATTCATTGATTAGCTCTAGTAGTTCTCTGGTAGAGTCTTTAGGATACTCTATGTAGAGTATCATGTCATCTGCAAACAGCGACATCTTTACTTCTTTCTTTCTGATTTGGATTCCCTTTATTTCTTTTTCCTCTCTGACTGCTGTGGCTAAAACTTCCAAAACTATGTTGAATAATAGTGGTGCGAGTGGGCAACCTTGTCTGGTTCCTGATTTAAGTGGAAATGGTTTCAGTTTATCATCATTGAGAATGATATTGGCTGTGTGTTTGTCATATATGGCCTTTATTATGTTGAGGTAAGTTCCCTCTATGCCTACCCTCTGGAGGGTTTTTATCATAAATGGGTGTTGAATTTTGTCAAAAGCTTTTTCTGCATCTATTGAGATGCTCATATGTTTTTATCCTTCAATTTGTTAATATTGTTTATCACATTGATTGATTGGCGTATATTGAAGAATCCTTGCATTCCTGGGATAAACCCCACTTGATCATGATGTATGATCATTTTAATGTGCTGTTGGATTCTGTTTGCTAGTATTTTGTTGAACATATTTGCATGTATGGTCATAAGTGATACTGGCCTGTAGTTTTCTTTCTTTGTGACATCTTTGTCTGGTTTTGGTATCAGGGTGATGGTGGCCTTGTAGAATGAGTTTGACAGTGTTCCTCCCTCTGCTAAATTTTGGAAGAGTTTGAGAAGGATAGGTGTTAGCTCTTCTCTAAATGTTTCATAGAATTCGCCTGTGAAGCCATCTGGTCCTTGGCTTTTGTTTGTTGGAAGATTTTTAATCACCATCTCAATTTCAGTGCTTGTGATTGGTCTGTTTATGTTTTCTATTTCTTCCTGGTTCAGTCTTGGCAGGTTGTGCTTTTCTAAGAATTTGTCCATTTCTTCCCGGTTGTCCATTTTATTGGCATATAGTTGCTTGTAGTAATCTCTCATGATCCTTTATATTTCTGCAGTGTCAGTTGTAACTTCCCGTTTTTCATTTCTGATTCTATTGACTTGAGTCTTCTCCCTTTTTTTCTTTAAGAGTCTGGCTAACGGTTTATCAATTTTGTTTACCTTCTCAAAGAACCAGCTTTAACTTTATTGATCTTTGCTATTGTTTCATTCATTTCTTTTTCATTTATTTCTGATCTGATCTTTATGATTTCTTTCCTTCTGCTAACTTTGGGGTTTTTTTGTTCTTCTTTCTCTAATTGCTTTAGGGTTAAGGTCAGATTGTTTATTTGAGATGTTTCTTGTTTCCTGAGGTAGGATTGTATTGCTATAAACCTCCCTCTTAGAACTGCTTTTGCTGCATCCCATAGGTTTTGGGTCATCATGTTTTCATTGTCATTTTTTTCTAGGTATTTTTTGATTTCTTCAGTGATCTCTTGGTTATTAAGTACTGTATTGCTTAGCCTCCACGTTTTTTTATTTTTTACAGATTTTTTCCTGTAATTGATATCTAGTTTCATAGCGTTGTGGTCAGAGAAGATACTTGATATGATTTCAATTTTCTTAAATTTACCAAGGCTTGATTCGTGCCCCAAGATATGATCTATCCTGGCGAATGTTCCATGAGCACTTGAGAAGAAAGTGTATTCTGTTGTTTTTTGATGAAATATCCTATAAATATCAATTAAGTCCATCTTGTTTAATGTATCATTTAAAACTTGTGTTTCCTTATTTATTTTCATTTTGGATGATCTGTGCATTGGTGAAAGTGGGGTGTTAAAGTCCCCTACTATGATTGTGTTACTGTTGATTTCCCCTTTTATGGCTGTTAGCGTTTGCCTTATGTACTGAGCTGCTCTTATGTTGGGTGCATAAGTGTTTACAATTGTTATATCTTCTTCTTGGATTGATCCCTTGATCATTATGTAGTGTCCTTCTTTGTCTCTTGTAATAGTCTTTATTTTAAGGTCTATTTTGTTTTATATGAGAATTGCTACTCCAGCTTTCTTTTGATTTCCATTTGCATGGAATATCTTTTTCAATCTCTTCACTTTCAGTCTGTATGTATCCCTAGGTCTGAAGTGAGTCTCTTGTAGAAAGCACATATAAGGGTCTTGTTTTTGTATCCATTCAGCCAGTCTATGTCTTTTGGTTGGAGCATTTAATCCATTTACATTTAAGGTAATTATTGATATGTATGTTCCTATTACCATTTACTTAATTGTTTGGTTTGTTATTATAGGTCTTTTCCTTCTCTTGTGTTTCTTGCCTAGAGAAGTTCCTTTAGCCTTTGTTGCAAAGCTGGTTTGGTGGTGCTGAATTCTCACTTTTGCTTGTCTGTAAAGGTTTTAATTTCTCCATCAAATCTGAATGAGATCCTTGCTGGGTAGAGTAATCTTGGGTGTAGGTTTTTCCATTTCATCACTTTAAATATGTCCTGCCACTCCTTTCTGGCTTGCAGAGTTTCTGCTGAAAGATCAGCTGTTAACCTTATGGGGATTCCCTTGTATGTTATTTGTTGTTTTTCCCTTGTTACTTTTAATATTTTTTCTTTGTATTTAATTTTTGATAGTTTGATTAATATGTGTCTTGGCATCTTTCTCCTTGGATTTATCCTGTATGGGACTCTGAGCTTTATGGACTTGCTTAACTCTTTCCTTTCCCATATTAGGGAAGTTTTCAACTGTAATCTCTTCAAATATTTTCTCAATCCCTTTCTTTTTCTTTTCTTGTTCTGGGACTCCTATAATTCAAATGTTGCTGCACTTAGCGTTGTCCCAGAGATCTCTGAGACTGTCCTCAATTCTTTTCATTCTTTTTTAGTTGGCTTTTCTGGTAGTGTTACCTGAGGTCATTTGTGAGGCCGCAGTCACCTGGTACCATGTGACTAGATAAGGCTGGACAGTCTAAGAACCTCATTTATGTTGTCTGGTCATTGGTTCTGGCTGTTGGCTGGGAGCCTGTGTTCTCTTCCATGTGGCCTTTCTTCTTCTAACAGGCCAGACCAGACTTCCTTACATGGGAATGATCAGGCAATGGTTCCAAGAGACTGAGGATGGGAACTACAAAACCCCTTGAAGCCTAGGTTCTGGAACTCTCATAATGTCACTCCTGCCACATTCTGCTGGCCACTGCAAGTCAAACGTCCAGCCCAGGTTCTAGGAGAGGGGAAACAGACTGCACCCTTCATGGGAAGAATAGCGTAGGCACAGCGCAAAGAAGTCTGCATTCAGAATGGAGAGGTTATGGCACCCATCTTCACAAGCAATCTATCAGAGCTGAGTTGGACTTTGCTGTCAAGCTGTTGGATTTGATCTGCAATTACCACCCTGGGCAGTCTAGGGTTGGTCCAAGTCATGTTTTCTCAGTAACTTTCTCATATAGTCCTGTTTCTTTTCTTCAGAGCTGCTTTCTCAGTTTGAATTTATAGACTGGAAAGTATGATTATTAGGTGACTATCTGTCCTCCCTGGGAACACAGACGGGTTGTTTGTTTTTATTCACTATTGTATTACCAGCACTTAGAACTGTGCATGTAACTTAACAACCACTCAATAAATTTTGTTGAATTATTGAATAAATGAATGAATAGTGTCAAAGTGATGACAGAGGTAATATGTCAGCTGTATCTTGAAGGATAAATTTGATTGCACTAGGCAGAGAAGAGTCAGATGAGTATATTAATTCATATGAAAGAATCAATATGCATAACACTAAATGGCTTTCAACATAAATTCCAAAGTCCTTTAAAAATGATAATAGGGTACAATTATTTAAATACATTAATATAATATGCTAGAACTAACAGAGAGTTAAAATAGATAAAACTAAGTAACCTCTTAAAAGAGAAAATTATAAAGCATTAATTATAATTTCATACATAGGGAAAATATTAACAATATACTATAATATAATATATAATATATAAAATGAACATTTAAATTTTGACAATATGTCAAAAGGAAATCTATCATACAAAGAAATAGGAATTAAAATTATTCTATTAAAATATGTATTACAGAAAATATCTTTAGAAAATACATAAAAATCAGCAGAAGTTATACCATCCCATTTCAAGACATCTGTAACAGCTATGTAAAAACCATCAGTGATAGCAAGTAGCCAGGCAGAAACATTGTTTCATAATTAGTTTGTATGTAAAATAGAAAATATTCCAGGATAGGATATAAAGAAATACAAATAAACAAATGCACATACTTTCTTTTAAAGAAACTCTTATGAGGATTCTACCCAAATAATTTCAAAGAGAAAATCCTAATAATATTAAGGATATCTTAAGTCACAAAATATACTGTCATGCTGGAACTCAGGAATAGAGCTACCAATATGTGTATGGGGATATTTTCATCCTGAGGGGGAGATTATTAAACAAAGAAAAATACATGTGACAATTTTATTCAAATCTGGAAACCTGTATACAGCCTAATGGAAAATAAAAGCTTAGATTAATGGCACAGAAAGAAATAATACTCTTAAAGGTATGTAAAAAAATTTTTTTTCATTCCTTCCTGCTAGAATAAGAAAGATCAGAGAACTCCTGTAAGCAGCACCTTGAAAATGATGACATACACACCTGTATGTGTTCTAAGTTAATTAGAAGAGAAGAACCAGAAGCAGATCCATCTTTAACATTTGTGGGACCCAGGGAAAAATTAAATATGGAGGTCCTCATAATACGTGGAAACACTTAAAAGTTACAAATCATGATAAACTTTTAGATAAGTTATTTCTATTCATTTCCTTTACAAAGTTTCCATTTTGATTCTGGGATTCCTGAGAAGTGAACATCAGAACATGGCCTACCTGTGGTCTGTATCCCTGATTTGCCACTGCCAGCTCCATCTGGCACCATGGAGACCTCAAGTCCATGCATGAAAGTGCCTGAGCTCAAATGACCCACAGTTCCATCCACGTTCTCTCAAAGGACTCTCCCTTGGCTATCCTTTGGGCCTGGGAGCACACCAACAACAAGACAGACCTGGGAAGAAGCCTGCATAGTTTCGGGTATCAGCCATGGGGTAGATCAGACAGAGAACTTAACCCAACCCAAAAGAACAGCTGTGCAGGCTCAGAGTGAACACCTGTCCCCTTACCCCAACCCTGGCTCCATGGACTTCCTCCCCTCACTGGAAGGGTATCACCACAGGAGGGCCAGAGCAGGGTACTGTCTTACCTAAACTAAGGTAGAACGAAGCAAAAGAAAAGCTGGACCATCAATAAACACTGTGGCATCATGCAGAGAATGTTCTAGATCCTCACTACATCCATTAGGGGTGTTTTTCACTATTTAAACTTAATTTGAGGTCTTAGACTTTCTGATGGTTAAAGTTTTAATATGGAAAATATCTGGTGATCTTATCCAACTGAAAAATATTTATTAAGGCCTGCTGTAGGCAGAAGATGATGCTACTTGCTGGAAGTGAGTCTAAAGGACTGGCCATGGCTTCCGCTTCAAGGAGCATACAATCTGGCACAGAGACTGTCACGTATGTTCAATTAACTATAATACAGTGTGATAAGAGCAAAAGAAGGCATAATATAGGGATACTACATGATGTCCCACCACTTGAATGCAGCTTCTGCTAGGTCAGAAATTATATTTCTTTTGTTTACTGCTTTATATACCAGCACCTATACTAATGTTTGTCCAAAGAAGGTCATCAATAAATATGTGTTGGGGGGTGGTGGTGCTGGGATGAACTGGGAGATTGGGATCGACATATATACACCAATATGTCACTAACAAGAACTTGCTGTATAAAAAATAAAATAAAATTCAAAAATAAATATTTGTTGAATGAAGGAAGGAAGGGAAAATAGCAAATACTGGGCATTAGCTATGTATCAGGAACTTACATAAATCACAGTGGCTATGAAAGGGCTACTATTATCTCTATTTGGCAGGTGAGGAAAAGGTGACATCAAGAAGTAACTTTCCTCTGAGAGAGTGGCATGGACATATATACACCACCAAATGTAAAACAGATAGCTAGTGTGAAGCAGCGGCATAGCACAAGGAGATCAGCTCGGTGCTTTGTGACCACCTAGAGGGGTGGGATAGGGAGGGTGGGAGGGAGACGCAAGAGGGAGGGGATATGGGGATGTATGTATACGTATAGCTGATTTACTTTGTTATACAGCAGAAACTAACACAACATTGTAAAGCAATTATACTCCAATATAGATGTTTAAAAAAAAAGTAACTTCTCTCAATTAAAAATGACTGATAAGTGGCAGAGATCAATCTACAACCCAGATATGACCTCAAAGCTCATGCTCGGGCTTCCCTGGTGGCACAGTGGTTGAGAGTCCGCCTGCCGATGCAGCGGACACGGGTTCGTGCCCCGGTCCGGGAAGATCCCACGTGCCGTGGAGCGGCTGGGCCCGTGAGCCATGGCCGCTGAGCCTGCGCATCTGGAGCCTGTGCTCCGCAACGGGAGAGGCCACAGCAGTGAGAGGCCCGCATACCGCAAAAAAAAACAAACAAAAAAAAAACAGAAAAGCTCATGCTCTCCACACCTCCACATCCCCATCAGACCCAGTGCTCTCTTTCTATAATAAATATTTTTAAATATTTTCTTTATTGTCCTGCTATGAAATTGACAGTGAATATATATTTGCATAACTAAGTTCAGAAAAATCAATTCATTGTCCTCATTATAAAGAATAAAAGGAATGTAAATTAGGATAAAATAATACATAAATATTTACAATTGTTATATCTTCTTCTTGGATTGATCCCTTGATCATTATGTTGTGTCCTTCTTTGTCTCTTGTAATAGTCTTTACTTTAAAGTCTATTTTGTCTGGTATGAGAATTGCTACTCCAGCTTTCTTCTGGTTTCCATTTGCATGGAATATCTTTTTCAATCCCCTCACTTTCAGTCTGTATGTGTCCCTAGGTCTGAAGTGGGTCTCTTGTAGACAGCATATACGTGGGTCTTGTTTTTGTATCCATTCAGCCAGTCTATGTCTTTTGGTTGGAGCATTTAATCCATTTACATTTAAGGTAATTATTGATATGTATGTTCCTATTACCATTTATTTAACTGTTTGGTTTGTTATTATAGGTCTTTTCCTTCTATTGTGTTTCTTGCCTAGAAAAGTTCCTTTAGCATTTGTGGTAAAGGTGGTTTGCTGGTGCTGAATGCTCTTAGCTTTTGCTTGTCTGTAAAGGTTTTGATTTCTTTGTCAAATCTGAATGAGATCCTTGCTGGGTAGAGTAATCTTGGTTGTAGGTTTTTCCATTTCATCACTTTAAATATGTCCTGCCACTGCCTTCTGGCCTGCAGAGTTTCTGCTGAAAGATCAGCTGTTAACCTTATGGGGATTCCCTTGTATGTTACTTGTTGTTTTTCCCTTGCTGCTTTTAATATTTTTCCTTTGTATTTAATTTTTGAGAGTTTGATTAATATGTGTCCTGGCATTTTCCTCCTTGGATTTATCCTGTATAGGACTCTCTGCACCTCCTGGACTTGACTGACTATTTCCTTTCCCATGTTAGGGACGTTTATGATCATCTCAATAGATGCAGAAAAAGCTTTTGACAAAATTCAACGTCCATTTATGATAAAAACCCTCCAGAAAGTAGGTATAGAGGGAACTTACCTCAACATAATAAAGGCCATATATGACAACCCCACAGCCAACATCATTCTCAATGGTGAAAAACTGAAACCATTTCCTCTAAGATCAGGAACAAGACAAGGTTGTCCACTCTCACCACTATTATTCAACATAGTTTTGGAAGTTTTAGCCACAGCAATCAGAGAAGAAAAATAAAAGGAATCCAAATTGGAAAAGAAGAAGTAAAGCTGTCACTGTTTGCAGATGACATGGTACTATACATAGAGGATCCTAAAGATGCTACCAGAAAACTACTAGAGCTAATCAATGCATTTGGTAAAGTAGCAGGATACAAAATTAATGCACAGAAATCTCTTGCATTCCTATACACTAATGATGAAAAATCTGAAAGAGAAATTATGGAAACACTGCCATTTACCATTGTAACAAAAAGAATAAAATATCTAGGAATAAACCTACTGAAGGAGACAAAAGACCTGTATGCAGAAAACTATAAGACACTAATGAAAGAATTTAAAGATGATGCAAACAGATGGAGAGATATACCATGTTCTTGGATTGGAAGAATCAACATTGTGAAAATGACTATACTACCCAACCAACACAATCTACAGATTCAGTGCAATCCCTATCAAACTACCACTGGCATTTTTCACAGAACTAGAACAAAAAATTTCACAATTTGTATGGAAACACAAAAGACCCTGAATAGCCAAAGCAATCTTGAGAAAGAAAAACGGAGCTGGAGGCATCAGGCTCCCTGATTTCAGACTATACTACAAAGCTACAGTAATCAAGACAGTATGGTACTGGCACAAACACAGAAATATAGATCAATGGAACACGATAGAAAGCCCTGAGATAAACCCATGCACACATGGTCACCTTAGTTTTGATAAAGGAGGCAAGAATATACAATGGAGAAAAGACAGCCTCTTCAATAAGTGGTGATAGGAAAACTGGACAGCTACATGTAAAAGAATGAAATTAGAACACTCCTTAACACCATACAAAAAATAAACTCAAGGTGTATTAAAGACCTAAATGTAAGGCCAGACACTATCAAACTCTTAGAGGAAAACGTAGGCAGAACACTCCATGGCATAAATCACAGCAAGATCCTTTTGACCCACCTCCTAGAGAAATGGAAATAAAAACAAAGATAAACAAATGGGACCTAATGAAACTTAAAAGCTTTTTTTTAAGCCTGCAGAAAACATTTATTAATGATAAATACAACAATTTTCTTGGGGGAAAACAAGACTGGAAAAAATATGTAATGCTGAACAAAAAGGCACTATATATATATTTTTTTAAAATAATGATCATTTATTGAGCACTTGTCATGTGCCATGCTGTTTTGTTTTCAATTTTTGAATTTTATTTTTTTTTATACAGCAAGTTCTTATTAGTTATCCATTTTATACACATCAGTGTACACATGTCAATCCCAGTCTCCCAGTTCATCACACCACCACCACCCCCTGCCACTTTCCCCCCTTGGTGTCCATTAAACTTAAAAGCTTTTGCACAGCAAAGGAAAACATAAACAAGATGAAAAGACAGCCCTCAGAATGGGAGGACATATTTGCAAATGAAGAAACTGACAAAGGATTAATCTCCAAAATTTATAAGCAGCTCATGCAGCTCAATATCAAAGAAACAAACAACCCAATCCGAACATGGGCAGAAGACCTAAATAGACATTTCTCCAAAGAAGATATACAGATTGACAACAAACACACGAATGGATGCTCAACATCACTAGAGAAATGCAAATCAAAACTACAATGAGGTATCACCTCATACCAGTCAGAATGGCCATCACCAAAAAATCTACAAACGATAAATGCTGGAGAGTGTGTGCAGAAAAGGGAACCATCTTGCACTGCTGGTGAGAATGTAAACTGATACAGCCACTATGGAGAACAGTATGGAGGTTCCTTAAAAACTAAAAATAGAACTACCATATGACCCAGCAATCCCACTACTGGGCATATACACTGAGAAAACCATAATTCAAAAAGAGTCATGTGCCACAACGTTCATTGAAGCTCTATTTACAATAGCCAGGACATGGAAGCAACCTAAGTGTCCATCGACAGATGAATGGATAAAGAAGATGGGGCACATATATACAATGGAATATTACTCAACCATAAAAAGAAACAAAATTGAGTTATCTGTAGTGAGGTGGATGGACCTATAGTCTGTCATACAGAGTGAAGTAAGTCAGAAAGAGAAAACTTAGTACCGTATGCTAACACATATATATGGAATCTAAAAAACAAAATGGTTCTGAAGAACCTAGTGGCAGGACAGGAATAAAGATACAGATGTAAAGAATGGGCTTGAGGACACGGGGAGGGGGAAGGGTAAGCTGGGACGAAATGAGAGAGTGGCATGTACATATATACACTACCAAATGTAAAATAGATAGCTAGCGGGAAGCAGCTACATAACACAGGGAGATCAGCTTGGTGCTTTGTGACCACCTAGAGGGGTGGGATAGGGTGGGGAGGGAGACACAAGTGGGAGGAGATATGGAGATATATGTATATGTATAGCTGATTCACTTTGTTATAAAGCAGAAACTAATACACCATTGTAAAGCAATTTTACTCCAATAAAGATGTTAAAAAATAATAATAAATCAGAATCTAAAACTAAAAAAATAAAAAATACATAAATAAATGCTCAAGTATGGCTACAGCAGACACATGGTGATACAGACACTTGCCTCCATGCACAGACTCTCTATGACTGTGAAAACCATTAGCACATAAGGAGAGAGGCAACAGATACTGGGGCTCAAACATCGCAAGTGGTGCTACCATTTATTCTTGGCAACATTCCGAATAAAGCAATATGCAGTCTTCTCTCAGTTAATATGGTAGCTGAACTCTTGGAAAAGTCAATTTAAAATATGTAAAGAATCTTAAAAAAAAAACCACAGAGTGGTTACATGTATACTTATAACCGATTCACTTTGCCGTACACCTGAAATTAACACAACATTGTAAATCAACTAGACTCGAATAAAGAAATTTTTTTAATGTGTAAAAATACTGGGCACAGAATACTTTATTCTACAGAACAAGCTCCCACCCACTAAATGCCAGAACTACTTGCTCTCATTCAACAAACTCACAAATTTCCAAAATACCACACAGAGCACCACTGCCCAAGGACCCCACCTCCTTACTGGTCCTCAGTAAAGAGCTATGAAACTCCAAGGAGAAAACTGCAATTCGACCTTGCCCAGTCTGGGGTTTGGAAGTCAGCAAAGGCTTCCCAATGAAGGCAAAATGTGAGCTGGGGCTTGTCAACTGTGGACTTCTCCATACTAAGTCCCTGGGAGCACTTTTCCAAAGAAAGACTGCAGGAAAAGGCTCAGACAGACCTTCTCTACACCCAACCCCGTTGATCAGAACTACAATAGTGTACTAGGCTCCAGGCTATTGTCAAATTCGTGTGGAGAAAATGTAATTATTGACTTGAATAAATTTCACTGACCTCAACAGGAACTAGGGAAGTCAAATTCTTACACCAGACCTCTACCAGGTTTTTAGCAAGTTATTCCATATACAACAGGTGTGGTTTTTTTAAAGTCTCCTTATAATACCATTCAGTGATATAGTTGATCAGTAACATTTTGAGCTCCAAGCATATTAGGCTACAGATGTAAAAGAGGAAATATGACTGATGATCCACGTGAACTGTGGTTTTTCACTATGAGCTGGATTCTGTCTCTCTCATATTTCTGGAACACAATTTCATTTGTCTAATACCTTGGCGTATCTTAACCATGACGCTATGTTTAATCAATGTCTCTGTTTGATCTGAAGTCTCGTCTACTGTATTGAATCAACATAGCCCTGCATTTGTGCCTGCATGTGTTGGAGATGCTGTTCAAGCATCTGTCCAAATTAGCACACTTAGCGTCATTTCCTTCTTGGGGGAATCTTATAATTTTTCTTATTGTAGAGTTTTTAAGAGGCCCTAATTGTTTATATTTTTTGTTGTGAACGACTCCCTTGGAGCTGTTAACAAATGACTCATAATAGGTTGGACTAGATGATCTGTAAAATTTCCTTCCCATTCCAACCCTCTATGAGTTTATATAAGTGGTACATTAATTTCCCTAATTTCTAGAGAACTCCAGTATCACAGGCAGATACGGAAAACATAAAGTGCTTCTTGGTGAACCATCACATACTTGCATAATTTGAATATAAGGTGCACTGAGAAGCATTAAAGGGACAAAGGGACTGCTCCAGTGCTGAGGTTATTAGACTTGGGTGGTGTTTGAAAAGATTTCACAGAGTAGGATTATCTTTTAAAAGTTCAGAGCAGGAAGAATACCATGTATTGACAAAGAGGCTTAAGGAAGTTCTACCGAGAAAGTAGAATAATTGAAAAGAGGGAAAGACAGCACAAAACCAAGATGTGTGAGAGGTGAAGTTACAGAGTTCTGTGGTGGACATTGGCAACTAAACTCCAAAAGTAATGTGTTTTGGTCCAGGTAATTTTAAATGTAGAAAAAAACGAAAACACTTCAGATTGTTGGCAAGGACCCCAAAATGGACCAGTTGCCACTAGACCCATCAAAGAGCCTACAGCTGTCACCTTCAGAGGGTCTGGCCGCTGCACTGTTACAGGAGGGTGCTGATGACGCGGGAGAGGGACCACTGTTCACAATGGCGCCGTTTTCGGTTTTCATGAAACATATATACTGAGCCGGGTTACTCTGATTTTTGTTCTTGTTACTGGAAAATAGAACTAGTTTTACCTTTTTTGTCTTAATACATATATATACTGCAATATATATATATATACATATACATATATATATATATGTTGCCGGTTTCATAGAACTATCTACCCTCATTCCTGAGATGTTCATTTTTACCAGATCTTTCATTCCAAAGCAAATGAATAATGAAAATTCACATCTGTTCTTTTAATTAGGGTATTCCTCTCTAGTCCATTTTGCCAGTTTTCACTGGATTTCTATATTGTCTTCATTTCTAGTGGCATTTCCAATTTCCTTTTTCCTATGTACATCTTCTGTCCTGTATATTTCTCTCTGAGAGTTCCTTAAATGAACATGGGCTCAATCTGTTTCTTACTTTGTCACTCACCTAAAACAGTCTCCTTTTCCACTCCATTATTCTTACAAGCATTCAGTGTGGGGAGGTTTGTAGTGTTGCTGATCCCATTGGCTACTTCAGGATCGGTCACACCTCTTCTCCATTCTTCTGTGTCACACTACTTTGCTCATGGATTTTTCATCTCATTTGGGTTTATTTTGTTGATTCCTTTTCAAGACCTTTTTTTTGTTTTTTTGCGGTACGCGGGCCTCTCTCACTGACGTGGCCTCTCCCGCTGCGGAGCACAGGCTTCGGACGTGCAGGCTCAGCGGCCATGGCTCACGGGCCCAGCCGCTCCGCGGCATGTGGGATATTCGCGGACCGGGGCACAAACCCGTGTCCCCTGCATCAGCAGGCAGGCTCTCAACCACTGCGCCACCAGGGGAGCCCTCAAGACCTTTTTGCTGTTATCCTTCCACCCTCACAAATACATACACACACACACACACATACAGAGCCACCACCACCTCTGTGTTCCCCTTTGCCATTCCCTTTGTCACTCAGCATATTTGCATCCTAGCATCAAATACGTAAGTCCTCCATGCTCACTGCAATTCTCTAACTTTCTTCTCTCCTCCTGCCCTCTAATCCAAACCCATGCCATTTTACACGTATCCATTCTCACCTCCTTCTGTCAGGAAAATGTTTCAGTAATGCTCATGAGAACAGACTGTTCATTTACCACTTCAGTGAAAACAAAACCCCCCAAACCACAGTTGAAATCTGAAGACCCAGAATCGACTAGAAACTACTTCTTCATTTAACAAATGTGTGTTGAGTATAGCACTGAACTAACTCCATCTTTGAGAAAAAAAGAACTATCAGATTTGACACCTACCCTCAAGGAACTCTTGCTTCTTTAGAAATCATAAAATCACAAACTAAATGTGATTGCTCCAATGTGTCTGAAATGGGGAAGGGGGGCTTTACCAGCTGAGAGGTCTAAGATTTCTGTCTAATTTGTCCTTTGAATGTTAAAATAGGACAGAGGGGACTTCTCTGGGCAACTGAGAATTTTCATTAAAGATGCAAACGTATTATGGATCCCTACATGAAGTTGCTGCAGACTGAAAAGGAAGGAAATAAAATACATCCAAGTAGGATGCTACGGAGAGAGAATGTAGCTTCTAGAAAAAAAAACAAAAAAACCAAAAAACTAGAACCCAAAGTATACCAGAGCGCTGTAGAAGAGAGAGCAACATACCCAGAATGCACTGACTTAGGACAAAATAGAAGGCTCAGGAATTGCAGGTGAAGAGGCTTTGAATAACCCTTTTTGGTGAAATCAGAGCAGCTGGGCGAACTTCCTTGACCATGGTACAGGTACACAATAGAATATTATTCAGCCATAAAAAAAGAATGAGATCTTGTGCTTTGTAACAACATGAATGGACCTTGAGGGCATTATGCTAAGTGAAATAAGTCACACAGAGAAAGACAAATACCATACGATCTCTCTTACATGTGGAATCTAAAACGCAAAAACAAAATAAAACAGAACAAAAAGTCAGGCTCAAACATACAGAGAAGAGATTGGTAGTTGCCAGAGGCAGTGGGTGAGGGAAATGGGTGGGAAAAAAAATTGTTGACATGTCCTTGACTCTTATGTTTGTATAGTAATAATTTTAACATATGTGATGTGAAAGATTATTCATGGGATAAAACTCCTCTGTGCTTCAGAAGAATTCTCAATAGGACTCATTTGTTTGAACACAGTTACTCTTCATACCTGACATGGAAACCAGGCAAAACTGAAAACTGGTATAAAAAGGGAATTTCTAGCAAAACACAGAACAAATCTTACAAAGACTAAGTTTTCTCTTCCAGAGTTCCCATAGCTCTGGATCTCTCCCACTTCTTTTTTTTTTTTTTTTTCTGTTACTGAAAAATTTGCCTCAATACAGCATCAGCTATAAGATCTTTCAGGAAGATTCTCACAATTAGAAACAATCTGCGAGCAGAAGTACTACTCTGTTTACAGTCTTCTACTGTAATTGAGAAAATAGAAAAAAATGGAATCAACAAACAGAATCTGTGATATCAAAAAATTCGAACATCTCACTGAGATGAAAAGAAAAAAATACATTTAAAGATTTATGATTTGGAAGCAAACAGCATTTGATGTGTCCCTTCAAGAAAAAATAAGTAATGACCATAAAATACAAGATAACATACACAATGGTAATACAATAGTAAAAGGGAGGGGGAAAGTGCTTGTGAAGCAGGAAGAAATTAAAAGGAAGCAGGATGAAATACGGAAAGAAAGTGACATGAAGGACAAGCTTGAGTCACAGAGCCAGAACGCAGCAAAAACACTGAATTTTATGACTGAATCAATATCACACCTGAACTTATTATGACTTCAGAATAAGCTTTAATATCTGGTTGAGTTATTCATTTTTCAATATTCTTTTTTAAATTTATTTTTATCTTTTAAAATTAATTTTTATTGGAATATAGTTGCTTTACAATGTTGTGTTAGTTTCTACTGCACAGTAAAATGAATCGGACATACATATACATATATCCCCTCCTTTTTGGATTTCCTTCCCATTCAGGTCACCACAGTGCATTAAGTAGAGTTCTTTTTTTAAAACTTAAAAATATTTTTGTATTTTCTTCCTTTTGATAAAATGTTTTATGATATGACAAATAAAAACACTGCTGTAATTTTATACATACAAAATATTAATTATTATATTTGAAGAGAATTTATATTTTTACTTGCAACTTGGTATGTATTTCGATTTAAGCCTTATTTTTTTTTGTCCACTGACTGAATTGTGTAACTTTTTTCATGTCGGTCTGACACATTTTAATTAAATATATTCCTCTGTACTGCAGTCTTTTACCTTTTATTTAGGACCCTAAAGCAAAACTCTCTTAAAGGTGAAACACTAAAGCTATTCATGTTAATGTCAGGATGACCTCATCATCTTTATAGTGCACTTTGTGTACTATAAAGATGCACAAAGTGAGCTATATAGTGCACAAAGTATACTATAAAGATGATGTTTAGTTTATTAACTAATAAACTAACTAAACTATAGTTTAGTTTATTGAACTGAGTTCCATAAAGCAGTGTAAAAACATATTTAAAATAAGAAAATCAATTTATAATGATGAGCAGAGTCTTAGAATTCTACCTTCAAAAAAATCAAAATTTCATCTCAGTTTCTTCCATAAGAACTTTAGGTTTTACTATACAGCATCTCAGGATTAGAACTGAGTAATGTGAAATTGTACCTGTGACCTGCAGCAGTTATATGGAGTGGCTTTTCTGGAAATTGCCCACCCTTGAATAATGCTTTTCTGTGCACTTTAAGCAAGCAGTGTGCTAGTCTAACAGGAGGCATGGGTGGCCAACAGGGAAGGACAGAGACTGGGAGAAATGGACCAGGAACACACAGCAGAGGTCCCCAGTTAATTAGAAATAGAGCCTGGATTCAAACCTATGTCCCCAACTTCCATCATGGAGTTTCTTCAGCTACACCTTTGAAGTCAAGTTTAGAGAATGGTTGGATATGAAGTCTGGGAAGAAAGAAGAATCAAAGATGACTCTAAGACTTGAGACTGGAAAAAGGATGGTACTGCTGTCATAATTACGAGCATCAGGACGTAGTCCTTACTAGAGTTCCCTGGTGAGAAGGTTTAGCTGTCACTAGGTAGTAAACAGGCTCAGATCTTAGAGAAGGGACTTGTCTGTGCCTGGGACAAGCTCTTCTCAGAAAGCCAAGCTGGCTTAAAAGCTTACATATCAGAGTGCAGGGATTGTTGGAATGTTGGGGAGCAAGCCTGTGCAGATATTAGGGAGCCCAAAGGCAAAACAATCCACAGGAATGATCAGCCTGCTCTGTAACGAGCAAAGTCTGTGAAAGAATCAGAAAGAAAGGGGCTACTGAGAACATTATGGTATATGTATAATATATAACAAGAATGGTTCTGTGTAATTTCTGGGACATAAAGCAATAGTTTGGGAATTTTTGTACCAGTAAATAAGTGTATTGCTATTAAAATACACTTTTGGATCATTAGCAGAAATCAACGATTGTCATGGCACAAGTAACATGTCTCATCTCAATGACTGAGATGATCAACGGGCAAGATGTGATCCCATAAGGGCAGGCAGATAAGAACTGAAGTGGTCTGAACACATATGAGGCCCTTTCCCGTCAATTTGTGAAGTCACTACTAAATTACTCTAAATTCTCCCACAAAAAGTGGTTCAAAGCATAAGTGAGAAGGAAAGTTGGGTTGGGGGGGGGACAAGGTATTTATAAGGGAGTAATTAGAAGTTAGTTTGGAGGGTAGTTATTTGAGATATATTCAAAGTATCTATATTAGGTATGTTCTAACCCCCCCCCCCCGAAAAGCCCTTGCATCTCTGTGCAATTCAACGACTCAGAAAGCAGAAAAGTTGCCTAGACTCTAGGTAACCAGTAAAACTGTTAGCAGCAACCGTACAAGTAAAGTGTCTGTGGTGGGTCCCAGCTGGGCTGCCTCAGTGCCCAGAGACTTGAACAAAATGCCTCTACTGCCCGGTGGAAAGTGTTTGGTCCTCTCTATGGAATTACACTGACTCCCTCTGTAAGAAGAAAAATGGCAGCAGTGAACAGAACTGTGCACCACTGAGGATATGATCAGGAATATATATGGAAACCAGTTACAAAGACTTCTGGCATCTTTCAAAATTCAGGAGAAACAATGAGGGTCAGGCTTTCTGAGTAATTAAAAATACCTATGAATCAGACAGCACAAATGTCAGCAATTTTTCTATGTTGCATTGCTTTGAATCTCTTTGAATTACTATCATTCGGACATATTTAGGGAACAGAAAACCTTCACAGCCAATAAAATTGGTAAAAAGATTTTAGAAATCACTGTACACCTTTCTTTTGTGCCCTTCAAAAAAAGACATATTCCAATATCTGATTCCAGTGATTGTGATCTGTGGCAAAAATAAAGAAAATAAAATTATGTTAAAATAAGATAGTGAAGAAACAAAAATTTCATGAAAGGTTTTTCTTAGACTTTGAAACTAGCCAGTCCCCAATATGCAGGGTGTATACCATGGTCCTACAGAAAGGGTGCTTGTCACAATATTTTATAGTAGGCTTTTTAAAGATGGAAACCTACATAAGCACCTGTATTTAAGGATACAAGACAAAAACATGATTTTAACCGTGGGGGAATCTTTCTAAATTATTCTGAACAAAATTGCTCACCAACTTATACTGCCACGTGGTTTTCTTGGAGCAGTCAAGACATTTGGTCACTCATGTGCCTTTGCACATCATAGTACCATATAGAAGAATTTAGCTGATTGGGTCTTTTGAAAGTTATGGTAAAAATAAATATGATTCAAATGAAACAGTTTGGTGGACAGGGCTCTGTGGAAATAGCCATTAGGGTGGTGATCAAGAGATTCAAAATTAAATCAGAGAATTCTTTGTAGTCCAGTGGTTAGGACTCTGCCCTTCCACTGCAGAGGGCCTGGGTGCAATCCCTGGTTGGGGAACTAAGATCCTGCAAGGCATGTGATACAGCCAAAAATTTTTTTTTTAATTTTTAAATGTTTTTAAATTAAAAAATAAAAACAGGGCTTCCCTGGTGGCGCAGAGGTTGAGAGTCCGCCTGTCGATGCAGGGGACACGGGTTCGTGCCCCGGTCCGGGAAGATCCCACATGCCGCGGAGCGGCTGGGCCCGTGAGCTATGGCCACTGAGCCTGCGTGTCCGGAGCCTGTGCTCCGCAACAGGAGAGGCCACAACAGTTGAGAGGCCCGCGTACCGCAAAAAAAACCAAAACAAAATAAAATAAAAACAAAAATGGCGTACTAATTCCCTTGGTCTAAAAAAAAATTGAGTTCAATTCAGGAAACATTTGCTAGTTTTATATGTAATGATTTAGAGGTGTTCTAAATCTGGGGAGATAGAATGAGACATGTTTCTTTCTGTCAAAGTCTTCACAGACTAGAGGTAAAGCCAAGACTATAACTCCGTAACAAAGGTATATGTCACAGTGCCATAGACATGAAATCCTCCAAAGAAAATTCCCAGTGACCAGGGAACCTCTGGGCAGAAGGCCTCCAGAGGAGGTAGCATTTGAAGAAGTCCCTTGATGGAAAGGGATGGGAGAGAGAGCAAAGAGAACAGAAAATGTGTGTACTTGGAAAGGCAGGGAATCAAATGGGATGGACACAGAGGGGCCACGTGGGAAATAAGTGTGAGAAGAGCATTTGGGGCTGATTGTGTAGGGCTATTAAGCTCTAAGCCAAGGGCCGGCACTTTGTTCTGTAGGCAACAAAGGGACAGCACAGGCTTTCTAGAGGAAGAGCAATGTGATTAGATCTGTATTTCAGGCCAAGCATTCAGGCGGCCATATGTGGGGTGGACAGCAGCCAGGAGTGACTGCCTCAGGAGGCCAGTTCCAGAAATTGCTACAAGATTCCAGGTAAGAGGATATGAGAGCAGCGGGAACAGTAAGTGGGGTATGGCCAGAGGGAAATGAAATGAGGCAAGGGGTAGAGAGTCAGGTGACAAGCTAGAAACAACAGGACTTGGAGACCTTGTTGCTATAGGGATAAGGGGAAGGTGTGGAAGTGAAGATGCCTGAATTTATTCTCTTTACTTCTTATTTGGAAGTGATTTCAGACTTATAGAAAAGTTGTAAAAAATATATATATATAGTATAAAGAATTCCCGGGCTTCCCTGGTGGCGCAGTGGTTGAGAGTCCGCCTGCCGATGCAGGGAACACGGGTTCGTGCCCCGGTCCGGGAAGATCCCACATGCTGCAGAGCGGCTGGGCCCGTGAGCCATGGCTGCTGAGCCTGCGCATCTGGAGCCTGTGCTCCACAACGGGAGAGGCCACAGCAGTGAGAGGCCGCATACAGCAAAAAAAAAAAAAAAAAAAAAAAAAAGAATTCCTAAGTCCCCTCACCCAGAATTCCCAAATGCTGCATTTTTATCATTCTCTCTCTCCCTCTTTATTTCCTTACACATATCATTTTTTTCTGAAAAACAAAATTCCTGACCTCCAAATACCAAAGATGATGAAGTTCTGAGCTTTCTGGTATTGCAAAACTTGTGACAAAAAGTAATCTAGAGTGTGAATATGAAAAAAGAGAGGCAGGGTGTGTTGGGAGCCACACAATGCAAAGAGACTAGGAAGGAACACAAAAATGTCCTGCAAACCTTTTCCTAATGTTTATCTCACCAGTAGGTGTTCCTCTTCTGATTAGAAAGGTTACCCTCTTCTAGCAAGTGTACAACTCTGAAAGGGTCACAGGCAGAGCAGAGACTGGGACGAAGGAGCACTCGCTTCCCCAGCTGGTTCAGCCAAATGCATACTGGTGACCAGATACTGCAGCAGATCAAACTAGACATTAACCTAGATATTACTCCCTCCCCCTACTCTGAATCTTTCATTCATTCATTCACTCAACAAGTAGTAAGGGCTTAATATGTCAGACACTTTTCTACAAACTGGAAATTCAACAGTGAGCAAAACTAAGTCCCATGCTTTAATGAAACTTATGTGCGTAGTGGGGATAAAGAGACAATAAACAAACAAATATGCATCATGAGATGATAAGGTTTATGAAGAACAGCTGAGCAAGGTTAAAAGGTAAAGAGTGTCAGTCCAGGTTTAGGGAGCTACCTTAGATTAGGAGGTCAGGAAGGGCTTCTCTGATAAAGTGGTATCTGAGCAGAGACCAACTGAAAAGTGGGAATGAGCCATGGAGATACCTGTATAAGGAGAGCATTTCCAAGAGAAGGACAAGAGAGAATAAAGGTACTGAACTGGGAGCATGGTTAGTGGCCTGGGCAATGCCAAGGAGACTTCTATTAAATTGGATATAAACTTAAAGCAACTATCAAAACACAAAAACAAAGAATTCTAGTTAATAAGCCAACAGAGGATATTAAATGGAAACATAAAAAATGCTCAAATCCAAAGAAGGCAGAATAAGAGGAAAAGAGGAACCAAGGGACATGGCACAGATAGACAGCAAATACAGTATCCCCTGCTTTTCACAATTTCAATTTATGCCACTTCACTTTTCAAAGCCCTATGATAGTACCTGTTTTTGCTAGCCAAAAGAAATCCAAAGAGGATTTTCACTTTTATGAAAAAAGATAATTGCTTCCTTGCTTCACACTATTTTGGCTTACAAAAGTTTTCACAGGAATGCTCTACTTTTGGATTGTGGGGAAAACCTGTAGTGAGATAAAAAGCTCAAACATAATCATATCAGTAATCACATTAAATATAAATGGTCTAAACACTGGATTAAAAGGCAGAGATAGTTATAGTGGACAAACCCCAACAATGGTCTGCCTATAAAAAACACATTTTAAATAAAAAGACACAAATTGATTAAAAGCAAACGAGTGAAAAAAAACATAGTCTGAAATCTAATAAAAAGAAAGCTGGACTGGCTACATTAATATCAGACAAAGTAGGTTCCAGAAGAAAGATTATTTTGCAGGATAAAGAAGGTCATTTCATAAAGAGTAAAGAATAAGGGATCAGTTCATCAAGAGGACAGTAATCCTGACTTAAACCCCTAATAAGAGAGCTTTAAAATCCATGAAGCAAAGACTGATAGAACTGCAGGAATAAATACAGAGATCCACAGTATCATCAGATATTTTACTACCTCTCTCACAATAACTGCTGGAAGAAGTATAAGTTGGACAAGAATACAGTAGAGTTGGACAAAATCAACTAAGTTGACCTAATTGACATTTAGAGAATTCTCTACACGAAAACAGTCAAAACCACATTCTTCTCAATTACACACAGAACATTTACCTACACTGGATATACACCTCATTTGCATTACTCGCAAGAGCATTCAATGATCAACATGGTATCCTTCCCACTCTGGCCCACAATGAGCCATCTGCCTTCTAACGTCTTCTTTTCTTTTTAGTTTCATGGATAAAAACAAACATAAGCATAAAGTTTCTATTCTGCTAAGAAAAATCCATGGGCCAGACCATAAACTAAAGCTCAGTCCACCCATCTTATTCTCCTGGTCTACTTGTTTGGTTAGCCAACAAAACATGGCTCACTTTGCTTCTCCACTCTAAAGTATTCTGTTCACCCTTAAATCAACTCCAAGTCAAACTTTGAGTTTGCACCACATTGCTATGCTTGAAGAATTTTTAATATTCACTACCATGGGGTTGCAATAGACACCACTCATTTGAAATAATCATATTTAACACCATTAAGTTAATGAAAATGCCATCTAGTTGTAGGGCTCCCAGATTTAGCAAATGAAAGCACAGAACAGAAGCCCAGTTAAATTTGAATTTCAGATAAACAACAAGTAATTTTTTAGTGTAGTCATGTCCCAAATTTTGCATGGGGTACGTGTATTTTAGATCACCTGGAAACATCAGTTCAGGAGCACATGGTAAAATCTTGTAGTGAAGGATTAGAAGGCCACAGTGCCTATATGTGGTGGGAAGTGAATAACTATGGGATCCCAAGCAAAACAAAAACAGAAGAGAGTGACCACAAGAAGCACAGAATCTGTGCAACCAAGATCTGATACAGGAATAACCTCTCTGACTTCCCCCAAGAGGTGGCTGTTTGGGGAGCATGAACACTGGTACAATGAGCCAGAGTGCAGCCCATGAAGCCTACATGCTACTGTACCACATCTGTCTGGAATCTTTCTTCTGCTTCTACGTGCGGTAATTAAAATAATGCAGCTACTGCTATTTTTATGGCTGTATATTGCTCTGACTTTCAAAATGAAAGCTTTAATCTATAATCGCATACCAAGGCTCTTGAGTAAAGGATACAGTCTTTATTCATAAAGCCCTTCCCTCAAGTAACCGCTCTGCATGGGTTAGATTAAGCGAGAGAGGGAAAAGGAGGGGGACAAAGGAGGAGGAAGCAAGAGAGGAAATATGAATAAAATTGCTTTTGCTAATAATGAACTTGTAGTTATACGAGGCAAGGAAAATGGATATGCTTTAAGAATTCCTCAGGGCTACGGCAATCCTTATTCCTACATTTTCAACCTCTAATTTGAGCTCTTTCTTATAAAAAGAATAAAGCCATACAGTCTTAGAATAGCAGTAGGCTAGCATAGCTTTGCACACAGTACACTGACTGCAACAACCAATCCTGTTGAAAACGGAGACATCAAAACATCAATGGGGGCTTCCCTGGTGGCGCAGTGGTTAAGAATCCACCTGCCAATGCAGGGGACATGGGTTCGAGCCCTGGTCCGGGAAGATGCTGCGGAGCAACTAAGCCCATGTGCCACAACTACTGAGCCTGTGCTCTAGAGCACGTGAGCCACAACTACTGAGCCCGTGAGCCACAACTACTGAGCCCACGTGCCTGGAGCCCGTACTCCGCAACAAGAGAAGCCACTGCAACGAGAAGCCCGTGCACCACAACGAAGAGTAGCCCCCGCTAGCCGAAACTAGAGAAAGCCCACGCGCAGCAACAAAGACCCGACACAGCCAAAAATAAAATAAATAAAATTTAAAAAAACCCAAAAGACATCAGTGGATCCCTATCTTCAGACAAGACTATTCCTATCTTGCTCAGGCCAAAGAGAATTGATTCTAATTTGGGGGGCGGGACAGGAGAAATTCTTAGGGGAATGAGACTACACATCTTGTTTGCTAAATTATTTTAGTCTTTCCTGCCAAAATAAGCAGGATGTTCTTCCCTATAACTGACCCCAATAACTCCTATTGTAGTTCAGGTTGACATCCTTTGAGACCTATTAATATGGTCCATGGAGAAAAAGAAGAGCTAGTTACTCTCTTATGGACAGTCCTCATTCAGGCACTGAAAAATCCTGACTAAATAACTCCATCAGCCTTCTCCCAGATTTAATCATTTCAGGTCTTATTAATCAGCCCTATTTTTCAAGCCTTTGTTCATTTTTCATCATTAGTTACACTGTTGCATAAAGATCAGGGCATAAACCCTTTGAAAGAGTGAAAAACTCAAATAATTCATTCCAACAAATGAAATGCTAATGCTGTTGCTATGCAGCAGCGCTGGGTTCATTAGATGCCTTTGCTAGTTGTACCATCTGCAGTTCTCCTCCTTTTATCCCACCAGCTTTGGAACATTTTAAAGGGTGGAATGTGTCATCACCCATTTATTGTGACTAAATACCACATCACATCTCTGTTTTCTATAAGACAAAACAAAGCTTGTCGCAATTGGACTAATAGCTCTTAATGAGGTTTATGTTCTTTACGATTTTTTAAAACATTCTTCTAAGAGACACATTTTCAATTTGAGTAACTGTTTAATTAATGACTATAAAGCAATTTGGTGATACACGAATAGCATTTAGCACACATTCTAAATAATCATGACTGCTATTCTGGGCCAAATGCACTGAATTTTCAATGTAAGAGGCATGTCAATAAAATAATTTCTGGTAAGCTTCATCAAGACTCTGGGAAAACTTGTAACATATAGCAAACAGGTAAGTTTGCCCTTTTACACTCTTATTACCCACCTATGTGTTCTCTACTCACCTCCTGAACTGTGCCCTCCAACCCATAATAGGCACTCAGAGTTTTCCTGCCCCTTCTGGGTGTCAGGACTCCTCCAACTGCACCATCTGTCTCCACCCTATCACCACCCCATGACTGATACTGCTTGCTCTGGGACAGCAACTCAGATATTTGCCAAAATCTACCTTTCCTATAATCTTTTCCCCAAAGGCTCTTCCCTGCCAGGTGTTGAATAACTAGTCCAATAAATTCACCTGCTCCAATGACTTTTAAATTCTTTAGGTGAAAATACTATAATCTGAGAGAGTAATTTTTTTGTTTTTGTTTTTTAAAGGTTTGCTATAATTATTTTAATAAAATATTTTCCTGGAAGACATCTTTCCCAGAAACATTTTAGCATTCTATCACACAAATGATGATTGTTTTGAGGGATCCAGATCAAAGTTCATTCAAAGCAAAGATTCTTTATGAATAATAAGTAATATAAATAAAAAATGACCACTTCAATTTTTTCTATTTCCATTCATTTTGCCAAGCCACTTATTCAATAGCTACCTAAAGTTTATAACTAGGCATTTGCTCAAACTTCTCCACCTGATAAGGTGACTAAGTTCTGTCAAAACTTTCCCCGGTGGTATATGCCCAAAGAAATGGTACTGGTCCATCTTATCCAGTTAAATCAAAATTTCCCTTTAAACTTAGGGCTTTATAACTGATGGCTTCCAAATTGTATGTTTAGCAAATATAAAAGAATCCCTCTTCAGTGGTCTGCTGGAGCAGGCTGGCATCAACTGGTAACAGGTGATTGTAAGCACCTCTGAGAGCGTAATTTAATGGTGGGGGGGTATCCTTTGACCATTAAAAGGAATATTGGGTGCTAGGTTTTTTAAAACTTGTCTCATGAATCCACAAATTTATCCTCATTTCCATCTTTTCCATAGCTTCCTCACACACTATAGGTATTACCTTAGCACTGTCCAGAGTGACCTTACATATGGATAGGTAAATTTCCTCTTCCTTCAGTTGAATGTACTGTATTATTTATTCATTAACATTGAAGTCACAGCCAACACACTTTAACTCATGCCTTAACAAAGCTATCTAACACACCTATTTTCTTGGTAAGGTACATCACAGCCTTCTTGCACATAGGAACACGAGGCAACACTTCAGCATTATGTTTAGGGCCATTTTAAACAGCAAAACACACACCAAAAAACACACAAAAACATGATAAAACTTGCCTCCAAACAGACCACCAAAAGGACACTTGTTTATTTTATGAGAGCTGAAACAGGAAGGTAGAGTACTGCCTTGCTCAGCCTCAGCTAAGAGGAACAGGCACATTGGGCAACTCACATTATTTGCAGTTCCACAACCTCAAAGCCTCACAAGCGTTGATTTTGGGGGTAATATGCATCAAAAATAACAAAATGTTTAGGTATAATTTTAACTAAGTAGGTGAAAGATCTGTACACCAAAAACTATGAAACATTGATGGGATAAATTAAAGTAGACACAAATATATGGAAAGGTATTCAGTGTGCATGGAATAAAAGATTTAATATTGTTAAAACGTCCATACTATCCAAAGTGATCTACAGAGCCAAGGTAATTCCTATCAAAATTCCAAGGGCATTTTTCACAGAAATAGAAAAATCAATCCTCAAGTAATCTTGACCAAGAAGAACAAAACTGAAGGCATTATATTTCCTGATTCAAATTATATTAGAAAGCTACAGAAATCAAAACAATATGGTATTGGCATACAAACAGACATAAAGACAGATGGAACAGAAGAGCCCAGAATTAAACCTACGCATATTTGGTCAACTAATTTTTGACAAGAGTGCCAAGAATGCACAATGAGGAAAGGATAATGTCTTCATCAAATGATACTGGGAAAACTGGATATCCACATGAAAAGAATGAAATGGACCCTTATCTTACACGATACACAAAAATCAACCCAAAATGGATCAAAGACTTAAAACCTGAAACCATGAAACTTCTAGAATAAAACATAGGGGTAAAGCTCTTTGATACTGGTCTTGACAATGATTTTAAAATGGACAAAAGACCTGAATAGACATTTCTCCAAAGAATACATAAAAAGGCCAAGAAGTATACAAAAAGGTGCTCAATATCAGTAATCATCAGGGAAATGTAAATCAAAACCATAATAAGGTGTCAAGATGTTAAGATGGCCATTATTAAGATGGCCATTATTTTTTAAAAACACAAGAGATGACAAGTGTTGGCAAGGATATAGGGAAAAGGGAACTCTTAGACACTATTGGTAGAAATGTAAATTGGTACAGCCATTATGGAAAATAGTATGCAGTTGCCTCAATAATTTAAAAATAGAAATATTGTATGGTCCAGCAACCTCACTTCTGGATATACATCCAAAGGAATTGAAAGCAGGGTCTTGAAGAGATATCTACACTCCCATGTTCTTTGCAGCATTATTCACAATACCCAAGATATGGAAACAACCTAAGGGTCCATCAGTGGATGAATAAAGAATATGCAGTATATATATGAAATGGAATATTATTCAGTCATGAGAAAGAAAGGAATATTGCCACCTTCAAAAACATGGGTGAATGTGGAGGGCATTATGTTAAATGAAATAAACCAGACAGAAATAATGTATGATCTCACTTATATACGGAATCTAAAAGAGACACTCATAGAAGCAGAGGGTAGAATCAGGGGTTACCAGGGGCTGGGGCAAACGAGCAATGGGGAGGTGAAGGTTGAAGGGTAGGAAGTTTCAGTTATACAAGTTCTGGAGATCTACCATACAGCACAGTGCCTATAGCTAACAATGTTGTACTGTATACTTAAAGTTGCTAAGAGGGTAGATCTCACGTTAAGTGTTCTTACAAAACAACAATAACAAAGAGGGCAGAAGGAAACTTTGGGAGGTGATAGATATGATAGATACCTTGATGGTCTCAATGGTAGTGATGATATCACAGGTGTATACTCATCTCTAAACTCATCTAGATGTATACATTAAATACAGACAGCTTTTTATATGTTAATCATACCTCAAAAATGGTTTAAAAAAGAAATACCTTTAGTGAATAAATGAGTTTGGAAATTCAGAACCCATGAATAATGAGGACTGACTGCATTATCTTCATTGAATGGATGAAGAAACAGAGGTAGACAGGGTAAGTAATTTGCTTAACTTTCTGGATCCAAATCCTATGTATAAACTATTATGTCACAGCATTTTCCATATGACTTTTGCACTTTCCTATTGAGTGATATCTTTTGTCCAGTGTTGGTAAAAAGTGAAAACAAACATTGGATATCCCCAATTTATGTACCATGGAACACTGATTTCTTCACTTAGAGATGCATTCTATGCCCATCCTTCTCTACATAACAGAGGAAATCTGTCTTCTGATGAATCTAAACTGCTAAAATTCAGAATTGGTGTTGAAATGAATTAGAGGGTTTGGAGTCACAACTTTGGTTTTTAAATCAGCTCCTCTCTATACTAGCTGTGTGACCCAAACACTCTCATTATCCTCTGGAAAACAGTAATTGTAATGCTAATTTCATTGGACTATCCTCAGAATTAAATGAGATAATATAAGGAATCTAGCTCATAGCAAGTGCTTGAAAATTAGCATGTATACTCTTCAGTATTTGTTTTTTTGGAAGCTCCCAGAACCTGTTCTATAAAAGGACTTTTTTTTTTTTTACATCTTTATTGGAGTATAATTGCTTTACAATGGTGTGTTAGTTTCTGCTTTATAACAAAGTGAATCAGTTATACATACACATATGTTCCCATATGTCTTCCCTCTTGCATCTCCCTCCCTCCCACACTCCCTATCCCACCCCTCTAGGTGGTCACAAAGCACCGAGCTGATCTCCCTGTGCTATGCGGCTGCTTCCCACTAGCTATCTATTTTACGTTTGGTAGTGGATATATGTCCATGCCACTCCGACTTTGTCACAGCTTCCCCTTCCCCTTCCCCATATCCTCAAGTCCATTTTCTAGTAGGTCTGTGTCTTTATTCCTGTCTTACCCCTAGGTTCTTCATGACATTTTTCTTAAATTCCATATATATGTGTTAGCATATGGTATTTGTCTTTCTCTTTCTGACTTACTTCACTCTGTATAACAGACTCTAGGTCCATCCACCTCATTACAAATAGCTCAATTTCGTTTCTTTTTATGACTGAGTAATATTCCATTGTATATATGTGCCACATCTTCTTTATCCATTCATCCAATGATGGGCACTTAGGTTGTTTCCATCTCTGGGCTATTGTAAATAGAGCTGCAATGAACATTTTGGTACATGACTCTTTCTGAATTATGGTTTTCTCAGGGTATGTGCCCAGTAGTGGGATTGCTGGATCATATGGTAGTTCTATTTGTGGTTTTTAAAGGAACCTCCATACTGTTCTCCATAGTGGCTGTACCAATTCACATTCCCACCAGCAGTGCAAGAGTGTTCCCTTTCACTTGGATTCCGCACACAGGTTCTTAAAAAAAGCAGAAACAACTGTCCATGACTATAAGAACAGCCACACTGCCTTGCCCTGCAAAAATCTAGAGCTCAATTCTAGCTGTCAAGGGTAATATAGATGTGATACGTATATAGTGGCTCAAAGGTGGAGATTCCAATATTCCATCATCAAACACAGCTTGAAAACGAACCCAACCCCACTTAGGATTAAAGCTAAGTCTGCCGTGAAAAGTTGTTTCCAAACTTCCACCTCTTTAAAAAACGCTTGTGTTTTGATTTTCAATTCTAGTTCAGAAATCACTCCATCTGCTCTGACCAATCAGAATGCACAAGAAGCACTGAATTTAGTTTATTTATATATATAATACCAGAGGATGTGTTAATGTAAAAATGAAATAAGGTTCGAAATAATGCAAGGGAAAAGATGGAAAGATTTCATGAATACTTCTCTAAACCCAGAGGGTTTGGGGGAGATGAGAGACTCAAGGACCTTGAAAAGAAAGGCAACAATAGCCTCTTAACGTGATGCCTAAGAAATTTTTACTTCTTGGCAGGCAAGGTTAAAAATAACAACAATTATGCTGGTTTAAAGTACGAACCAACTAGACAAGGAAAGATACCTACATCGGCTGCTTTACCCACGTCTTCTGCATAATAGAAAGATCATAAGGAGTAAGACATGGATTTGAATTGCCACTCCTTTATTTATTATGTGACATAGGCAAGTTATCTGATCTCACTGAGCCCAAGGTTTTATTTATAAAACTGGTGGGAATAATATCAGTTGCACAGCATTGTTGCAAAGGCTAAAATTAGAGGGACTTCCCTGGCAGTTCAGTGGTTAGAACTCCATGCTTCCACTGCAGGGGTCTCAGGTTCAATCCCTGGTTGGGAAACTAATATTCTGCAAGCTGCAGAGCATGGCCAAAAAGAAAAAAAAAGAAAAAATTAGAACATACGTGTGATACTGAGTGATGTAAGTCAGAGGAGGACAAATAACGTATGACACTGCTTATATGTGGAATCTAAAAAAAATGGTACAAATGAACTTATCTACAAAACAGAAACAGAGTCACAGGTGTAGAAAACAATCTTATGTTGACTAAGGGGGGAAGGGGGGAGGGGGAAGTTGGGAGATTGGGACAGGCACATATACACTACTATATATAAAACAGATAACTAATAAGGACCTCCTGTATAGCACAGGGAACTGTACTCAAAACTCTGTAATGACCTATATGGGAAAGAATCTAAAAAAACAGTGGGTATGTGAATATGTATACCTGATTCACTTTGCTTTACTCGTGAAACTAACACAAAATTGTAAATCAACTATACGCCAAAATTTTTTTTTTAAAAACAGAATTTTACATGTGAAATTTCCCACCACAGAGGTCTTAATAAATCTTAATTGTGTTCTTTCTAAAATGAAGAATTGTTGACTGTCAATATACATTTGAAAAAGATCTACAATAACAAACCCAAAACAATTAAGAAATGGTAATAGGAACATACATAACGATAATTACCTTAAAGGTAAATGGGTTAAGTGCTTCAACCAAAAGACATAGATTGGCTGAACGGATACAAAATCAAGACCCATATATATGCTGTCTACAAGAGACCAACTTAAGATCTAGGGACACATACCAACTGAAAGTAAGGGGAAGTAAAAAGATATTCCAAGCAAATGGAATTCAAAAGAAAGCTGGAGTAGCAATTCTCATATCAAACAAAATAGACTTTAAAATAAACACTACTACAAGAGACAAAGAAGGACACTACATAATGATCAAGGGATCAATCCGAGAAGATATAGCAATTGCACATATTTATGCACCCAACATAGGAGCACCTCAATACATAAGGCAAATGCTAACAGCCATAAAAGGGGAAATCGACAGTAACATAATCATAAGAGGGGACTTAAACATCCCACTTTCACCAATGCACAGATCATCCAAAATGAGAATAAATAAGGAAACACAAGCTTTAAAAGATACATTAAACAAGATGGACTCAATTGATATTTATAGGACATTCAATCCAAGAAAAACAAAATGAACTTTCTTCTCAAGTGCTCATGGAACATTCTCCAGGATAGATCATAACTTGGATCACAAATCAAGCCTTGGTAAATGTAGAAAATTGAAACCATATCAAGTATCTTTTCCAACCACAATGCTATGAGACTAGATATCAATTACAGGGGGAAAAAAACTGTAAAAAATACAAACACATGGAACCTAGACAATACATTACTAAAAAACCAAGAGATCACTGAAGAAATCAAAGAGGAAATTTTTAAAAACCTAGAAACAAATAACAGTGAAAACACAACAACCCAAAACCTATGGGATGCAGCAAAAGCAGTTCTAATAGGGAAGTTTATAGCAATACAATCCTACCTCAAGAAATAAGAAACATCTCAAATAAACAACCTAACCTTACATCTAAAGCAATTAGAGACAGGAGAACAAAAAAACCCCAAGGTTAGCAGAAGAAAACAAATCATAAAGATCAGATCAGAAATAAATGAAAAAGAAATGAAGGAAACAACAGCAAAGATCAATAAAACTAAAAGCTGGCTCTTTGAGAAGATAAAATTGATAAACCATTAGCCAGACTCATCAAGGAAAAAAGAGAGAAGACTCAAATCAATGGAACTAGAAATGAAAAAGGAGAAGTAACAACTGACACTGCAGAGATACAAAGGATGATGAGATTACTACAAGCAACTATATGACAATAAAAAGGACAACCTGGAAGAAATGGAAAACTTCTTAGAAAAGCACAACCTTCTGAGACGGAACCAGGAAGAAACAGAAAATATAAACACACCAATCACAAGCACTGAATTTGAGACTGTGATTAAATATCTTCCAACAAACAAAAGCCCAGGACCAGATGGCTTCACAGGTGAATTCTATCAAACACTTAGGGAAGAGCTAACACCTATCCTTCTCAAACTCTTCCAAAATACAGCAGAGAGAGGAACACTCCCTAACTCATTCTACGAGGCCACTATCCCCCTGATACCAAAACCAGATAAAGATGTCACAAAGAAAACGACAGGCCAATATCAGTGAACATAGATGCAAAAATGCTCAACAAAATACTAGCAAACAGAATCCAACAGCACATTAAAAGGATAATACACTATGATCAAGGGGGGTTTAATCCCAGGAATGCAAGGATTCTTCATTATATGCAAATCAATCAATGTGATAAACCATATTAACAAATTGAAGGATAAAAACCATACGATCATCTCAACAGATGCAGAAAAAGCTATTGACAAAAGCTATCGGCCCTCCAGAAAGCAGGCATAGAGGGGACTTACCTCAACACAATAGAGGCCATATATGACAAACCTACAGCCAACATCATTCTCAATGGTGAAAAACTGAAAACATTTCCTCTAAGATCAGGAGCAAGACAAGGTTGTCCACTCTCACCACTATTATTTGACATAGTTTTGGAAGTTTTAGCCACAGCAAGCGGAGACGAAAAAGAAATAAAAGGAATGCAAATCGGAAAGAAGTAAAACTGTCACTGTTTGCAGATGACATGATACTATACATAAAGAATCCTAAAGATGCTACCAGAAAACTACTAGAAGTAATCAGTGAATTTAGTAAAGTAGCAGGATACAAAATTAATGCACAGAAACCTCTTGCATTCCTATACACTAATGATGAAAAATCTGAAAGAGAAATTAAGGAAACACTCCCATTTACCATTCCAACAAAAAGAATAAAATACCTAGGAATAAACCTACCGAAGGAGACAAAAGACCTGTATGCAGAAAACTATAAGGCACTGATGAAAGAAATTAAAAATGATACAAACAGATGGAGTGATATACCATGTTCTTGGATTGGAAGGATCAACATTGTGAAAGTGACTATACTACCCAAAGCAATGTACAGATTTAATGCAATTCCTATCAAACTACCACGGGCATTTTTCACAGAACTAGAACAAAAGATTTCACAATTTGTATGGAAACACAGAAGACCCCGAATACCCAAAGCAATCTTGAGAAAGAAAAACAGAGCTGGAGGAATCAGGCTCCTGGACTTCAGACTATACTACCAAGCTACAGTAATCAAGACAGTATAGTACTGGCACAAAAACAGAAATATAGATCAATGGAACAGGATAGAAAGCCCAGAGATAAACCCACACACATATGGTCACCTTATTTTTGATAAAGGAGGCAAGAATATACAATGGAGGAAAGACAGACTCTTCAATAAGTGGTGCTGGGAAAACTGGACAGCTACATGTAAAAGAATGAAATTAGGATAGGGAGGGTGGGAGGGAGGGAGACACAAGAGGGAAGAGATATGGGAACATATGTATATGTATAACTGATTCACTTTGTTATAAAGCAGAAACTAACACACCATTGTAAAGCAATTATACTCCAATAAATATGTTAAAAAATACATACATACATTTGAGATGAATCTTTTTTATAAAAGCATTTCAATCATTCATTCAACTTTTACTGACCATCTTCTGTGTGTCAGGTACTGTGCTAAACAGTCTAAGTCAGAAATCCTTGATCCTTGTGTGTTGGGGGGCTTGGGAGGAGGGGTGTTGGGGGAGAGGAAACATGATACTATCCATGGATGTCTCTTCAGACTTATATAAATCTTGTACTTTTCTATGCCCTGAATTTGCCATATTAGCAAAGACTCCACTCTTACAATAATCTCAAAAGGAGATCAAATATTACTTTTTCCATAAACCTTTCTTTCATCATCCCAAACAGAAGTGTTTTGTTTTGTTTTGTTTGGCCACACTGCACGGCATGTGGGATCTTAGTTCCCCAACCAGGGATCGAACCCATGCCCCCTGCAGTGGAAGCACAGTCTTAACCACTAGAGCACCAAGAAAGTCCCAGAAGTGTTCTTTTTATACTCCAAGTTCTTACTACATCTCTTCTTTATTCACTTAACAAGAAATAATGTATTTACTTTTTCATTTGATAAAACTTTCTTGGACTCCTACTCTAGGTGAAGCATGAGTTAGACACCAGGAAGAAACAGCACACCTAACATTGCTTCCTGCCCTCCAGAAGTTACTGCTGTGTAGGGAAATTAAGATATAAACACAGGGCTTCCCTGGTGGCGCAGTGGTTGGGAGTCCGCCTGCCGATGCAGGGGACGCGGGTTCGTGCCCCGGTCCGGGAAGATCCCACATGCCGCGGAGCGGCTGGGCCCGTGAGCCATGGCCACTGAGCCTGCGTGTCAGGAGGCTGTGCTCCGCAACGGGAAAGGCCACAACAGTGAGAGGCCCGTGTACCGCAAAAAAAAAAAAGATATAAACACAAATAGTTTAATTCGAGAGAAGCAGTAATTAAGACCATCAAACTACAAAAAGGAAAAAGATCACCTCTCAGTAGGATCCAAGAAGGCTTCCTGGAGGATGGGCTTTAAAGAATGGATAATATTTCAATAAATGTCACAAGCTAAGAGATAGAAAAACACAAGATCTTTTGGTCTCAACAGACACTTATTAAGTACTGCCTGTGTTGTTCGTTATCTTGTCATGCTCACGACTTACTTCTCCAACTCCTTGACACCACGGAGATGTGCTTTACTCTTCTTTGCTGCTCTCACATAACACACAGGGTCGTATGTACATGTATCGAGTGGTTGAATTTTAAGTCCAGATTGGACTAGCCTGTTTCAAAGAACACTTGAAGGTGAGAATCTACTCTGTCTTCCAAGATCCAGGGAAGGGAACTCTCCAACACCGTCAGTCAGAGTGCCTACATCGGGGGTCGTACAGCTCCCTCCAAATCCTAAAGGACTTAGTCACCAGTCACGTCTGCATGCCGATAGCAACACATGTTCCTATGATAGATGTGATCTTTTATGTTCTTTGTGGCCTCTTCTTTCTCTTGAGTTCAACAAGATGCTTCAAAACGATGTTGTCCATCCTTGGCCAGGAGATGGAGTCCCGGGCTTTGACACAGGCAGTGCTACTTAAGTTCCTTGCTAGAATTTGCTCAGAGGGTCAAATTCAATCCTTGTTTCTGGGCTAACTTCATTTCTAAGGCAACATCAAGTCATGAAGTTACTACAGCACCGAATTAGCATATGCTGTTGCAATTTTTTGGCATGGATGCACTTTTTAATGTAGTTAGAAAATTGACAGTAACAAAGGCAAACACATTAAAAAAAAGCGTAATTTAAAAAAAAAAACGTAATCTTACACCAAGGATGTTTTTTGCTAGCTATTGTCACATATATAACTTGGCAGCTGAGGGTGACTGAATCACCCAGAATGGGGAGAACTTGTCTCATTTCTTCCACCCGAAGACTTTGAGGCAGGATGGTTATTATTCTCCTTTTATAGAAGTGCAAACCGTGCCTCAGAAGAGGTCATTAAGGTCCTCGTGGTCACACAGCAATAAGTGGGATTTGAACCCAAGTATTTGTTTTTCAGATTGACTTAAAAAAAGCAATTGAACCATAACCAACCATAGTTGGTTATTATGGTTTTTGGAAGGGAAAAAATATATGGTTGGGGAAATAGGTCCAATACCATTTTTTCAAAAAAAAAAAAGTGCTCCAAACTCCCAGCAGGTATCTCAGCACAGAATATATGGCTCTGAATTTCAATATATTTTGAACAAGGGCCCCAGCTCTCTGTATATCAACTGCCTAATGTGACGTCATCCAAGCCACATAGGACATGTGAAGAGAATTGGAAAATCCTTTTCTCGTCTTCTTGGGATGCTCTAGATTGTTTTTGTTTCATTGTTTTCACACTTTCACATTGCTTTTTGATGCTTCTTGGAGTGGCTGGAGGTGAGAACTGATTCCAAAGCTTCAGGAAAATCTTTTATAGAGTACACACCAGCCAACTCCTATTTCAATGGCACATTCTGGTTTTAAGAAAAGCTAATGATCTCACTGAATAAATGCAGACCAAATTTCTAGCAAAGTCAGTGTCAATAGGCATGTTGCACAGGAAAACCTCACAGGCCAGAGTCAATGTCACCATGACTTGTGGTCTCATTAATATATCACTATAACTCTTGGTTTGAATGTGTTGGAAAGATGTTGGTACACATTGGTCATACGTTTTGAATATTTTCCACTGAAATCATAAGTAAATAACAGAAATTCTAGAATTTAAAATGTGTTTCCAAGGGAGGTAGGGGAGGGATAATTTGAGAGGTTGGGATCGACATATATACACTGCTATGTAAGAATAGATAACTAGGTCTTCCCTGCTGGCGCAGCAGTTAAGAATCCACCTGCCGACACAGTGGACATCGGTTCGAGCCCAGGTCCGCGAAGATCCCACATGCTGCGGAGCAACTAAGCCCGTGCGCCACAACTACTGAGCCTGCGCTCTAGAGCCCGCGAGCCACAACTACTGTGCCCATGTGCCACGCTACTGAAGCCCACGTGCCTAGAGCCCGTGCTCCACAACAAGAGAAGCCACTGCAACGAGAAGCCTGTGCACTGCAATGAAGAGTAGTCCCACTCACCACAACTAGAAAAAGCCCACACGCAGCAACAAAGACCAAACACAGTCAAAAATTAATTAATTAAGAAAAAAGATAACTAATGAGAACCTGCTGAATAGCACAGAGAACTCTATTCAGTGCTCTGTAATGGCCTCTATGGGAATACAATCTAAAAAAGAGTGGATATATGTTTACGTACAGCTGTCTCACTTTTCTGTACAGCAGAAACTATCACAACATTGTAAATCAACTATACTCCAATAAAACAATTAATTAAAAATAAATAAGATGTATTTCCCTTATCTATTAAACAAAACAATCACTGTCCGTGAGAGTTAGAAGAAAATTCAGTTTCCCTGGTACAATTCTTGGTTTATCAAGGTCTCATTGCTGGTAGGTGGTGGAGCAGCTTTCAGAATCCATGCTCTCTAATTTAAAGTCCCTGAACTCCTAGGTAATAGTCTTCACTCTGTGGTGACAGAAGCATACGGTTTGGTTTTTATAGAATGACATCCCTTCTATGTGGTAGGCAGAATAATGGCCCCAAAGATGCTGAAGTCTCAGTCCCCAGAACCTGCAAATATGATGTGTTACACGGCAAGGGCAAATGAAAGCTGCAGATGGAATTAAAGTTGCTAATCTACTGGAACCGTGTATGGAGGAGATTATCCTGGATTATCTGGGTGAGGCGGGTGTAATCACAAGGGTTCCAATAAGGGAAAGAGGAAGGCAACAGGATTACAGTCAGAGTGATGCTCTGTGGGAAAGACTCAACTAGCTATCGCTGGCTTTGAAGATGGAGGGGGGCCATGAACCAAACAATGCGGCAGCCTCTAGAATCAGGAAGAAGCAGGGAAACAGTTCTTCCCCTAGAGTCCCTGAAGGATGCAACTATGCTGACATGTTAATTTTAGCCCAGCGAAACCTATTTGAAATTTTTGACTTTCAGAACTATAAGATGAAAAGTTGGTATTGTTGTGGGTTTTTTTTTTAACATTCTTTATATATATATATATATATATATATATATATATATATTCATTCTTTTCCATTCTGGTTTATCACAGGATATTGAATCTAGTTCCCTGTGCTCTACAACAGGACCTTGTTGTTTATCCATTCTAAATGTAACAGTTTTCAAGGAGAGACCTTCAAGATGGTGGAGTAGTAAGATGCAGAGATCACCTTCCTCCCCAGAGTTACATCAGAAATACATCTACCTGTGGAACAACTCCTACAGAACACCTATTGAACGCAGGCAGAAGACCTCAGACTTCCCAAAAGGCAAGAAACTGCCCACGTACATGGGTAGGGCAAAAGAAAAAAGAAAAAACAGACACAAAAGAATAGGGACGGGACCTGCACCAGTGGGAGGGAGCTGTGAAGGAGGAAAGGTTTCCACACACTAGGAGCCCCTTCACTGGCAGAGACGGGGGTTGGCAGGGGGGGAAGCTTTGGAGCCACGAAGGAGAGTGCAGCAACAGGGGTGCGGAGAGCAAAGCAGACAGATTCCCGCACGGAGGATCAGTGCCAACCAGCACTCACCAGCCCAAGAGGCTTGTCTGCTCACCCGCCGGGGCGGGCGGGGCTAGGAGCTGAGGCTCAGGCTTCGGAGGTCGGATCCCAGGGAGAGGACTGGGGTTGGCGGTGTGAACACAGCCTGAAGGGGGTTAGTGCACCACAGCTACCCAAGAGGGAGTCCGGGGAAAAGGTCTGGAGCTGCCAAAGAGGCAAGAGACCGTTGTTTCCTGGTGCGCGAGGAGAGGGGATTAAGAGCGCTGCTTAAACGAGCTCCAGAGACAGGCACGAGCCGCGGCTAACAGCGCAGACACCAGAGACGGGCATGAGACACTCAGGCTGCTGCTGTGGCACCAAGAAGCCTGTGTGCAAGTACAGGTCACTATCCACACCCCACTTCCGGGGAGCCTGTGCAGCCCGCCACTGCCAGGGTCCCGGGATCCAAGGACAACTTCCCTGGGAGAACACACAGCGTGCCTCAGACTGGTGCAATGTCATGACAGCCTCTGCCCCGGCAGGCTCGCCCCGCATCTGTACCCCTCCTCCCACCGGCCTGAGTGAGCCAGAGCCCCAGAATCAGCTGCTTCTTTAACCCCATCCTGTCTGGGTGGGGAACAGCCGCCCCAAGGCAACCTACATGCAGAGGCAGGGCCAAATCCAAAGCTGAACCCCAGGAGCTGTGCAAACAAAGAAGAGAAAGGGAAATCTCTCCCCGCAGCCTCAGGAGCAGCAGATTAAATCCCCACAATCAACTTGATGTACCTGCCCTGGTGGAATACCTGACTAGACAACGACTCATCCCAAAATTGAGGCGGTGGACTTTGGGAGCAACTGTAGACTTGGGGTTTGCTTTCTGCAAATAATTTGTTTCTGGTTTTATGTTTATCTTAGTTTAGTATTTAGAGTTTATTATCACTGGTAGATTTCTTAATTGATTTGGTTGCTCTCTTACTTTTTTTAAATATATAGATATATATATCTTTTTCCTTTTCCTCTTTTTGTGAGTGTGTATGTTTATGCTTCTTTGTGTGATTTTGTCTGTATAGCTTTGTTTTTACCATCTGTCCTAGGGTTCTGTCTCTCCGTTTTTTTTGGTTGTTTGTTTTCTTAGTATAGTTTTTAGTGCTTCTCTTATCATTGGTGGATATGTTTTTTGGTTTGGTTGCTCTCTTCTTTCTTTCGTTTTTTATTACTTTTCAATTTTTAATAATTGTTTTTTATTTTAATAATTTCTTTATTTTTCATTTTCTATCTTTCTTTCCTTTTTCTCCCTTTTCCTCTGAGCTGAGTAGCTGAGAGAGTCTTCGTGCTCCTGTGAGTGTGAGGCCTGTGCCTCTGATGTGGGAGAGCTGAGTTCAGGACATTGGTACGCCAGAGATCTCATGGCTCCACATATATCACATGGCAAAAGCTCTCCCAGAGATCTCCATCTCCACACTAAGACCCGGCTCCACTCAACGACCAGCAAGCTACAATGCTGGACACTCTATGCCAAACAACTAGCAAGACAGGAATACAACCCAACCCATTAGCAGAGAGGCTGCCTAAAATCATACTAAGTTCACAGACACCCCAAAACATACCACCACATGTGGTCCTGCCCACAAAAAAGTCAAGATCTAGACTCATCCACCAAAACACAGGCACCAGTCACCTCCACCAGGAAGCCTACACAACCCACAGAACCAACCTCAGCCACTGGGAGCAGACACCAAAAACATGGGAAATATGAACCTGCCATTTGTGATAAGGAGACCTAAGTTAAGCAAAACAAGAAGACAAAGAAACACCCAGCAGATGAATAAGCAAGGCAAAACCCACCAGACCAAACAAATGAAGAGGAAATTTAGGCTGTCTACCTGAAAAAGAATTCAGAGTAATGATAGTAAAGTTGATCCAAAATTAGGAAACAGAATGGAGAAAATACGAGAAACGTTTAGCAAGGACTTAGAAGAACTAAAGAGCAAACAAACAATGATGAACAACACAATAAATGAAATTAAAAATTCTCTAGAAGGAATCAATAGCAGAATAACTGAGGCAGAAGAACGGATCAGTGACCTGGACGATAAAATACTGGAAATAACTACCACAGAGCACAATAAAGAAAAAAGAATGAAAAGAATTGAGAACAGTCTCAGAGACCTCTGGGACAACATTAAACACACCAACATTTGAATTATAGGGGTTCCAGAAGATGAAGAGAAAAAGAAAGGGACTGAGAAAATATGTGAAGAGATTATAGTTGAAAACATCCCTAATATGGGAAAGGAAATAGTCAAGTCCAGGAAGCACAGAGAGTCCCATACAGGATAAATCCAGGAGAAACACACCAAGACACATAATCAAACTATCAAAAATTAAATACAAAGAAAAAATATTAAAAGCAGCAAGGGAAAAACAACAAATAACACACAAGGGAATCCCCATTAGGTTAACAGCTGATCCTTCAGCAGAAACTCTGCAAGACAGAAGCGAGTGGCAGGACATATTTAAAGTGATGAAAGGGAAAAACCTACAACCAAGATTACTCTACCCAGCAAGGATCTCATTCAGACTCGACGGAGAAATTAAAACATTTACAGACAAGCAAAAGCTAAGAGAATTCAGCACCACCAAACCAGCTTTACAACAAATGCTAAAGGAAATTCTCTAGGCAGGAAACACAAGAGAAGCAAAAGAACTACAATAACAAACCCAAAACAATTAAGAAAATGGTAATAGGAACATACATATCGATAACCACGATAAATGTAAATGGATTAAATGCTCCAACCAAAAGACATAGACTGGCTGAATGGATATAAAAACAAGACCCAGGGCTTCCCTGGTGGCACAGTGGTTGAGAGTCTGCCTGCTGATGCAGGGGACACAGGTTCATGCCCCAGTCCAGGAAGATCCCACATGCCACGGAGCGGCTAGGCCCGTGAGCCATGGCCACTGAGCCTACGCATCCAGAGCCTGCACTCTGCAATGGGAGAGGCCACAACAGTGAGAGGACCAAGTACCTAAAAAAAAAAAAACAAAAAAAAACAAGACCCATATATATGGTGTCTACGAGAGACCCACTTCAGATCTAGGGACACATACAGACTGAAAGTGAGGGGATGGAAAAAGATATTCCATGCAAATGGAAATCAAAAGAAAGATGGGGCTTCCCTGGTGATGCAGTGGTTGAGAGTCCGCCTGCCGATGCAGGGGACACGGGTTCGTGCCCCTCTCCAGGAAGATCCCACATGCCGTGGAGCGACTCGGCCTGTGAGCCATGACCGCTGGGTCTGCGCGTCCGGAGCCTGTGCTCTGCAACGGGAGAGGCCACAACAGTGAGAGGCCCGCGTACCGCAAGAAAAAAAAAAAAAAGAAAGAAAGATGGAGTAGCAATTCTGCTGTCAGACAAAATAGATTTTAAAATAAAGACGATTACAAGAGACAAAGAAGGACACTACATAATGATCAAGGGATCAATCCAAGAAGAAGTTATAACAATTGTAAATACATAAGGCAAATGTTAACAGCCATAAAAGGGGAAATCAAGAGTAACACACTCATAGTAGCGGACGTTAACACCCCACTTTCACCAATGCACAAATCACCCAAAATGAAAATAAGGAAACACAAGCTTTAAATGATACATTAAAAAAGATGGACTTAATTGATATTTATAGGACATTCCAACAAAAAAACAACAGAATACACTTTCTTCTCAAGAACTCGTGGAACATTGTCTAGGATAGATCATATCTTGGGTCACAAATCAAGCCTTGGTAAATGTAAGAAAACTGAAATTGTATCAAGTATCTTTTCTGACCACAATGCTATGAGACTAGATATCAATTACAGGAAAAAAACAACTGTAAAAAATACAAACACATGGAACCTAGACAATACACTACTAAACAAGCAACAGGTCACTGAAGATATCAAGGCGGAAATCCAAAAATACCTAGAAACAAATGACAATGAAAACACGACAACCCAAAACTTACAGGGTGCAACAAAAGCAGTTCTAAGAGGGAAGTTTATAAGCAATACAATGCTACCTCAAGAAAGAGGAAACATCTGAAATAAACAACCTTACCTTACACCTAAAGCAATTAGAGACAGAAGAAAAAAGAAAACCCAAAGTTAGCAGAAGGAAAGAAATCATAAAGATCAGATCAAAATAAATGAAAAAAAATGAAAGAAACAATAGCAAAGATCAATAAAACTAAAAGCTGGTTTCTTGAAGAGTTAAACAAAATTGATAAACCATTAGCCAGACCCGTCAAGGAAAAAAGGGAGAAGACTCATATCAATAGAATTAGAACTGAAAAAGGAGAAGTAACAACTGATACTGCAGAAACACAAAGGATCATGAGAGATTACTACAAGCAATTATATGACAATAAAATGGACATCCGTGAAGAAATGGAACCTTCTGAGACTGAACCAGGAAGAAATAGAAAATATAAACAGACCAATCACAAGTACCGAAATTGAGACTGTGATTAAAAATCTTCCAACAAACAAAAGCCCAGGACCAGATGGCTTCACAGGCGAATTCTATCAAACATTTAGAGAGGAGCTAACACCTATCATTCTCAAACTCTCCCAAAATATAGCAGAGGGAGGAACACTCCCAAACTCATTTTATGAGGTCACCATCACCCTAATACTAAAACCAGACAAAGATGTCACAAAGAAAGAAAACTACAGGCCAATATCTCTGATAAACATAGATGCAAAAATGCTCAACAAAATACTAGCAAACAGAATCCAACAGCACATTAAAAGGATCATACACCATGGTCAAAGGGGGTTTATCCCAGGAAAGCAAGGATTCTTCAATATATGCAAATCAATCCATGTGATAAACCATACTAACAAATTGAAGGAGAAAACCATATGATCACCTCAATAGACGCAGAAAAAGCTTTTGACAAAATTCAACACCCATTTATGATAAAATCCCTCCAGAAAGTAGGCATGGAGGGAACTTACCTCAACATCATAGAGGCTATATATGACAAACCCACAGCCAACACTGTTCTCAATGGTGCAAAACTGAAAACATTTCCTCTAAGATCAGGAGCAAGACAAGGTTGCTCCTCTCACCACTATTATTCAACATAGTTTTGGAAGTTTTAGCCACAGCCATCAGACAAGAAAAAGAAATGAAAGGAATCCAAATCAGAAAAGAAGTAAAGCTGTCACTGTTTGCAGATGACATGATACTATACATAGAGTATCCTAAAGACTCTACCAGTTTGAGAGTCTGCCTGCTGATGCCGGGGACACGGGTTCGTGCCCCGGTCCGAGAAGATCCCACATGCCATGGAGCAGCTAGGCCCGTGAGCCGTGGCTGCTGAGCCTGCGCTTTCGGAGCCTGCGCTCCACAACAGGAGAGGCCACAACAGTGAGAGGCCCGCGATCCACAAAAAAAAAGACTCTACCAGAAAACTACTAGAGCTAACCAATGAATTTGGTAAAGTAGCAGGATACAAAATTAATGCACAGAAATCTCTTGCATTCCTATACACTAATGATGAAAAATCTGAAAGAGAAATTAAGGAAACACTCCCATTTACCACTGCAACAAAAAGAATAAAATACCTAGGAATAAACCTACCTAAGGAGACAAAAGACCTGTATGCAGAAAACTATAAGACACTGATGAAAGAAATTAAAGATGATACAAAGAGATGGAGAAATATACCATGTTCTTGGAGACATATACCATGCTCTTCGATTGGAAGAGTCAACATTGTGAAAATGATTAAAGCAATGTACAGATTCAATGCAATCCCTATCAAACTACCAATAGCATTTTTCACAGAACTAGAATAAGAAATTTCACAATTTGTATGGAAACACAAAAGACCCTGAATATCCAAAGCAATCTTGAGAAAGAAAAACAGAGCTGGAGGAATCAGGCTCCCGGTCTTCAGACTATACTACAAAGCTATAGTGATCAAGACAGTATGTACTGGCACAAAAACAGAAATATAGATCAATGGAACAGGATAGAAAGCCCAGAGATAAGCCCACGCACACATGGTCACCTTATTTTGGATAAAGGAGGCAAGAATATACAATGGAGAAAAGACAGTCTCTTCAATAAGTGATGCTGGGAAAACTGGACAGCTACATGTAAAAGAATGAAATTAGAACATTCCCTGACACCATACACAAAAATAAACACAAAATGGATTAAAGACCTAAATGTAAGGCCGGATACTCTAAAACTCATAGAGGAAAACATAGGAAGAACACTCTATGACATAAATCACAGTAAGATCCTTTTTGACCCACCTCCTAGAGAAATGGAAATAAAAACAAAAATAAACAAATGGGACATAATGAAACTTAAAATCTTTTGCACAGCAAAGGAAAACATAAACAACATGAAAAGACAACTCTCAGAACGGGAGAAAATATTTGCCAATGAAGCAACTGACAAAGGACTAATCTCCAAATTTACAAGCAGCTCATGCAGCTCAATAACAAAAAAACAAACAACCCAATCCAAAAATGGGCAGAGACCTAAACAGACATTTCTTCAAAGAAGATATACAAATTGCCAACAAACACATGAAAGGATGCTCAACATCACTAATCATTAGAGAAATGTAAATCAAAACTAAAATGAGGTATCACCTCACACCAGTCAGAATGGCCATCATCAAAAAATCTACAAACATTACATGCTGGAAAGGGTGTGGAGAAAAGATAACCCTCTTGCACTGTTGGTGGGAATGTAAATTGATACAGCCACTATGGAGAACAGTATGGAGGTTCCTTAAAAAACAAAAAATAGAACTACCATGTGACCCAGCAATCCCACTACTGGGCATATACCCTGAGAAAACCATAATTCAAAGAGAGTCATGTACCACAATGTTCATTGCAGCTCTATTTACAATAGCCAGGACATGGAAGCAACTTAAGTGTCCATCAAGAGATGAATGGATAAAGAAGACATGGCACATATATACAATGGAATATTACTCAGCCATAAAAGGAAACGAAATTGATTTATTTGTAGTGAGGTGGATGGACCTAGAGTCTGTCATACAGAGTGAAGTAAGTCAGAAAGAGAAAAACAAATACCGTATGCTAACACATATATATATGGAATCTGAAAAAAAAAAATGGTTCTGAAGAACCTGGGGGCAGGACAGGCATAAAGACACAGACGTAGATTATGGACTTGAGGACACGGGGAGGGGGAAGGGTAAGCTGGGTCGAAGTGAGAGAGTGGCATGGACATATATACACTACCAAGTGTAAAACAGATAGCTATTGGGAAGCATTCGCATAGCACAGGGAGATCAGCTAGGTGCTCTGTGACCCCCTAGAGGGATGGGATAGGGAAGGCGATGCAAGAGGGAGGAGATGTGGGGATATATGTATATGTATAGCTGATTCAGTTTGTTATAAAGCAGAGTAACACACCATTGTAGAGCAATTATACTCCAATAAAGATGTTAAAAAAGAAAAAAAAATGATGTAATCAGGTAAAAAAAAAATCTTTGGTGAAATCACCCAGGCAGTGATCATTGGACCTCAAGTTTCCAATTAGCATCGTGCAGGGGAAACATAACCTACAACTAGTAACAACACAATATTGACCTGTTCTGGGAAAATAAGTCCAGGACTAGACTGATATGAGACACTGAGTGGTCCAGGTTATGAATGAATCTCATCCAGAGGTGAACCAGCTTTTGCTGAAATATTTTAGTAAATATTTTAGACTTTCCGGGCCACACAGATCTCAGCTGCAGCTACTCCACTCTGCATTTGTAACGTGAAAGAACCCATAGGCAATTCATAAACGAACAGTGTGGTAGTGTCTCAGTGAACCTGTATTTACAAAAGCAGGCAATGAGCCAAATTTGGCCTGTGCTGTGTAATCTGTCCATCCCTGAGCTTGGCCATTCTTCCAATACTTTGTTAACAGAAGGAGAAAAAAATAGACAATGATGGTTACTAAGTATCCTGAGCTAGCTACTTGAGATTAGTTATCTCATTTATTCCTCATGGCACTCTGTATATAGTATTATCCCATTTCATGGATGAATTAAGTAAAGTTCGAACTCTCTTAAGTGGCTTGATAAGACCACATAAGCAACAAGTCATAAACCTTTGATTTCAAGGTGACTTCAAAACTCATTCTTCCTTCACTAAAATGCACCATCTGCACTTTGCTGTCTACTGAACCTTTGTTGTGAGATATGTAAACTGTGCAAGTTTAAAGATTTCTTTTATCAGTCAAGAGAGGCCTGGCTGTGCTGTGGTCATAAACTCAGTCATCCCAAGTATCTTAATTGCCACTGTGGGCTCTGAAAGGATGTTGAGACCTTCAGGCCAGGCAGTCATATGTTGGTGCGATTCTGAGGGTTTAGTCATTTTCCAGAAAGAGCAGAGAGAGTAGGCTGGGTGAAGATAGGGTGGTTCTCACTTATTCTATTTGTTCATTGCAGGTCAGCAGAGGACCTGCTTTACATTGTCCTCAGTCTGAGACCCAGATGGAGGGAGACCCCACCCACTGGAGTATCACTGGGATCTGTGCCAGGGGCATGGGAATAAAGCAGGTGATGCGTACATTGTGTAGGTGTCTTCCCAGACTCAGTACACATTACTTCCGCTCACTCTTCATTGGCTAAAGTAAGTCAGATGGTTTTATCTGACTTCAAGGGGACATGTAGCCTGCTATGTCCCAGGATGAAGAAAACTATAAGTATTAATGTAAGTGAACAGCACTGATGACTACCAAGATTTTAGTAGCAAATTTAAGATTTTTGCTAAGTAGATTAAATGTCAAAAGTTTTTGTATCTGAAACTATGCCAATGTGTGTGGGAGAAAGCGGAGGTCCAAACGCCTTCAGAACATATTAATGTTAATATCACCTTATGTGTTAATTACAGAGACACTCTTTTCTGGCTCATTTACTCCATTGTGTATTTGGATTCCGAGTACCTTCTCCAAACATTTTGCAGTGGGAAATAAAAGCATTCTACAAAGTATCGCAATATTATTTAATATCTTGTGGATTCTCAAATCAAGGTTTACAGAAAATTTAAGAATGCTAGAAGTCACACTTAATATGACAATAAATATTGTCAGTTTTTCTACATGGAAAACAGCATGAAAATAATACAGCCAATTTGGAAACTAATGACAATTAGGAAATTGAAATATGGGTAAACTTGTCTCTTTATATGTATTTGATACAAAGTCAAATTCTGTCCTCGATGACCCTTGTACAATTTTCACCATCAGAATTGGGTCCTTTGTTACTATGTGTAAATGTACCTGATGCTATAGGACCTCAACCCCAAGGACATGAGTGACTGCTAGACAACTAGAGAGTAATTTGCAAGGGCTCTAAAGCCATGACCCTTTCTCACTGGCTGCCACCCAAAGGGGGCTGTTTGCATATTATGAGACATGGCTGCATCACAACCATGGCCACTGGATGGCTAAAGGCTTCAGGGCTCAGGCTGATCTCTGCCCCTTCTCTCTGGTGTCTCTTAACACTTAGGAGGGGATGGTCGGGGATATTGAAGACAACAGGGCTTCTTGCCTCCAACCAGAAGCTGAAAAGGAAAGGGCTACATTCTGGGGTTCATGTTTTAGCATGATGGTGTTACGTGCACTAATGTCACATTCCCACCTCTTGAGCTTCTCTTTGTACAGGTCAGTAATGCTGAAGGGATCCAGTGTATTCAATGGGGGAAAAAGTCTGCAATGATTCCAAGTTGAGTCTATCCACCTCCCCCTACTGTGGCACAGTATATACCACGGTAGATGTGGACCCAGGGTGTTGGTCAGAAATTGTGTAATCTTTTAAAATCAACGGTACTTTTGACTAAGGAGTTGTCTAGTTTCTTAGGAAGGTTAAATATCTTCTAGTCAGTTTAAGAATCCTAGTAAATGAGTTAAGCTTACGGCCTTGGACATACTCTTGATCCTTAGGCAATTTCACCGTCTGTCTTTTATATTCTGTCAATGTAGTAGAGAAAAGTCCATGGAAATCTGTTTTACTGTAACATTAAAAGGCTAAATAAACAAATTTTAGTTAATTTTCTGTTGTTTCTTGGCCAAAAAAATCATAATCCCGAAAATCATAGCACCATAAGAAATGCCATGTTGGGTCAGACAGACGAGTGGTGCAACCAGACAGCATCTTATCCTTGCCTGTGATTCTAACCAATATTTTTTTGAGGAGAGTGTAGGGTAATCACCCTTATTAAGTCAATCTCACACGTACCGACATTGGTACGCAGGCCTCTCACTGTTGTGGCCTCTCCCACTGCGGAGCACAGGCTCCGGACGTGCAGGCTCAGCGGCCATGGCTCACGGGCCCAGCCACTCCGCGGCATGTGGGATCTTCCCGGACTGGGGCACGAACCCGTGTCCCCTGCATCGGCAGGCGGACTCCCAACCACTGCGCCACCAGGGAAGCCCCCGTACTGACATTTTTTTAACATAAAAAGGTTTCATTAGTATCTACATCTTCTGAAATCACTTTATGGATACATAAAAGTGGAAAGAGCTTTATCTGAATTCTCCTGAATGGGACTTCCCTGGCGGTCCACTGGTTAAGACTCCGTGCTTCCACTGCGGGGTATGTGTGTAGGGGCACGGGTTTGATCCCTGGCTGGGGAACTAAGATCCCACATGCCGCATGGCATGGTTGAAAACTAACTAAATATAAATAAAAATATTAAATTCTCCTGAAATATTTTTTCATTTTATCATAAGCCATTATCTTTTACAAGATAAAACTTATTTGACCTCTAATACTCTTGGAAAAAGGAAGAAGGGTCTTTTGAGTTGGGAAGTCAATATTGTATTTTCTCTAGGTTCATGTCTCTCCCTTCTCCCCCTGGTCTGTGCCCTGGGGGGCTGACCTTTATAAACTACATCAACTACCCTTGCTTACATTCTGACTTCTATTAGGTTTTAGCCAATGGTAGGCACTGACAGGAAATCAGAGTGTAGGATGAGAAAAAGGTCGAGGGATTTATTTCCCTTGCTCCCTCTCTCTGTGGTCTGAGGTTGGCATAGGCTCTATTTCTCTATCAAAGACCACAGCTCCTGCTGGACAGCCCTGTCTACAGCATCAGAGTTCCAGCTGAGTTCCAGCAGCTGCTCCCACAGCTCCCCTCTTCAGTCCCCGGCTAAATTTCCCTCTGTTACTTGTCCCTTGGTGCTTCATCAACCCTGCTTTGTTACTCGTAACAATAACCTTTTGCAAAGAGTCGCTTTCATTAGCTCTCTTCAACTGCCGTTTTCAAATGAGCCATCTGTTCCCTGCTAGGTTCCTGACTGATACAGGATGCTTTGTACCTTTTGTCTGGATGCTCTGTTGCCTCTGGTCGTTTCAGAGAGACTGAGTGACTCTCATGGAGCTAGAATGGCCTTATATTCTAAGGACTGATTTTGTTGAGTTCCACAAAGAATTTGCTGGTGGGAACAATTGATAGGGTTTTTTTCTCCTCTGTACATTTAGAAGAAACATATATAGATGCCAAAGAGGAAGTTGAACTGAATATACCTGTGGACAGTGTATTCGTTTCCTATTGCTGCTGTAACAAACTACCACAAACTTAAGTGACTTAAAACAACATGAACCTACCACAAAACAGACACACTGGTGGTTGCCAAGGGAGAGTGGGGGAGGGAGAGGGATGGACTGGGAGTTTGGGGTTGGTAGAGGCAAACTATTACATTTATTTATTTGTTTTTATTTAAAAATTTTTTTAATTTTTAAAATTTATTATTTAATTGCACTTCACTTTATTGCACTTTGCAGATACTGTGGGGTTTTTAAAACATTTTTATTGGAGTATAATTGTTTACAATGGTGTGTTAGTTTCTGCTTTATAACAAAGTGAATCAGCTATACATATACATATATCCCCATATCTCCTCCCTCCCACCCTCCCTATCCCACCCCCAGGTGGTCACAAAGTACCAAGCTGATCTCCCTGTTCTAGGCGGCTGCTTCTCACTGGCTATGTGTTTTACATTTGGCGCTGTATATATGTCCATGCCACTCTCTCACTTCACCCAGCTTACCCTTCGCCCTCCCCGTGTCCTCAAGTCCATTTTCTACATCTGTGTCTTTATGCCTGTCCTGCCCCCAGGTTCTTCAGAACCATTTTTTTTTTCAGATTCCATATATATATGTGTGTTACCATATGGTATTTGTTTTTCTTTCTGACTTACTTCACTCTGTATGACAGACTCTAGGTCCACCCACCTCACTACAAACAGCTCAGTTTCATTTCTTTTTATGGCTGAGTAATATTCCACTGTATATATGTGCCATATTTTCTTTATCCATTCATCTGTCGATGGACACTTAGGTTGCTACCATGTCTTCGCTATTGTAAATAGAGCTGCAATGAACATTGTGGTACATGGCTCTTTTTGAATTCTGATTTTCTCAGGGTATATGCCCAGCAGTGGGATTGCTGGGTCACAAGGTAGTTCTATTTTTAGTTTTTTAAGGAACCTCCATACTGTTCTTCATAGTGGCTGTATCAATTTACATTCCCACCAACGGTGCAAGAGGGTTATCTTTTCTCCACACCCTCTCCAGCATCTATTGTTTGTAGATTTTTTGATGATGGCCATTCTGACCAGTGTGAGGTGATACCTCATTGTAGTTTTGATTTGCATTTCTCTAATGATTAGTGATGTTGAGCATCCTTTCACGTGCTTGTTGGCAATCTGTATATCTTCTTTGAAGAAATGTCTATGTAGGTCTTCTGCCCGTTTTTGGATTGGGTTGTTTTTTGATATTGAGCTGCATGAGCTGCTTGTAAATTCTGGAGATTAATCTTTGTCAGTTGCTTCATTTGCAAATATTTTCTCCCATTCTGAGGGTTGTCTTTTCATGTTGTTTATGTTTTCCTTTGCTGTGCAAAAGCTTTTAACTTTCATTAGGTCCCATTTGTTTATTTTTGTTTTTATCTCCCTTTCTCTTGGAGTTGGGTCAAAAGGGATCTTACTGTGATTTATGTCAAAGAGTGTTCTTCCTATGTTTTCCTCTAGGAGTTTCATAGTGTCCGATCTTACATTTAGGTCTTTAATCCATTTTGAGTTTATTTTTGTGTATGGTGCTAGGGAATGTTCAAATTTTATTCTTTAACATGTAGCTGTCCAGTTTCCCCAGCACCACTTATTGAAGAGGCTGTCTTTTCTCCATTGTATATTCTTGTATCCTTTATCCAAAATATGGTGACCATGTGTGCATGGGTTTATCTCTGGGCTCTCTAGCCTGTTCCATTGATCTATATTTTTGTTTCTGTGCCAGTACCATACTGGCTTGATTACTGTAGCTTTGTAGTATAGTCTGAAGTCCAGGGGCCTGATTCCTCCAGCTCTGTTTTTCTCTCTCAAGATTGCTTTGGGTATTCAGGGTCTTTTGTGTTTCCAGACAAATTGTGAAATTTTTTGTTCTAGTTCTGTGAAAAATGCCATTGGTAGTTTGATAGGGATTGCATTGAATCTGCAGATTGCTTTGGGTAGTATAGTCATTTTCACAATGTTGTTTCTTACAACAAAGATAATAGTATATCTCTCCATCTGTTAGTATCATCATTAATTTCTTTCATCAGTGTCTTATAGCTTACTGCATACAGGTCTTTTGTCTCCTAGGTAGGTTTATTCCTAGGTATTTTATTCTTTTTGCTGCAGTGGTAAATGGGAGTGTTTCCTTAATTTCTCTTTCAGATTCTTCATCAATAGTGTATAGGAATGCAAGAGATTTCTGTGCATTAATTTTGTATCCTGCTACTTTACCAAATTCATTGATTAGCTCTAGTAGTTTTCTGGTAGCATCTTTAGGATTCTTTTTGTATAGTACCATGTCATCTGCAAACAGTGACAGCTTTACTTCTTCTTTTCCAATTTGGATTCCTTTTATTTCTTTTTCTTCTCTGATGGCTGTGGCTAAAACTTCCAAAACTATGTTGAATAAGAGTGGTGAGAGGGGTCAACCTTGTCTTGTTCCTGATCTTAGAGGAAATGGTTTCAGTTTTTCACCATTGAGAACAATGTTGGCTGTGGGTTTGTCATATATGGCCTTTATTATGTTGAGGTAAGTTCCCTCCATGCCTACTTTCTGGAGGGTTTTTTATCATTAATAGGTGTAGAATTTTGTCAAAAGCTTTCTCTGCATCTATTGAGATGACCATATGTTTTTATCCTTCAATTTGTTCCTACGTTTTATCACATGGATTGATTTGTGTATACTGAAGAATCCTTGCATTCTTGAGATAAACCCCCCTTGATCATGGTGTATGATCCTTTTAATGTGCTGCTGGATTCTGTTTGCTAGTATTTTGTTGAGCATTTTTGCATCTATGTTCATCAGTGATATTGGCCTATAGTTTTCTTTCTTTGTGACATCTTTGTCTGGTTTTGGTACCTGGATGATGGTGGCCTCATAGAGTGAGTTTGGGGGTGTTCCTCCCTCTGCTATATTTTGGGAGAGTTTGCGAAGGATAAGTGTTAGCTCTTCTCTAAATGTTTGATAGAATTCGCCTGTGAAGCCATCTGATCCTGGGCTTTTGTTTGTTGGAAGATTTTTAATCAGAATCTCAATTTCAGTGCTTGTGATTGGTCTGTTTATATTTTCTATTTCTTCCTGGTTCAGTCTCAGAAGGTTGTGCTTTTCTAAGAATTTGTCCATTTCTTCCAGATTGTCCATTTTATTGGCATAGAGTTGCTTGTAGTAATCTCTAATGATCCTTGGTATTTCTACAGTGTCAGTTGTTATTTCTTCTTTTTCATTTCTAATTCTATTGATTTGAGTCTTCTCCTTTTCTTTCTTGAGTCTGGCTAATGGTTTATCAATTTTGTTTATCATCTCAAAGAACAAGCTTTTAGTTTTATTGATCTTTGCTACTGTTTCCTTCATTTCTTTTTCATTTATTTCTGATCTGATCTTTATGATTTGTTTCTTTCGGCTACCTTTGGGATTTTTTTGTTCTCCTTTCTCTAATCGCTTTAGGTATAAGTTTAGGTTGTTTATTTGAGATGTTTCTTGTTTCTTGAGGTAGGATTGTATTGCTATAAACTTCCCTATTAGAACTGCTTTTGCTGCACCCCATATGTTATGGGTTGTTGTGTTTTCAGTGTCATTTGTTTCTAGGTAGTTTTTTATTTCCTCCTTGATTTCTTCAGTGATCTCTTGGTTATTTAGTAGTATATTGTCTAGGTTCCATGTGTTTGTATTTTTTCCATTTTTTTTTCTGTAATTGATATCTAGTCTCATAGCATTGTGGTCGGAAAAGATACTTGATATGATTTCAATTTTCTTAAATTTACCAAGGTTTGATTTGTTACCCAAGATATGATCTATCCTGGAGAATGTTTCATGAGCACTTGAGAAGAAAGTGTATTCTGTTGTTTTTGGATGCAATGTCCTATAAATATCATTTGAGTCCATCTTGTTTAATGTATCATTTAAAGCCTGTGTTTCCTTACTTATTTTGATTTTGTTTGATCTGTCCATTGGTGAAAGTGAGGTGTTAAAGTCCCCTACTATGATTATGTTACTGCTGATTTCCCCTCTTATGGCTGTTAGCATTTGTCTTATGTATTGAGGTGCTTCTCTGTTGGGGGCATAAGTATTTACAATTGTTATATCTTTTTCTTGGATTGATCCCTTGATCATTATGTAGTGTCCTTCTTTGTCTCTTGTGATAGTCTTCATTTTAAAGTCTAATTTGTCTGACAGGAGAATTGCTACTCAAGCTTTCTTTTGATTTCCATTTGCATGGAATATCTTTTTCCATCCCCTCACTTTCAGTCTGTATGTGTCCCTAGGTCTGAAGTGGGTCTCTTGTAGACAGCATATATATGGGTCTTGTTTATGTATCCATTCAGCCAGTGTATGTCTTTGGGTTGGAGCATTTAATCCATTTACATTTAAGGTAATTATCGATGTGTATGTTCGTATTCCCATTTTCTTAATTGTTTTGGGTTTGTTTTTGTAGGTCTTTTCCTTCTCTTGTGTTTCCTGCCTAGAAAAGTTCCTTTAGCATTTGTTATAAAGCTGGTTTGCTGATGCTGACTTTTCTTAGCTTTTGCTTGTCTGTAAAGGTTTTAATTTCATGTCAAATCTGAATGAGATCCTTGCTGGGTAGAGTAACCTTGGTTGTAGATTTTTCCCCTTCATCACTTTAAATATGTCCTGCCACTCCCTTCTGGCTTGCAGAGTTTCTGCTGAAAGATCAGCTGTTAACTTTATGGAGATTCCCTTGTATGTTATTTTTCCCTTGCTGCTTTTAATATTTTTTCTTTGTATTTAATTTTTGATAGTTTGATTAATGTGTGTCTTGGTGTGTTTCTCCTTGGATTTTTCCTGTATGGGACTCTCTGCGCTTCCTGGACTTGATTGACTATTTCCTTTCCCACATGAGGGAAGTTTTCAACTATAGTCTCTTCAAATATTTTCTCAGTCCCTTTCTTTTTCTCTTCTTCTTCTGGGACCCCTACAATTCGAATGTTGCTGCATTTAATGGTGTCCTAGAGGTCTCTGAAACTGTCCTCAATTCTTTTCATTCTTTTTTCTTTATTCTGCTCTGTGGTAGTTATTTCCAGTATTCTATGTTCCAGGTCACTTATGTGTTCTTGTGCCTCAGTTATTCTGCTATTAAAGCCTTCTAGAGAAATTTTAATTTCATTTACTGTGTTGTTCATCATTGTTTGTTTGCTCTTTAGTTCTTCTAGGTCCTTGTTAAACGTTTCTTGTATTTTCTCCATTCTATTTCCAAGATTTTGGATCATCTTTACTATCATTATTCTGAAATCTTTTTCAGGTAGACAGCCTAAATTTCCTCTTTATTTGTTTGGTCTGGTGGGGTTTTGCCTTGCTTCTTCATCTGCTGTGTGTTTCTCTGTCTTCTCATTTTGCTTAACTTACTGCGTTTGGGGTCTCTTTTTCGCAGGCTGTAGGTTCATAATTCCCATTGTTTTTGGTGTCTGCCCCCAGTGGCTAAGGTTGGTTCAGTGGGTTGTGTAGGCTCTCTGGTGGAGGTGACTGGTGCCTGTGTTCTGGTGGATGAGGCTGGATCTTGTCTTTCTGTTCGTCATGACTGCATCCGGTGGTGTGTTTTGGAGTGTCTGTAACCTTATTATCATTTTAGGCAGCCTCTCTGCTAATGAGTGGGGTTTTGTTCCTGTCTTGCTAGTTGTTTCACAGAGATCCCACGTGCCGCAGGGCTACTGAGCCCACATGCCACATGTGGCCCACATGCCACAACTACTGAGCCTGTGTGCCTCAACTAAGATCTGACGCAGCCAAAAAATTAAACAAGTAAAGCAGCAGATGACATGAAAAGTTGACTTTTGCACAAAGGAAAAATGAACTCCTTCTCAACCATTTCTGAGCCTTCCTCCATGTCTCCCCAATCAGGGACCTCCATGAACTAAGACCTTCCACCACAAGTGCTCTGCTTTTAAGTGCTTGAGAAATCATTCCACTGCTTCCTACACTACACCGGGAAGCAACCCCTTCCACCCCCTCTGCCAGCAAATGTCTTCTGAGTGTCTATGATGTTCCAGGACTTGTTCTACACTCTTTGGAAACTCCAGTAAACAAAACTGACAAAAATCCCTGGCTCCATGAGGCATGCATTCTGGGATGAGGAAATAAATAGCAAACATTATAGTAAGTCTAATTACATAGTATATTAGAAGTTGATAAGTGCTGTGGAATAAAGTAGAGGAGGGTCAAGAGGATTTACGAGAGCAGGCTGGGGGCTGTGGTTTGACATTTTCAACGGGCTTGTTAGAATAGAGCTCATAGAGAAGACAATATCTCAGCAAGGACTCGAGAGAGGTGGAGAAGCTCACCAAGTGAGAAGCAGGGAGAAGGGCACTCCAGGCAGAGGGAACAGCAAGTGCAAAGGACGGAGGGCAGTGACTTCCCTGGCCGCCCGGTGGTTAGGACTCAGCACTTCTACTGCAGGGGGGCAGGGGTTCCATCCCTGGTCGGGGAACTAAGGTCCCACAAGCCTCTCAGCCAAAAAGACATACTTCCTACCCTCCAGGAGTTCACAGCTTAGGGGGAAAACATGCAAATTTATTTTTTTACAAAAAGGGCTGTTCCAGGAACAGCACAGGAAGGCCAGCTGTGGTGGAACAGAATGAGCAAGGGTGAGAAAGGCCAGAGATGCATTCACAAAGGCAATGGGGAGGGGCGGACTGGGTCAGGCTTTCACTCTGAGGGAAATGGGGAATTCATGGAGAGTTCTGAGCAGAGGCGTGAGGTCATCTAAGACCATAACGTGTTTGGATTCTGGATGTGTTTTGAAGGTAGAGCCAACAGAATGTCTTGTTGGGTCGGATACAGGGTGTGAGAGAAAGATGAGTTGAAGACGACACCAAGGTTTTGTCTTGAACATGGGAGGGATGGAGTTCACATCACCTGGACAGGGCAAACTGTGGGCAAAGAGGTTCGTTGAACAATATCAGGCCCGATGCTTTTACTCTGAGACTGTGTTTCTACACATTGGTATTTCCAGTGCCAAATACAGTGCCTACTAGGTTGGGAGAAAATACACGCTGAGTGGGCAAATGAGTGAATGGATGATTAAATACAAACCCCACGGGGCAGGCAACCCGAGGTCTTGCTGTTTCCTCAGGTTCTACCCAGGAAGCATTGGGCAAAATCTCTCTTCAGATTCCCAAAAACCATCTGAATTTCTTTCATCCATGTCATACCCATCCAGGAATTTTCAGTCCAGCATAGGGATAGAGTAATGTCCTCATTCTCAGAGACACCTATCCCAACTCTCTTGCTTCTTCTCCAACTATCTTCTTCCATCCTACAGTCCAGATAATCTTGATCTGTTTCCAGGAATAAGAAAAACTGCCTAACTGTATATTTTTCCAAACCAGAAGGTTTTATGCTTGGTTTTCAGCTTCTAAAATACTCTTATTCTCTGATCTAAATTCTCTGAGTTTAGATCAGCTGATTCAAATGTGGCAAGATGCTATTTTAATTTATTAACCAGTGGCATACCACTGGTTGAATCAGGAGATTCAACCAGTAAGAGGAGAGGTGCGAAGGAATGCCAGGAATGAAACACTCCAGTTAATATATCAAATATTATGCTGCTACTTTTTGATCGTTTTGATGAAACAGATTTGTCCCAGGAGTAGGTTCTTTTCTGCACAATCATCTTATAATTATTATCAGCTTGCCAGCTGATCCAGAGTAAATTAGTCTGATGATATTTAAGTAAAACCAGATTCGGTCCATGAGATTATGCAAAACTGTAACAATGTTGACACTGGTCACACTGTGCAAGCTAATAATTAGACATTGTCTATGTCATTTTCTGAACTTTCCAAGAGAACACTAAACAGTAAGGCACTTGTTAATGGTAGAACATTTCCAGGGGAAAATGGCTCATAGGAGAATTGAGGGGGAAAGGATCAACAGTACACAGTGATGAGAATGAAATGTGAAAGGGTTTTTGAGGAAAGAGCAGAGAAATGGATATTTCAACAACAAGACAGAGTATCCTCTACCTTTGAATTATGCCAGTGTTAATACCCTATCTAATTAATTTTTTTTATAGGTTAATCTCCATCTCTTGTTTGTGAAGATGCCAACTCCCTGTGAGCTCATTAAATAACAGCAGATTCTTTAACTCAGGAGGGAGAGTTCCTGGAACCCTTAAAATTTCTCAAATTCATAAAGTCCATCATCATCTATCACCTTCCTGATACAATGTAGTTTCATATAACAGCAAAATAATATGCAAATGATCCAACTCTCACTTGATCAGCTTCTGTCCTGGCTGAAACACTTACTGAATCCATTTCACGAATCTTGCTTTTTCTAATTTTCATGACGAACATATGGCTGGCTTGTTTATATCATAGATCCTAGTCACCAATGAATTTAACATTCCACTCTTTATCCAAAAGGTCTATTTTCTGGCTAAGAACTAATACTTTTTTAGTCTCCCTCACTTACCTCATCATTCTAGAAGTTGTCTTCCTTTCAGGCATCATTTATCTATTTTCTGGCGGAAGAAAAAATTTTTCATACACACACAAGTTCATAAGTTGAGCCCGCCGCACCCCCAAATGCATGCATCCTAGGCTGCACGCTGGCTTCTGACCAAATTAGTCTCTAAGAGACTGAGTCCTGTTCACCAGCCTCTAGGATTCAAAGTAATCTCTCAGCAAAATCACAAATTATTTAATGTCATGAGCTTCCACGACACCTGCAAAACGACAACTACAAATGTTAAATTCATGAAGACAAAGGTTCTACTCTAGTTTCCTTAGAAAATAGCACAACGTATTTGAAGTGAGTTTATGCAAAATCATATTAACATAGGCTGAATTTGAAGAGCTCTTTCGTTCATTGAACAAAAATTTAAGATAATCCCCTAGGTACTATGAATCACGCAGAGATGATTCTCCCATGGCCCCTGCCCCCAAAGAGCATACAGTCTGCCTCGAAATTTTACCATTCATTCGACAAGTGTTTCTTAAGCTGTGCTAACTAACCACTCTCATAGGTCTTGGGCACAAGTGAACAATATAGGCAATGTCCTTGCTCTACTGTGGGGAGACAAAACAAACAAACAAATACAATAGTAGGTAGTGATACTGGCTACAATAAAAATGTAGCAGGGCATTGTGATTAAAAAACAACCGGAGAAGTTTATTTATTTATTTATGGCTGCGTTGGGCCTTCGTTGCTGCATGCAGGCTTTCTCTAGTTGCGGCGAGTGGTGGCTACTCTTTGTTGTGGTGCGCGGGCTTTTCATCGCAGTGGTTTCTCTTGTTGCAGAGCACGGGCTCTAGGCGCACGGGCTTCAGTAGTTGTGGCGCACGGGCTCAGTAGTTGTGGCTCACGGGCTCTAGAGCGCAGGCTCAGTAGTTGTGGCGCATGGGCTTAGTTGCTCCGCGGCATGTGGGATCTTCCCGGACCAGGGCTCAAACCCATGTTCCCTGCATTGGCAGGCGGATTCTTAACCACTGCGCCACCAGGGAAGCCCCTGGAGAAGCTTCTTGAAATGAAATCAGAGATCAGACAAACTGTGGTCTGTGCCAAGTCCTGCCTGCCATCCTGTTTTTATAGGACCCATGAGCTAAAAATGTTTTTTACAGTTTTAAATGTAAAAAAGATCATTAGCTTTCCATGAAAACAGTCGCTCAAAGTGCTCAAGATACTGCCTCTTAGCCTGCGTAAGCCTAAATTCTTCACTATCTGGCTCTTTACCAGGAAAATTTGCAGACCCCTGGATTGGGTGACCAGGAGAGGACTTTCTGTGAAGGAGATGCTCAAACTGAGAAGTGAATGGCAAGAAAGAGTCAGCAGTGGAGCGATGTGGGAAGAAAAACCTGTGTATCTTATGGTAGAAATGGGATTGACGTATCCCAAGAGGAAAAGGAAAGCATGGTAGCTGGAGGGTAAACAGGGGAAGAGTTCATATTTAAAAGGGGGGGGTGGGGCTTCCCTGGTGGTGCAGTGGTTGAGAATCCGTCTGCCAATGCAGGGGACACGGGTTCAAGCCCTGGTCCAGGAAGATCTCACACGCCCCGGAGCAACTAAGCCCATGCGCCACAACTACTGAGCCGGCGCCCTAGAGCCCGTGCTCCGCAACAAGAGAAGCCACCGCAATGAGAAGCCTGTGCACCGCAACGAAGAGTAGCCCCCGCTCGCCACAACTAGAGAAAAGCCCGTGCACAGCAACGAGTACCGAATGCAGCCAGAAATAAATAAATAAATTTTAAAAATAAATAATAAAAGGGTGTGTTGTGGGGGGGAGCTAAACAATGCAAACCAGGCGTGGGTGAGATGAGATAATTCAATTCAAAGTACACAAGGTAGAAAATGGCTACACAGAACTTCATCATGTTGATGTTTCCTAATGTACTTCAACAGTCTTCAATGAATGGTACTTGAGCTGTCTCCAGATTTTCTAACTTACAGACAAAGCCTCTATAAAACCCCAGGTAGGTATCTTGACAAACTTTTGGAAGTAAATCATTAGGTCAAATTCCTGGTGGTGAGTCAAATACTATGGATATTTTTGATAGTAAAAGTGGGTATTACGGAAGATTGGGAGAAGGGAAAGCAGAGGGCATTTGACTTAAAAATGATGCAAGCAAAGGCTAGGAGTAAGAACCTCATTGGCATGCATGGGGAAGAGTGCCAACCCTGGGTCAGCTGGAGATGAGAAAGTGTTATTTAATTTGGAATAGAAGTAAGACAGGTAACGTTGGTTTATAGAAAATGAAGAAGGTCCTATCCATGGACCCAATTCAGATGGAGTAGGGTGGATGACCATGGTGTTTTCATATTCCTTGTTTCCGCCACTGATCTGAGATCAAGAGGGAAGAAGCAGTCATTGTTCGTTTGGGTCATCTGATGCTTTTCTTAAGACTTGTCATCAGAAGATGTAGACTATGATAGTAGTGGGGGTGGGGGGGGATGGAAACTGTTCTGAGTAGAAGACCAAGTGGAAACTGCTTATATTGGTTATGTAAAACTTAAATGATGACCCGCCTTGACTCCTCATTCCTCTGTCAACTTCAACAGTTTAACACACATGTATGGCGCCTCTGTTGTGACACAGAACTGGTAGTTCCAAAGGTAGGGGGGAAAATAAATAAACTGCGCTGTTGCCCTTGGGCTTACAATCTAGTCAGTTTCTCCAGGAAGAGTTAGTGACCTCCTTCTTGGTGGGGTCTCAGCCAATTTGCACCCCTCTGTTACAGCACTTCTCACTCACATTATAGAACTAATTGTTCAGAAGATCACCCCCTCTGTGAGTATCAAGAGGGTGGTAATTCTGTCTTATACATATTGTATCCCTGGTGCCAAGCTTGGTTGCTGCTATGTACAAGGTGGAAGGTACATACGGAATGAATACATGGACAAGCAAATGATCAGATATGATCCCATGATCACTGTACAGACGCCATAGAGAAGATACACACACATTCACTCATTTCCTATCAACCTCTGGCCTTTAGGTGGCACTAAAATAACCTGTCAACTCAGTTAATCCTATGGGGGGCCAGGGTGGGAGGTGGAAAAATCACTTAATCAAACTTTTCCAAGTTGATCAATACCTCTATTTAAACTGCTCTTCTAGTTTCTCCACTAGATAAATCTCTCTGGGCTTCAGTTGCTCAACCTGCGAAGCCACAGGAGCAGACGTTTTGGAGCCAGCCCCATTGCTTACTTCAGGCCGCTTTCTCTGCACCTCATGTATTAAGTAAAATGAGGATAAAAACATCAGCCTCAAGAACTGTGGTCCAGATCAAAGGAGACTATAATTAACACAGAACCCAGAACATAGGATATGTTGAATATATATTTAGTACATATGATTTACATACCCGACATGTATGCCCTTCTCCTTTTCTTAACTAGATTAGAAGCTCCTTGAAGGCAGATCCCATGTATTACCATTTTGTGTCCTATCTCGATTCTTAGCCCATGAAAGATGGTAGGTATTTGGTAAATATTTGCTGCATGGTTAGAAGAAAGGACTTAAAAAGCTAAAGATTGCATTTGTACATTTCTTTTAGAAAATAAAATTTAGCATCATTTAATCATAAAACTAACATATTATCATTGTACACAATTTTTAAAATACAGATAACTATACAGAAGAGAATTAAAATTACTCATTATCCCAAATCAAGAAATAGAAAGAATATCTGAAAAATGTTTTAGTCTATTTACTTCCAGTCTTGTTTTTTTTTCCTGTACACTTTATGTATGTATATTTTTTCTTAAAAAAAAAAAAAGAAAAAGACTCGTATTCTCCCTATTGGCTTGTTAACTTGATTTTACTTCTCTGCTTTGCTTTATATTATAAGTATCTTCAAATGGCTCTGTGTTTCAAAAACATGATTTTTAGTGGCGGAATAATATTCCCGTGTGCCATACATTCTTTACTGTTTTCAACTGTTGGACATTTCTGCTACTCCCAATTTTTCACTATTTTAAGTAATGCTAAGATGACTAACCTCATACATATTTTACCACATTTCTGATTATTCTGTGACATTTATGCATTCCTGGGAGGCCATCTACCATAATGGCAAAAAAATTCTAGATTCTGAAGATACCCGACCCCAAGTCAAAAGTTGCGCTTCACTACTAACTACAGCTATGTGTCCTTAGGCGGTTGACCTTTCTGAGCCTCAAAAATGTGTAAAAGGAGAGGACCTGTCTATGTAAGTATATTTATGAGTTTACAAATGTGTGATATAATGAAATAAATACCAGGACACCTGTTTTAAATACCAGGACACCTGTTTCCTAGTACAGCTGAAAAATAAATAAGTAAGCATTCCAGGGGCTTTAGACATTTTCTTCAATGTGACAATTGTTTATATGTTCAGGTAGATGAGGAAAAGTGAGCAACAAGTGGTGTTTCATCGAATGCTGTTAATTGAGTGATTTTGCTAATTAACATACTAACTCCTAACAGTGAATGGATAGAGACGTTAATTGTCCTCTTCATTACAAAGGTGGCGTTAATGCCAAGGATTTGAAACAAACAGCACTTAACTCCCTGAACGCTGGATGAAGAGGGAGATGGATGTTTGCTTTTGATCGTTCTGGTCTTTTCATGATCTGAATCAATAAGTATGCTTTATAACTTGGAGTCATGGTTCTAATTAGTTCTCCTGGCCCTGGATTACAAAGGACCAAAATATAAATTTTGGTCAAATCATATAAATCAAATCATATTTGCAAATTCCAACATGCTTCCTGGACTCATGCCATCTCAATAAAATAGTTTAAATGCCACCTGCTTGTTAAAAATGCTTTTCCCTATGACAAAATATTTATACCAGCGAATTCAAATTGCATTTGAAAGGAAAGGAAAATGTATTTTTAAGCTATGAATATTTTACATGATGCTACTATAACTAATGGGGTATATGATAAATAAGTTCATAACAAAATAGAGAAAATATATCTGTATACGTCAAGAACTTTGAAACAAAAATTAATAGGAGAACGTGGTGATTTTGAAAGGACAGTGTAGGTGGCATGTCTAATCCAGAAAAACATTATTCAGAAGAATAATCACCCACAAAAATCCCTGCCTTGCCAAGGTACAAAAATCAAAACATAGCAAAATGAACATTGGCCCTGAGTTTTGCCCAAACATCTAAAACAACCACGCAAAATTAAAGAGAACTTTTTATTCCAAAATTGTAAACTCTTTTATAGGAAATAGAGAAGTCTATACAATGGGTTGGCTTAGCTGGAAATCTTTCAATTGGTTATTTGGTGTGCTGTAGTGATTGCCCCACTAGACCCTAAACCTCATGGTCATCTGCCTCACCTCTGTAGCTGCAGCATCTGGAATGGAATAGGTGCTCAGTACTTATATGCCGCATGAATGAAGGAGTGAATGAATGCATGCATGAATGAGTTGGTGTGTGTGTCCCCTCCCACTCCTGGGTAAGTCAGTGAGAAGATAACTTCTATTTCCTGTCTCTCTCTCTCTTTTTTTTTTTTTTCCTTTGGGCCATGCTGCCTGGCTTGTGGGATCTTAGTTCCCCAGCCAGGGAGCAAACCAGGGCCATGGCACTGAAAGCGCCGAGTCCTAACCACTGGACCACCAGGGAATTCCCTATTTCCTGTCTCTTGAAGGCTGCAAATTTTGATTCCTTTTTTTCTGAAATGGCCTCTTGAGTTTGCCCTCGTACTACCCCACTTTGTAATAAGCTTGTAATCTGCTTCTGAATTGGGAGTCATAAAGGGAATCAAAAAGACTGATCAGCATCTGGTGAACTTTCAAAAATAAATAATATTGGGTACTAGCATAGCACACTGTTGTGTAGTACTTGATAAAAATCACAATATTATATTATATGTAAATATACACATATCTAATCGAACATACATAATCTAGCCACTCAGTGATTTAGACAATTAATATCTCATGCTTGTTTGGTATCCAAAGTGAAAACTCTATGTTCCTGTGGGATCCTGAAGACTTAGGGATTACTGGATGCTGCCTCTTCCCCAGATGAGAGATTTTTTCCATAAGCAGGCGGTACCATACTACGTATGTTCTTTGCAAAAAGATTATGACCATAAACTCGGACAGAAACACCAACATGGAATATTTTGGGACATTGGGGCAGGGGAGTCTGACAGGATGTAGACTCTACATACTGTTGCAACGTTGTAGGGACCACACTTAGTTAAGTGGGCTAGGGCAGTGCCATGGATAACACAGTGTGCCTGCATTTGCTGTCCCATTCATTAAGAATAGGGAGCCATCTAGACACTTGGGTGGAACAAGAGAATAATCAAACGTTTTAAGAATTCTTCAAAATGCAGAATGGAGCAGTGGCAAAAGAGGCAGAAAGCTGGGAGATTTAGTAGTGGAGCGACAATTTTTTAACTCACATCATGACTCATGTATGCATAGAAAATATACTTCTAAATTTGATCCTTATTTGATTTGCCCTTTCTCCTGCACCCACAGGTTAGCAGAGAAAAGAAAACCTAAATGCCTAATCTGGTTTAAACTTATTCCTAGCCAATCAGCTAAACAGTTCTTACAGCTATTGCTCACTATCTCTAGGACAATGGCACTCAGTCTTTGAGATGGTCTGCCCCGCCCTGCTTTTCTAAGATGATGTGCCTGTGTATGAAGAAGGGTGACCTATGTGTCCCCAAGGCGTTGGGGAGGAGGGGCTTTGTGTTGGTTCTTAGGTGGGTACCGGCTGCATCCACAGGGCTGAAGTCTTCTATTTGTAGGTCACCTGCCCAGCTAAATTGCAGCTCAGGTCTGCCTTTCATGTGCCTTGTGATCTGATCTCTTTTGGTCTGCTGAAAACTCAGAAAGACACACCAGCTGACTTGGTGTCATTTCAGACGAGCTACAGATTTCTGAATGTCAGTCGCACCACCTACAAATTTATTTGCCCAGTGATCTGCCCCTAACCTCTGCTCAGCCCCTTCTTCCTGCTGTGGTGGACCAAGTAGCATGCTATGGCTTTCTCACCAGGGTTTGAACAAGGCTGAAACTGAGAATAGCCATGGAAGGACTCTAAAAATACATGAGAACACTAAACTTCACATCCTCCCTCTTTTTGATATGTCATGCCACCTAGTTTAATTTGTTGCTCTCCAGATTGGCCCAAAGCTGCCTCAGCCTGCACCTAACTGTCAGAAACTAAACGAGAGAAGAAAGTATTTGGATCTCAATTATTTTTTTAATGGGGAAACTTATAAAGCTTGATTGAGTGACATTAAAGAAGACTGAATAAATGGCATAGCATACCATATTCATGGATTGGAAAGCATTATCGTAAAGATATTAGTTGTGGCCAAACTAGTTCAAAAACCAGTTTATAAAATGACATAAAAATCCAGATACAGCAGATTTTGTGAAACTTGACAAGCATTTTGAAAATTAAACCATCAATAAGATACTATCACAACCACCAGATTAGCTAAAATTAAATTGTCTGACAACCTCTGGAACAACATTAAAGGCACCCACATTCGCATTATAGAGGCCCCAGAAGGAGAAGAGAGAAAGGACCTGAGAAAATATTTGAAGAGATAATAGCTGAAAACTTCCCTAACATGGGAAAGGAAACAGTCACCCAAGTCCAAGACGAGCAGAGAGTCCCACACAGGATAAACGCAAGGAGGAACATGCCAAGTAATCAAACTGACAAAAATTAAAGACAAAGAGAAAATATTAAAAGCAACAAGGGAAAAGCAACAAATAACATACAAGGGAATTCCATAAGGTTATCAGCCAATTTTTCAGCAGAAACTCTCCAGACCAGAAGGGAGTGGCACGACATATTTAAAGTGATGAAAGGGAAGAACCTACAACCAAGAATAGCCTACCCAGCAAGGCTCTCATTCAGATTCAATGGAGAAATTAAAATGTCTGACAATAATAAGTGTTGGAGAGAGCATGGAGGAATGGGGTCTCTCATGGACCACTGGTGGCAGTGTTAATTTGCACAACCACTTGGGAAACTGTTTTTGGTGCCATCTACTAATGCTAGATAAATAAGTATTGTGGGTTGGCTGGTGTCCCTGAAAAAGGTATGCCCAAGTCCTAACCCTCAGTATCTGTGAATGTGATCTTATTTGAAATTAGGGTCTTCTCAGGAGTAATCAAGTTAAAATGAGGTCAGACAGGATTAAAGGAGGTCCTAATCAAGTAACCAGTATCTTTATAAGAGAAAGAAGAATGAGATATGGAGATAGAGATGCAGAGACACGGGCACACAGGGATGAAGGTCAGCTGAAGACAGAGGCAGAGACTGGAGTTATGCTGCCTAAGTCAAGGAAGGTAAACACCAGAAACTACGAAAAGGCAAGGTAGGAGTCTTCCCTAGTGCTTTCAGAAGGGGCATGGCCCTGCTGACACTTTTATTTCAGACTTTGAGCCCTCAGACTGTCAGAGATAAATTTCTGTTGTTTTAAGTCCCCCAATTTGTGGCACTTTGCTACAGCAGTCCTAAGAAGCTAGCATAATTCACATATCCTATGACCCAACAATTCCATGCTGTATAGAATATACTGATGCATATATGCCAGGATACATTTAAAATAATATTCATTGCACATTCTTCATAATAGCAACAAACTGGAAATAACCTAAATGTTCATCAACAATAAATGGATAAACTGATGTCATTCATTCATTCAACATGATGCATGGAGTGCTTACCATGTAGTAAGCACTGTTCTAAGTCTCTGCAGAATTTATATTTCAGTAGCAGGAGAAAAACCATAATATATATGGATCGAATTATATACTATGGTACAAATTGATCAAAGTTATGGAAATATAAACGTAGAACCAGTTGATGGTGATTGGAAATGCCAGGTTAGTGCAAATTTCACTACTAGATGGTCAGCTGTTATCAACTGAATGTCATCCCTCCAAAGTTCATATGATGAAGTCCTAACCCCCAGTACCTCAGAATGTGACAGTGTTTGGAGATATGGCCTTTAAAGAGGGAGGTTAAAATGAAACTATCCTGACTGGTGCGCTTATAAGACTAGACTAGGACATACAGAGAGAGACACCAGGGACATACAACCCCAGGACGTGCACACACAGAGAAAAAGCTCTAGGAGGACATAAGGAGAAGGTGGACATCCATAAGCCAAGAAGAAAGCAAACCTACAGACACCTTGATCTTGGACTTGTAGCCTCTAGAACTGTGAGCAAATTACATTTCCGTTGTTAAAGTCACCCAGTCTGTGGTATTTCATTATGGCAGCCCGAGCAAACTAATAAATCAGGTTAAACTTTACTAAGAAGGTGAGATTTGCATGAATGCTTGAAGGAAAGTCCAGGGAAAGAATATTTGAAGCAGAGGAAATAGTTATAACAAAGAACCATGAGTCAGGTGCTTGCCTCACACATTTGGCAAACAGCAAGTAAAGCAGGTGTGTGAGGAGAGTTTGAACATGGGAATAGGAGTGGGGAGTTAGAAAGAGTTGAGGAGGGCTTCTCTGGTGTCGCAGTGGTTAAGAACCTGCCCGCCAATGCAGGGGACACGGGTTTGAGCCCTGGTCCGGGAAGATCCCACACGCCACGGAGCAACTAAGCCCGTGAGCCACAACTGCTGAGCCTACTCTCTAGAGCCCACGAGCCACAACTACTGAGGCCGTGTGCCACAACTACTGAAGCCCATGTGCCTAGAGCCCATGCTCTGCAACAAAAGAAGCGACCGCAACGAGAAGCCCACACACCACAACGAAGAGTGGCCCCCGCTCGCCGCAACTAGAGAAAGCCCGCGCGCAGTTACGAAGACACAACAGAGCCAAAAATAAATAAATAAAATAAATTTAAAAATAATAATAAAAATTAAAAACATTTTAAAAAAAGAAAAAGAAAGAGTTGCGGAACTGGAGTAACAAGCAGCAGTCAAGTAGGGCTTAGAATACTATTATGAGGACTTTGGCTTTTGCTCTGCCTGAGATGGGTAGCCATTTCAGAAAGATACAGAGGCATGAGATACTTCATAAACCACCGACGGCTATGCAAATTGCTACAACTATTTTGATCTGATTTAGGTTTTAAAAGGATCATTCTGTTTTTTCTTTCTTCCTTCTCTTCCTGAACAACTCAGTCCAAAAGCCATGAGGTAGCACAAAGCAGGGTAGACGTCCATGCCAGCAGAGAAGAGGGATGGGGCCATGGTGACCCAGGATGGGAGTCAGAGCCCAGGTGAGGTGAAGAGGGCATCCACATAGAAAGCCTGCTCAGCACAGGGTGTCCAAGACCAAGCAGGTTAAGGAGGGCTGGTCTGACTGGGGATATTGGAGCCCGAGCAGGATGAGGAAATGGGGAGGGCCACCAGCCACACGGGTGAACCAATATGAAGAATCAAAGTCTGAGGGTCTGTAGAAGGCACCTCTACAGAGGGGTGGTCCACTGTGGGGAACCAGAGCCCACACTGGGTGAGTAGAGCATCTGGGTGTGGAAGGCACATAGTACAGCCCGGAAAGTGCTATTACAGCCCAAGTTGGGAGAGGAGGGTGTCCATGCAAGGGAGTGGCTGGTGGTACAGATGGAAACGTGGTTACAAATAGTGAAATGTATTAGAGATAACTGTAGCCATGTTTCTCATGGTTACAGAAGGGAGTTATGACAGGGAGAAAATTAGAACAAACCCTGTGGTGTTGGAAGCCAGTTGGTAAAAACCCTTGGTTTCCAATATATATAGTTATAAAAATAAAGGCACACCTCATTTTACTGTGTCTTGCCATATTGTGCTTCACAGATACTCTTTTTTTTTTTCTTTTTTTAATATATTGAAGGTTTGTGGCAACCCTGCATGGAACAAGCCTTCCAGCACCATTTTCCCAACAGCATTTGTTCACTTTGTGTCTCTGTGTCACATTTTCGTAAGTCTCACAATATTTCAAACTTTCCCATTATTTTTACATTTGTTATGATGATGTGTGATCAGTGATCTCTGATGTTACTACTGCAAAAAAAATTACAACTCGCTGAAGGCTCAGGGGATGGTTAGCATTTCTTAGCAATAAAGTATTTTTAATTGTTACATACATTGCTTTTTTTAGACACAATGCTATTGAACATTTAATAGGCTGCAGTATAGTGTAAACATAATTTTAAATGTACTGGGAAACCAAAAAAATTCATGTGACTCACTTTAGTGCACTATTCACTTTACTGCATTAGTCTGGAACTAAACCTGCAATATATCTGAGGTATGCCTATAATTTAAATGTGGATTTGCATGTGTATACACACACACACACACACACACACACACACTCCCTAACTCTGCCAACTGAGAGGTCTGGGAACGGTGACACTCCAATAGCAATGTGCACTCCTAGGTCCCAGATCATGTCTTCTAAATATTACATTTCAGTATAAGGAACTAGGGCTCTTTGGATAAATGACTGATTCCAAAGTTGGTACAAGGAATGTATAAGATGAATCTAAAATATCTTCTTCTACTAGAAAGCACAGAAGGATGAAAAGAATGACATGTTAAAAGGACACAGAAGCTAACTTGAAGGGGTTCTCACTAACCGAATATGGGCCATTTGAGCATTACAATGAGTAATAATAGGAACCAATTATAACTCATTCATAAAATAGAAAATTATACATACAGATATAAATATGGAAAGTTTGATGATAAATGAGATACTGACACAGTTTATATTACTCCCCCCTGCAAAATTCTTATTAATTACAAATGGAAAAAGAGTGCACACTTCCAGTGGCTGGTATCATGTATCACCTGAGAGAACACAGCACCATTTCTATGACATCCTCGACCGAGATGTATAATCTGAATCTAATCATGAGGAACCATCAGACACTCCAAATCAGGGGACATTCTAGAAAATCACTGCCTGTAATCTTCAAGCATGTCAACACTATATGAGTCAAAGACAGAGAAATTTTTTACACTGAAGGAACCTAAAAAAGACCTGACAACTAAACACAACATTTGATTCTGCACAGAATCCTTTTGCTATAAAGAACATTATTAGGATAATTGACAAAACCTGAATGAGGTCTGAGGACTGGACGGTAGTAATACATTAACTCTAGTGGTGGTGTTATGGTTACTTAGGAGAGTGTCCTTGTTTGTAGGAAATACTTGCTAAGGTACTAGGGAAAACTGGGACATAAGGACAGCAACATACTCTCAAATGCTTCAGGAAAATAAATGTTCTTTGCACTGCTCTTAAACTTTTCTGTGAGTTTGTAATTGTTTCAAAATTTAAAAATTAATAAAAATAAGAATTCAAACCAAGGACTCAAACAAATACTTATACACAAATGTTCACACAGCACTACTTACAATAGCCAAAACCTGGAAACAAACCAAACGCCATCAATAGAAAAATGGGTAAATAAATGTGGTATATACAAAGAGTGCGATATTATTCAGCCATAAAAAGGAACGAAGTACTGACAGATGCTACATAGTGGATGAACCTTGTAAACATTAGGATAAGTGAAAGAAACAGTCACTAAAGGTCACATATTATAGGATGTCACTTATATGAAATATCCAGAATAAGTAAATCCATAAAGACAGAAAGCAATTGATGGTTTCCAGGGGGTGAAGGGAATGGGGAATAGAGAGTGACTGCCTAATGGGTATGGGGTTTTCTTTTGGGATGGTAAAAATGTTTGGGAACTTAACAGAGGTGGCAGTTACAGAATACTGTGAACGTATTAAATAGTACCGAATTATACACATAAAAATGATTGTGTTAATTTCATCCCAATTAAATATATATATACATCAGTAAGCCTCTCATTCTTGAAAAAAAAAAAAGGGGGGGTGGACAATTCCTGCTGCTATATGGAAAGAATTTGGTAGAGTGCGTGTAAGTGTAGAATTCAGTTAGAACTCTACTGCACAAAGCCAGTTCAAGCTCCTGGTTTATTGGACCAGGGTGGTAGCAACGGAGGTGGTAAGAGGTAGTTGGATTCTGAATGTATTTTGATGGCAGAGCCATAGGAATTCGTTAGGGATCGTATGTGAGGTGTGAAAAAGAGAATGGAATCACTAATAACGCCAAGAATTTTGGACTTAGCAACTGCAAGAATATTGTTGCCTTCAACAGTACGGAAAGGCTGAAGCACAGGCTGAATAATTTGTTTAGTTTGGGTCAGGTTGAGTTTAAGATGATTATAAGATAACTGAGTAGAGATTTGAATAGACATTTGGATATACAAGTCTAGGATTTGAGACAGAAATTTGGGCGGCAGATCAAAGATTTGAAAGTTGTTAGTGCCCAAAAAGGTACTGAAGAGTATTAACCAGTGAGGAGGAGTATTAACCAGTGGAAAACCATGAGAGTATCTGCCCTGGAAGCTATACGAAGAAAAGATATCCAGGAGGAATATGTGATAATTTCTGTAAAATCCTGTTGATATCTCACATAAGAAGACAGAGTTTTGGAGCTACATTATTAAATGCAAACCCACTTAAGGTTGTTATTTTTTATGAAATTATCATTTTATCGTTTTGAAATGTCCTTTATTTTTGATAAGACTCCTTGTCTTGAAATACACTGTCTGATATAATACAGCCACAACAGCTCTTTTATAATAAGTGTTTGCACAGCATAACTTTTTAAATCCTTTTACTGTCACTCTATCAGTGTCCTTGTATTTAGAGTGAGTCTCTTATCAACGACACATATTTGGATCTTGTTTTATTATTCAGACTAACAGAATCGGACAAAGGAGTATTTATTCCTTTTGCACTTACTGTAATTCCTGATATAGTTTGTTTTAAGTCTACTTCCTTTCTATCTGTGCTCTAATTGTTCCTTTGTTCAAGAGTGTCTGCCTTCTTTTAGATTTAACAAAAATTTTATTTTTTCATTTTATTTTTTCTTCTTAGCTATATATTTCTGTATTTTGTTCAATGGTTTCTCTTGACATTACATGCATACTTAACTTTTTCAGTTTACCATGAATTATTATTTTGTTACTTCATGTATAAGAACCTTATCAACTATAAGTTCACTAAACCCTCCTGCCCTTTGTGTTACCTTTATCATACATTTTACTTTCGGGTATGTTATAAAGTATATAAACAGTCAATAGAAAATATTCAAAATATTATAAAATTACTGCTTATGATATTTTTCATTCATTCCCATAGGTCTATGCTTCAATTTGGGAATATTTCTCTATTAGCTTGAATTTGTTTTTTTCCTGTGTTATCTCTTATAGTATTAGATCATCTGGCAAAAAATTCTCTCAGCTTATGTTCATCTGAAAACATCTTTATATTAGCTTCATTTTGAAGTTTACTTTTGCTGGGTATAGAATTCTAGGTAGGCATATTTTTTACCAAGTAATCTGAAGATGTCACGCCATTGTGTTCTGACTTCTACTGTTTTTGACAAGTCAATCTCATTCTTGTACCTCTGAATATAATGTGTCTTTTCTCCTCTGGCTGCTTTTAAGATTTTCTCTTTTTCTTTGCTTTTCAGCAATTTGACTATGATGTGCCAGTGTGTAGCTTTCCTTGTACTTACCCAGACTGGAGTTTGATGAGCTTCTTGAATCTGTGGGTTGATATTTATCATCAATTTTAGAACATTTTCAGCCATTCTCTCTCTAAATGTTTATTCTGCGTCATTCTCTCTCTCTTCTCCCTCAAGTATTAGACCATCCTTTATTATCCCTCATGTCTCCAATGCTGTTTTCTTCTCCATTCCTTTTTCACCCTCTGTTTCAGTTTAGATCATTTCTATTTATCTACAAGTTTATTGGTCCTTTCTTTTGCTGTGTCCAATCTGCCATTAAGCCCATTCAATGAATTTCTAACTTCAGATATTGTATTTTTCAATCCTAGAATGTCAATTTGCATCTTTAATAGCATTTTCATTGTTCTTTTAAAATTCTCCAGCTTTTCATTGAGTTTCCCAACGTTCCCTGTATCTTCCTTAAAATAATTAGAATTGCTAAAGTCTTTAATCTGCTCATTCCAACATCTAGGTCATCTACGGGTCAGTTTCTTTGAACTATCCTTCCTGTTGGCTATTTTCTCATGATTGTTTGCATGTTTCATACTGTGTTTACTGTATGTCAGATCTCTGATTAAAGAAGCTTAGACAATGGAGTAAGTAGTATTTTCCCCCAGGGAGAGGACATACCCTTTTCTTCTGGCAACTAGGGTGGGTGACTAATTACTGTGATCCAATCAGGAATTGCCCCAGGTTGAGGCTGGGTTGCCCCATCAGTTAATTTTGGTCACTTCTTGATTTCAAAAGGCTTGAAGGCAAGATCTGCTCTGTGTATACTGATCTCTCTGCTTTCCAGCTCCACCTTCAGCTTACCCTATCTCCTTGTATCCAGCAAAATTCTAGGGTGACTATGGAAGGATAAACAGGAATGAATTTGAGGCTGCTCCACATTCCAATCTATCACCCGATGGTTTCAAGTTCTGCTGGTATCTCTTTACCCTAGGAAATCTTTCTTCCTATGGCAGACCTAATAATTGTCCTAACCATGTTCAGACAGGACAATTTGCCCCTGGGATGAAACTGGCTACCAGTCTTTGCTCACTTAGGAAAGGCTTGCCCTTCTCTGGAATGTAGTTCCTTTATATTTCTGTTTTTCCATAGCACTATACTAGCTTTAAAATATATGTAGATTTTACGGTTATCCATTTTATTAGGGCAGGAGTGATGGTCTGTCATGAACTTTTTCATCCCAGCTAGAAGATAAATTTTTGACCCATATCTTTTCTTTTTTTTTTAAGATGCTTGTGGGGTTTGTTTTTGTTTTTGGCTACATCGGTCTTTGTTGCTGTGCGCAGGCTTTCTTTAGTTGCGGTGAGCGGGGGCTACTCTTTGTTGCAGTGTGCGGGCTTCTCATTGCGGTGGCTTCTCTTGTGGAGCACAGGCTCTAGGTGCGCTGGCTTCTGTAGTTGTGGCTTACGAGCTCTAGAGTGCAGGCTCAGTAATTGTGGCACATGGGCTTAGTTGCTCCACAGCATGTGGGATCTTCCCAGACCAGGGCTTGAACCCATGTTCCTTGCATTGGCAGACGGATTCTTAACCACTGCGCCACCAGAGAAGCACCCATATCTTCTTATTTAACTCTTTTCCCTATCCCTTCCAATTTCCTTCCCCAAACCCAGGAATCAAGGGGGTTTTTATACACCTCCTCCTTTCAAATTACAAATAATTAGCTAAGTATTAATCACAATTATTGGCATTTACTATATATTTTGAGGGTCCTCTATGACCTAAATCCCTGGTTTAGCAATTAATATCTCAAAATGTAGAGAGACTTGTGCCAAAAGAATTTGTTAAATTCCTTTTCAACTAAATAGATAGGCTTACAAGGGAATTATCTTGGCTGTAAAGACCTATTTTGAATGTCAAAAGCTGACATTATTTCTGTACAGGTAAAAATCCTAATTCTTCTCTCCACCGCCACCCACAAGAGGGATGTTTCTAACCAACCAGGGCCAAGTTCATGGACTTGAGAAAGCAATATAGACTAGATTACGTATTTCTAAATTATTAGCTCTGCACTAGAACCTTATCTAGGGTAGTAACAATGAGGATTTTTTTTAAAAAGGAGAGCAAATACAAAAGCCTGCTTTTGTGTCAGATTTTTTTAGGAGAGTGAAAACTCACTTTATTTCCTCTTTTTTTAAAAAATTAATTTTTGTGAAAGAGATTCTAGATGTAACCAAGTTAAGATGAAGTCATACTGGATTAGGGTGAGCTCTAAATCCAGTGACTAGTATAGATTTGAAGATACTCAGAGGTGCAGGGGAGAACATAGGGAAGAAAGCTATGTAAAGAAGGCAGAGATTGGAGTGATGCACATACAAGCCAAGGGATGCCAACTAAGTTCAGGGAAGCCCCAGAAGCTAGAAGAGGGACATGGAACGGATTCTCCCTCAGCGGCCCCAGAAGGCACTAACCCTGCCAACACCTTGATTTTGATCTTCTGGCCTCCAGAACTGTAAGAGAATACATTACTGTTGTTTGAAGCCACCTAGTTTTTCATAATTTGTTCAGGTAGCCCCAGGAAATTAATACAGTATTTAGTTCTCTCCTTTAACACAACCCAATGGAAGAAAAGCAAGAAAATTTGTCTCTGTTCTTTTCTTTTTCTCTCTGATACTGATAATGACTTACAGTACGGAGAAAAGATTTTTTGTTTGTGTATTTATCACATGTATCTGTAAAGAATAATTTCTAAGTGTGAACACATAAATAATAAAAAGTCAAAGGTGATACCAAAGTGCTTTGGATGAAAGAATGGTAACAACACGAAAATGTTCCAGGGACTTTCCTGGTGGCTCAGTGGTTGAGAATCCGCCTGCCAATGCAGGAGACATGGGTTCGAGTCCTGGTCCGAGAAGATCCCACATGCTGTGGAGCAGCTAAGCCCGTGTGCCACAACTGCTGAGCCTGCGCTCTAGAGCCCACAAGCCACAACTACTGAGCCCGGCGTGCCACAGCTACTGAAGCCTGTGCACCTAGAGCCTGTGCTCCGCAACAATAGAAGCCACCATAATGAGAAGCCCGCGCACCACAACAGAGAGTAGCCCCCGCTCGCCGCAACTAGAGAAAGCCCGCACACAGCAACGAAGACCCAATGTAGTCAAAAAAAAAAAAGAGAGAGAAAAAGAAAAAGTAAATGTTCCAAAATATTAGGTAAAGGAGATTGTTTGACAGGGAGATTAGCAGGTTGGTGAATGCATCAAACTTGAGAGAGCAACGTGAAGAAATTATGCGTGTATTTAGAAGTAATATGAATCTAAATTACTACTAATTACAATGATACCATTTATTAAGAACTGTACAGCACTCCGCTAATTGCCTGACATCATCTAATATAAAACAACCCTATGCAATAGATATTATGATCCCAATATTCAAATGAGAAAAACTGAAGCTCTGAAAGTTTAACACGATGCACATCACACAGGCAAGTGGCAAAACAAACATTTGATTCCAAGTCCACAGAATCGAAAAATCTCTGCTCTAATTTCTAGTTCAAAGCTTCTATGCTCCACTATTTCATTTCAAGGGGAGAAAAAAGAAATCTAGAGCATTGGTTTAGATGGAAATTTAGGATTCCTCTAATTTTGTTTGGAGAAAATTAAAAATGGCTTATATGATTCTTCCGTAATTCTTTCCTGAAGCAATATTTGACTTGATACTTGCTTTTCAACTTCTAGCTCTCTTACAGAAATAGGAAACTTTACTTATTATGAAGCATACCCAGAGTGCTTGGTGGGTACATTCTTACCGATAGAGAAGCAGAGTGAAGCTTCTTTGGGCAAGTTAAGTGAGTAATGATAAAGTGACAAAATCAAACATTTATACTCATATCTTTTCATCAGAGAAAAGTTTTTGTGAGAGAAAACTGCAATACTACAAGGCAAGGAAAGACTAATTAAAACTCTTAGTTGTGAAGCAGCAATTTTTGAAAACACATTATTTTGGAAATCAGATATTCTCACTAGCAGATTTTCTTATTTGGCCTGAAAAGAAGAAAAAAAAAAAAGTGGAGCTAGAAGAAGGGCTTATTTGGATTCCTTTAAAAACTCTTGTCTTTTTTAAAGGAGAAATACCCATTAAAGTTGCACAAATTACAAAGTGCAATTATATTTCCTTCCACTGAGTGTGAGGCCTCCTTAAGTCTGCTGAGGATTTCCCCCAGATGGCCATCATCCCTGATGGTACATCACAAGTCCTGCCAGTTCACTGATTTAGAGCCTCAATCCACCAGACATTGAAATCTGCCACCATCCAGCTCTGACAAAGGGAGATAAATAGCCGAGTGTAGTCTGTAAGCTGATGATTCCGTTGCCAACATTTCCTCATTCCTTGAGTGGTACCACAGCACATTTAACAGGAGGGATGGCTGGAAACGGATCCCCAAGGCACTCACTGAGAATGAGCCCTCCAGACCAGCATTTCCACTGCCAAGTGTTATGATGTCCAATTATCTCTGGCACTTGCTCTAGAGTTGCTATTGCCATGATGCTTAGGCGATTAAGCCATGCTAGTGGCACGAAGTCCTACCATTCTTTTTGTGTTTAAATAGATGACAGAACTGATTGTCTGAGGTCATGGGTAAGGTCAGTACTCACCAATCACTCCACAGATACTCAATGGTGTTTGTGATGAAGCCAAGTAAGGAGCAAATTGAAGAAGTCTGTTTGTCTAATGCTTTGCTTACACTTTGAGACAGACTTCTAACATAACCCTTCTCCCCAGAAGCACAGAATGACAAACATAGCTCCAGACAATGAAAATGATGGTGAATCTACAGTTAGCTAAAAAAAAAAAAAAAAAAAAATTAATTAAAAAAGGTAATATCAGGGGCTTCCCTGGTGGCGCAGTGGTTGAGAGTCCGCCTGCCGATGCAGGGGACACGGGTTCGTGCCCCGGTCCGGGAGGATCCCACATGCTGCGGAGCGGCTGGGCCTGTGAGCCATGGCCGCTGAGCCTGCGCGTCCGGAGCCTGTGCTCCACAATGGGAGAGGCCACAACAGTGAGAGGCCCGTGTACCACACACACACAAAAAAGATAATATCAAGGCCCCTTTTTTGTTGGTTTTTGGTATTTGCCATTTGGGTCATTTGAAGCTGCTAATCAAAACTTTACTTCATTTGTTGAATTCTTATCTGCTCATTTGACTTTTATTGCCACTGAAGTAAAAGCGGTTTCAACAACAGTCCACAGCTGGTCTGCTTTCCAGTTATTTATATTTCTAAGAGTTCACTTCACTGTAAGAGCAGAGAGCGGCCATGTCAAGTGATAAGTCAAAATGTATGGCTCGTCATGAGCGGATTATTACTTCCTATTAAATGAATTTTCATGCGTCCATGAGTTAGTTAACAACTATAAGTGAAAGGTTTCGGATTAAGAAGTGCACATTTAAAAAGACAGTATCTTCCTATGGCTACAGCACCACTCACTTTTGTTGGGTTTTATCTAGAATAAAATTTCCTCCATATTGGTCACTGAGGTGCTTTCAGCCACATGAGACAACGCACAACTCAGAATGGTGTGAACAATAAGGACATTTATCACAATGATTAAAGTCCAAAGACCTTTTGCAGAGTTGGTTAACTCAGCAGCTTGACGATACTGTCAAACACCCAGTCTTTTCTTTTCTAGGGTAACCACCTTGTCCTGATGTGACTGTCACATTTCCTGGTTTGGGGATTTAAAGTCCAAAGTCATGGAAACACCCCTGGGCTGGACAACTGGGATGACTGGTCACCTGTTAAGCCTTCCATCCTTAGAGTGTTAGCTTCAGCCCTCAGGCTGTGCTCTTGTTGCTAAAAATGATTCCATCAGCTCAGGTTCTCCACATTCAAACACATTCAGAGACAGAACTCGTTATTACTCTTTCTGTGCCTCCATATCAGAGCAAATAAACTGTCCTAGAACCTGCCAACAGACTTCCCCAACATCCCATCAGACGGGACTGTATGACACCCCCTTTCCCCAACCAGTCATTGGTAAAGGAAATGGCATTGGCATGACAGGCTTAACCTAATCTAGATTCAGCCACTTGCGGCTGGGAAGTCATCCTCCCTAAGCACAGTCATGAGGAGAACAATGAAGAAAGGTACCGGGTGCTGATGTATGGGTAGTGTCTGTGTAGCAGACATTGTTGGATGCCTGTGGGTTTTATTTTGTAATGTATGCTTGCCTCCCTGTTCCTATAGATTCCTTGGGGAGTAGGGGATCTCTTCCCCATTCACATTTTAGGATGTTGGGGGAGGGAAGCAGTGGGACCTTCCCACGTGATGGAGATTCCTTCTCTCCTCTCTGCACTGTGGTTGAAAGCCACAGCAATACAAGATAGATTTCCATAACTTCAGACAAGTGGTGATAGTATTTCTAGAGTTTCCACCCTCCAGGACACTCCGACTCCAGCTTTACAGACCTGAGATTCTTTACAAATAAAAACCCGTTTGTTTCCTTACATTGCACCTACCTACCATCAAGGGCTGGAAATGTCACCCTTAACATGGTGCCTGAGGAGGGAGCAATGTGGGTGGGGGGTGGAATAGGGAGGGGTCTTTCACATGATCTAGTGTTCATCTGGGAAGCTACCTTCCTGTTTGTATCACAGAAAGCTAGTCAATAAAAAGCTGACTAGTAGAACCACCAATTTATGTATAAAATATCCCTCAATTGGAGAGAATGTTCTGCCTTGTGTTCCAGAGCCAACAAGACTCATTTCAGATTCATTTTCTAGTTTTTTTTCTCAGAGTGTCAATAGCCAAAACATTGGGTTTAAGCTTCAATGCTCTTTCGCTGCAGCATTTCAAAGATAGACTGAAGTAGCTTCTAAGTTACAGGTTAAAAAAAAAAAATCTAACCAAAGGTGTCAAACATTAAAAGTAAGCCCTTTTTTCTGCCTAAACTGGTAGGTATCTTTGTGAGACTTATAAATGACTGAAGTAACACCTTCAATATTTTCAATGAACTGAAATACAATGACCCTGTTAGGTGCTCTTGCAGAGTGTCTGTGCTGAGGACTTTTATCTGCACTCACACTCCTCCACAGAGGTCCTTCTAAGCTACGTCTGCCAGATCACATCAACCATTGTGGATGTCCTCTGCAAATACAAATATTTGTAAAATATTCTCAGAGTGGGTGGGCACACGGTTCACTGATAGTTTCGAATAATTAAAGGGGCTCCATGTGCAAATGTCAAAATAGAAAAAGTGTGGCAGAAAATGGGGCGAAGTGACAATACAAATGGCCAGGCCTCCCCATTATCACTCACTGTACATCTCACAAGACAGCTGATTCCCCACTCTGTATGGGTTCCAGCAGTTAGTGACTTATTGGGTAATTCAGCATTTGCCAGTATGTCTTGTGCTAATTAAATGCATCGCACTCTATTCAGAAATGTCACAATTGATTTGTCTTCTGCAAGCACTGACTTTATTTCAATCTTCTGAAAAAGATTTTATGAGGCCCAGATAACTTATCCTGGCACATTCATTTCCCAGGGTGGCTTCCACATGTGAGGGCAGTAAGAGAGGAAACCCTCAGTGAACATTCGATACAAATGCCTTTGCAGACATCTTATTTGTCTGTTACGTGCCATGTATCTGAGAAATGGCCTAGGTATGGCAAAATTACAAACCGCTCCATTAGCCTATAAAAGCATTTAAACATGACAGAAGTTAATGTAAAATGATACTGGCAGATCTCATTGGATGATATTAGATCAATCCAGAAACATGTACTTTGAAAGTGTGTTATTTATTACGAGGTGTTTACTTATTCACAAATTGATTTTGACTGAATTCAGCTATTAACTAACTTGCGTACAACAGGAAATCACATAATGTCATTTCAGGGGCAGGGAGAGGAGAGGAGAAAAATACAGCATAGTGAAGTTTTTAGGAGACAACACATCTCACACTCCTGTAGAATAACAAAGGTCACGATAGACTACTAGCCGTTATTTAATGCCGGGTAGGTTTCCCCCATGCAACTCCCCGCTCTGAACCCACCTACACACTCCACGCTCAGTGTCTTCATAAATGTTGAGCCACAGGAAAAATACCCAGCTTAGTCCAGAGGAAATAAAATTTCAGCACCAAATAGCCACGGCTCATGAATTGATCACCTATGTCACAGAAAGAGAAAGAAGACCATATATGTCCTATTGGAAAAGAGCAATCACTGCATCTACATGTCAGGAAAAGATGACTCAAAGAAGAAACACAATGAACTCTTCAACAGGGAAATTGAGAGGGCATTGTTTGCTGGAAATTAGTAACTCACTAGCTTGTCTTTTCCATTTTTCTCCTTGTTTATATTAACATTTGGGTCTGGGTACCTGACAATAGTAATAATATCAGTTTTCAGAGTCTACTTGGTCTTCTAGTCAAGACATACTTTTCCTTTCAAACTAAATGTAATGCTAATCATAAGGGCAGAGCTCTTTGTGTGGTTTAAGTTCAGGCTCTTTATGGGGTCCTATTGAAATGGCCATTGCTCTATCTACTTTAGGGCAAGTCAAAGTCTATGAGAGACTAATTAATTTACTCAGTGGTCTTTAGAATCAGCCATTTTACCCTGTTTCTAAAATAGTGCCATCAATGGCTTCCCTGGTGGTGCAGTGGTTAAGAATCTGCCTGCCAATGCAGGGGACACAGGTTCGAGCCCTGGTCCAGGAAGATCCCACATGCCGCGGAGCAACTAACCCCGTGCGCCACAACTACTGAGCCTGTGCTCTAGAGCCTACAAGCCACAACTACTGAGCCCACATGTCACAATTACTGAAGCCTGCATGCCTAGAGCCTGTGCTCCACAACAAGAGAAGCCACCACAATGAGAAGCCTGCACACTGCAACAAAGAGTAGCCCCCGCTCGCCGCAACTAGAGAAAGCCTGCACACAGCAACAAAGACCCAACGCAGCCATCAATCAATCAATCAATCAATCAATCAATCTCCATGGCATTCAGCTTGTGAATAGCTGAAGTAAATCGGCAAATGAGTACAGAAAGTTCTTCAGCAAAAACACAAAAGGAATGTATAAGGTAACAGCGTACCAACTAATTTCTTATGCCTTTAAACTTTAAGATATACTATTATTTTCTCTGAACAGGAAACTGAGATGCAAATTAGTTTTGACCCTACTTAAAAGTATACAAAGAGCTGTAAAAGGCAGAACTGAAACTCAAAAACAGCCTCTATCTGCAAGTTGAAACTGTGCTGTAGGGCACTATATGAACAAAATCAAAACATTATCAGGAAAGATGGATTAACCCAATTCTAGATCATTTGGTTCCATAGCCTATCTTCTTAAACGCAGAAGTATAATACTTGCGATGGCATGCTGTCCAGATCTCCCCTTCAGGATGGAGACCTTCATTCCCTGGCTGCCTGAAATCTCAGTGACTGAGTTCTTAGCTCAGCCCCTCTCCAGGAGCCATTAGTCCAAGGTCACATGTCCTTCCAGACGGCAGCCAATACCATAAGACTGGGAGGAGTATAAAATCTTTACCCCTTGCCTCAAGGTAAGATGACTCTGAAGACCATCTCAGTTTTAGAAGTCCCTGTGGGAATCACTCAGGTCTCTGTCATAACTGCATTGTATTGATAATCTGACTTTCCCATTGTTCCAATTTGACTTCTCTCACTCCCTTACGGGTATGGCTCTTAATAAAATTTTTGCAATCTCATCTCCATCTCAGAGCCTGCTTACTAGGGAATGTGACCTCTGACAATAAACATCAGATTGATCCCAAAAGTCATAAAGAATTTCACATTTTGAGCACGTAAGAACTAACTATGGAGATATAGGTTTTCTGAAGATCATTTTTTACCAATTCTTACTCCCTATTTTGGTCACAGAGTTCACACTTATTTTATTTGTTCTAAAATTAGGTGCAATCACTACCTGAGTTGGAGGTTCACAGGAAATAAAACAACTCATATGGATTGTAAGAGACTGACAGTTTAGACATACGTTTTAGGGCATTACTCATAAAAAAAAAAAGCATGAAAACTGAAAGTGGTTTTAATCAGCTTATAAATGTTATAAAATGTGAATTGAATAAATATTTTTGTTTGTTTGCTTTTACTCAGGACACCATAAAAAGAGTTTTCTTGAAGTTTGGGGGAAATATGCAAATAAACATGAGAAAGTATCAAATTAAATTATCCGGGCTTCTCTGGTGGCACAGTGGTTGAGAGTCCGCCTGCCGATGCAGGGGACACGGGTTCGTGCCCCAGTCCAGGAAGATCTCACATGCCACGGAGCAGCTAGGCCCGTGAGCCATGGCTGCTGAGGCTGCGCGTCCGGAGCCTGTGCTCCGCAACGGGGGAGGCCACAACAGTGAGAGGCCCACGTACCGCATAAAAAAAGAAAAAAATTATCCAAGACAGAAAATAAAAGTAGGTTCTTAAAAAAATTAATGATCTGCAAATAACAAATCTGTAAAAAGTAACTGAAAGGTAATTACCTAAATAAGATCTAAAAAAGCATTTGTGAAAATTCAGTACCCATTCATGACAACAAAGAAACACTTTAAAAGTAAGAATAGAAGGGACTTCTCTGATCTGATAAAGAATGTCTCCCCAAAATCCATATTTAATTGTGAAATATTCAAAGCTTTCCCCAAATTGAGAAAAAGGCAAGGTGGCCTGTTAATAATACTATTGAAAATCATATAGTTTTAGCCAGTGTAATAAGACAAGAAAAAATAAAGCCTCAGGGCTTCCCTGTTGGCGCAGTGGTTAAGAATCTGCCTGCCAATGCAGGGGACATGTGTTTGAGCCCTGGTCTGGGAAGATCTCACATGCTGCAGAGCAACTAAGCCCATGCATCACAACTACTGAGCCTGTGCTCTAGAGCCCGCGAGCCACAACTACTGAAGCCTGCGCGCCTAGAGCCCACGCTCCACAACAAGAGAAGCCACCTCAGTGAGAAGCCCGGGAACCACAATGAAGAGTAGCACCCACTCGCAGCAACTAGAGAAAGCCCGCACTCACCAATGAAGACCCAATGCAGCAATAAATAAATAACTAAATTTATAAAAAATAAAAATAAAATAAAGCCTAAGAATTAGAAAGCAAGAAATAAGTGTTTGTTATTTGAAGCTGATATCGTCACATACAAAGTGCAAAAGAAGATAAAACTATTAGAATTAATAAGTAAGTTTAGCAAGATAATTGGTTCCAAGGTCAGTATATAAAAGTCAATTGTGTTTCTAAAGACCAGCAACAAATAAAATATTGAATTTAAAAAATTATACCGGGCTTCCCTGGTGGCGCAGTGGTTGAGAATCTGCCTGCTAATGCAGGGGACACGGGTTCAAGGCCTGGTCTGGGAGGATCCCACATGCCGTGGAGCAACTAGGCCCATGAGCCACAACTACTGAGCCTGCGCGTTTGGAGCCTGTGCTCCGCAACAAGAGAGGCCGCGATAGTGAGAGGCCTGCGCACCGCGATGAAGAGTGGCCCCCGCTTGCCACAACTAGAGAAAGCCCTCACACAGAAATGAAGACCCAACACAGCATAAATAAATTAATAAATTAATAAACTCCTACCCCCAACATCTTAAAAGAAAAAAAAAATTATACCACTTACAATACCACTAGCAAACATAAGTTGGAGATGAACCTAAGAAAGGCTATGCGAGATTTCTACTTGCATAGACTACAAGACATCATAGGAAGAAATTTAACAAGATTTAAATAGATGGATACATATGTTATATTTATGAATTATAAAATCAGTATTATAAAGATGTCATTAATAAAGACAGACATATATCTGCCCTATGATCCAGCAATCCCACTCTTATTTACTCAAAAGAAATGAAACCAAATATCCACAAAAAGATACCCAATAATGTTCATACCAACTTTATTCATAAGAGTCAAAAACTGGAAATAACTCAAATGCACATTAATGGACATTTAATGGCTATGGATATCCAGAATGGATTAACAAGTTGTGGCATGCTTATATATTGGAATACTGCTTAGCAATAAAAAGAGAACAGACCACTGACAGACACAACAATGTGGATGCATTTCAAAAACATTACGATAACTGGAGAAACAGACACAAGAGAGTACATTGCATATTGCCATTTATATAAAACTCTAGAACATGCAAAGCAAATCTGTAGTGGTAGAAAGCAGGTCAGTTTTTGCCTGAGGCTGGGGTAGAGAAGAGACAGACTAGAAAGAGACGCTGAGAACGTTTTGGTGTGATCGAAATATTCTTTAACTTGATTGTTAGGGTGATTACACAGGTATATATACATATATATTTCAAAACTCAAACTGTACACTTAAAATGGGTGCAATAAATTTCAAAAGTCAAGATTTAAAAAAGAAAATCACTAGCTACAAGGATAAACAGAATGAAAACTCATTCTAAATAAACTCAGTGTATTCATAAGATACATAGCAATGTGCTATCTCCAGGAACAAAGAGATCCTGGAAATTTTAGGTGGATATTTTAAACTCCCTATCAGGATTACAGCAACAAAAAGGGATGATACACTCAAATTAGATAATTTAAGAAAAGCTTAATTTAAATTTTATTTTTTATTAAATAAAATAATTTATTGAAAAGACATGGGCAGAGTATAGGAAAACTACAAGAGAAAGTGCAGTACCCCGGAAGGTTATCACCTTAAGACCTAAAGGGACAAGGAAGGAAGTGGTTATCAGTACATAAGAGACAATCCTATGCAGAGTTAGGCTTTGATAGGACCTTCAGGAAGGAGGTCTCCAGCTAGAAACAACCTGCAGGGAAGGGCGAGGGGGAACAAATACCCAGACTCACCATCATCCTTCCCTCTGTCTCCTGCTAGGGCCCCCTTTGCTGAACACACCTGGAAGCCGGAAGGCAAGGATGCTCAGTAATGTTGTTTGTATGGATCAGTCTCTTGGATACAAAGCAGAGTGGAAAAGACTGAAGTGTAAGTGTGGAGAGGCAAGTGGAATACAGCATAACTTCCAACTCCCCCAATCCTCTCACTGCCCCCCACTTTTTATTTGGTAGGTCAACAGTGGGCCCAGGAATCTGAATTTTTGAAATCTGTACAGGTAATCCTGATGACCAGTAAGGGATTAGATCACTGCACGAAACTACCTCTCTGCGCTGATCATCAACAGGTAAAATTTTTAATATGGACACAAACACAAATTTTATGAGATGCTATTTGTAATTACTTTTTAATACTTATACGTAGGTTCCATTCACCTAAGAATGTAAAAAAGCATTGAATATTTATAATACATGATTTCTGGGAGTCTAAGGAAGCCAATACCGCAGGCAAAAGGTACTTCAGTGACTATTAGAGAACTAAGTATTGCCCCTATGACACCTGGAACAGTGGAATTGGGCTTCCTCCTCTCTGGGAGTTAAGGAACTTACTACCTTAGTCTTTACCCTTGAAGATTCCCAGAGAGGAGCCCTGATGGTCACAAGAAATCAGCAAGGTCAAGGAACCCAACTGTTTAACAAATAAGATGACAGTCATCACTCATGGGCAGGGGCATCTTCCCATAAAGGGAGCGGCTGTTGGGTTGAAGGATCGGTTAATCTCAGTGATACTTTATCTTATTTTTGCAGAAGGAAGGGGGAGAATAAACAACTCACTTCCCAGAGCTGTTCAATTGCTCCCTTCTTTATTTGGAGCCTTTTCATAGAAGGAGAGAATTGAAGGAGGAGGAGAGAAAGGTGCTCTCAGGTGCTAGGCTAAAAAGCTCAACATTTTTCCCTAGCGGCAAGTCACAGGGCCTGCACTAGGACTCTCCAGATTAATTTCAGTGACAAAATAGAGTAAGATGAGAAAAATTTAGCAAACTTCAACATCAACACAGACACAGTCACAGATTTTTTTTTTTGTAGTACAAAAAGCTGTGTTTTTAGTTTTAAAGTACTTAAAAGAAAATTATAATATAAATTCTGTAAAGAATGCACTTTGAATGTATTTTTATCCTGAAATCACGTAATAACCGTATGATGCATACCTCATATGAGAAGACAGTTACTAATGCTTCTACAATGCTTCCTTTCTCATTGAAATACCACAGTAAGTAGGTGCATAACATTTTTGTTTAGGAATAGTACATAAATAGGTTCATCCCCAAAATGACACAAAATGTAAGCATGATTTTGGGTAAAATGTCATCTAAATGTTTCTAATTTTTCCCACAATAAGACATCAATTCCACTTTTTTTTTTTTTTTTTAGAAAAGTGGGTGTTATTAATTCCACCCTCTAATTCCTCTTTGTTCTCTAGATCAGTATTTGACACAGTTCTACTAAAAAGGATCTGTTTCTATAGTCAAGGGCTGCAAGACAGAGAGGGCAGCTATGGAAGTTTCTGAGATCAAGGAACCTAAATATGAGACCATAATGAACTGACATAGACAGCTGCATGGGTCAGCTTCTACGAGGTCAGTATAGAGAAAGCAATTTCTGTCCCGTGACCATAAAGGATGTTTCCATGAAGTCATCTCTAGAACTCGGGTGGGGAATGAAAGTAATCATTTCCCTGGGGATGTTCCCCTCTGGTTCAGTGTAGACCTGCCCTTAACATTTGTAAGACAGAAGGTTAAGATGACAAATACAGACATATATTTGTTGAAACATTTACATGTTAAAAACAGGCTAAAAACTGAAAAACATATGTTCTACCACCTTAACAAATATACCTTCATAATGACAGAGTAGAAAAATGTACATAAAGCTGTGGCTTTTGTAACACTGCAAATCAGGAAAACAGCAAATGACTAAATTTAATTATTTTCTGTATAAGTCAGGATATTTTGTTGATGCACCAGTAAGTCATAAGATAAAGACATATAACTCATAAATTAATTTCATGAAGTTTATTTTTCATATTTTCCTTTCCACAAAATCAATAATTATGTTGTTATAATGAAGATACGTTCATAATTTTTATTCAATTGTCAGTAATCACCTAAAGAAGTATTTACAGTAGCGATTTTAAGTGACAAATTTTGACTATATTTTCATCCAAAATGTAAATTAATGTATATGTAAAAAATCCCCTAGGGCTTCCCTGGTGGCGCAGTGGTTGGGAGTCCACCTGCCGATGCAGGGGACACGGGTTAGTGCCCCGGTCCGGGAGGATCCCACGTGCCGTGGAGCGGCTGGGCCCGTGAGCCATGGCCGCTGGGCCTGCGCGTCTGGAGGCCGCAGCAGTGAGGGGCCCACGTACCGCAAAAAAAAAAAAAAAAAATCCCCAACCATTTTATATACTTTTTAAAAGATATTTTAAAAGATATTTAAAAGACATTTTTCTATAATAGAGTTATTAAAGGGATAATACAAATTACATTTAATGTTGATCAAAATTTTTATTTGATCAATTTCAGTTGCTTCATATAACTAAAATTTTTAAGCAAAATTAAACATGCGTTTAGTTTTTGAAAATTTAATTAAATATCATCAAATATACTTATAGAAAGAAAACTATTTGTAATTCTATGGTTCAACGTTCATCTACTTGCCGATGTAAAGCACTGATACCGTGCGTCACACACCTAGACCTACAGAGTGACAAATTTAAGAGTGGTATGAACTATTTAATATCACAAAATGTTCCTCTGACAACTCCTGCAGCTATTGTCAATACTGCAAAACTGTGAGCACTTCCATAACCATGGATTGGAAAAGGAACGGAAAAACTGAAACCAAGCAGGACCCTGAGGGGCTCCTGGGCACGGAAGTCTTTCAAACAGTTGCTCATCAGGGAAGGGTGGGGATGCAGGGACAAGTGGGTAGCAGCCAAGAAACAACAGTGCAGCCTTGGGGCAGGGTCCTGATTCCACCTCAAGGGATACACATCACAATATCTTTAAGCTCTTCTGCAGAACTAAAACCCACACCAGATGGAAAATGTTCCAGAGAGAAGGTCACAGTTTGATAACCTCAAAGTTCATCAGACCACCACCTGAGGCCAGATTAAAGGAGTGCACGCCCTGCCCACACCCTGATCCTTCAGCAACCTGCCCTTGAACCACTGTTATAAAACTCCTCACCACATCCTCCCGGGTTGGGACACAGTTTTTCAGGGCACGAGCCCTCCCTGGCCCCCTTTGTCTGGCAAAGCAATAAAGCTGTTCTTTTCTACTTCACCCCAAACGCTGTCTCCGAGATGTGATTCGGCACCGGAGCACAGAGGCCGAGTTTTCGGCATCAAAACTGGACTGTAGGTTCTACTGGGAAATTCACTTGCTATACAAAAATCTACTGGATTCAAGCCATCTTAATTGATTTTATTTATTTTTATTTTTGGCTGCATTGGGTCTTCGTTGCTGCGCGCGGGCTTTCTCTAGTTGCGGCGAGCGGGGGCTACTCTTCGTTGCTGTGTGCGAGCTTCTCATTGCGGTGGCTTCTCTTGTTGCGGAGCACGGGCTCTAGGTGCGCGGGCTTCAGTAGTTGTGGCTCGCGGGCTCTAGAGTGCAGGCTCAGTAGTTGTGGCACACGGGCTTAGTTGCTCCGCCGCATGTGGGATCTTCCTGGTCCAGGGCTTGAACCTGTGTCCCCTGCATTGGCAGAAGGATTCCTAACCACTGTGCTGCCAGGGAAGCCCTCAAGCCATCTTAGAGCAAAGGTTTTTTAACCTGTCTTCCCCTTAATTAAATGCCTCCACTATTCAAAGCCCATTCCTAGCCCCCAGCTCTTTCTCCCACCCACTCCAGAGACCACAAACCTTCAAGGCATTCAGGTACAATCACTTGTGCTTCAAAGGGAGAGCAGGAAACCTGGATAAAGCTTCCCTGGGACCTGAAGGGTGCTGGTCACCACTGCGGGTGTTTAGGGTTATGTGTGTAGCTGTGCTGGTGCCGAGTACCAGCATTTATCTGTGGTAGGTCTTTGTGATTATTTGGGGCCCCCTAAAGCTCAGGGCTGGGATTTAGACTAGAGGACCCCACCCCCATGAAAAAAGTTTAAACTGATTTGTTTCACTAAATTCACAACTTTTTTTTTTTTGACAGTACACGGGCCTCTCACTGTTGTGGCCTCTCCCGTTGCGGAGCACAGGCTCCGGACGCTCAGGCTCAGCGGCCATGGCTCACGGGCCCAGCCGCTCCGCGGCACGTGGGATCTCCCCGGACCGGGGCACGAACCCGCGTCCCCTGCATCGGCAGGCGGACTCTCAACCACCGCGCCACCAGGGAAGCCCCACAACTTATTTTTGTATGAATAGGTCAGAGGTTGGAGAAACATGGGAGCTGGGCGAAGGCTAACCCAGCAGGAAAGGTGGAGCCTGTGAGAAACTAGAAAGGTCAGGACTACCTAAAGGCATTCAAATTCAAAAGTAATTCATAAACACTTAAGAGTTATTGTAAAGTGTACTCAATGCACACACACATACACACATATCGTAACGATGCGAGGTGACAGATGTGTAATTAACTTATTGTGGTAAAAGCATTTCACAATGTATACATTTTTAAATCATCACGTTGTGCACCTTAAAAAAATCATATCGCGCATCCTAAATATATATACTTTTCATCTGTCAATCATCCCTCAATAAAGCTAGAAAAACAAAACTGGCCAAATTTGGCCAGGCTTGAAACCACTGCAGCCCATCCTATGAGACTTTTACCAAATTATACAAAATAATTTGTTCTACAACAACAAATATGTATGTTCCAGATGCAGTGCTTATAGGTGCTACTCAGGAAATAACTTCCAGCCCCCACCCAGTCCCAATCGAGAAACGCAATTCAAGCAAAGCCTGATGCTTGAATGTTGAGATCAGTGTTTTCTTCTCTAATTCAACAGATCTCTTATATGTAACACACACACACACACACACACACAGACACTCTCACTTTTTTCTGGAATTAATTATATATACATGTAAATTTATAAATTGTATATATATAATTAATTCCAGAGGGAAAAAGAAAACAGTGGATGTTTTCACTCATTTGGTATATTTGAGTTTTCAAGAGTATTACCCAGAGGCTATTACTTCTCTCAGCCACTGTCCCTAAAATTCAGGAAGGTGACTATCAGGTGGGCAATAATGCCCAGCTTATGACCCCATATTCCAAACAGCTTAACAGAGCAAATATAAGATATTTTTGAATTTCAACTACCCTACAGTTCAACTTACAGAGTAGAATGCACTATTAATATTATTTATTATTTAGGCAAAAATTTAAATTAAAAAATATGCTTTTGGACTGTTACCAAGTTCTGCTTATATTTCCAGATGTGGGGGAAAATCCCTTTTCTAATTTATTTTAAAACTTCTTTATTCAAGGCTGACCAAGATTTAGCTTAGGTTAAATTTCACTTAGAGTTGATGAAAATGGTGCTTCTCCTAGAGCTCAGGACTGAGTTGTACCTGTTGTTTTTCCTCTACCTGTGGGAAGATCTTGAGTCACACCCTAATGAGCATTCTAAACAATTAAGAGGCTTTTATCTAGATTTTACACATCAACAAAGGCAGGGAGTGAATAATAACCGGCCTCCAAAATGAAATATTTAGTAATGCTAGGTGCCAAGCATACTGCTAAAACGCCCTCCTTATTTATTTCCCAGAACCACACTGCAGAGCCTATGAGGACTGCTATTATCACCTCTATTTCACAAATGAAGAGAAGACCGGAGTAGTTAACTCAACTGCCCAAGGTCACACAGCTAGTAAGTGGCTTAACCAAGACTCCAGTCCGTGTCTGCTAGATTTCACAGCTCAATCTTCCCATCTTTCCCCCTACCCCATTTTTTTTTCTTTTTTGCTTGCTGGACATACCTGAGCCTCCCATTTTCTATTCAAAGTTTCCCTCCATTAACTCCATTTCTATTTCAACTCTTTATCCATTCAAATTATTTTTTTGTAATTTGACTACAATGTTTAAACCTATATGTTAAAACTAATATAGCTTCATCTCTGATATAGATTGCTTTAAGAAAAAAAAAAGATAATGAACACTTTCTACATCCTAACATTTTCAGCATACATCAATGGAAATTAACAAGGAATTTAAACAGAGGTATAAACATATTTCTCCACAGAGAAGAACTCATAACAATAGTTCATATCCTAAGAGGGCCAAGGAATGACTTGAAAGATTAATGGAATTAACTTTAAAAAGCAATGAAATTTTCATAAAGTGGAGATTCTCATTAGGTATAAAACAAACTTAAATATGATTTAATGAATTATTAGAAGTGAAACTTCAGGGCTATCTAAAACTGCCCTTAGTCCAAAGAATCCTTTGCAAATAAATAGAAAAATACACTGAAAGAAAAAAATCTTACTGAGGAGTAGAAGGGTCCAAGACCACAGTAAACTAATTTTACTAAATTGTTGATCCATTTTTTGACCTGTATATTACTTTCTGCAGTGTGACACAACCAGTGGTTTAACCCAGACCAAATGGTTGACCTTAACTTGAAAAGTAAATAATCATCTATAAAAGTTCTTGATTCAGAGATGACTCACTGGTGTCCACTGTCCACGAGCACTGTCCTATATGGACAGACACCTGCTTCATGATTAACCTCTGCTATGGGCTCAGTTGACTTGGACATTGAGCAAATGATTAATGAGTGAAGAACGTTTTTTCCCCTGCTACTTACAGTGTCTGCACCAAGACAGAATGCTACGGCAACCAGAATATAGAGAAGCGATGGAAGGATGTTGCCGAGTGATGACAAAAGCATTTTGCAGGAAGTACTGAAGCTATGGTGAAATGAATATGAAACAGAAATGAAGTCTTGGGAAGGAAAAAATAAGTAGAGAATAAAGGAGAGGGAAAACTCAAGAAAGCTGGACCTTTAGGAGGAAGACTAAAACTTTACAGACAGGAGACAAAATGGGAAAAATATCTGGGTAACATGGAATAAGTAATAGCAATAAAATCTACAACTCAAAGAGTTTTTAGGCCATCAACTAAAATTGGGTAATTTTTCAATCACATTCGAGCAGGTGTGATTCGTTAATCACAAATGTCTTAAACCATCACCAATCATCTTCCAGAAGCATCTAGTAAATGCCAATCATGCATGACTAGGGAGGCCCTGTTTGGGTTTTTTTGCAAGAAATTTTCACATTCTTAGTTTTTACCTAGTATGTCACTTTGGTGCACATTAAGTGCACAATAGTTTGCCAGTTGTTGGGTTAGGCTGGCAAACATGATCATGTATAAGAAATCAGAATAGGAAAAATATTAGAAATGGTCCAAAATATGTCACTGAGTAGTTATTCAAATGAATGCATCTTGGCCACGTGAATTTAGGCTATATATAATCAAGATGGCATCAAGCAACCACTGAGTTTAAGGTGAAAGGGTGAGCTCAGTTCTCATCTCTGGGAGACCTGAAGAGAGAAGGATATTCAGGAGCATTTCTAGTGACAAATGAAAGACACAGCTCAGTGTCTGGGGGAGGGGGACCAAGGAGGGAGGAGGGGCTCTAGGCAGAGCCTCAGCCAGCTTAAGTAGGTGTGTGAATGACTGACCCCCCTATGTATGCCTGTGCCTGAGATAAGTGAAAGCCACGCATGGGCCAAGGTACAGAAAGATATCAGGGAAGATGGAGGTAAGACTGAGATGACTGCAAAAATGCACATCGAGGAGAAAGAATGCTTTGCCATGGTAGGTTAGAATAGTCTGGAATGTGATACCCTTCTTCCTTGCTGGCAATCTTATTTTCTTTTGCATCGAAATCCCAGTGCGGGGGCAGGTCACGGGGGAAACATTTGAACATAAAAGTCAGCATGGTTAGAACTATGTAAGACTAGCCCAATCCACATTGCATTTGGAAAATCTGAACAGAAAAGAACAGCAACCAATGTAACCAATGAGGGCATTTGGTTGAAGCCAAAAGAATTTAATATTAGTTTCACCCCCTCCTCATTTTTTTTTTTTTTTGCGGTACGCGGGCTTCTCACTGTTGTGGCCTCTCCCGTTGTGGAGCAACAGGCTCCGGACGCGCAGGCTCAGTGGCCATGGCTCACGGGCCCAGCCGCTCCGTGGCACGTGGGATCTTCCCGGACCGGGGCACGAACCCGTGTCCCCTGCATCGGCAGGCGGGCTCTCAACCACTGCGCCACCAGGGAAGCCCGCCCCCTCCTCTCATATGACCACTCAGGGCACGTCACTGACAACTTTTCCTTCAGGGTCCCTATGTACAGCACAGAAGAGCATGCACCTAACAGCAGAGAAATTAATCAACCAATCAAGCCTCTGATACACCTAAACTCTCATCAACAGCTTAAGTAACCTCCCTGATATCACCGTTCGAAGATTGTTGTAGGAGCTAACAGAGGGCCGTGGCACTCAAACCCACAGTGGTCTTTCTGGTATCAGAGCAGGGTTGATTAGGTAATGTCTGCAAAGATAAGGGCCAGATTCCTAAGGTCCAGAATGATCCTTATGAATGGTGCATTCCCTACAGCAGAATCTCAGCCAGAACTGAAGGAGGGAGGGAATAGGCTCTCCAGCTGGGCTGATGTCCAGTAATTGGTCTCTAAGAAGCAACAATTACTTTTCAGGTGTCCTCTCAATGAAGCCTAAATACGTGATGCACTCTCAAAATTTCCCAACTGTTCGTTATCTGCAAATCCATTACTTGCAAAGAGCTTCTAGCTTTTGTCCTAAAACACTGAGATTCACCTCCTTCCTGCTGAATATCTCAAAAGGCAGGAAAAGGACAATGGAGCAGAATGTGACTAACCCATCCGTCAGGCCACTTCTGTGACTATTTCTGCAGACCCTTTGTCCCCTCTCAGTCAGTATTAACTATATAGTCCAATTAAACCTAGCGCTGGTGGTCCACAGGGATTCCTTTCATACAAAAATGCAATTCGCTCCCAGATTCTCAGCATTACCTAATGGCCTGCATAGAAGCAGTTGGATGGTCTCTGGCCAGTTCCCCGGGGACAAATTGATCACCATGGCAATAATCAAAAGCTCTCACCCTATAGAGGGGCAAGGTGATATCCACAGCGCCATGGAGGAAGTATATCTGATTATCTCAGAAGGGCTGCCTCCTTGGACTAGGCTGCTACCACCGATTAAACTGCACACGCGCGCGCGCGTGCGCGCGCGCGCACACACACACACACACACACACACACACACACACACACACACACACACACACACGGCGAGTGCCAGAATGTGGAAGCAGGCATATGGTTGGAAACTGAGTGGGGGAAACATGAACTTCTGATGCAGCCCAGCTGCCTCTGCTCAGGTGGTCTGGGTCAGCTCTCTGTGAATAGGACCCGCTCAGCCCCAGTAAAGAGCACTGACGGATACTTGCAGAAATACAACTGGACTGAATCCGGAAACCACTTCACCAGCAATACAGTAGGAGGAGGAGAAAAATTCAGGAAACGTGATCCCATGAAAACGTTTGAGAAAGTAACGTGAGCTTGCACCAAAACCCTATGATAATTACAAACTGTTTGATTTTACAATTCTTTTGGAGAGCCTGCAACTATTAAAGGAGGAACTAGATATAATTTCGATTTTTTTTTCTGCTATATTGCTTTCAGCTAGATTTGCATCTTTTGTTGGAGACATCCTCTAAAAAGAATGTCATTAAAATACAGACGAGAGATGTGTAAAAGAAAATACATACTTGTACTGTGTAACCTCTATAGTAACAAATGCCCAGTGGGCCAAACAAGACCAAAAATGTAGTTTCCTACACTTGTGTGAAGTTGGCATGTTCGCACTGCACAAAGCTAGGGTGAAATTGATCCAGGGAGAAGTTAAGTTATGCATTCTCATTACCACCTATTGTAAAGGCACATACACACTTTTCCTTATTACTCTGTGCATTTGAAGGCTTTCGAAACATGCATTCACAACCCTTACTTTCCTTTAGTGTTGAGAACCATCTAGGGACAGTTCACTGTAGATGATCAAGGGAGGGAAATATCTTCTAAGCCCTCGTGCAAATTTCCCACCTTTGTAAGGTCAGAGGCTGACATCTAGCCCCATATGACAGGAAAGATGTGGGCTAGTAGTCAGACTGCTTCTCAGGGGGGCTGCCTGCAGTCACTTCTGGGTAGAAAGATGGGCCCTTACAGGACCTTAATGAGCTTGCTGAAAATCGCACTGAACCCAAACACAGAATGACTTCACAATTAGAAGTTGGGATTTTCTAGTCTCTTACTTTTCTGTCACATTTTTGTACTGGGTGTTAATAGGTCCTTCAAACTCTTTCTAACTAACCCCTTAAATAGACTGCAATTAAGGAGTTTCAATGATGCTATACCATATAGGATAAATCATATTTCAGATCTGTGAAGTATCATCTTTTCTTTATCAAGAAACCACCATCTTGTGTTAAACTAATTTGTGTTAAAATAAATGTGGATTTGACACGGCATTTTGTACAAAGTTTCTTTAAACTGCTGTCATTTAAAATAAATAACAGCCTCTTCTTTGCTGATAGTAGTAAAGATTTAACCTATTAATCTCTGAGTCTCTTTCCTCAGTGAAGAAGTTGAGATTTGTGTGTCTTATCCCATGGATTCGTGGTGACTATTATATACTCGGCATGTAATATTTTCTCAAAAAATAAGTTACCCATCTCTCCCATTTATGAACCATCTTTTTGGCAAGACTTTATGTTATGGGACTTCCCTGGTGGTCCAGTGGTTAAGACTCCGCACTTCCACTGCAGGGGGCATGGGTTCGATCCCTGGTCGGGGAACTAAGACCCTGCATGCCATGCAGCGTGGCCGGAAAAAAAAAAAACAAAAGACCTTATGTTAAATAGCCTTAAATAATAAAGTTCCACTTTCATTCTATTTGCTATTTCATGAAAACAATATGCAAAAAAGAGTAGATTTTAAATCCTCAGACCCATAATTTAGTGAATCTTTGGGCAATTGATTAGAGGGAGTGAGGCAGAACATACCCATCTGTAAACCTCATCACAGATATCTCTCTCTTCCAAATCAACTAAATGTCCTTTCTCACTTCAAATGTCTTCATTCTTCTATTGCCCTCAAATCAGGGTGTGCAAAGACATCCTAAAACAAGATGCCACCAAAACCAAGAGCAGCTGGGAGCCACGGGTGCATTTCATTTGAAGAGGTCTGCTGTTACTTAGGGGAGTGTAAACTTTGGAGTGAGGCAGAGCTGGGTTCAAATCCCAGTTCTACCATATTTGGCTGTTTGATTGCCGGCAAGGTGTCCAAACTTGCTAAGTCTCAGTTTTCTCAATTGTGCTATGGGTGATATCCATCAACTCTAAGTGTTATCAAAGACCCAGGTGGATTTGCCGCGGAGCTAGTGAAGCTTAATTTCCAGGACTGCTCACTTGCATGGATGTCTTCAAGGCCCTCTACCTAATACTGTCTTTCTACTTTTTACTCCTTTTCTTAAACAGAGCTTCTCAACATGTGTAAACATCAGGTGCCATAAATCCTGGACCTACCCTTGCATGATGACTAAACAGGAAAATAAACTTAAGGTATTGGTCCACAGCAACTGCCCAACAAATGGCATTATTGTCATCAGACTCACAGGCCAGACGATTAGATCTGGTAAGGCTAAGGCTAGCTGTATTGCTTACAGATTACACAAAGTCTAACTCTAATAACCTGAAAGGGAAAAGAATTTGAAAAAGAACAGATATACCTATATGTATAACTGAATCACTTCGCTGTACATCTGAAACTAACACAGCACTGTTAATCAACGAGACTCCAATATAAAATAAAAATCAAATAAAAAGAATCAATCAATTTTAAAGAACATTCACTGATTCAAGAGTCATTTACCAAACATTTACTGTGTACCAGGCTTTGGTACAATAAAAGCAAATAAAAAATAAGACTGAAAAATAAAGTTTAACTCATCCTAAAATACACCACACCAAGCTTGGTGAGATGCTAGAACCAAGCTCTAGTGACACATTTGGAGTCAACGTTAATATTAAAGGTGTACCATACTCGGGTACATTAGGAAGTAAGGCTTCAAGTTAACTCATCACAGGATAGGTCGACTTAAATGTTGAGGAAACAAATGTAAAAGCCTTGAGCAAATGATGCCCAGGGTTCTAGGGGGAGGGCTCGTAATGCAGACTGTGGGGACCTGATGTTTTGGAGGCTCACTCATGTTGCAGCAAGCCTCAGCTCTTCATCAGGCTTCTGCCTTTTTGACAAGCTACCCCACCCAGGCGATTCTGAATTCCAGTTAGTTTGACAACACTTGCTTACTGATTGAACATGAAATAAACAGCTGATTAGATAGTTTTCAGGATTCCGTATATGTTCCTGCCTGGCTCAGAAGAAAACCAATTTTCTACCGACAGTATGGCCCTTCTCTTCCACAGCAAGAGGCGAGTGGTTTGTACATTTTCTCTCTTGATGGGTTTAGCACAATTGCCAATAAAGAGCGTGCCATTCGGACATATATCACGATTCCAGCAGGATCAGGGATCTCTTTATATACTTGTGGATAAGATGGTTTAATGTTAGCTGAAATACAGATCTACTGCCCAGAGGAATAGAATCCTCCTGAAGATGGTGAATTAACAGCCACAAATGCCTGAAACAAAGTTTCTAGTGGAAGGACAGAATGCTTGCTCTCTGGTTTTGTCCTGTTTCAAACTTGTTATCAATAACAGATGGAAACCTAAGAAGGATGCTTACGAATATGCAGGTAGTGCAAAATAAGGAAGGAATAAATGCCTGGGAAAGGATAATGCTCAAGCTACAAAGCAATCCAAACAGGCTGGAATTAGAACCAAAACCAAATACGACCATGGAATTGATGCAAGCATGAGGGAAAAGAAAAGAAAACCAGGACTGTCTCAGGAGGGTGTTATTGATACAAGTTTTGTTTGAGTCCACAGTAAAATGCTGTGAGTTTAATGCTGTTGCTGCTACTCTTATATGTGCATATATTTCCACTTTTTGGAAGAAAATAGTTCTACTCTATTCTGTGCTGATCAAACTACGTTTTTTTGGAACAGATTCATTTCTGGGCATAACACTTTAAGAGGAGAAATCCTCAAATTACCAGGCAGCCAAAAGGGGATTGCTCGGATGGTGAGGAGTCTAGAAACTAATGGATACTCCATATGATAGCTTGAGGGGTAAAAAAGGCTTGTCTTTCTTCAAATAATGGATCGTTTGTAGACTTACTCTGTCACTGCTGGGCAAAATCACGGCTATGTGATGGCTGTACGAAGGCGTGTTAAGTTAACTACAGGAATATACAATGAAACAGTTAAATATCTCCCCAAAATGCAATGGAGAATCCAGTATGGAAGTGAGCTCCCCGTTGTGAAGGTAATCAAGCACAGAGTAAACAGTGACCCAGCCAGAATTACTACAACATGCTTTCTCTCACTTGATATTGTTCAGAGAGGAGAGTGGATAAATCCCAGATGCTTTCAGCTCCATAGAGAAGTTTCTATTATTTGCTTCATCTTAGCTAGCTCAGAGTTTGGGCTGTAAGTTGAAGCTGGAGGAGGTGTAGAAAACAAGGAGCAGAAAAAAACAAAACCCAAAAAGGGCATATAGACATTCAGTAAATATGTCCAGAGCACATACCAAGTGCCATGCCCTGTTCCAGGCAATGGGGATACAGAAGGAAAAAAAATCCCAACCCCAATCCCCGCCCCCATAGAGCTTATATTCTATTACGAGACATTTACGAGAGGTGGTTTGGTGATTCCCCCCTGCTGGGAGAACACAGAATAAAGTAAAAAGGGCTGTGGGGACCGAAAGGGAAGCATGACTGTGCACAGGGCATTACTTGAATGAATACTTCTCAGTCTAAATAAATCCCAAGATTCCTTATCAATGAAATCTATCCCATATTAAGATTTCATTGGCTTCTCTGAAGCACTGCAGTCTATTCATTCAAAAAGGGCACATTTGCTGCCCCTACTCCCCTTTTAAAGATCCCCAAATGACCATCTGACTCTATCAATATTGGCTTCTTTAGAGGAGGTCACCACCTACCAGATGTTACATCCATTATGTCAAATGAGTTCCCCCTGACATATTGATTATTTCATTTTCCTTGTCTTTTGGCCAGAACCTCCTTTCTAATTAATGTATTCTTGGTTCTATCAGTGTGTACAGCTTTGATGTTCCCAACACTATACTGAACCACCAGCTGCCTAACTCCTGTAGCTGCTGTTATCTCTGGCTTAGTGATCTTCTTGAACCTTGACTCTGTTTGCCTTGCTTTAGGAGAACTTTGAACACATTTGCAAGTCCCAATTCCAAGACTGCTTCAGTTTACACACGTATCTTCTAAGGTAGCGTCTCTCTTCATGACCCCCAGGCATCGTTGGCAGTGAATGAATTTAGCTCTCAGAGTCTCACATAACCAGGGTAAGCCTCTACTTTCTCTCTGCTTTTATTGCTGGTTTCTGCTCAATTCTGCTCACCTTCAGGAATACAGATGTTGGGATCTGGAGGTCAGCTGTGAGGGTGTTTGAGTTAACCTCAGCAAACCACGATGCACTGATCTCCAGTCTCCTAGTGCACTCATATTTCTCTCCCTGGAATTAGATGCTCAGCTCTCTGCCAGGGGACCTCTTCCCAGACAGTCTCTGATTTGAACTATCTGAGGGCTCCCCAGCAAGCTGTTATGGGAGAGTAACAACCCACATAGCTCATGCTACGTGCTCCACTCCTGGGGAACAATGCTGCGTCCTTGCCAACCAATCAAACCAATACCTCAATCATAGAAGATTAATGTCTCTTTGCTTATATCCTTGAAGGGGGAAAAATAGCTAATGTGATTCTCTCCTTCCTAAAGGCTTCTATGCAGTAAGTGGCTGGGATTCAATTATATAATCGCATCATCTATCTGTTCAAAAGCCTGTCACTCTTTTGCTGCATTTGCCAACTTGTCCCTTTAGCAGAGGGGCTCAATACTGTGAGCAGTGGAAAAGGGAGCATTATGATGCCGAGTCATATAATTCTAAATACCATCAAGGCCATAAAATGGGAAGTAAGTGATAAATAATTTATATTTATCAGAATGACTGAATCTTATTACAAGTTCAGCAATATGATATCCTCCCAGACAGCACAGACGTGGATGGAGAAAGAGATCAGAATTTCAATAGTTGGCCAGGGTCGCACTGAATTCTTGTTTAAAGCCCTACGAACCTGGTGTGAACCTGATTGATCTTTTTGGTTTTGTTTTTGTTTTTTTTTTGCGGTACACGGGCCTCTCACTGTTGTGGCCTCTCCCGTTGCGGAGCACAGGCTCTGGACGCGCAGGCTCAGCAGTCATGGCTCATGGGCCCAGGCGCTCCGCGGCATGTGGGATCTTCCCGGACCAGGGCACGAACCCGTGTCCCATGCATCGGCAGGCGGACTCTCAACCACTGCGCCACCAGGGAAGCCCCTGATTGATCTTTTTTTCACTAGTCCCTAGAAAAGAGGGTGCTAGTCTTTTTTTTTTTTTTTTTAATAAGTTTATTTATTTTTGGCTGCTTTGGGTCTTCGTTGCTGCGTGCGGGCTTTCTCTAGTTGCGGCGAGCAGGGGCTACTCTTTGTTGCAGTGTGCAGGCTTCTCATTGCGGTGGCTTCTCTTGTTGCCGAGCACGGGCTCTAGGTGCGCGGGCTTCACTAGTTGTGGCTCAAAGGCTTAGTTGCTCCGTGCCATGTGCGATCTTCCTGGACCAGGGCTCAAACCCATGTTCCCTGCCTTGGCAGGCAGATTTGGGTGCTAGTCTTATAACAAGGAAGTAAGCAAGTCGAAAAAAGAAATCCAATTCAACAAGATGATTTGGAAAAGATAAGAAACTATGGCAGTAAGTAAAAAGGCTAAGGTGCCATAGGTGTTTCCATTCTTTTCTTCATTCCAAGTTTACCTTTATTCTTAATTCATTTCTTTATTCATTCATTCACTTTCTTAAATGCCTAGAGTGTGTAAGATACTGTATTAAGAGTTGTGGAAGAGGCAACAATGAAGAATAGATATGCTTCTCACCTTCAAGTAGTTTACACTCAAATACAACACACTGGAATAAACCTTGGAAAGTAGAACTCCTCCTGTATAAAGAAGAAGTGAGCGTATGTCCGAGCTAAACACTAATACATTATCTCTTTCTTCATCCTTCTATCTTGATGGTATCTGCCTAATTCAGAGCTGCTCCCCCTTGAAAAGTTTTCTCCTGGGACCAGGTCCCTGGTTTGAAAAGCAAAAGTTCAAATCCACTTTCATTTCCTAAACAGGATACTCAGAGCAAAGTCATTTCTCAAATGATCAATTAAACTTTGTTTAACACATTTTTTCTGACAGAAGAAAACACTGACCAGGAAGGCCTATCTCTCTGAAAACACACTAATCTCTACACACACGACCGCAACTCAAGACTACCATTTTTTTTGGTGGGATATATCTCATGTTTGAGCACAGTTATTTTTAGTAAATACCTGACGGTGCTCTTGATTAAAAATACCAATCCCTGGAAATATAAATTGATATAGCCACTATGGAGAACAGTACGGAGGTTCCTCAAAAAACTAAAAATAGAGCTACCATACGACCCAGCAATCCCACTACTGGGCATATACCAAGAAAACCAGAATTCAAAAAGAGTCATGTACCACAATGTTCACTGCAGCACTATTTACAATAACCAGGACATGGAAGCAACCCAAGTGTCCATCGACAGAGGAATGGATAAAGAAGATGTGGCACATATACACAATGGAATATTACTCAGCCATAAAAAGAAATGAAATTGAGTTATTTGTAGCGAGGTGGATAGACCTAGAGACTGTCATACAGAGTGAAGTAAGTCAGAAAGAGAAAAACAAATACCGTATGCTAACACATATATACGGAATCTAAAAAAAAAGGTTCTGAAGAACCTAGGGGCAGGACAGAAATAAAGATGCAGACGTAGAGAATGGACTTGAGGACACGGGGAGGGGGAAGGGTAAGCTGTGACAAAGTGAGAGAGCGGCATGGACATATATACACTATCAAATGTAAAATCGATAGCTAGTGGGAAGCAGCCACATAGCACAGGGAGATCAGCTCGGTGCTTTGTGACCACCTAGAGGGGTGGGATAGGGAGGGTGGGAGGGAGATGCAAGAGAGAAGAGATATGGGGATATATGTATAGCTGATTCACTTTGTTATACAGCAGAAACTAACACACCAGTTTAAAGCAATTATATACTCCAATAAACATGTTAAAAAACCCCAGAAAAACCACCAATCCCTTTTTGCCTTTTCTGCTTGGAGTAATAGTAGCAGCTCAGCTGTATGAATCTCCTCCCCACCTGGCACCTGGCTATCTTTTCTTTTAGGGAAGGCTCCCAGACTTTATTTTCTGGTCCAAAAGAGTTTATTAAATAAACTAACACTAACATCAGAATACGTTTTTTTGCAACCCTTCTCCAAATCCCTGCTGCTGCAAGCTACACTTGAGAGACGACCAAGGTGGGAAACCCAAAGGACACAGCGGCAGCCTCTAGCTACCAATGAGCAGAGGTCCTGGATTAGTCCCCTCTTCCAGTCACCACCGCGGCTTACGAATGTATTGTCTTCTCCTCCGTACACATCCCACCCCATTCTCTCCGTAGCCCTGCTTCAGCAGAACCTCCATGTTGACTTAGCAGGTGAATTGGCAAATTCTCAAAGCTGCGCACAATGCATCAAGCTCCTTTGTGCCTCTGAGTCTGCTCCTGCGCTGCTTGGCCTTTCCGTCCCCCGCCCTCTTGTGCCTCCAGAATACGAACGTATCCTTTAAACCCAGATGAGAAACCAGCTCCACAGGATCCACTCTACAGCCTCTCCAACCGCAGAGGAATGAACTCTTCCCTCCTGCTGATTTTCGATTGCTGCTAACGCAAATTACCACAAACGGAGTGCCTCATGACAAACCAAACTTATTATCTTACCGTTCTGAAGGTCAGAAGTCCTAAAACCCAAGCTGTCAGCGGGACTGTATTCCTTCCGGAGGCCGTCGGGGAGAATTCACTTCCTTGCTTTTTCCATCTTCTAGAGGCTGCCTGCACTTCCTGGCTCGTGGCCCCTCCCCCAAACGCTCTGATCTCTGCTTCCCTCACAGCTCCCTCCCTTCACCAACTCTCAACACTCCTGATTCTTATTAGGACCTTTCTGATTACATGCGGCCCACCTGGATAATCCAGGCTGCTCTCCCCAGCTCAAGATCCTTAATTTTTTTTTTTAATTGAAGTATAGTTGATTTATAATGTTGTACCTGGGAGTGTGGCATTAGCAGATGCAAACTAGTATGTATAGGATGGATAAACGACAAGGTCCTACTGTAGAGCACAGGGAACTATATTCCATATTCTGTGATAAACCGTAATGGAAAAGATCCTTAATTTAATCATATCTACAAAGATTCTTTTGCATGTAAGTAACGTATCCACATGCTCTGGGGATTAGGACATAGATATTTGGGGGGGGCAGTTATTCTGCCTACAGCCCCTCCTTTTGAAGCCCCACTCTGCTCTTCCCAATGTCCACATTAGCTGCATTATATTCCAGTGCATTTTGTTTACAAAAGTCACCCTAACAGTCTTCCAGAAGGTACTTTGGCCCTTTAAGTTGTTTCTCCAGTGTCTAGAATTTTGCTTATTACTTAGCAGTCAATAAATCGAATTGAATGTTTGTGGAAAAGAAACTCAGGGGGGAAAAAAAAGTAAGGATGGTTTAACTGTAAGGCTATTATTTGACAAAAAAATATAATAAACAAATTTTTGCATCAACAAGGATGACAAAGCAAATGGTTGGAAAAACACAATCAGTTCAGCTTTCTGGCATAAGGTCTCATAGATAATCACAGAACAACAAAACCCCACAGGTGTAGATCAGGGGCTGGCAAATTACAGCTCGTGGCCACCTGTTTTGTAAATGAAGTTTTATTGGAACGCAGCTGTGTCCATTTGACATACTGCCTGACATACTGCTTTTGTGAGTCAATGGCAGCTGTTGAGAAGTTGCTACAGAGACTATATGCCCTACAAGCCTAAAATATTTAGTGTCTGGCCCTTTATATAAAATGTTTGCTGACTTCTGATCTAGATAATGAGAGAGACTGAATTAGAATTTTGTTCCAGGTAGGCTGGAGTAAGCATTTTGAAAGCCAGATTCAACTTCCATGGCAGGTGAATACCCAACGATTTAGCTGGGCTCTCTTACCGATTAGATTAGAAGGCTGACATACTATTCCAGTCATGAAATTATAAAGCTGGTCAGTTGATATATTTTGAATATGTTAGCGATAGCCGAGATAAGGCAGTAGCATCTCCAATTTCTTATCCACTGATCAAACTTCAAATTTCCTAACTCCATCCTTATAAATGTGGATCAGATTGTCTTACCAATGCTTAACAATGGCACCCTTAGAAAATTATTTCAACATTTAAGATGCATCGTTTCTACCTCCTACTTGCCTCTTTTGAACGCATGTATAGGCAATAGGTAGAAACAGCCATCCAGTTCTCTTTGATAAAAATCAACCTGTTTGTAAGAGAAAACAGAATGAGGATGAGAAGAAAAGTCAGGAAGTTAAAAAAACTTTTTTTTTCTAAAGTATTACCTTTTAACAAAGATGGCTTTGTAGTTTTAAACAAACAAGCAAACAATTAAGTCACTATTTGTGGTATTTGCATGAAGTTAGAACTTTTCATATATTTGGTCTGAGAGAAAATATTTATTGGTCATTTTTGCCATATCACTTTAAATAATACCCCTTTAATTAAAAAAAATTAAGATTGAACGTCAGCAGCCACTATTATAAAACTACTAACATTTAACCTAGTTTCTCGTTCTCAGGAATTGGAATTAAGGGCCTTGAGTCATAATTCCAGTTCTGCCATTAACCTGCCATGTGAACCACAAGTCACATACATTTCCGTGGCCTCAACTTCCCCATATGTAAAATCATTATAACAATATCTTCCTCACCTAATTCATGGCACTGCTGTTATGATAAAATGAGGTAATGTTGGTGAATTTGTGCAAACGCTATACAAGTGAAAGATATTATTATTATCTGATTATTGCCTTAACATCTTCCCAAATTGTCTCTGGTATTAAAAATGTTATGGTCATAAACATCTATAACAGTGCTCCGTGGTTGACAATGAAATATTTCTCCTTGTGAATTTCATAGTTTAGATTTTATTTTGATGTAATAAAACGAGCATAATTAACTTTTATTGTGTGCATTATTTGTGGGAACGTTTTAACACGTTAAGTATAGCCATATATCTCAGCATCACACAAGGATTACCAAATTGAGAAGTGCTTTCTTCAAAAATGGGGTGGGGCTTCCCTGGTGGCGCAGTGGTTGGGAGTCCGCCTGCCGATGCGGGGGACACGGGTTCGTGCCCCGGTCCGGGAAGATCCCACGTGCTGCGGAGCGGCTGGGCCCGTGGGCCATGGCCGCTGGGCCTGCGCTACGCAACGGGAGACGCCACAGCAGTGAGAGGCCCGCGTACCGCAAAAAAAAAAAAAAAAAAAAGGGGTGATTTCATTTGGAGATTTGAGTTTGGTTTTATTGCTGAGATTAATAAAATGTTGTTTAAAATGAAACTGTTTTCTTTCCAGCACTTCATACTTTTGCTTGGTTAAAGAAACAGCAGTAATATGATTATATGTCGGTAATTAAATATCTTTGCAGAACGGTATCTTAATAGCATATATTTAGAACACGGCCATGCCAAAAACATTCAATTACATAGATACAGCTTTAATATTTAACAGCTTGTCTCTTAACCACCATCCTTCTGGTGAGCTGATGTTGACTATGTATAAAGGACAGCAAGCAGCTTAGTGTCAAATTAAGGGAAGTGGAATATATTATAATGGTACTTTTTATGTTTTGCCATTCTCACATTCAGCCAAGTATAATGTTTTTATTTAATACGTTTAACTATTGATTCATCTCTCTTATTTTCAGCAACAGGGGCCTTCAGTTTTCTCTAAACACAAGGAAGGTTTATCCGGGGAGCAAAGTAGGAAAAAAAAAGTCATTGAAATTAAGCATCGCGGGGAAATAAACATGTGTAAGACAAAGAATAGGCATTTCCAATAAAATTCCTGGAAAACAACACGCTGAAACCACTGGAAAGGCATCTCAGGAAGTAGAGAAGAAAGCTACCTCATACTCTTTCCTAGAGATGAGAATAGCAGAGAAGCCAGGCTCCTGTTAGGAGCCCCTGTGTTTCCCTTTTACCTAATGTTAAACGTGAATTTGTAAATAAATGGAACTATCCCTAATTTATTAATGGTGTACTTTGTTTTAGAAAAGAACCTAGCGTTTTCCCTAAATTTTGACTTTGATTCCAGTTTCACGACTCCTTACTGTAAGTCAGGGCTCAGCTCTTTCTACTAAAAACTAAGGAACTAGGCACGGACTCTAAGAGGTCGAGTAGAGATGCAGACGTAGAGGATGGACTTGAGATGCAGACGCAGATTGACCTTCAACAATCCCAGAGAGTAGGGACGTGGCTCAGACTGTTTCCAGGTCCCCATAGCAATAATGACCAGGATGGTTCGGGGCGCAAGATGTCCATCAAACACTGACTCACTTCTCTGGTTGGGTAGAAGAAGCCAGTCTGCCAAAACTGAGTCTGAAGTTAAACCACGGGGGTTAAAGTTTGGTGCCACCACTTACTCTGTGTGTGATCCGGGGCAAGCTGCTGTCTGTCCAAATCGCAGTCTCTTAGCTGTGCAACGAGAGCTACTAATGGTACCTACTTTCTGCAAATGTCAGGATGTTTAAGCCAGGTATGCAATTAGTGCTCAGTAAACATTAGAAGAACGAAGGTGAAACACTGCTAGAGAAAAATCAAGCAAAGGGGAAACAGTACATGGCAAGGGAGTGCCTGTTTGGATTAGAACAAGTCTTTGGGGGGGAAGCCAGGGAGAGGGGGATGTAGACACAGGTGACTTTTACAGTAGTTGTTAGGAAGAGCACATGAGACACCTCACCAGCAGGCTCTGGCTCCTTCGTGTCGACGACAGTTTCCTGGGGTTACCCGGGAATCAGAAGGTTTTGACTTAAGTGTCTTGTACTTCCTCTTGACCTTTGAGCCTTAACATATTGTGCACTGCTGCAGGCCTTTTGAACTTAATTACGATGGCAATAACAATGGGTGTAAATCTGGAGCAGACCACATCCTTTGCGCGTGAACCATTGGACACAGTCCTCATTCCTCTGGTTATTAGTGAGCACTTGATAACTATTTGTTGAAGAGCTGATCTTCCTGACAGTCCTGATGCCCAAAGCTCAGCTTCTCTGTACACAGGTGCTGAACTGAATCTCGGAGACAGAGTTTTGGGTGAAGTGGAAAAGGAGAGCTTTATTACTTTGCCAGGCAAAGGGGGACACAGCGGCTCCTGCCTCGAAAAACTATATGTGTCCCAACTTGGGGAGGATAGTGAGAAGTTTTATAGTCATGGTTCAAAGAGGCCGTGATCAGCTCGTGGACATTTTTCTGACTGGTTGGTGGTGAGGTAAGTAGAAGTCGGCATCATCAACCTTCAGGTTCCAGCTGGTCTGGGGTCTACATGCTTGTGGGCAAGCATACCATCCTTAAGTTCTCCCACCTGGAGGGGGTTTCAGTCTCTGCAAAACAGCTCAAAGATATTGTTGTGTGTGTCCCTTGATGGGGAACCAGGACCCTTGCCCCAAGGCTGCACTATTGTTTCTCTTAACTGTTTCTCCCTGGTCTCAAATCCCCTCCCTTCCTTAATTAACAACTGCGTGAATCTGCCCCCTTGGAACCCAGGGAAGGTCATGGAGGCTGAATGAAGGCTATTTGCTATAATCAAAGAAATGGGGGACACAGAAAGGCTTTGTGCCCAGGAGCCTCACAAGGCCCTGCTCTGTATCAGTCCTGTCGCTGTTCCGCTCTGTTATCTGTAGAGCCTCAAGTACCTTGTACGGAGGTGGCGGTGGTCAGAGGGTTGGCTGGCGTTCTTTCTAGCAAATGAGGGCACTGAGCTCCCCCCGACTCCGTGCGAGGTCTGCTTTGTGGAGGCAGCGGCTCGTCAGAGGGAAAATGGGCAACGCCAACGAGAACTGCTTCGCTCTGTCCTTCTGCTCTATTCTCCGTGCAAGATCATAATCAATATCCTTTAGCAGTGAATGGCTTATCAATGGCTGAAATGGGGAGACAAAGATACTTTCTTTCTGATTCATCTCTCAAGTCCTCCAGCGGAGGGGATTCTGATAAAGAAGAGCAGTAAACATTCTCGTCAAACACTGCTCTCCTCCAGTCTGTCAGGAAGGGAATGAAAACGCTGCCATAGAAGCAATATTTCTATGAAATCCTCCCTGATTATTTCCACCAGGGTCTGCACAGCTTCAAAGCCACACTATTTAAAATGAAAAGAAGAGAAGGCATTGCTATGAATAATGGTAACACGTAGAGGGAAAAGCACGGGAGAATAAGGCAGAGAGATAGCATTAAAATGCCTTTTCATATTCGACACAGAAGAAACCTTATCTTCCAACAACAAAAAGTCGGATGAATATGTAAGCTACTAATACTTCGCTAAGTCTGAGATTCCATCTTGGAGTGAAAAGGAATGATTTCATTGTGGCGTCCTGAAAAGAAACGTACAGAGAATGAAGAGGAAGTGTCTCCACTTAAAGACTGGACAGTGTTGATGATATCACATTCTGAGAAATTGTCTCCTGCCACCAGCTATAATAGCATCTCAGATTTCTACAGGGTTTCACACAGATAGAAAAGGTGGGAGCGGATTGTAGCTGAAGCCCCCCCCCTTTTTTTTGGTGTTCTATTACCTCTGGTTTAAAAACAATGGAAAGAGTGAGGATGTTCTCTCCATCACAGACAAAGCCGAGGGCTGTTTTTAAGTTAGAAGTTACTTCAAAGTCATTAGAGTCAAAGGACTTTGAGGGAAGAGAGATCACTAAAGACTTTGCAACTACTACATAACAGTGAATCAGCTATCAACCCAGCAGAAATGAACAAGCTGATGAGGGCTTCATTCGTTTTGAAATAACTGAAATCAGACTCACTGGAAATAATTAAGTGAAAACAGTTGGCTCCACAAAGAAAAACCAGGGTACTGAAATAGGCCGGTGAAGCAGTATCTTGCACTTCTACCTTCAAATCACCCTAGCCCAGGTTTCTCACTATTGACATTTGGGGCCCGACAATTCTTCGCTGTGGAGTCCGCCCTGTGCCCTGTGGGAGGTTTAGCTGCATCCCTGGCCTCTACCCAGTAAATGCCAGTAGGAACCCCCTTCCCAGGGTCTCCAGACATTCACCAGGGCAGGGGAGGGAGGCAAGGCAAATCACTCCAGTAGAGAACCACAGCCTTAAACCCAGTCTTTTTTTTCATTGATCCATAGTCTGCTGTCCACTCAGATACCCCAGAAGACTCATCTGACATCATCACCAACTTCTCAAACATCACAGGCCTCACTTAAAAATGTGCTAACCCATCCTATCCTTAGTGCACCACCCTTTATTTCCCTTTAGATGGTCCTTGAGCAGACCACTTTGCTTTCTTAGGCACTGGGCTGACAACTCCACCAAACCGTTTTAAGGCCTCTAAAGGCACTTGTTGCAAAGTTGGTGAGTCCTGGGTTCAAATCCTACCTCTGCCACTTGGAAGCTGTGAGACCTTCAGGCAAGTCATTTTCTTTTCTGAGGCTTGGCACTCTCTCTCCCTGTCTCGCTCTCCATATATGTATGCATATATACTCAGAATAAAATTATATTTACCCTATAGCAATGTTGCTGATTAAATGACATTATATGCAAAGCCCCCATCAGTATCTGGAGGTACTTATTTTATGATAGCTTACAAAGTTGGAAATACATTGCTTAAACATAAAGAAACAATTTGAGGGACTTCCCTGGTGGTCCAGTGGTTAAGACTCCATGCTCCCAACGCAGTGGGCCGGGGTTCAATCCCTGGTCAGGGAACTAAGATCTCACATGCCGCAACTAAGAGCCCGCATGCCACAACTAAGAGCCCACATGCCACAACTAAGACCCGGCGCAGCCAAACAAATAAAAAATAAAAGAAACAATTTGAGGGTAACAACAGGAGGCCAGTTGGAGCTGACATAGTATTTGATCAATTAGCACAAGAATGAACATTAGCAGTCTTGGAAATGAATGAGTGGTCAGAATGACAGGCAGGAACTCAGGTGGGTAGAGGTCACCTGGGCATTTGCAAACAGCTTAACGATTATGATGGTCAGGCCCAGGAAATATCAAATTATGGCGTACAAAGATGGAAATGAAAAGAGCTGGTGTTGAGAGAAAACTACGTGTGCCTAAAATAGACACAAATGAACCAAGGGATAGATTGGTGATCAATCCTTTCTTTCTTTTTTTGCTTCCTTGTGTTTCACTAACCAACTGTTTTCATTTCTAGCTAATTTGGAAGCTGTCGCCTATTTGTAAAAGAATTCCCTATTTCCTTTAGATTAATTTTTACCTGCTCAATGTTTCTCTGATTGATTCATCACATCAAAATCAAAACATATTATTAATGAAATATGACATTTCTATAGCACCTACTTTTCAAATACATGCAAAAACAAGTGCCTGAAAATGTCTTACTTGCCTATAAATTCATTCTAAACTATATTTTTGAAGGGAAGGTAAGTTTTAGAAACCCAATGAGTTTAAAGAATTAGATTTCAAAAAAATAATACAAACTGCATTGCACTGTAAAACTCATTCATAGAGTGGATTTCTTTATGTCCTAAATAGTACACTAACAATAATTAGGTAAGTTTGAAGATAAATGCATCCACAATCTTCCCTTTAAGTCCGATATTACTATAGAATTTCACTGTTGCTTAATTAGAAGCTGAGCTGGTAGCCAATATATCATTTTATGTAACAATAGTCATGAGAGAAATGATTGTATAGGAATAAAATAATAAAGCAGTAGCTGACAACTGCATTTTTCTATCAGATGCATTCCTAATAGCTCTATACAATTACTATTAGACCAAGCCCCAGCTAGAAGCATCAGGAAAATTAAAACAGACAGGCACCTCTTTAAGGCACTTGGTACAATTTGGTCTGACTTAATAGGGTCTGTTTCAGGGAGTCTGAATAGAAGTATAAGCAATTCCACCAAAATTTTCAGACCTTATTTGTGTTAGAAATGTCAGTTGCTTTTGACCATGTTGATCATGGGGTCCTTTAATTTGACTTGCACATAAGATTGGGTTCCTACCAGGTATTATCTTGTTTCTCTACACACTTTAATGTTTCTCCACTTTCATTTCAGCTTAAACAAATGCACATCTGGCAATAACCCACGGAATAACAAGGTTCCTCAAGTCATTATTCTGTGGACATCTTTTCAGGCATGTATTTTCAGTCACTATGTATGTCTTTCTCTGTATCCATTTTTAGCTGTCATGTATGTTATCTCTGTTATATCCAGTTTTATCACTGTATTTTCAAACAACTGCAAAAGAAATCTTGTCTCTATAAAAATTACAAATGGAGACAACTTATTTTCCATCTTAATAGAAAAGAAATCCTATAAATTTTACTATGAAATGCTGCCTCTGTTTTATATGTTTAGAACAAAGATGAATTTCACTTTTATTGCATTGTCTATTCCATTTTTGAAAGAGTTTAGGGTGCATATCCCGACTGTGAAACTTTCCATAGCAACGAGATATAAGAAAGGAAACGGCTTTCTTTTGCATTTTCTAGGCTAAATGGCTGTGAGCTACTTTGATTTTGGCCTTTGAAACGCATTCCTGCAAACATTCACAGATAGGACAAACCCCAAAATTTATTGTGTGTGTGTCTAAATCAACTGAGTCAATTATTTTCATTTTCAAACTATATTTTAATTATGACTAGTGTTAGGGACTGAATTTCAAGGAATTAAAATTATTTTACTATGTACTCACATGAGATAAGAGACTATTTTCTTTGTATAATCTGGGGGATAGAGAAATGAAACATGATTAAGGAAGCTCATCTCTCTCTCCCTCTCTCTCAATCTCCCTCCCCACCCCCATGCGCATGCACACAGGCGCGCACGCGCGCGCGCGCGCACACACACACACACACACACACACACACACACACCCCTACATGACCCCCAGGATCTGAATCATGCTGGGATTTGGTGGGTGAAGGAGGGAGTGTGGTATGTCAGGGAACATAACGGTCATTGTTGATGTGTTTAAACTTGGGGGAAAGTTCACAGTTCTAAAATCTCAGACCTCAGGACTTCCCTGGAGGTCCAGCGGTTAAGACTTTGCCTTCCAATGCAGGGAGTGCAGGTTCGATCCCTGGTCAGGGAGCGAAGATCCCACATGCCTCATGGCCAAAAACCAAAACATAAAACAGAAGCAATATTGTAACAAATTCAATAAAGACTTTAAAAATGGTCCACATCAAAAAAAAGAAATCTTAAGAAAATATAAATAAAATCTTAGACCTCACTGTTGTTTTGTTGTTTTCCCTCCCTCACTAGACGTTTTATCGTCTATGAGCTGAGAAGCCTCGCCAACTGCAGTAAGGGTCTAATGACTTATTAAGCATTTTCTAAAGCCTGAAAAGTCACCCATCTACTAGCAGTAGCCTCCCGGGTCCAACAGTGCGGCCAAGAAATCCAGATTCAACATTCACACAGCCTGGTGTTCTTTTGCAAAACAGTTCTCGCAAAGCAGTACCTGGAAAATGATATTTAAAAACGAGTAATTGCATGATCAAGGAAATGGGGAAGAGTAAGCCCTAATTTTCAATATTTGTGAATAAAGGGAATTTGTGTTATTCAAATGTAAGGAGCTAATAATATCTCTAGAGGGTGATGCTTGAGAAATCTGGCACCAAAGTTCTCTGTTTGCAGAAATGCATAACTCACACAATCCACATTTATATAGTTCTTGTTTAGCAAAGGTACCTGTTACATATTTGTTGATGTTTTCTTACCTTGTGTTGTTGATGCTGTTTTGTTTTTATATGAAGAACTCCCAAAGCACAAGGTTCTGTTTCATGTTTCTTGTGAAATATCTATTTACTTAAACATGAAAGTCTGTTAAGAAATAAAGAACATGGAAACACACACAATAGAGAAGAAAAATTTACTCTGAATCAAAATATGCATGTTCTCAACTTAGTTTTAATTGTTCGTATTAAAAACTGAATGGATACAAAAATTTAATTAACAATATGTGCATAAGGTACAGTGAATTACAATAACATTGACCACCACGTGCCCACCACCCAAGATAAGGAATAGAATGTTTTTGGCACCTTTGAGGGCCTCTATGCATCACTCCATGACGTCATACTGCTCCTCCCTAGAGGAAACCACTACCCTGAATTTTGCTTTATCCTTACCTTGTTTTGGCACATATGTTGATATTCTCAAACAGTGGGTAGTTTAGTCGCAAATGTTCTGAGTTGATATAAATGGAATCACTGTCTGAATTCTTCTGCAACTTGATCTTTTTCACTCAATGTTATTTTCTGAGATGCATCCAATTTGATGTGTGCAGTGATATTTTATTCTTTTTCACTGATATATAGTACAGTTACATTATTTTTAAAACCACATGAGATGGAAAATTGGCTGTAAAAAGAAAAATGCATCTTCAGTACTTGTTGTTTGAGAGAACTTCTAGCTTTATTTCCATTTCAGCCTTTGACTCAACTTTATACTTCCCCTGGAGAAAAAGAATGATATATTATTTCTTAGTGCACACAGAGAAGTTAGAGATTATTTTGCTCAATTCTCTCACTTTATGTATGAACTGCCTGAACCCTAGGTAGATGAAGGGACCCTTGCAAGATTACAGAACACTTAGGTCTTTGGGCATCTAACCCTAACCTCAGCCTATATTTCATACCTCCTCAAAAGAAAAAAGAACTTACCCTCTGTCATTCTCTTGTAACTTCTCTTTTCTTCAGGAATAATTCATCAAGATACTAAAAGAGGGGTTGTGTCTAGACTCATTTCAAAGTGACCATAGGTCCCGATTTTCAGAAAAAATACGATGATTTTTCTACACTTGGCTAATATTCACCGTATGGGAACTGGTAGGAGGCAAAGCCTACTTGATACCATAGGAGCCCCAAATACCAAATATTCACTTTCACCACTTCCCTTGCAGCCAGGCATTGCTACATAGGTGTCCTTGATCTGTCAATACCTAAACTCTTGACTTTGAATTGGGAGCAAATGACTTAAATCCTTTGTTGTCAGTGGCAACAACATCTAATTTTCAGAAGTAATAATGGCAGATTAGGCCTTCCCTGGTGGCGCAGTGGTTGAGAGTACGCCTGCCGATGCAGGGGACGCGGGTTCGTGCCCCGGTCCGGGAGGATCCCACATGCCGCGGAGTGGCTGGGCCTGTGAGCCATGGCCGCTGAGCCTGCGCGTCCGGAGCCTGTGCTCTGCAGCGGGAGAGGCCACAACAGTGAGAGGCCCGCATACCACAAAAAATAAATAAATAAAATAAATAAAATAATAATAATGGTAGATTAGAGCTACATATATACAAAGGTAAGAGAAACATGAGTTAATACTGCAAAAATTTCCTCAGCTGCCATGTACAACTACAGCAAGTTCCACATTAATTCATGGGTATATTTAGGGCCACAAATTAGAACAAGAAGAGAAGCAGGAAAAAGAATGTTCAGCATTGCTAAGAAATGTTATTTCCTGATGCAACACTATATTGCCCTGATAGTATCTGAGAAGGCTTGGACATGTTAATTTCTCTCTTCTTCTACCTAAGTTCTTTGGCTGCCGGAATTGTCCCTGTGCTCTGAAGCAGTGTCTGTCTCTCATGTTGGCAGGGACGCCACCCACAAACATTTATCAGGAATACCTGCCTTTTGTTTCAAGGATGTAGAGCAAGAGATGTGAAGTGCTTTCGCAGGGCCTGAACAGTGTTAGTGTCAAGAATGGAAGTCAAGAAAAGACACTAACAGTGTTAGTGTCTTAGCATCAAGAATGCATAGAACAGGGCTTCCCTGGTGGTGCAGTGGTTGAGTCCGCCTGTGGATGCAGGGGACACGGGTTCGTGCCCCGGTCCAGGAGGATCCCACATGCCGCGGAGCGGCTGGGCCCATGAGCCATGGCCGTTGAGCCTGCGCGTCCGGAGCCTGTGATCCGCAACGGGAGAGGCCACAGCAGTGAGAGGCCCGCATACCGCAAAAAAAAAAAAAAAAAAAAGAATGGATAGAACAGATGTGAAGAAAAGACGCTCAACATCACTAATTATTAGAGAAATGAAAGCCAAAACTACAATGAGGGGCTTCCCTGGCAGTGCAGTGGTTAAGATTCTGCCTGCCAATGCAGGGGACATGGGTTCGAGCCCTGGTCCGGGAAGATCCCACATTTCATGGAGTAACTAAGCCTGTGTGCCACAACTACTGAGCCTGCGCTCTAGAGCCTGCAAGCCACAACTACTGAGCCCACGTGCCACAATTACTGAAGAGTGCGTGCCTAGAGCCCATGCTCTGCAACAAGAGAAGCCACTGCTGTGAGAAGCCCGCACACCACAACGATGTGTAGTCCCCACTCACCACAACTAGAGAAACCCCAAGTGCAGCGACGAAAACTCAACGCAGCCAAAACTAAATAAAATAAATAAATTTATTTTTAAAAAAACTACAATGAGGCACTACCTCACACCGATTAGAGTGGCCTTCATCAAAAAATCTACAGACAATAAATGCTGGAGAGAGTGTGGAGAAAAGGGAACCCTCCTACACTGTTGGTGGGAATGTAAATTGGTGTAGGCACTACGGAAACCAGTATGGAGTTTCCTTAAAAAACTAAAAATAGAGCTACCATATGATCCATCAATCCCATTCCTGGGCACATACCTGGAGAAAATCATAATTTGAAAAGATACATGCACCCCAATGTTCATTGCAGCACTATTTACAATAGCCAGGACATGGAAGCAAACTAAGTGTCCATCGACAGAGGAATGGATAAAGAAGATGTGGTATATATATATACAATGGAATATTACTCAGCCATAAAAAAGAACAAAATAATGTCATTTGCAGCAACATGGCTGGACCTAGAGATTGTCATACTGAGTGAAGTCAGACAGATAAAGACAAATATCATATGATATCACTTATATGTGGAACCAAAAAAATGGTACAAATGAACTTATTTACAAAACAGAAATAGAGTCACAGATGTAGAAAAAACACCTTATGGTTACCAGGGTGGGGGGAAGGGAGGAGGGATAAATTGGGAGATTGGGATTGACATATACACATTACTGTATATAAAACAGGTAACTAATAAGGACCTACTGTGTAGCACAGGGAACTCTACTGAATACTATGTAATGACCTATATGGGAAAATAATCTTAAAAAGAGTGGATACATGTGTATGTATAACTGATTCACTTTGCTGTACAGAAGAAACTAACACAACATTGTAAGTCAACTATACTCCAATAAAAATTATTATTATTATTTATTTATTTTTTTTTTGCAGTACGCGGGCCTCTCACTGTTGTGGCCTCTTCCGTTGCGTAGCACAGGCTCCGGACGCGCAGGCTCAACAGCCATGGCTCATGGGCCCAGCCGCTCCGCGGCATGTGGGATCTTCCCGGACCGGGGCACGAACTCGTGTCCCCTGCATTGGCAGGCGGACCCTCAACCACTGCGCCACCAGGGAAGCCCAAAAATTATTTTTAAAAAAGAACGATGTTTACAGTTATGGGTCCTGCACTGACAGCCCTGAGCACCAGACCCCACATGTCAGGGATGTCTGGATGTTCTTTAACATGTGTGTGTGTGTGTGCGCACGTGCATGTGTGTGTGTGTGTGTGTGTGCGTGCGTATGTGAGTGCAGGAAGTGGGGCCCTCTAAAGGGCAGGACCTGGTGCAGGGGTTGCTCTGGCTTGGATCACAGGCAGCACTATCCGTGACAGTGTTGAGAGTATGGCAGCTGCTCTATAAAAGGCCATTTGCCTAAGGAGCAGAGTGACCATGACATTCTCCCCAGACTGCTTCTGTGGTCCTGCTCATTGCTTAGTCTCCCTTTACTCCTTATTTACGGGCTTGTCCCCCACCTTCCTGACAATCCTTGTTGTTGGATATCCATTCATACACATGGACACTTTACTACCTAAATCCACCAGGGTTTTGCACAGGTTCTGTAACATCTCAACATTCCATTGATACGACAGGCACTTTTGAATTTGCTAGATCACAAAATCCAAGTGACTGCAGGTTAGATCAGCTAGATCAGCTAGAAAGTTTCTCTTTCCTTTTCCTTCCAGGTAAATAGGTGTGGAGAAAGAAAATCTCCCTGGAAGTTTTCTGTGTTTCCATAGCCTTTTAAGACTCTTCAGGGGATTTTGATATGTAGCCATTTGTCTAGTTAATTGCCCTGATTTGAAAGAGTACTATATTTTCTTATCTTCCCAGGTGGACCAAATATAATAGTTACAGCTCTTGAGTAGGTCCCTAGGCTAAGTCAAAGGTGTCTTGAAGACAGGAGTGCTAGCTCCCTAGCTATTTGCATTTCAAAGAGGAATGGCCCCCAAGAGGCACATGAAAAGATGCTCAACATCATTAATTACTAGAGAAATGCAAATCAAAACTACAATGAGGTACCATCTCACACCAGTCAGAATCGCCATATTAAAAAGTCTACAAATAACAAACGCTGGAGAGGGAATGAAGAAAAGGGAACCTTCCTACACTGTTGATGGGAATTTAAGTTGGTGCAGCCACTGTGGAAAACAGTATGGAGGTTCCTCAAAAAACTAAAAATAGAATTACCATATGATCCAGCAATCCCACTCCTGGGCATATATCCACAAAGCTATAATTGAAAAAGATACACGCACCCCTATGTTCATAGCAGCATTATTCACGATAGCCACGACATGAAAACAACCTAAATGTCCATTGACAGATGAATGGATAAAGAAGATGTGGTACATATATACAACGGAATACTCCTCAGCCATAAAAGAGAACGAAATAATGCCATTTGTAGCACCATGATGCAACTACTAATTATCATACTAAGTAAGTCAGAAAGAGAAAGACAAATACCATGTGACATCACTTATATGTGGAATCTAAAATACGACACAAATGAACCTACCTATGAAACAGAAACAGAAGCATGAACATAGAGAACAGACTGGTGGTTGCCAAAGGGGAGGGGTATGAGGGAGGGATGGAGTGGGAGATTGGGGTCAGCAGATGTAAGCATTTATATAGAGAATGCATTAACAGCAAGGTACTACTGTATACACAGAGAACTATATTCAATACCCTGTGATAAACCATAATGGGAAAGAATATACAAAAAAAGAATATATATATATATATGTATAACTGAGTCACTTTGCTGTATAGCAGTAATTAACACAACATTGTAAATCAATTATACTTCAATAAAAAAAAAAAAGGAATGGCCCCTGGAACTTAGAGAGTTCTCAAGGTCACAAAAGCAGGGACACCCAGGCTATCAGGCTTCTGGAGAGATTTATTTCCATAGTGGGACGAGGGACCTGACACTCATCACATCACCTCAGGGGTAAGACTGTTCCAAGAAGGATGGATGAACTTACTATTTACTATGAGGTATTTAATATGAAATCCCTCTCTGATCCAGAATACCAGTGTGCATATTCAGGGTAAATTTGATAACAATGAATATTAACAACCATGAGATATAGGCAGGGTCGGTCAAGTGAATTTTCAGACCCCTACATCAAAACACTAAGGAGTGGGGTTGGTGGTGAAGGGTAGGAGGAGTGGGGGTCGTGATTTATTTATTTTGGCCGTGCACTGCAGCTTGTGGGATCTTAGTTCCCTGACCAGGGACTGAACCCAGGTCCTCGGCAGTGAAAGCACTGAGTCCTAACCACTGGACCGCCAGGGAATTCTGGGCATCGTGAGTTTTAATCAGGAACATTCTTGAACCTTATCCCAAATCAACTGAATCAGAATCTCTCGGTATGGGACCCTAAAATCTGCATTTCAATCAATACCCACCCCCTCCCCAGTGATTCCTTTGCCTCCAAAATGCAAAAGGGACTAGATTAAGAAAACATTTATATGAAGACAGTGGCTCCAACCTGAGATCTAGGACACTTGGAATTCCCTGGGTCCCTTTCTGCAAGTCCATGAGGTCAAAACTCTTCTGATAAAAATACTCTGATGCTATTTGTCTTTTTCTCTCTTATTCTCTTACAGGCCTACAGTGGAGCTTTTCAGAGACCACATGCTGTGTGATGACTCTGCTGCTCTGACAGCTCACGGAAAGTGTATTAGGCACTCTTGTGTCCTAAAAAAATTCCCAGTTTTAATTTCTAATATGATAAATGTTGAGAGAGATAACCGACATAAATAAAAGAACTTTGGAGTCCTCAATAAGGTTTAAGAATGTAAAGGAATCCAAGACAAATAAAGTTTAACAACCACACTTGTAAACTGTGTAGGACCTAGAGGTTCATCCCATCCAGAAGGCATTTGCACTCTGAGATTAGCTTAACCCAGTGAGCCTTTAGTTCGTAAATATACTGGGGAAACACTTTGTAGATTAGAGCTGTTTCATGCCAGTGGGGTACAGGCATACTGCATTTTATTGCACTTCACAGATATTACATTTTTTACAAATTGAAAGTTTGTAGGAGCCCTGAACGTCTATCAGCATCATTTTTCCAACAGTATTATTATTTTTTTAACATCTTTATTAGATATAATTGCTTTACAGTGTTGTATTAGTTTCTGCTGTATAACAAAGTGAATCAGCTATATGCATACCTATATCCCCATATCCCCTCCCACTTGTGTCTCCCTCTTCACCCTATCCCACCCCTCTAGGTGGTCACAAAGCACCGAGCTGATCTCCCTGTGCTATGCGGCTGCTTCCCACTAGCTATCTATTTTACATTTGGTAGTGTATATATGTCCATGCCACTCTCTCGCTTTGTCCCAGCTTACCCTTCCCCTCCCCGTGTCCTCAAGTCCATTCTCTATGTCTGCGTCTTTACTCCTGTCCTGCCCCTAGGTTCATCAGAACCTTTTTATTTTTTAGATTCCATATATATGAGTTAGCATACGGTATTTGTTTTTCTCTTTCTGACTTACTCCACTCTGTATGACAGACTCTAGCTCCATCCACCTCACTACAAATAACTCAATTTCGTTTCTTTTTATGGCTGAGTAATATTCCACTGGGATTAATCTCCAAAATATACAAGCAGCTCATGCAGCTAAATATCAAGAAAACAAACAACCCAATCCAAAAATGGGCAGAAGACCTAAATAGACATTTCTCCAAAGAAGATACACAGATTGCCAACAAACACATGAAAGGATGCTCAACATCACTAATCATTAGAGAAATGCAAATCAAAACTACGGTGAGGTATCACCTCATACTGGTCAGAACAGTATTATTTTTTAACTGCGGTAAGTACATTGTTTTCTTTAGACATAATGCTATTGTATACTTAATAGACAACAGTATAGTGTAAACATAACTTTTTTATGCACTAGGAAACCAACAAATTCGTGTGACCTGCTTATTGCAATATTGACTTTATTGTGACAGTCTGGATCCAAACCCACAATATCCCCGAAGTCTGCCTGTGCTCTGTCACCCCTTCACTTTCTATCGTCGAACAAAAGGATTAAAAACTCCGTACTCCTTTTCTGAAAGGTCACTACTTGCCTGGATTAGACTGAATGTTCACCAAAACTCATTGTGGTCAGTTTCAACGTGTTTGGTAATTTTTAGCAACAATCAACCACTAATAACTTCTGTTTAACTCCACGTTAAGCAGAAAACCTTTATATTTCAATCCTTATTAGACCACCTTTCCAAAATGCAGTCACTTCTTTCCTTAGAAGGTAAACAAAATATTCTTTAGTTTGTTCTTATTAATCTAGGGTCTGCCAGTGTTTTAGGACACGCATTTAGAACTCCAGTTCTTTTTTTTTTTTGGCCACACTGCAAGGCTTGTGGGATCTTAGTTCCCTAACCAGGGATTGAACCCATGCCCTGGCAGTGAAAGCATCTAACCACTGGACCTAACTGGACCATCAGGGAGTTCCCAGAACTCCAATTCTTATGCTGGAACATGACTGCAGAAGGCATAGATGAGTTGGTGGTGTACCGGAATGGAGCCATGGTTTTGGTCTGCTACGTTTTTCTAAATAGAATAGCTTGCTCTCTTACAATTTTCCCCTAAAAGCAACTTGAATTAGAATAATACCAACTTGATCTACTTTGTATTTTTCTATTATAAGATACTTTCACATCATTATAATCCATAAAGCTTACTATATGCTCAGAATATATTCCCATCTACAGAGGGGTAAAGCGAGAATCAGTGGAGTCCATTAAAGCTTTTAGTTAGCTGAGTTCCGTGTATTTTTAAATTTAAATTTAGTTTTTAAAAACTACATTTTAAAAAGTAAGCTTTCTCTAATCTACTTTTATTTGTAACACTTGAAATTTCTGAGCAATTTTTTTTTTTTTTTTCGGTACGCGGTCCTCTCACTGTTGTGGCCTCTCCCGTTGCGGAGCACAGGCTCTGGACGCGCAGGCTCAGTGGCCATGGCTCATGGGCCCAGCCGCTCCGCGGCATGTGGGATCTTCCCGGACCGGGGCATGAACCCGCGTCCCCTGCATCGGCAGGCGTACTCTCAACCACTGCGCCACCAGGGAAGCCCTGAGCAATATTTTTTAAAAATATCATGCTAAACGCTAAGGAAATACAAACAAATATACTTTTCCATTGATTTAGGACAGATACTAAGATTCTAATGTGTATCTTTTTCTCTAATTCTGTTTGTTTTTAATTCGTATTGCTTTTGGTTTGCTTTTGAAGGACAATATCTTTCTCCCCAAATTCTCAAGTAATGTTCAAGAAAAGTACTATCTGATGGTGAATGTACCTTTCTTCAGTAAATTATTACAGGATTATTCTTTTTATAAGACAGTGCATGCTACTTACTTTTCAATAGATATTATACATCCTACAGTAGTTTAAACTGAAAAGCATTTATGCTTCTATTAATGTCCCTCTTTCCAACTCCTTTCCAAATTAACTTACAGAAGAAAAAAATTACTGACACCATCTCAAGCAAGGTTCCGATTCACCAGGTAACACTAATCCCTTAGGTAAAGAGTTCGAGTGTTCTCCAAACAGATGGGGGAATAAACACGGATCCTAAGTGAACAATGCCTCTGTTACTACAGGAGAGATACGTGACTTCCTTCACACAGCCTCTCCATCTTAACACCAAATAATGAAAGAAACAGTTCCAAACAAAAGCAAGCCATTTTACCTACATGTAGACTTGGACAGTTAAGCTTTGAAATGGCAACTTGATTCCTAGACACTACCACAGTCCCTCTATATACCAACATACCCTATATACTACCACAGTCCCCCTATACACTACCACAGTCCCCCTATACACTACCACAGTCCCCCTATATACCGACATACTCACCCTATCTACTACCACAGTCCCCCTATACACTACCACAGTCCCCTATATACTACCACAGTTCTCCTATACACTACCACAGTCCCTCTATATACCAACATACTCACCCTATCTACTACCACAGTCCCCCATACACTACCACAGTCCCCCTATATACCACCATACTCACCGTATGCACTACCACAGTCCCCCTACACTTGCCAATGTGCGGCAAGGAAAATATATTACATACCTCAGTTTTCTAGATTACAGCAATGATTGCTGCTCCTACAGAGTCTGAGCTGGTGAGGGTTCTATGCTCAAAGGAAGGATCCTTGATATCACAGATTCCTTTATCCAAATGAACAGAAATGGTCAACGTTTGGCACGGGGATACCAGATGAAGCCTTTCTTTGTGGCTACACGTTCCACCCACTCCCATGTCTTGGATGCACTGCTGCAGAGGGCTTTGAAAATCTGTGATGATGTAAAGGACATGTAAACGATTTGTCTGAATAGACTTAACACCAGAATTGGTCATCTATTAAAGTAAACTGGATAAGAAAACCCACTACTTATAGGTAGAGAAGACAGCAATTCACACAGTGCGAGTTTAGAAGTATTGAAAGACTCTAATTCCAAAACACTTACCCAAGGTGCCACCATGGTATCTGAAATTTACACCATCAGAAAAATCACTACTCTGGGTTAAGGAGGCGTATCTCTAAGTGTGCTCTCCACGGAGCGTTAATAGGCGTTATAGTAACAAAAGAATATACACATAGACTTATATGTTCATTAATATTCATAAATGTGGGTAAATTTCAGGTTTAAATAAATAGCTGTCTTCACTGTCTAACTTACCCATGCTTGGAGAAACCACATAGTGTTCTGAATCTCCAATAGTGCGACATAAATAAGTAGTATTTTCCAAACTTGACTGACCATGGGACACGTTTTTTTTTTTTTACAGTGTATCTTATTAGACTGCTTTTTTTGTCTCAGGTTAGAAAATGCAACTTTCCCAGATGACCCCTAATAGCACGCAAATGTCCTAACTAGATGGACAATTTATGAAGCCGTACCGTTCATGAATATTTGAGCCTGGATTTTTTCTTCTATCAAAATAATTAACTGCAGAGAACAGAAACTTGCAGTGACAAGAGATTTACGTCTTGGTGTGACTGAAAAAGAATGGGTGATACCTAGAGGGCGCTGGAAGCAGGGGAGGAGTACTGGTGGGCAGGTAAACTCAGGTGCAGAGCTACCCAGTAAGAATTACTCCAAATCCCAGAGAGAGCAAAGAATGCATTAAGTGGAGTTCAGAGAGCATGAGTGAGAATCACCAAACAGACTAAAATAGAAGTGAACAGGGAAAACAGTGGGCGGCATTAAAGGCAATTTTGGTTCATGGAAATCTTTTGCCTAAGATTACCCTTACCAGGAAAGAAAAATTTCACTATTTCTTATTTCCAGAGGCAGCCAGCTATTAGAGCTCTCCCTGCCTGTAAGCCCTCCGAACGTAATCCTTTCTGCTTTCATCTATAAATGAGTATAATTACAGTGTGCAAAAGAGTGGAGACCTTCAGGAATACAAAGTTAATGCCTAACATTCAATACACTTCGACTTCTCCAAGGCTCTGAAGTTCAACACCACCCATATTTGAACTCCCCCCTTCTACGGAAAATGGGTTAACTTACTATTTTAAAACCATTCCTCAAAACCACACAATTTTAGATTCTGTATTTAGAATTTTCTCCTGTAACAAGAGTCAAAGATTCACCTCCTAGGGGAAGCACCTATCTTCATTCCCCGTGGGATATCAGTTTCTACTGTAAAGTGAAGTTCTGGTCAAGACTCTGAATTAATATGTTAGCACCATTCTAACTTTAAATTTCTCAAATATTTGAAACGATGAGGGATTCGCTTGAGCCTAAAAGCAACTTTTCTACTTTGCCTCTCATTATAACTGAAGATAGATAGTTCAAAAGGCAGTGGTGATGGAGGTTTCATTTGGGAAACGTGCCTAACACGTTAACATCATATTCAACGAACACATGATATCTGTTGGGACTGTTACTTTGAACTGGATCCTTTTCCTGCTGAAGGAAAACTGTGTTCTGCCATAGCAAGCATTTATTATTTCTTCCACCTACTTAATGTCATGTTTTCCACCTTAACACTCACAGTCAATGAAATATTTTCATGTGAGCTTTCTACTGCCTGTCAAAAGGTGTCATCTGCCTGTTATATGATGTGCTAGGATATTTGTACCTTATCAACTGTTAATTAGCATAACAGCCTGCAACTTTTTTTTTTTTTTTTTTTTTAAATTCAGTGCAGTTCTGGGTGTCTCGGCTTAGGTTAAAAGTGCCGGCTGACAGAACTACTCTCCTTTTACACTTACTACAGGTTCTCTGGATGCTGACAGAAACATTTTTTTTTTTATGCTGATAAGACAGGCTGTCCTGTTATCTAAAAGAGGAAAGAAGACAGGCAAAAAAGTTAGGGAAATGAACATTTCCATAACTTCACCCAGGCCAGCAGCAAAGTAATAGTCCCATCTCTGAGGGGTCTAAGTGATATCTTATTCCCACACGATTTATTTTAAAATATTCAATTTGCTTGATGTTAAAAAAAAAAAGTATGCTGTTTTCTATTACTATAATAAATGATGTGACGAAGAGTAGCTTGTCCTTTTATATAAGTCCCTGATTGATCTCAAATCCTGTCTTTTCCACTTTTATTCCTCTTTGCCTATCTCCCACTGATTAGAATAATCCAATAACGCTGGTTTAGGATCACAAGTCTCTGCAAAACCACAGGCACGGCTCAGGGCTGGTGCACCTTCAAGGTCACGTGTGATCAGTGAAGAGCCAGCCTAGGGTTTCATGCAATTTGTGGGCAAGAAACAACTCCAGAACAAGGCAAAGGAGTTCTAGGCAACCTTTGAGGAATTTTACGGCACAGAGGAAATTTTTTATTCTCAGTAGCACTTGGCTGCTTTTACACAAAGCATGACATAAACGACTGTCTTAGGGCAGGCACACAGAAACCACCAGCATCTCCATTCTGAAAGCTTTGCCAGTGGCATCACTGGAACATGGTTTCCAGAGCACACAATCAAAGGCACATAGAAATGTACCAACATGTTACAAAATAAGACAACCAACATTACTTTCAGGCCACTGATACCAAAATACTGCTCCAATCAAAATAAAGAAACAAGTTCATTAGCATCGTTGCCTTTTTCTTTTTTTTAAACAAAAAGCGAAGCCAGCACTTGCCTCCAGGGTCTTCTCTTCCCCCCATTCCCACTCCATTCCTGACAAAGTCACAAACTTTCTCATCTCATATCACCATTGGGTCCGAACCTCCGGTTACCAGGTTTCTTTCTGTTGAATGACCTAGGTTAGGATGTTCAGTTAGGAGAGCCCAAGCAGTATGGAGATGGAACACCGACCATCTGTGCTCTTCCTCAGGTGCCGTGGCATTCTTTCTGTTGAATGACCTAGGTTAGGATGTTCAGTTAGGAGAGCCCAAGCAGTATGGAGATGGAACACCGACCATCCGTGCTCTTCCTCAGGTGCCGTGGCATTAACTGGGTTCCAGTGTGACCTGCAGTGGATCAGAAGTCTCTCCTGGCGCCCCTCCAGCCTCAGGCTCTCCAGAGCTACCCCTGCCCTAATTCTGGCAGGCGAGCTGATGAAGCCAGAATTGCTCTTATCAACTTCTTATTCTCTCTGCACAACTTCTTCACCCTACACCACACCTATAAAAAGGGAGTCTTTGTGAGAAGGACTGTGTACGCATTCACCAGGAAAAGCTTGGGATCTCTGATTTAAAGAGCAGTGGAGTACATCATTACCCTCATCCCAAATCCCCCAAATACAAAACAGTCCTTCTTGCAAATACCTGTTTTGTGACTCTGTTGCGCCTCTGTACACTCAGGCTCTGAACGTTATAGAATTTTGAGCGTTAATGTTAAAACAGTCTTCTCAATATGTAACTATTGTGGACATTATTCCTTGGGGAATTATAATTCTTGTAAGACTGAGACCAAGTCAAGCTCATTAATTGGTTATGGAATTTAGCAGACTATGTGTTTAAATCTTCTGTTGAGGGAATTTTTAAAGTCACGTCTGCGTTATTTTCCTCGTCTGTGAGAAGTAAGTACCATCATTAGCTAACTTGAAAAAAAACAAGGAATATTTGGGCAAAACTGTGTTGAGAAATATGGCATTTGCTGTCACTTTGTGACTCTGATTTTTAACTGTAATATTTTTCCTACTCTTTGGAATCCTACATCCAGGAGATGGTGATGGTGGGTGTGCCTGAAATACTGGGTGTCTCTAAGGATAGACAGGGAATAATTAGCATAAAATTCAGGAGAGTGGCTGCCCTGCGATGGGGGTGAGAGGTAAAGAGACCAAAGAAGAGGGTGCAAGGGGCATCTATGGTATCGGTAATGCTGGGTGGTGGGTTCACAGATGTTTATTTTATTACTAGGCTTTTTACCTTCCATAATATTTATTGAATATATTCTTCTGTGTCAATTAAAACTACCATGTGCCTGATATTCAAATAGGACTGCCTGTTAATGCTTCCACACAACTATGCACCTTATGTTAAAAAAGGTAGTTCTTTATTAAAAGGACCATACCATCCTCACATCCTATTACCACGTAAACACCAGAATAATGAAATGCTTTATTTTAGGGAACGTTAAGAAAAAGAATGCCAGCTTCTAAAATGGAAGTTTTCCGACTACATCTGTTACTATTAACACATAGTCTAACCTTAATCTCGCACACATGCCATGATTATGGAGTGCTTTCTGACTCACTCTGCTTCTCTCAAGTTAAAACCTTCCTTGGGGACTTCAAACTCTTGGAGTTAAAAGCCCTTTTGAGTTTGCATCTTTCTCAGCAGTCGGTGACGTTTTAAAAAATCCCAGTGAATGTCCTTTGCCTCCCTCCAAAAGGAGAGGGGTGGATACCAGGTTGTTTTTAAGATCTTCTTCTGGCTCTAAACATCTCTGATTCTGTGACAGTCAAGGAGTGTTCGCTTTCTTTTCCAGCTTCTCTGTTCTCAAAGTATCGCTTCCTTCCCCATACAATCGAAGAAAAAGAAGACTGCTTGGAATTAGGAATTACTTTACTCCCTGACTTCTCACTTCTTTACTCTCCAGTGTGACTAACCAGCAGAAGACCCCCTACGCCCTCCCACCCCCCTACACTCTCCCCTACAAACACGCACACACATGCACACACACACACGCACACACAGTATACACAGAGCCTGGACTCACAGACTCTCCAGATCACACTTAATACTGCTTCTACTGATCTGCGCCCCATACTCTTTCCCTTGTCTGAATAACAAGAACTAACATTCCTTGATCCCTTTGCTATGCCTTGTGCTAAGAAGCTGACTTGGATTACCGGGTAGTGAGTTCTTAGCCTTTGGATTTTGGAGTCAGCGAGTCCTAGATTTGAATCTCAGCTTAGCCCTTTATTAGCTATGACACCTTGAGCAAAAAGACATCACATCTCTTGAGCCTCAGTTTCCACATCTGCAAAATGTGGATTATGCAAGTAAAAATCTTACAAATGTTTACAAAGCGCTACTAGAATAGAGACTGGCACACAGACTGTCGATAAATGAGTTATTTCTATAACTATTATTCGCCTTTACTGCCAGCGCTGCTACAATGGCCGTTATTTCTAGGTTCTTGCTCCTTGGCGTCTTGCCCAAGGCTCTGATACTTGATTTTCCTGCCTCCCGCCTGGGTTTTGAATCCCTTCTCCTGACCCTTTGGTTCCTGGGCTTCTATCTGATGCTCCTCACATGGGTGGTCTCTTAGAGTACTGCACCCTGAGGCCCACCTACCCTCTCATCTGAAAACACACTATTTACTTCATTCTATTTCCTGTTCCTTCTTTTCCCCTTTTTCCAGTTCCACTGAGATCTAATTGACATACAGCACGGGAGACGTTTAAGGTGTACAGCGTAATGAATTGACTTACGTACATCATGAAATGATGATCACAGAAAGTTTAGTGAACACGCATCGTCTCACATAGATACAAAATTTAAAGAAATTAAAAAAATAGTTTTTCCTTGTAAATAACTCTTAGGATTTACTCTCTTGACGATGTTCACATACAACATACAGCAGCGTTAACTACGTTAATCGTGTTATACATTGCGCCCCTGGTACTTATTTATTTTATAGCTGGAAGTCTGTGCCTCTCGACCCCCTCCATCTAATTCCTCCCCACACTCCCACCTCTGGTAACCCCAAGTCTGATCTCTTTTTCTGAGCTTGTTTGTTCTTGAAGTCTAACTGACCTACACCACTACTTCTCTATACTTCAACCATAGTTACCTCTCCTGTCTAGCAAACCTCCCAGTCTTATTCTGAAGACTCCAGGTAAGACACCTGCATATAGGGTATCACTTAATCCACATACAAACCCTATGAAGACACAAGGTCTCTGCCATCTTCAACACATAAACTCTATCTCTGGTCCTAAGACAGCTTCTTCAACTCCCATCTTCTCCCAGTGGGATGGGGCACAAATCAAATCTGCTAATTCACATGGCCTTTCTTAGCTGCAAGAGAGGCGGTGAAGTCTAACCTTTTTTTTTTTTATTTTATTTATTTAGTTTTTTGTTTATTTATTTTTGGCTGTGTTGGGTCTTTGTTGCTGCACACGGGCTTTCTCTAGTTGCAGCAAGCGGGGGCTACTCTTTGTTATGGTACGTGGGCTTCTCCTTGCGGTGGCTTCTCTTGTTGCAGAGCACGGGCTCTAGGCCCGCAGGCTTCAGTAGTTGTGGAACACGGGCTCAGTAGTTGTGGCTCGCGGGCTCTAGAGTGCAGGCTCAGTAGTTGTGGCGCACGGGCTTAGTTGTTCCGCAGCATGAGGGATCTTCCCGGACCAAGGCTCGAACCCGTGTCCCCTGCATTGGCAGGCGGATTCTTAACCACTGTGCCACCAGGGAAGTCCAGTGAAGTATAATCTTTAATTGGGTGGCCATAAACCCTGCTAAATTATTAGTATGAAAGAAAAGGAGAACAGATCTTAAGAACAACCAGCACGCTGCCCAAGGAAGGTAACTGTGTTTTCATTTTATATGAAGACACCGTGGCTCAGGGAAATGAAGAGGTCCCAGGAATTGCAATCAGGTTTATCAGACTCCAGAGCTACCGCTGAAGGTACTGTTTGGTTCTACCTGGTTCCCTGTGTTCACAGAGAATGGAGCTGCCTCCAGCGCATTCTGTCTGGAGATTCGTTCCAACAGAAGGCCCTCATTTCCCCTCTTATTCTAGCTAGAAGATGGAAGTAAACTCTTCTCTTCAGTTATTTTAGCCACAACATGATTTTTACATACCCTAGTATATTGTTACTTCTCCTAACAATATTTACTAAGCAATACACAATTTTGCCAAGTACTCACAGGAAAGAGTTCTTTAGCGCAAGGTTGCACAGGCTGTGTTCCTTACATAGCACAAAATATTTAAAACCAGTATTTAAACAAGGTTTCTAGAAAGCAATTTTAACTAACTCTGTGGCAAAAAAACTACACACACAGACACACAAAATTTTAAAAGATCCTGAAATAAAAACACAGAAATTATTCATATTACTTAAAGGGGAAAAAAAATGTCGAGTTATTTGAATTATACATTCAAGTCATCCTTTTAATGTTTGCTTCAAACCCACATTGTTCTGTTTTTCAACACTGAGAAAACTACCATTTGGCGTTCTTCACAGACACACATGCCTGGACTTAGAGTTAATGAAGAGCTTCCGTGCTGAGGTATTTTTTTTTTTTTTTTTTTGAGCTGGGGGAGTGGGGTTTAATATCATTCTGTTTCTCTCAAGGCTGTATTTAATATTAGAGATCAATAATCACATTATCCTGTGCTGATAGATGCCTCTAACACAAATAATTCTCTAAAGGATTTGGAAACCATCATGGAAGGCATTTCATATTAGTTATTAATGGCTGGCTAAATGAGGGTGCTTTTCAATTTGCATATGGAATCTCCTCACCCTCTTACCAGGACAAATACTACATTAATCAGGGTGGGCTATCTGCTTAACAAATAAACCAATCTCAGTGGTTTAAGACATCAAAAGGACACTTTTCACTCACATTTCCTCATAGTTAAGGGTGGTAGGAGGGCTCTGCTTCACATGGCCATTCAGATACAGCCCCCTTCTCGCCTGGGGCTCCACTCTGCAGGTTCCAGAAATTCTCTCCATCCTGCCCATGAGTGGAGAAAGAGTGGAGGATGTTGGGTAGGTGGGAGGTTTTTGAGAGGCCACTTCTAGAAGGCATGCCACATCCTATTGGCTGGCACTCAGTGGCAGGACCGCATCTAACTGCAGGGGAGCTTGGGAAATGTAGTGTAGTGATGTGTCCAGCAGGTAGAGGATCAGAAGGAAATGGGTTTAGTGAGCACCTAACCACCAAACATCACTGAGTCTCTGTCACAAATACCAAAAGAAATTGCTAGGCCAGGAAAAAGAAAAAAACCCAACCTCCCTCCCACACACACAAAAAAAAAAAAACAAAAAAAAACCTAAAGAAACCCCCAGGCAGTTCACTTTAAAAGTTTTATTTTTTTAATTAATGATGATACAATTAAAAATTATGACCTTTTATTTATACTAGCAAATTGAGTGAGAGTAGCAGGTGTTCTAAATTCAAATCAACTTTTATAAGTTATTTACAAACAGCTGTCTGAAATCAAGTCTTTTTCTGTTGTGGTAAAATATTCACAACATAAAATTTACCTTTTTAACCATTTTTAAGTGTACAGTTCAGCGGCATTAAGTACGCTCACATTGTTGAGCAACTATTACCACTACCCATCGCCACAATTTTTACATCTTCCCAAGTTGAAACTCCGTACCCATCGAACACTGACTCCCCGTTCCCCTTTCCTCAGCCCCTGGTAACCACTATTCTACTTCCTGTCTCTATGAATGACACTAGTCTAGGCGCCTCATATAAGTGAAATCATACAATATTTGTCCTTTTCTGTCCAGCTTGCTTCACTTAGCGTAATGTCTTCAGGTTCATCCAAGTTGTAGCACTGTCAGAATTTCATTCCTTTTCAAGGCTGAATGATATTCTATTGTACGTATAGACCATATTTTGTTTATCCACTCATCAGTGAACATGTGGATTGTTTCCACCTTTTGGCTATTGTGAATAAGACTGCTATGAACATAGGTGTACAAATATCTGTTCGGTTTTTTGCTTTCACTTCTTCTGGATCTATACCCAGAAGTGGGGTTGCTGGATCATTTGCTAACACTATTTTTTGAGGACCTGATCTACTGTTTTCCACAGGGGCTGTAAAGTCATAATAGTTTTTGAAGACAAATTTGTGATTGGCTTCTACAAATGGTTGTAATGACTCCTTTGTAAAGGTATAGTCCCTATTAAAAAGTTCCTTGGATTGGGGGGGGGTTACGTGTTTTCAATTTAGCTCTTTAAGAACTAGAATATTTTAATTTCACTTTTCCTTTTGCCACTAAGTAATAAAATACATTGAATAGTTAGTTGTATTCTCTGGGAGGTATAAAGAATAGGAATTTGATACAAAAATGTGTGTTGAAAGCTCTGTCCTACCTCTATTGTGACACTAGTATCTAATAGATCTCCCAGAAATGATGGGACTAGTTTATCACACCATGACTAAAAATTAATCTGAGAACATCTCTGTAGCACTGTAAATTTTAACTTCCAATTAACAGTTAAAACCTGACAGCAACACCATTTAAGACTTGATACCATCAGCTGTGTTCTTCCCCTGCTGCCCCTCGGACAAGCATCTGGATAACTTTATATTTTGTCTTCTCCAGATTTTTTTCTATAGTTCATTTCTGCATAAGTATTTAAAAAATTAACTAGGGTGATGAAAACCTGAGCGCCTTCCAGGAGTTTAACCCAAACAGCAAGGGGTACTGGATGTTTGGGTTTGATTTTATTCTCTCTGCCAATTTAGTGTTTCTGAGTACAGGTACTGTCACAATTCAAAGATACTATGAAAATGAAAAGCAGGTACTGTGGAAATGAGAGTGCATTTGAACTAAACCCTTAACAGGGAGATTGGTTTGGAAATCTTTGGTTCCTTAATAATACGATTTTTAACTCAACTATTTCATCACAGGCAGACGGTAATATTCTAGGTTTCAAAAAATATCTGCAAGTTAAGCTTTTCCAGGAAGAAAGGCTGGAAAATGACACCGGGTACAAGGTTTGTTGGCAGATTATTATATTTGACGGCAGGACATCGTAAAAGACGTCTTTTACCCCTTCGTGTCTACCTATCATCAGGGCTAGTAGATTTTGGGGCCAATTCTGAAGCATGTTTATTTTAATTATTTTTATTTATTTTTTTAAGTTTTAGGCCTCACTGCCCAGCATGTGGGAATCTCAGTTCCCCGACCGGGGATCGAACCTGTGACCCCTGCATTGGAAGTGCAGAGTCTTAGCCACTGGACCGCCAGGGAAGTCCCTATTTTAATTATTTTTAAATAGGATAGCATTTGGTGCTTAACCAACAGGAGTGCTTACATCACGTATGATGTGAAATGGAATTATAGTCTATACTCAAATGCCATACACTAGCAAGGTTTTTCAGTGTTGTACCTTGAATTTGCATGGATTTCTCTCCCTGTGTTTGAACACACGTATTCACAATAGTTTGATAAAGTTCCTGAAATAAAACTCCTACCTATTAATTTGACGTTTCCTTGAAGCTACTTCTTTCAAAGAGAAATAAAATCTAGAGTAGTTTCTCTTTGACACTATCTTTTTAAGGTGTAAAGCCCTAGAAAGAAGAGCCTGCGTGTGAAATCCATCACAAATCTTGCACAATGGGTGTAATGTGGACAGTGGAGAATTTAGTAACTTCCATAAAGGAAAACTGAGGTCATTTTTTTTTTTTTTTTTTTGGCGGTACGTGGGCCTCTCGCTACTGTGGCCTCTCCCGTTGCGGAGCACAGGCTCCGGACGCGCAGGCTCAGCGGCCATGGCTCACGGGCCCAGCCGCTCCGCAGCATGTGGGATCTTCCCGGACCGGGGCACGAACCCGTATCCCCTGCATCGGCAGGCGGACTCTCAACCACTGCACCACCAGGAAAGCCCAGAAGTCATTTTTTAACATGAATCTTGTGTATAATTTCATGTCTGGCAGCATGGACTACTAAAATACATAACATTGTAAATAATGGACTTTTAGGCCTCGCCTTAACAACCATTGTTAGGTACACACTTATATGGCTTCAGGGTTGCCGTACAGGCAATCAAAGTGGCAGGCAGCACTGAAATCACTTTAGAAGCTTCCCTTGACCCATCTATTCATTATACAATCTCAGTATGAGCCCCAGTCACTCTTAGGAATATTCAACTGTCCCAATACTCATGCCCCTGGAGTTCTTAACCTGTACATTTATTCTTGTCTCTCCCACTCCTGGGTGCTATTTTTATCCCCTTCCCTGTTCTTAGGATTAAAGCAGCCACCATCTTTAAGGACCACTGCTTTCCCAGTATTTTCTCCCTGCCTATCCCTTACCAACCAACTTCTGATACTTTTACCCTCCTTGTAAAACAAAAACAACACCCCCCCATTATTTCCTTTTCTCCTCTTTTTCTCACTTAAATATATTAATGTATTTCCTGGCATCCTATGGAAGTCCCCTGCTCTCTGCTAGGAGGGCAGGTGCTATGACATCACCAAACTGGGTTCTAGCCCCGGCCTTGCACAAGGCACTTCTCTGTTTTCTTATCTGTAATCAGAGGAGAAATTGATCCTAACACATATAGATTGTTCTAAAAATTAAGATAACAGAGGCAGGTATCTAGAGCAGCAGAGGAGGCCTCTATTATTTTTATTACCCTTCTTAAATGACTTCCTTTCAAATGACACCTGGAGGTTCTTCCCATCTGACTACTCAACTTTTTTCTCAGAATTCAGGATAACATTAATGAAATACACTTAAACACTTAAATTCTGTCCTGCGGCAACGGCTCCTAGCACTGTGTTTCCTAGGCTGACTCACAGGTATTCAAATAGGCTATTTGTCACGTGAATTGCTGGGGCCAGTGCTTATAGTATAGACTCTAATTTTAAAGATGAGAAGCCTCAGGCCCAAGAGTATGAAACAATGAAGCAATAAACTGACGCCAAATATTGTGAATTTACTAAGTGCCACCTAACTGTACACCTTAATATGTATAAAATGGTAAATGTTATGTGTATTTTACCACAATTAAAAAAAAATCATCTGGGAGGGAAAAAAGAAAGGCATAAACCGAGAGTTGCCGGTATTCAGGATGGTGATCCAAATCCTGTTCGTGCCACCGAATTGGCAGTGCACGCCCTCTGACTTGTTATCCCCGAAGGAAACTAAAATAGCTGCTAAAGCCTCCACGTTGCAGGCTTTTCCATGGAGAACTGAGATCTGGGGAAAAGGCAGCGGCTTCCTTTCTCCCTGGGGGGATCCAGCCCCTAGTCCTTTTGACTCAGCCGCACTCGAAAGAGAAGAGAAACCTCTCCTGCCAGGATATTTGGCGGCTATCTACAACAGACCCGCGCCCAGGAAGTGGGTTCTCAGCCCAGCCGCTGAACGGATCCTGAGGCTACACGCCTTCTGCCCGCTCAAGGGTAGGGCCAGGCCGCCGGAGCCTAGAGCTCAGACAGCCCGGAGGCGGGCGGGGCGGGGCAGGGGCAGGGGCAGGGGGAGGGGCCCGCTGGGCGTGGCCTAGGGCCGGAGGCGGAGCCTGGCAGGAACCTTCTGGGCGCGGCCGAGTCTAGAGGGATCCGACTGGCGCCTGGCTAGCGCGGCCTAAGGAAGGGGTGGGGTGGGGCGTGGCCGGGGCCCGTGGGATGTGGCCCTGGGGCCCTAGGGCGCGGAGAACACTAGACCGAAAGGTGAAGTGGGCGGAGACTGGGGAGACGTCAAAGGCCCAGTTCCTGCGGAGGGTCCCCGGGGAGAAGGCGGCGCGCAACGAGTGGAGGGAAGGAGCCCGGGAGCCGGAGCGGGCGCGGGAGCTGTGGGCCCGGTAGGAAGAATGGGGTCGCTGGCGAGCTGGGCGCGTTAACTCCTGCAGGGACCCCGGCGGAGGTCCGCCCTGGGAAGGAGTCTTAAAGCAGTCCCTAAGGCTTTGGCTAGTTGCTGCCTTTCTCCTGGCGCTCGGGGGGAGTTGCAAAGACGGGGATCGTGAGGCTGCGAGGCCTGGGAGGCTGGCCTGGGCTTGCAGCTGGAGGGTTGCCCCGAAGTCTAAGTCCTGCAAAGGCTGACTTGAAGCCCGAGGCTCAGAGTCCGGCGCGGAGCGAGGCCCGAGGGCCCCGCGTGGCTCGAGCTCAGGGTTGCTCGACAGAAATGCTCCGGGGTCGTCGTTGGGCCGCTGTGCTGGGATGACGAGTCGGGGGTGGCACCTACTCCACTCTTGTTCTCCTCTAATAAGCTTTGAAATCATACCTCTAAGCCTTGGGCCTCAGCTTTCGCCTTGATTTTACCGTCATGGTCCTTCTATCGTAAAGATATTCCAAATACACTTGGGTGCGGATATGATCATGGTATTTACAGCCACGATGTGACATTTGTGAAGACACCTCAGGTGCAGTGACACCTGGGGCGGGGGCTGCGTTTAGAGAACTAACTCCTTGGTTGGACATACGAGTTTATTCGTCCTTAAATCACCTCTCCAGTGGAGGAAACTGGAGATAGGAAGCATTGACTCCTATCCTAAAGGATCGTCACATTCACTGTCATATAGAATGAACGTCAGCAAGAAAAGAGCCCTAAGACTTAGGACTTGGCCGGTTACATTTTATTTTACATGGGCAGTAGGAGTGTACAGCCATTATCCTGAAGGTCTGATGTAATTCCAGAAATAACCAACCCCCTCTCAAAAAGAAACAGTGCACAGGGCAAAGAGAAAGCGATCAACTTGCTGACTGTTGATAATAAGATAGCAACTTAATTTTAAAGAGGATAATTTGAACAAAGAACTCAGGGTGCTACTTTGTGAAATTCTGTATTCATTCGTGGAGACTAGATGTTGCTTTATTGTTATAAAAGTGACTAAAATGTATGCAATGTAGATTTTTGGAATAGAATAGCAAAATACGTTTTATTTCCATTCCTTGATCTTAGAATCATAATAGAAAGCCCCAAGCCTATATTTTTTGACAGTTAGTAAAAGCTAATCACCAGGGGTCTTCTCTTAGCTCTGTACATGATAATACTAACTTAAGACAATTTGCAGTGTGCATAGTTAAATTTTGACCCAGACAGGAGCAAAGAGCAACAGATCATTTAGAGTCTTGAAAAGTCTGTGCCAGTGTACTTGCTGCCTTCTCAGTCGGGGGCTTGGCCCTGAGATCCCTGGGATTATAGTAGGTAGAGGACCCCTATGTAAGGCTTGCAGAGGTTGCTCTCAGAATTAAGCCTGAAGACAAAATAATGAACTACAGAGAATGGGAGGAGCTACTGAAAATAGAATGGAAAATATCCATTCTTGCTTCCATATGCTTTAAAGTGTTACTATCTGAGGAATCTTTCATCCTTCTCAAACATCTTAAATACCCCAGTGAACCATACAGTAACATTGCTGAGAAGTCCTTAAGCTGTGTTCTGCTCTATGAACTTCATTGTTAATAGGAGAACCTGAGATGATTGTTGAATATGTTTTTCATATGCCAAACATGACCTCGTTCTTCTGTACTCAGTGGTTCATGTTTTTCTTAAAAAAAGTTTCATTTAAAAAAGCCTTCTCATTCATAGACGTCTCTCCCTCACTTAAATAAAAAAAGGAAGAAGAAAAATAAAATATCTGCTCCCACCTGGTCACCTGGCTCCCACCTCTGTCCCCTTCCAATGAGGCATGGCCATGTGACTTTCTCTGGTCAATGAAATTTAAGTGGAGTGACCTGTGTCACTTCCAGGTGGAAGCTTTAAAAGCCAATGAGAGGTGCCCCCCACTCTCTTTCCCTCTGCCGGGGTGACCACCAATTTTCTAGGTAGTGGTGTTCTGTTGGCCTCTGGGTCATGGAATGAAGACGATCGGAAGAGCCCCCATCACTCTGTGTTAGACACATAGTGTAAAGCCAGAAATCAGCCTCTGTTGTGTTTGGACCCCAGGATTTGGGGACTTGTTTGTTAAAGCAACGTAACCTAGCCTATCCTGACTAAGACACTCAGGGTCTGAGCCGCACGTCTCCAAGAATTACTGGTCTCCTTGGTAGCCTAAAAGAGGGAGGATGCTATAAGAAGTGTGCTGTTGTGAGCACTGTCCCTCTTACTGCGTGGACTTGTTTCCAGAATGCTCTGGAACATCGTGATTTTAATCAAAGGTGGAAAAAATGGCATTTAGATGTTTAATTATATTCTGTAAGGGCAGCCAGTATTAAAGTGTAAAGTACATAAAGGTTCAGTGTCCATAAGGGATAGGAATTAAGGCTCTCATTTTCATTTTGAAAAACACTATCTATCTGTCTGTCTGTCTGCCTGTCTACCTATATTTAAAATTTTCCAACTTCCCTGGTGGTGCAGTGGTTAAGAATCTGCCTGCCAAGGCAGGGGACACGGGCTCGAGCCCTGGTCCCGGAAGATCCCACATGCCACGGAGCAACTAAGCTTGTGCGCCACAACTACTGAGCCTGCGCTCTAGAGCCCGTGAGCCACAAATACTGAGCCCATGTGCCACAACTACTGAAGCCCGCATGTCTAGAGCCTGTGCTCTGCAACAAGAGAAGCCACCGTGATGAGAAGCCCGTGCACCGCAACGAAGAGTAGCCCCTGCTCGTCGCAACTAGAGAAAGCCTGCGCGCAGCAATGAAGACCCAGTGCAGCCAAAAATAAATGAAATTTAAAAAATAAAACAAAATTTTTAGCATCCTTCCAAGTTTTCCAATACAAAGGAATGTTTATGGATTCATTGTTAAGACACACAATTCTTTCCAGATGTAGTTATATCAGTGGATGCATTTCAGAAATTACTTTGTCATCAAGGGACACTTGAAACGAATCATCCAAACTTACCATTGACTAATATCTAATTTTTTTTGAAAGCAGCTTTGAAGAGTAATTTAAGTATGATTTCTTGGCTTTCTTATTTTGGATCTAAGAGGATCAGACCTAGGTTTTGCTCCACATCCTGGAAGCAATGTGTTCCCTCTTTTCCTCTGACTTAAACAAAAGTGAAGCAGGAGCATTTTGCTTAGGGCAGAGCCATGCTGCATTCTTAGGGTTGCTGGCTATAAATCCACTCTCCCTAGAGGTTAACAATCAAAGTTCTCCCCCTCTTACTCAGACGAGTGATATGATGATAAATTGCTTGGACATGACTGCCCCGAGCTCTGGTGTGATGAATTATGTTGTTCAGGGCACAACCAAAGATTCTCCATTGTCTGTCGACAACATTGAATGTTGGCAGTTTTCATAAGTAGCTTTCTGCCAATTTTGGTCTCTGCTTTGCATATTAAATTCTCTGTTTTCACAGGTCATGGTTCTTAATTCTTAATCATCTCTGTCTTCCCCTGAATTCACTTAGCTAATCAACCTTTTGTTTTTTCCTGTTCCTACTCACTAAAAGGCTGAGCTGTTCTCACAGTTGTGTTCAGTAAACATTGAGTCTTTCTTCACGGAAACTGTTAAAATAATAATTATTAGTCCTTTCCACTAAATCCAGAGTAATAACAGCTTATCTTGCAATGGCTTAATTGGGTAATTATTTAGTGTTTGAAAGCACTTTGAAAAGACTATTGGTAAATATTATGAATTTAATGCTCTGTTGTATAATTGAAAGTCCACTGCAACCACAAAATCCTTAGTATTATTGTGTACCAACAAAGGTGTGTTTCTTAATATTGCTTACTATTTTCAAAACTGTACATGTATTGATTTTTGAAATATTTAAAGTATTTTCATACACTCTCAAAGTTATCAGGTTTATACTGTCACATTTCTAGGTCTTATGTACTACATTCCTTATGTCTCTGAAAGGTTAGATGTCATTAGTCTTGGACTCTAAAAGTTTGGAGGAAATATAAAGTGGATTCCCCAGTTCAGGGGTATTTCACATCATACAGCTGCCACATCTGTTGTGTGTGGTATCTGCTTACCTTTTCAGCAAGCTTTCCTATTAAGCCCTGACAAATCACTGCAATAATCATTTATTTACTCAGAGTCCATACACTGAGCTGTCACCTCATTGGCATCAACATTTGTCAAAAAGGATTAGATTATATTGCATATGCCCAGCCAGACCCTTCGACAGATTTTCTACTCACTTTATAGACCCAGAGCCCCCTGGTTTAATTAAAGGCCACTTCCGTGGCTTGGACTACACAACCTCTATTACTGACTGTATTAGTTTGCTAGGGCCGCATAACGAAATATCACAGGCTGGGTGACTTAAACACCAGAAATTGATTTTTTTCATCATTCTGGAGGCTAGAAGTCCAAGATCAAGGTGTTGGTAGATTTTGTTTCTTTTGAAGCCTCTCTTTTTGGCTTGCTGATGACCTCCTTCTCCCTGTATCCTCATGTGGTCTTCTCTCTGTGTCCTAATCTTTTCTTATAACTACACAAAATAGTCATGTTAGATTAGGACCTACCCTAACAAACCCATTTTAATATAATTACCTCTTTAAAGATCCTATCTCCAAATACTGTCACATTCTGAGATACTGAGGGTTAGGACATCAACATAAGAATGTTTGGAGGGGGTACAATTCAGCCCATCATACTAGCCTACAATAATAATGGCCTCTAGAAACTATCATTTTGGGAGGGTTTTTTTTTAAATCAAATTTGAGCAATCAAGTGATAACTACAAATCTTTTGGAAGGTCTACTCAGTTCAGGAACTTCTTAACATTACTTGGAGGAGAGTGTTATGCTTATGACTTAAAAGATTGAACTAATTAGATTAAAATCAAAGCAACATTATTAAATGAATTCTATTGGGTTGGCCAAATAGTTCATTCGGGTTTTCCAAAAGCTGTTATTGACAAGCCCGAACGAACTTTTTGGCCAACCCAAATATAAGGTTTATTAGGCTGTTAACCATAAAATGCACATAAGCAAGTTTACCTTGATGTCTGAACTATAATCATCCAAATATTTATGATGACAACTCACAAATGTTTCTTACCTAAAATCAAGAAAGTGCCATGACTAGTCTGCATACTTATGCCATCAAAAAGGGCAACAGGATATAAAATACACTCTGGTCCTATCGCACATCTTCTCCCGAGAGGGTGATATCTTGTGCTCCTGCTGTTCGACGTGTTCTGAATTCCTGCCTCAATATTATCAACTGAAAATGTCTATGAAAGCCAAAGAGTCTCTGAAGAACGATGATGAGCCCAAGAGGAAGCTAGATAAGCTCTTAAATTTGCAGAAGTATTGGGAACGTGAAAGCCTCAAAGACCTCAGTGTGACCTGCCCGTATCTACCACGCAGACTAGAATTGATTCTGGAAAACTTTACAATATTCAGCTTTGGAATAGAATCGTAGTCTTTTTTTTTTTCTTTAACATCTTTATTGGAATATAGTTGCTTTACAATGATGTGTTAGTTTCTGCTGTATAACAAAGTGAATCAGCTATATGTATACATATATCCCCATATCTCCTCCCTCTTGAGTCTCCGTCCCCACCTCCCTATCCCACCCCTCTACGGGGTCACAAATCACTGAGCTGATCTCCCTGTGCTATGCAGCTGCTTCCCATATCCACCTCAATACAAATAACTTAATTTTGTTTCTTTTTATGGCTGAGTAATATTCCATTGTATATATGTGCCACATCTTCTTTATCCATTCATCTGTCGATGGACACTTAGGTTGCTTCCATGTCCTGGCTATCGTAAATAGAGCTGCAATGAACATTGTGGTACATGACTCTTTTTGAATTATGGTTTCCTCAGGGTATATGCCCAGTAGTGGGATTGCTGGGTTGTATGGTAGTTCTATTTTTAGTTTTTTAAGGAACCTCCATACTGTTCTCCATAGTGGCTGTATCAATTTCCATTCCCACCAACAGTGCAAGAGGGTTCCCTTTTCTCCACACCCTCTCCAGCATTTGTTGTTTGTAGATTTTTTGATGATGGCCATTCTGACTGGTGTGAGGTGATACCTCATTGTAGTTTTGATTTACATTTCTCTAATGATGTTGAGCATCTTTTCATGTGTTTGTTGGCGATCTATCTTCTTTGGAGAAATGTCTATTTAGGTCTCCTGCCCATTTTTGGATTGGGTTTGTTTTTTTGATATTGAGCTGCATGAGCTGCTTGTATATTTTGGAGATTAATCCTTTGTCAGTTGCTTCATTTGCAAATATTTTCTCCCATGCTGAGGGCTGTTTTTCATCTTGTTTACGGTTTCCTTTGCTGTGCAAAAGATTTTCAGTTTCATTAGGTCCCATTTATTTATGTTTGTTTTTATTTCCATTTCTCTAGGAGATGGGTCAAAAAGGATCTTGCTGTGATTTATGTCATAGAGTGTTCTGCCTATGTTTTCCTCTAAGAGTTTGATAGTGTCTGGCCTTACATTTAGGTCTTTAATCCATTTTGAGTTTATTTTTGTGTATGGCGTTAGGGAGTGTTCTAATTTCATTCTTCTACATGTAGCTGTCCAGTTTTCCCAGCACCACTTATTAAAGAGGCTGTCTTTTCTCCCTTGTATATTCTTGCCTCCTTTATCAAAGATAAGGTGACCATATGTGCATGGGTTTATCTCTGGGCTTTCTATCCTCTTCCATTGATCTATATTCCTGTTTTTGTGCCAGTACATACTGTCTTGATTACTGTAGCTTTGAAGTACAGTCTGAAGTAGCCTTTTTTTAAAATTATTTTTTAAAATGTCTTTTGCAGTAAACTGAGAGCCAGAAATCCTTAGAGGATTGTTACGTGGGTTTATAAGAGTATGTTCATAATATATGGGATAATTGGCTGATGGCTTGGAATGAGCTGTGAAACATTTTTCCCTTCGAAAACTGTTTTTAGTTGGAATTATTGTGGAAGCTGGGTGATGGATACATAGGGGTTCACTATACTACTCTTGACATTTGTGAACATTTTTAGAATGTCCATATTAAAAAATTTAAATAAAAGAATTGATTTTTACAAAAAGAACTGAATTATATATATAATTAGACAAATATAATTATGTAATATAATTATATAAATATATATAAAATTCATTTCTTTTATATATATATAATTATATATATATATACTTCTGTGATGCAAAATTTGATACCATCAAATTTTCAGGGACAGGTTAAATGTGAATAATAAGCAAATAAATTTGCATGCATATGTAAGATAATTCACATGTAAGTAGGATGTGGTTTTTCACTCCCAGTCACTCCACAGAAAAGTATTGTTGAAACCTTTCTCTGGGAAAGGCTACAAGGGTGTCTTTGCTATTTTTAACCTAGGTTATTTGACATGATTTTATTTATTGCTCCCTGGTCTACGGCACGTCTATCATTTCATGAGTCAGTGCTTTTCTGCGAGTTATAGAGTTTCCCAGGCGGAGGTTTCTCCAAGTTCAGTCTTTATTTATTTATTTATTTATTTAATTTATTTATTTTTGGCCGCTTTGTGTCTTCATTGTTGCGCGTGGGCTTTCTCTAGTTGTGGCGAGCAGGGGCTACTCTTCATTGCAGTGCGTGGGCTTCTCATTGCGGTGGCTTCTCTTGTTGTGGAGCACGGGCTCTAGGTGAGTGGGCTTCAGTAGTTGTGGCTCACGGGCTCTAGAGCACAGGCTCAGCAGTTGTGGCGTACGGGCTTAGTTGCTCCGTGGCATGTAGCATCTTCCTGGACCAGGGCTCGAACCCGTGTCCCCTGCATCGGCAGGTGGATTCTTAACCACTGTGCCACCAGGGAAGTCCCCAGTCTTTAACTTTAGAGACTTTCCATTTGCCACTGCACAAATCCATTTAACACAGGAATTCCGGAAGAGGCCACTGGCTTCCAAAGCAAATCTAAGGCCTTACATTGATTCCCCTCTGCTTCTGTTGCTTTGAACTTGCCCCCTTATCATCCAGAAAAGAACAAATTCCAAGGGTTCCTGTTTCTCCTGTGGAACTAAATATTTCGGAGCAGCTGAGTGCATACGTAGCAAAGATTCTGCTGTTTTAAATAAGACTGAGACTTTGACCTTACAGCCATATTTGACCTGTTAGGCGTCCAGGGAGAGAGAAGGTTCCGGCAAATCCAGTTGCAGTGCTCCTTTTTGACTTTCTTCATTCCTCCCAGGCACTGTCTTTTCACTTTTTGTCTATCAGGATATTTCAGTAGATAAATTAAAATATTTCAGGCTAAGAGATGCAAGTTTAAAATGGTCTCTGTGAAGATTCTATATAGTTCTATATATTCTTGTCCATTGAATGTCATTTGGTTGTTAGGTTTAAGATATGTAAAAGAATATATATAGTTTCTAGCATTAGGGATACTTCATGGGCCTTTGCTATTACTTATTCTTGCTACAGTGAGGTCAAAAACCATTAGTTTCTAAATTCCTTTGCTTTCTAATAGACCAAATCAGAATTGCAAAAGATTTTTTTGTTTTAATGTGGAGTTTTCATAATGCATTATGTAGGGATACTGTGTTTTTTTGTGAACCTGTTTCTACTTATTTATTTTTATTTTTGTGTTAGTAATACCTTGGCTAAAATAAGTTTTCATTAGTTATTCCTATATAATGTGGTGATTTTACAACATTGGCACTAAAGGAGAGTTTATTTATATTTTGTTTCTCTAAAAAGAATGATGTATTAAACTTCAGAGTTTTATTCTATAAAAATTTGAAAGCTTACTAAGTAGTTGTACTATGTCTGACCACACTGTCTCAATCCATATTCTTTTACATCATATAATATCATATTTATATTTTTAAATCAACATCCTTTAAAATAATGTCAACAATTATAGTGTCAGTAAAAAGGTCTGAGAGTTAAAATTGGATAATAGCTTTCTTTGCCTAACTAGAAGTCAAGATTGTCTTTCTGATGAGTTGGGGGATGTTATCCCCAGAACAGGAGTTAGTTCCTTAATAGGCCAGAAAAAATAAACTGTTACAAGACATTGCAGAGATGTTAAATGCCTTTTAGTTTTCATAAACTCAATGGAATATTCATCAGAGTGGATGAATAAATTTATCATTCATTAGTATTCCTCAAATTTGTCAAATCTGATGCATTCTCGTATCATCTTTAAGAGTGTTCGCTATGCCTATGTACTACCTTCACTACTAATTCCTTAATATATTTTCTTAAACCAACCCGCTGTTTTCCTTCAGCCTCATCCTAAACAAAAATATCCATGAAATCACAGGCTTGCAATGTTTACTAGTTTTCCTCTAAGACACATTAAAATAAATACTTGTTTAAAACACTTTTAAATGCCCATCTATCACCTAAAATCAGTGCGAACACCAGTGGACTATATATCACACCTTCTGAAAACACTGACAAAAAAACACAGATCGACTTTTTCTACTTACCTCAGTGCCCACTAAAAAATAAAATAGTTCTTGGTTGTAAAGCTGGCACAGACTCATTTTCAGAATAGTTTCTGTACTTGTACTGTGATGATTAGAAACTGTGAAAACACTAGAAAATGTATATACATATGTATGTATATGTATCTAAGTACATATATACACAGGTAATGTATCATTTCAGCTTTTATTTAGGAAAGAGGGAAAAGTTTTCAGTTGCTTAGACAATCAGCATCATGTATTTGAGGGCTAATCACCACCATTATTTTATACTAGTGCCTCTACTTTGCTTTTAGTCATAAGCAGTATAAAGGGTGATCATAGAAAAGTAATAATCCGGGTAGTGAAATATTTTTCATTCATCTGCTAGTAATAATTTGAAGTTAATAGTAAATACTGTAAGGGACTTCCCTGCTGGTCTAGTGGTTAAGACTCCATGCTCCCAATGCAGGAGGCCGGGGTTCGATCCCTGGTCAGGGAGCTAGATCCCACATGCACACCGCAACTAGGAGTCTCCCTGCCGCAACAAAAGATCCCCCGTGCTGCAACTAAGACCCGGCTGCAGCCAAATAAATAAATAAATAAATATTTTAAAAAGATAGTAAATACTGTAATGTGGTTTGTTAAGGATGGTTTGCCTTGATGGGAGATCAGAATAGAATTAGAAAGATATCAATAGTTTTTACATTCCTTGTATAGCAATGTTGTGCCTAATTTTCTACTACGCGTATATCCCCATTTGTTTAGTGTCTAAACTCCTGGGAGTGGCTGCAAAACCAGTTTAGAGGTCATTTGATGCCTCTTCCCATAGAATCAGAGAAGTTGTATCTGGAAAGAGCGTTACAAATCACCTTGCTTGTTAATTCCTTTGTTTTATTAATGAGAAAACAGGCCCACAGACTAAGTGATTTACCCAAAGACACACTCTGAGCATATCAACTTTTTTTTTTTTTTTTTTCGTAACGTTTAAGTAGTTGGTAAACTTGTAGCTTTTCCTCCTTTTGGGGAAATAGTGATATTTTCATAAAGTAGGATGTTGTCCCATCTGTGTGCATAATTCCATTTTTAAAACAGTAACTTAACATTAATTTTTGGCGGCACTTAAGGTATTTTATAGCTTCTAGCTTTTTTTTCTTTCTTTTTTTTTTTTTTTGCAGCACGCGGGCCTCTCACTGTCGTGGCCTCTCCCGTTGCGGAGCACAGGCTCCGGACGCGCAGGCTCAGCGACCATGGCTCACGGGCCCAGCCGCTCCGCGGCATGTGGGATCTTCCCAGACCGGGGCACGAACCCGCATCCCCTGCATCGGCAGGCGGACTCTCAACCACTGCGCCACCAGGGAAGCCCTAGCTTTTTTTTAAATTGAAGTCTAGCTGATTTACAACGTTGTGTTAATTTCTGCTGTACAGCAAAGTGACTCAGTTATACAGATAGATACATTCTTTTTCATATCCTTTTCCATGATGGTGTATCCCAGGATATTGAATACAATTCCCTGTGCTCTACAGTAGGACCTTGTTGTTTATCCATCCTATAGATACTAGTTTGCATCTGCTCATCCCACACTCCCAGTCCATCCCCCCGCTGCACCCCTCCCCCTTGGCAACCACAAGTCCGTTCTCTATGTCTGTGAGTGTGTTTCTGCTTCGTAGAAATGTTCATTTTTGTCATATTTTAGATTCCACATATAAGTGATATATAGCTTCTAACTTTTGTTTGTATCAAATGAAAGATTAACCTATTGCATATTATCAGGAACGATATCTGTTGCCTTCAGTACATTGGAACAAGAGAGGGAAACTGATATATTTTTAAGCAGCGTCAAGGTCTATTTTCCGTAATAAATAAAACTTCTGTTCTTATGGTTGGTGCTCTTGGATTCAAACCTCCCTGAGTTCTTGATTTTTAATCTATGTCTAATAACAACAAAATAATAGAAAACTCATCATCAGATGTAATAAAAGTAAGTTTTGATATGAATTCGTAATGAAAAATGTATGAAGTGAGTTACTGTGAAGAATAGGGCTAAGAAGTGGAAGTTTAATTTCATGTGACGCCCAAGCAAGAACTCGCAGAAGAGGAGGGTAGCAAGGGCCATAGCATTTACTTATGAAATTAAAAATCACTTCTAAAGGAGGAACAGCTAACTTTGTTTATGTAATAAGTTTCTATCGCTCCACAGCTTGTCGGTAAAAGCATCTTTGAGCACTTAGAAAGCACATCTGTATCCGCACTGTGTTCCAATTAAAAAAGTGTTATTAGTTCTTTTTGGAAACTGAGTCACGGCGTAGTTCTGAGATCTCCCAGGCACACATAATTCGAGAAAGGGAAAATTAGTGACCATTACCCGCTGAATGCCGTGATTTGCCATCACCAAGAAGGCAGGCAAGTCTTAATAATACAAGAGACATTTGCCAGTTGGTAATTCCTCTGCTGTGAATGCTACCGGAGAGTCCATATTCCAGATCTGCTCACTGTGGCTTCAGACCTACAGCAGCTCTGAAGCCTGTGCCTTCTCTCCAGTCACGTTAATTGACTTCTCATCCATAAACGTTTCTGGAACGCCCGCCATGGGTCAGTCACGATGCTAAATGCTGGCTGTGACGCGGTTCTCACTTAACACTGAGCAGACAGGAGGCTTCCTTGAGAGTTAGGATAATCCGTTTGCAGTTCTCCTGCGGTGTCTCTAGAGAGTATCAGAGGATTAGAGGGCTCTCCAATGATCACAGCGCCTGGCCAGGCTCTGCAGCACGTGCCATTTGTCACTGACACAACATACTCACTTTACACCCCGGCTTCAAACCAAGGAGAGTGTCGGGGGCTGGGCGGTGCTCTTCTGAGCCTTACTCTGATGCTTGCAGAGAGCATCTCCACTCATTCCTCTCTCAGCGATAAAGACCAAGGTGCATGGACATATATACACTGCATATGTATATGTATAACTGATACACTTTGTTATAAAGCAGAAACTAACACACCATTGTAAAGCAATTATACTCCAATAAAGATGTTAAAAAAAAAAAAAAAAAAGACCAAGGTGCAGCTTCCATGCTCTGCTCAGATCCGAGCAGAGGAGAGGTTTCCTGCCCACAACCTCTTTTTGCTTCGTCCTTGTGTGGGACTCTGGCTGTGTCCCCTACTAGTGTCTTTGGTGGCCTTCCTTCTTCCCAGAGTTAGTGACTACAAAGATGCCAGGCAGACTCTTATGAATACTGATAACCTGGACTCCATTCCTGCCATACAGTCTTTGTTTGGCCCTTTATTAACTGGCAAACATTTTCTTTTCAGGAGCACCTTGTTTGCTTGCTGTCATAGCTATGTAACGCCAGTTACTTCAAAATTTAGCATAAGAGTATTAATTGCGTTTTACCTACATGTTGCATATAATTTGTCATAAACCTGACTAAATTATAAACTCCTTAAAGACAGGAACCACGTCTGCTTTTCTTTTCTACACCACAGAGAGGGAACTGACCTCCTTTATTACTGCTGTATGAGTCCTAAACAAACAGAAAGAAAAACAAACCACAACAAAAACCTTACATCTTGTGAAAGGACATCTCTTCAATTAAGAGTCGCAAGGCAAACCTTACTGCACAATGCACTGACCTTTTGAGAAGTGAAATGTTTTATTGCTGAGCATCACTTTTTTAAAAAAATATTTTTTAAGCTTTCCTATTACAACAACATGGCTCCATCACAATTAATCTTATATGGTAATGCAGTGACAATGAGATGATTTCTCTGGAGAATCTATGCTAATACTATTAAAATGCCCTTACAATGTCAAAATGATTGCAGTGGAAGCATGTGGGGACTGTGCTTATGTGATTATGATATTCTAGTGATGGGTGATTACCATAGGAAACTACTAATTCAACTCTGCAGGGACTTGCATTATGAAGCCATTATAACATGAGATTATAATGACACAATAACTTGGATGCACATTAATGATGTGAAAACTAAAAGCTAATTTGAATGCAAGTAGTGTTTCCATTAAATTGTAATTAAACACTGAAAGCAATGCTTGTTTAAATTTAAGACAGAGACATTCAATCCAGAAATGAAAATGGTGGGAAAGAAGGCATGCTTAGGAGTGGTTAGAACCATTTACAACTCTGTCCTTTGGTACTTACTTGGGGTGAAAGCTCACCTCAAAGTGGCCTCCCCAGACTTTCTCCCCCTCTTCTGGTCCCCTAAAGTAACCAAAAACTGCATCAGGACACAAGAACCCTGGACCCAACTCCCATTTCTATCACTGCCATCACTTAGCATTTTAAGTGTTCTGGTTTCATTTTTGAAGTGGGCATGATAGTACATTACCTCCCTCAAAACAAGAGACTAAAGCAATTTTTCTTCCATTAAAAGTCGTCTTTTTAAATATATGACAAAATTATCTATGTTCAAAATCCAACAAAACAGATAAGCACAGAGGAGAAAAAGAAAAAACAACTAAAAAAAAATTCTACCCCTCAAAATGGCCTCTATTAGCATCCCTGGGTATTTTCCTTTTTTTCAGACTATTTCCTATGCATAGGGTACACATTTTTTTCCATTAAAACTTTGTATTATACAGTAATAAGTACTATATTATACAGTAATAAGTAAAATCTACTTATTAATTCTCCGCCTCCCTCCAAGTTGCAAGATCTTTCTTTTTTTTCCTAACATCTTTTAGTTTTACTGATCTTTGCTACTGTTTCCTTCATTTCTTTTTCATTTATTTCTGATCTGATCTTTATGATTTCTTTTCTTCTGCTAACTTTGGGGGTTTTTTGTTCTTCTTTCTCTAATTGCTTCAGGTGTAAGGTTAGGTTGTTTATTTGAGATGTTTCTTGTTTCTTGAGGTAGGATTGTACTGCTGTAAACTTCCCTCTTAGAACTGCTTTTGCTGCCTCCCATAGGTTTTGGGTCGTCGTGTTTTCATTGTCATTTGTTTACAGGTATTTTTTGATTTCCTCTTTGATTTCCTCAGTGATCTCTTGGTTATTTAGTAACGTATTGTTTAGCCTCCACATGTTTGTATTTTTTACAGTTTTTTCCCTGTAATTGATATCTAGTCTCATAGTGTTGTGGTCGGAAAAGATACTTGATATGATTTCAATTTTCTTAAATTTACCAAGGCTTGATTTGGGACCCAAGATATGATCTATCCTGGAGAATGTCCATGAGCACTTGAAAAGAAAGTGTATTCTGTTGTTTTTGGATGGACTGTCCTATAAATATCAATTAAGTCCATCTTGTTTAATGTGTCATTTAAAGCTTGTGTTTCCTTATTTATTTTCATTTTGGATGATCTGTCCATTGGTGAAAGTGGGGTGTTAAAGTCCCCTACTAGGATTGTGTTACTGTCAATTTCCCCTTTTATGGCTGTTAGTATTTGCCTTATGTACTGAGGTGCTCCTATGTTGGGTGCATAAATATTTACAATTGTTATCTCTTCTTGGATTGATCCCTTGATCATTATGTAGTGTCCTTCTTTGTCTCTTCTAATAGTCTTTATTTTAAAGTCTAATTTTGTCTGATATGAGAATTGCTACTCCAGCTTTCTTTTGATTTCCATTTGCATGGAATATCTTTTTCCATCCCCTCACTTTCAGTCTGTATGTGTCCCTAGGTCTGAAGTGGGTCTCTTGTAGACAGCAGATATATGGGTCTTGTTTTCGTATCCATTCAGCCAGTCTGTGTCTTTTGGTTGGAGCATTTCATCCATTTACATTTAAGGTAATTATTGATATGTATGTTCCTATTACCATTTTCTTAATTGTTTTGCATTTGTTAAGTCTTTTCCTTCTGTTGTGTTTCCTGCCTAGAGAAGTTCCTTTAGCATTTGTTGTAAAGCTGGTTTGGTGGTGCTGAATTCTCTTAGCTTTTGCTTGTCTGTAAAGGTTTTAATTTCTCCGTCAAATCTGAATGAGATCATTGCTGGGTAGAGTAATTTTGGTTGTAGGTTTTTCCCTTTCATCACTTTAAATATGTCCATCGAGTCCCTTCTGGCTTGCAGAATTTCTGCTGAAAGATCAGCTGTTAACCTTATGGGGTTAACAGGCGGTTCTCTGAATCCCCTCTCTTCGCGCACCCCAAAACAGTGGCCTCTTGCCTCTTAGGCAGTTCCAGACTTTTCCCCGGACTCCCTCCCCGTCAGCCGTGGCGCACTAACCCCCTGCAGGCTGTGTTCACGCCGCCCACCCCAGTCCCCTCCCTGCGCTCCGACCGAAGCCCGAGCCTCAGCTCGCAGCCCCGCCCGCCCCGGCGGGTGAGCAGACGAGCCTCTCGGGCTGGTGAGTGCCGGTCGGCACCGATCCTCTGTGCGGGAATCTCCCCGCTTTGCCCTCCGCACCCCTGTGGCTGTGCTCTCCTCTGCGGCTCCGAAGCTTCCCCCCTCCGCCACCCGCAGTCTCCGCCCGCGAAGGGGCTCCTAGTGTGTGGAAACCTTTCCTCCTTCACGGCTCCCTCCCACTGGTGCAGGTCCCGTCCCTATTCTTTTGTCTCTGTTTTTCCTTTTTTCTTTTGCCCTACCCAGGTACGTGGGGAGTGTCTTGCCTTTTGGGAGGTCTGAGGTCTTCTGCCAGCATTCAGTAGGTGTTCTGTAGGAGTTGTTGCATATGTAGATGTATTTTTGATGTATTTGTGGGGAGGAAGGTGATCTCCACGTTCTACCCCTCCGCCATCTTGAAGGTCCCCCCCCTGCAAGATCTATTTCTTATCCAAGAGAATCCAGTTGATAAGTTTTTGTTTTTTAAAGGTCAGCTCAAGCTGGATGATTTTACATGTCACCCAGGAAACTATATTTTGTTATTAGGGAATAGTATTTGGCAGGGTTTATGCTCTGCATATGTTACCGGATGGTTCTACAGTGTTAACGCTACAAATGCTTCATTAACACTTATGTCTGTTTAGTAACGAGTAGTGCATTTGATAAGTCATGGAGTGCTAGTTTGTTCTTGATTGATAATTACTATATGGCTTAGGTCAACATAAAGACCGATTATGGAAAACTAGGAAAGTTTAGGAGCTGCTGAACTTGTTAGATAAACCCCTGCATTAGCTCGTTCGGATGGCATAAGGACATGCAATAGCTAATATACACTCCCTCCTAATAGTGACTCAAAGTGGTTATTACTGTTTGGTTTAAATATAATTAAGATGAGTTTTTTGTTATTAAGTATTTAGTTCACACTTAGAGATTCTGTATGCTTTGTCATTATTTTTATTACCACTTCTTGCGACAACCAATTTAGGTAGATACATTTAAATTACTCCAGTCCTTTTTTTTTTTTCCAGTTCTTTTTTTATTATTTGGGAAAAGGGGAGCAGAGTGCACTTAAATGGCTTGCTTCATGCCAGGCAGTCTACAGTGGAGTTGGGATTCGATTTTCTGGTCCTGGATAATTGTAGCTTCTTCCTTAGGCCAATGAGTGATGTTCCCTCTGAATACTGTTCTCATATAAATGGACACCAGGATAACTTAATGTGGTGTTTATAGCAAATATCTACGTGGTTAAATAAAGTGAGCAGTGGACTAACAAGTTGGGAGACTGCGTTCTGGTCTAGGTTATCTGGCCTTCAAAAAGTAAGGATTCAGTTTTTGCAACTAAAAATGAAGTCTTTGTATTAAGTGAGCTCTGTAGTCCCTTCCAGCTCAAAACGCATATATGTGGAACCTAGAAAAATGGTACAGATGAACCGGTTTGCAGGGGAGAAATTGAGACACAGATGTAGAGAACAAACATATGGACACCAAGGGGGGAAAACCGCGGTGGGGTGGGGATGGTGGTGTGCTGAATTGGGCGATTGGGTTTGACGTGTATGCACTGATGTGTATAAAATTGATGACTAATAAGTACCTGCTGTATAAAAAAATAAAATAAAATTCAAAAACAATATATACATATATCCACTCTTTTTTAGATTCTTTGCCCATATAGGCCACTACAGAGTATTGAGTAGAGTTCCCTGTGCTCTACAGTAGGTCTTTATTTTCTTAAAAAAAAAAAATCTGCAAATAGTATTTAACATTAATTGAAACTTTCATATTTTAATTACAAATGTGCATTTTAATATTTAATATTAATAAAAAATTTATTTTACCTGCTTCGAAACCATTAAATTCAAAAAACCATACCTTATTTAGATGTATCTAATAATTTGACATGTTCCAGCAGACTTGTAATTTGAGTTAAAATGTTTTTTTTATTTAGGAAATTGATGAAAATTATTAAAGTTGCAGATATAAATCTAATCCAAAGAAGAGATTAAAATTATAGTGCTTTGGTATACCTATACTTGTTAAAGTGCAGTTAGAACTACAGTGAAAGGAAACTTCTGCTTTCATAATTGTACAAGTACATAGATAAATACTGTGTTGAATAGTATTTCAAATATACGACTTTCTGTGAATTCTTACGAAGCAAGTAATAGCAGTGACTGAAGTACCAAATTAAAATATAATGTTAGACAACCTTTCTAAATCTTTTAGGGTACCTTATTTTTATGAGGAAAATAAATAAGCATTACACTCCCTTTATATTTAAATACATACATATGACTAGGGACTAGTTAACTAAAAATTTGTTAGTTGGCTGTAGGGAATCTTCCTAATTTTGTGAGGCTTGTTATCTTGAGAATTTAGAATTCCTTTAGAGCATTTTTTTTCTGCCATCTCAAAGACTGAGAGAGAGTGATTATTGCTCTATGACACATGTATTTATTACAGACTTGCCCTTGGTGCCTCTGTCGGAAATCAGTTTTCAGGAGTAGAAATAAGCTGTTTGTTACTTTATTTTTAGTACATCAAATACCTGTCTTTCCCCAAAAGAGGTTTCTGTGTCAGGTGCCACAGTCTCTTAGGACGAGGCAAAATTTGTTACCTTGCCTTCTTTCCTAGACCCATCAGTAAAAATTATCTCTAAAGCAATTTTTCTCAAACTTGAGGAGCCACAAATTCTCAACAAAAATGTTTGATTTTGTGTTTTCATTTTTATGATAATCTAAACAATTGTAAGCATAGTCTGGATCATTATAAGCATCTTACAACCAAATATTGCCATAAAATTTCATTATTTGTATCCCCATTTGTTTTTCAGACTTCAATGATAAGAAATTATTACCTAAAACCAAGACAGCATCTATCTTTTTTTCTGATTTTTTTTTCCCCCAAACTGGGATCTCTGTTTCTCTGGGAGCCATGCCTGTGTTTTGTAGGATGTCAGGAGGTGGTAAGATTGAGACAGTGGTGCCATAGTCTGGTTAAAATGGTTTAGGCCCTTTAATTTCCTTCCTAAGAAGTGGATTTGGTTTATAAACTAGATCATGTATGATAACTGCATGTCTGTTTCTTTTTCAGAGTCTCACTTTAGAATCTATACCACTACCCTAAGTATAGAACCAAGAGTCAGGAGTTACCGTTTTCTAGTCTTCTTTTTTCCTAGCTCTTGCAGTTTGTACCGTGTCTTTAACACAATCAACCCCCTTAAGACTGGTACCCACTCATCTCTCTGTTGCTGTGGGAAGGACACGGATACAGGGAAGGCAGCTGTGAGACAACTCAGCCAAGCTCCTGATAAACCAGCCAATGAAAGCTAAGAGATTACATATCATGACACATTGGGATTCTCATCCTGTGTTCTTTTGCAAGAAAAGGGGGATGTCTATTTTCTTTGGTGCGCATTTAGGTGTTCATTAGTAAGTGCAGGTTGACTATATGGGAAAAGCATCTAAGAAAGAGTGGATACATGTATATGTATAGCCGACTCACTTTGCTGTACAGCAGAAACTATCACGACATTGTAAATCTACTCCAATACATAAATAAATAAAGAAAAAAGAAAAAAAAAGTACTGGCTGAATCTCAAAGGAGAAAACTCAGAGATCTTATACTATTTTTAAAGGCCTCCCAAGGGATGCTTACAGAGCCTAAAACAGTGTATTCTGCCTTCAGTGAAAATGGAAGATCCTTGTCTGAATAAACCCTACTTCCTCATTGGTGAAATGGGAACAATAATAGTAATAGCAGATTTCATCTAAAAGTATGTCCCATGGTCCAAAGTCTAGTTGGGTACTTTTCGGTGACTCACATTCACTGGTCCCTTGCTTATTTCACCAGGACATTAGGAGATTTAATTAAAGTGTAAAGAGCGTCCTGAGCTCTTCAGAGAAACACACGACGTTATTATTGTAGATCACACTTTTGATATTCCATAATCTCTTGAAAGTAATGAAACCAGCAATATAGAAAGCTGGGGCTTCAATGCAGTTAGAGTTTTACGAAGACACATTCATACCATGTGATATTCATAGTGGTCATCATTGTGGGGTTTGAGAGTTCAATTACTGTGAACTTTCTAATTGTTCTAAGTATTTTGATTTAATTTTTCCCATCAATAAGTAACATGTTTGAGAGGTCAATGAGTATTCAAGTCATGCTATGTTCAGTCAACATTTAAGACTTTCCAATTGTGTTTTCAAACTATGATTGGGAAAAGTACTTTACACAGCTATCATTTTAACACTTCTGTAAGTGAGAGGGGAAAAAAAGAGAATACTCATCCAGGATTCCTTTCCCCTGAAACGTACTCCTGCTCTTAAAATCCCTGAGGGACAATGAAAATTCCCTTTTGTTTCCTAACTCATCCTAGCCTCCAGTCTCCAGCATTCAGCCTATACTCACACTGCCCATTTAATTATCATCCTAATACAGGTCTCATCCTTTGGGGCCATCCCATGCATCAGTATTTTCTACTACAGACCTGCCATGCAATCCATGCATGAGCCTCTAAAGACTGCTTACAAACCCCAAAACATTGCTCATTGCTCATGCCACCCGAATGCCTCCTTGCGAAAATCCTCTTAATGTTCTGCAGCATTGCCTAAATGTCACCTCCTCCAGGAAGCCCTTGCAGCCCCTCCAGTACTGATGAATGTTGTCAAGACAATACTCCCCAGAGCACTTGCTTTGTACTTCTTTTCGAACATTTACTGCACTCTACTTTATATCATAGCTGTCCCACCAATACACAGAGAATATCAGTTTGACATTGGAAGCTCACCCTATGTCAGGCACTTGTGTTGGGACGCTTCAGCTTCCTAAGGCAGGAGTGCTCCTTTTTCATCTTTGTTTACCATAGTATCCTCCTCCAAAGGAGATCAGCAGATCCTCAGCAAACGTTTGTAACACCAAATTGAAATGTACTCAGGTGAAATCTGTGGGTGCCTGGGAGGCAGGCTCGCTTATGTTGCCTTCCTATGCTCTGAGAATCCAAGGACCAAGTTATCCCCTCAAACCTACAAATCAAAGTTACTTTTCTTAATATTTCGAAAAGAATAACAGTAGCTGGTCACAAGCCTAGAACGAGGCCACAATGCCAATGAGAACATCAGATTGCTTCCGGCTGAAATTACGTTCCATCAGTGTGGAATTGAAGGGTGGATGGAACTCAAGCTGTTCATTGGTTGAACAGACACTTTTTGAGCATCTGCTTCTTGCCCATAACTAATATAGCTCAGAGGTGGTACCTACTTCTGCGTGTGTGGGAAGTAGTGTTCAAAGCAAAAGTAGTTACATGTATAAATCCTCTTCCTCAAGCATGGGTGGCATTTCTCATATAGGCATCTGGGTAGAAAACAGATCATGTTCTGGAAGTCTCTAGAACAAGACAAGGAGGGCTACAATCAGGTGAAGAATCCTCTGGCTCTCCTTGACCTTTTTCTGCAGGAGAACTGGCAGGCCTACCACTTTTTACACCAAACAGGCTAAATGTGACAATCTAAAAGCACATACGTGGTACTGATTCTTTTTAAGCTTAGCTAATTCAGCTAAGCAGGAGAGTGAAAGTCAAGACTTTTCGAAGACAGTCTACTGTGTGGTCTTCAAAATAAATAACCTGAGATGATTTTGTGGGAAATGCCTTTTAGATAGTAGCTACTCGTGCAGTAGAAAGGCTTTCTGGGATTCCAGGAAAATTATTTTGAAATTAAACTCTCTTAAAAAGAAATTAGGGGGGGATGGTCTATACATTTAAAAAATTAGCTGTACGAGTCATTATCCAGTTTTACTCCTTATAAAGGAATGGTTACTGCTATGAATCACCTGCAGTAATTTTACTGAGTATTTTTAGTTTCTGGATTTATATTTGGTGGCTACGAATTCAGGTAGGAACTTCCTTGAAGATGAAATCACTTGACATTGTTTCTATATGCTCAAGAGTCTCGCTCTTATTTCGTAAGGGAAAGTTTTTTGTTTTTGTTTTTGTTTTTAAAGAGCATATGTGGGCTTCCCTGGTGGCGCAGTGGTTGAGAGTCCGCCTGCCGATGCAGGGGACACGGGTTCGTGCCCCGGTCCGGGAAGATCCCACATGCCATGGAGCGGCTGGGCCCGTGAGCCATGGCCGCTGAGCCTGCGCGTCCGGAGCCTGTGCTCCGCAACGGGAGAGGCCACAACAGTGATAGGCCCGCGTACGGCAAAAAAAACCACAAAAAAACAAAAAGAGCATATGTATTCCCATGTAGTACTGTGTTGGGTGCAGAAGGATAAGCTACAATGGCATGTTTACTGTCTTCTGAGAGTTTAGAGTGCAAAGATACAGGAAAGTTGAAAAAACAAACATGGCCTCAAAATCCATAACCCCAAAACTTTTGGGAAAACAGTTTTCCATGCTTTTAAATAAGTTTTAGTGGTTTTGATTTAGGGAAATAATCTGATGTGCCATAAATGGGACATGCTATGATCTTAGAATTATTTATTGTTAGATGCATATGAATAAATATTCCAGGAAAAATTTTTTAGCCCTTTTCTAACAACCATGAACCGGTTCTTCTTTTCTGGTCCTGATTCTACTTCCGTTTACAATTTCCTTGCTTCGGCTTTAATATTTGTTTGCTTTATGTGTCTTTTGTGTAAGTTACCTCAAATCCTGCATTGAATAGGGCTGGACTCAAACAAGCAAGCATATGGCTCTTAATTAAGGACTGCTATGTGCCAGGCACTGCCAGGGGCTGAGGACTGAGAGCCAGGACAGGGGCTCTGCCCTCAAAGAGCTCAAAGTCTGATGGACAGACATTAACACAAGATGTGAGTTTCAAGGGTAAACTCAGACTATGAGAGCACCTAGAGTGGGCATCTTATCCAGAATGCTTGAGCAACAAGGAGGAACATCATGAAAACCTTCCAGTTAGAAATGATGCCAAGGAACTTCCCTGGCGGTGCAGTGGTAAAGAATCCTCCTTCCAGTGCAGGGGATGCGGGTTCGACCCCTGGTCAGAGAACTAAGGTCCCACAGGCCGCAGGGCAACTAAGCCCGCGCGCCACAACTACTGAGCTCGTGCGCCTCAAGTAGAGCCCGTGTGACGCAAACAACAGAACCCACGTGCCCTGGAGCCTGAGCGCCACAACTAGAGAAGAGAACACCTGCATGCCACAACTAGAGAGAAGCCCGTGCGCCGCAACAAAAGATCCCGCATGCCTCAACAAAGGTCCTGCATGCCGCAACTAAGACCCAAGGCAGCCAAAAATAAATTTAAAAAATTTTAAAATACTTAAAAAAAAAAGGTTGTTATTTTCAGCATTTCAAGGTCCTTTTTTTTAGAAAAAAAGAAATGATGCCAAAGCCTCATCCTGAAGGCCTAGTACAAGTTAGCCAGGATAGGAAAAGGCTTGAGGAAGTAGAGTGGGAGTAGGTGGGATTTGTTAGCTCAGAAAAAAAGAGGCAGAAACACATTCAGAGACTTGAGACAGGTGCAAGCATGTTGAGTATCTCCCATAGGCTCTACCTGCCAAGCACAGGATCTTACACTTAAGGGATGCTCAAGAAATATTTATGGCTTTTTTTAAAAGGATGGAGAAGCTGGATGTGAAAGGGTTAATTTGTGGAGGTTTCTGCAGAGAGGCAGATGGGGCTGTGGCAGAAGGTACCTGAAGTGCATTGTGACAAGGGGGGAGGGGCGGGCAAGGAGAATGTACTTAGGATCAAGTCTCAGGTGCCCTCAGGACCACAAAAGCTTGAAAATAGAGAAAGCTTCTAAGGAAATGACACTGGGTTGAGAATTTAGCCACAAAATCAGTGGGGGAGAAAACAACACAAACTTTAGAGTCTGTAGGAAGATCGTGAGTTGAAGAGTCTGGCATTTTTGAGTAACTGAAAGGCCAGGGAGGAGAGGGGTCAGGGAGAAAGGGTAGAGTGGAGTGAAATGATAGGAGAAGGAACCAGATCATGCCATGCTTTATAGCTTATGCCAAGTATTTTGGGCTGTATCCCAAGGGCAATGGGAAACTTCTAGGGGATTTTGAAGGAGGGACAGAAATGATCAAATCTATGTTTTATCAGGATCCCTAGTCTATGGAGAACAAGTTGGAGGGGGACCCAGTGGATAGATAACTATGTTTATTTCATCTTTTTGTTTTTCTGCTAACCTGTCAAAGGCTGTTAACCTTCCTTGATAAAAGATTATTTTATGGTTTTGTCCTTATATGGTTTATCTTTACTTAAAATTTATATCGTTTGATCCCTCTTTTTCACTTATAAATAAATGATGACCCGTACTTCATCATTTCTGACATTTCCTGTGAAATGACTCATTGACTACCCCCCCATCTGCATCCCTAACCACACACAGGAGTGTATTGCATAGTGGGATTTGTGGTCCTTGAGTGGCTTGACTGTGATAACGTTTATTCAGGCTGCTGAAGCTTTTCCAAAATTCTCGTTGGGCTCCAGGATTTCAACGAGGGTCAAGTTCAATCCATAAAGGGCTCGGTCAAAGAGCTTGAATGTAATCAAAGCGAACCATAGCCACTGCAACGGCATGTAATTTGATCAGAAGTATTTGCACACGAACAATATCAAATCTCAGGCTCGACTGGCAATTAGCAATTCTGTGATAATAAAGAAGAAGCTGAAATAGCTCTTGAGTTAATAAATCTTTGTGTGTCTTAGCTGAGGATTCAAAATCTATATTCTATGAAATAATGCCATTTGCAGCAACATGGATGGACCCAGAGATTATCATACTAAGTGAAGTAAGTCAGACAGAGAAAGACAAATACCATATGATATGACTTATACGTGGAATATAAAATATGACACGGATGAACAAATGAACTTACCTACAAAACAAACAGACTCACAGACGTAGAGACTTGTGGTTGCCAAGAGGGGGGGGAAAGGAGGAGGGATGGATTGGGAGTTTAGGATCAGCAAATGCAAACTATTATATATAGAATGGATAAACAACAAGGTCCTACTGTAGAGCACCTGGAACTATATTCAATATGCTGTAATAAACCATAATGGAAAAAATATGAAAAAGAATATACATATGTATGTATAACTGAATCACTTTGCTGTACACCAGGAACTACTACAATCTTGTAAATCAACTATACTTCAATAAAAATAAATACATAAATAAACCAAAATCTATACCCTATTTTTTTTTTTTTTTTGCGGTACACGGGCCTCTCAGTGTTGTGGCCTCTCCCTCCCGTTGCGGAGCACAGGCTCCGGACGCGCAGGCTCAGCGGCCATGGCTCACGGGCCCAGCCGCTCCACGGCATGTGGGATCCTCCCGGACCGGGGCATGAATCCGCGTCCCCTGCATCGGCAGGCAGACTCTCAACCACTGCGCCACCAGGAAAGCCCTATACCCTATTATTTTACAGGTGACAATAGTATAGGCATACGATAGTACAGGTTTACACTGGTAAGATTGACCTTTTCTCATTTTACTCCCTTTTAATGATATAAATGAAACAGATATACATTAAAAAACTGGAACATAACATTAAATTGTAATGAAGAAAAAAAATTGTCTATCTTTACTGTCTATTGCCCAAGATACACAATACATTTTAAGTTCTACTCATATGTAGCCATATACATTCACCATAAATTTACAGTTTTGTATTTTCTTTCACATGTTATGAGAGCATTTTCTTCTATCCCTAAATATTTTTTTGAAACTATAACTTGAATGTTTGCATAATGTTCCATCATAGAGGGAAACATTCCTGTATTACTGGATATTTTGGTCACTATTCTAAATAATGCCAAAAAGAAAACTTCGGGCATAAATATTTTTTACAGGTATCTAAATATTTCCTGAAGACAGATCCCCAGCAGCACTATAACATTTAAAAACTCTAGCTACATATTGCTAAACTGCTTTTCAGAAAAGTTGGGCAAGTTGGCACTTTGCTAGGGTTACGTATAGGAGAGCCATATGTCACCAGGTTCACTATGCTATTACTTATCTCTCACAAGCCAGACAGTGAATGAGCCATCTCTGTTTTAACCATCTCCCAACTCATACTTTCTACTGGATCCCCAAAAACATGCCCACTTCTGCTAACTTTTAGGACTCAGTTGCCATTTAGAATGGAAAGCTTTTTTTTTTTTTTTTTTAATGTGAAGCTAGATTTCTATCTATGACAAATTCCAAATGGTTAGCTGTGTTTCAAGTTCCTTAAATGTGGTATACATTTTAAGTACTTTTATTGTTAAGCATTGTTTACACAAAATTGAAACCAAGCTCCCCTCTCTGCCACCATGTTTTGGAGCTTACCCGGCAGCAGCAATTCCAAATAAGTATCTTATTTGAAATTTGGACAGTTTTCCATTATGTTGTATCCATTGGCAATTATTTTTAAAAAAATACATCATGCTTGAGGTTTAGTTTGTAGGCTTGAGAATTTTATATGTGTGGCCACTTCTGTCTTCATTTCTCACTAAGAAGGCATAATTTAAACTAGACTGTCACATTTGTTTGTATATAAAAGAAAAAGTAACTATTTGTGGGATAATCCATTGGGATTTGGAGTATAGTTGTACATATTATGTGCCCCTTCCACTTGCAAACTTCAACAAAAAGGGGGGGATTTTAATCTTATTGGAATGATAGAGTTATAGTAAATTTTCCTTTTTTCATTTTAGGATGAAACTTTTTGCTCTTTCACTCATTAGGGCATAAACAAATGACTCTATTTAGTTCAGTCCAGTTTCACAGGTGCAAACCAAATGCTAGATACTATGTAAGTATAGGGGAGAAAAGAGAGATTTCCCCCTTTCCCCTCCTATACACACACACACACACACACACACACACACACACACAGAGCACCTAGTCAAATGGAGACAAATCCCTTAATAGATCAATACAGTACAAAGTGACATTTGCTGGGATATACTTTTAAATTTCACTCTATGATATACTCACTGTGAGTGCCCGTCCCCACCATTAAGAGGCTTAGATAAACCAAATCTATGCACTAATGAACTGACCATTCAAAAACTAGTTCCCATTTTAGCATTCCTGTTTCCTTAATCCTAATTTCTGTTCCTGCCTAGCATCTGAGTATCTTTTTCTTCAACTCTGCTGACTGCTGTAAATAGTCATCAGTATCAAGGGATATGATGCAAATAGACTGCAAAGTAAAATTGAAAATTAAAAAAAAAAAAAGATGCAGTTCGTCATGATTGAGAAAAGTGATATTGGAGAAATGCTATAATACATACAAACCCCAAATAAGGATGTGACAAAATTAGACCTTTAACAACCCAAGAGGAGAAATTAACATGGATAGTATCAGGATTAGTGCTTCAAAAGAGAATACGCAGCATAAAACTGGTTAATAGGGGACCTGGGTAAAAAGAAGATGATAACGTCTTCAGAAATACTTTGGCAAAAATAACCTTTTTCATAACTGGGGTGCGAAAGTCAAGTAAAGGATGTCATATCACCTAATTTCATCAGAAAAATTATACATTCAGTTAATTTTTTAAAATCCAACATTCAATTAATTTTTTGTTCCAACAATTACGGCACACTGATAATTATGACTTATTTTATAATATTTTATTTTTCTAATTTGAAATTTTAATCAAGTCCTTTAAATATGACTTACTATTCAGCTTTGGTCTCTGTACATTTTGATTACCCACTGCTGTGTAACAAACCATCCCCCCAAACCACAGGTTTCAGATAACAGCCATTTTATTATCTCCCATAATCATAATCCTGTGGGTTGGCCAGACTCTGCTAGGTTAGCTGTAGCTATGCCTGCAGTCATGTGGGATCTTGGCTGGGTTCAGATGTTCAAGATGACTTACTTGTCTGGTACCTTCCCAGGGACGGCCACAAGGCTGAGCTCAGTGGGGTGACTCGGGAGCCTCTCCCACTATCCATGTAGTCCTAGGGTCCCTCCTTCTCCACATGAGAGGGTAGCCAGACTTCTTACATTGCAGCTCAAGGTTCCCCAAAGCACAAAAGCAGAAGCTACTTCCAAAAATCTGGGTCCCCAACTGACATAGCATCACTACTGATTAAAGCCAGTCACAGGCTAGCTCAGTCTGGAAAGAGGCTGCTGCCCCAGGACAGGAATATTGGAAAGCACAGTTCACTGAAAGCCAGCTATGGAGACCAGCTAATACACTGCTTGAAGTCCCTTCATTTAAAAAGGCGTTTCCAGTACCAGTTCTCCGTGGATAATGAAGGCCTCCTGTAGCTGTAGTCACTTCAGTGGGTCATTTCCAAAAGTCCAGTGAGTTGTGATGTCAATTGAAACAGTCAATCTGCTTCTAAAAGTCATGGGCCTCAAGTGAAGGAATTCCTTTCTAAGCAAATTAGAGCCTCAGTTTGATTCATCAACTCCAACCCCTTATTGTTAGTTTTTTTTTAGAGAACAAGTTTAGGTTCATTTGCCTAAGGATACTCAGCAAATATTTGGAAAAGAATTCAAAGTTTGGCAAATAATAATAATTCAGGACATTTGTCTGGGGCTTTATAATTTAGGTAACGCTTTTAGGTACTATCTTATTTGCTTTTCGTTTCAAATCTAAAGCAGTAGATCAGGCAGATCTATTGCAGTTTTCAAGTGAGGAAATCAGCTCAACTCACTTAAGCTTTAAAATTTTCCACAATTACACAGGTAGGAAACATTAGAGCCAGAACTTCAAGTTCAGGGTTCTTTCAAACCATCTGTCCCTCCTAGCCTCTTGGAGAGTTCTCTTTTAAGCTTAGAAGTAGCTGAAAGTGAAATTCACTCATTCATTCATTCATTCTCTCTTTCTCTGTCTCTCTCTCCATGTATGTAAGTATTCACATGTACATAAAATGTACTTTTCTTTTTTTTTTTTTTTTTTGCGGTATGCGGGCCTCTCACTGTCGTGGTCTCTCCCGTTGCGGAGCACAGGCTCCAGACGCGCAGGTTCAGCGGCCATGGCTCACGGGCCCAGCCGCTCCGCGGCATGTGGGATCCTCCCGGACCGGGGCACGAACCTGTGTCCCCTGCATCGGCAGGCGGACTCTCAACCACTGCTTCACCAGGGAAGCCCCAGTTTTTGCTTTTGTTTTTGTTTTTTTTTTTTGGCTGCGTGGTTTGCAGGATCTTACTTCTCTGACCAGGGACTGAACCCGGGCCCACGGCAGTGAAAGCACCAAGTCCTAACCTCTGGACCAGCAGGGAACTCCCTAAAATATACATTTTAAAAAACATTCTTAAAGTACAGCCTTTATTCATAGTTAATAAGTGAAATTGATATTTAATGGATGAAATTCATTCTGTCTCTCTTATTACATGTATGTATGCATATCTATATAAAATACACATTCTAAAAACTGTTCTTAAAGTACAACCTTCATTGATAATGATTTCTAGAAAGTCAGTAATATCCATTTCAAGTTAAAGGCTATCGCAGAAGCATGGATGTCATCCAGAAGTCATCTGGTCAACCCCTTCATTTCACAGATGGGAAAACAGCCTCTGAGTGTTAAGTTATTTGCCCAAAGTCACACAGCTGTTTAGAGGAAAAGCCAAGAGATTTGACTCTGACCGGACCATTCTTCCAACTAAACCAGGCCACCTCAAGAATAGCCTCCCAAATGAAACTGTGTGAGGAATATAGATATTTTGTGGATAAGACATTAATTTGATTTGCCAAGAATTAAAATTAGCACAAAATTTAAGATTCTTAATGACTAAATATAGTTAAGGACCAGCTGTGCAATTTGCTCAAAATATTGTTGTTTCCAGGAGACAACCTATTGCTAGGAATCCATGGAAGAAAAAAAAAACAAAAAAACGCCCTCTATAATAAGCTGAGAACGAACTTCACCTCAGAGAGTTCTTTACGAAGAAAAAGAAGTTTTAATTATTGTATTCAGTAACTTGGTGTATGTTTCTCTTCCAGGACTGCATGTTAGCAAAATCAAAAAGTCTCATCAAACATCCTCAAAGCACTGAGTATGGAACCTTCTTCTGAGAATAAGAAGGGCTAAGATGAGCTAAGATCTTAGCTTTTCAAATGAAGAAAAACACGAAGGTCCGTTCAGTTCTGCAGACAGCAGCATTTTGCCAACATTGCACAACGATTACTTATGTTACTATGATAAGTAGTAAGCAATATTGTATTTTGACCTCCACAGAAAGAAATGTTGTTTTTTCCCCCTCTCTTTTCCCCCTACACCCACATCCTTCCTCTCTTTCTTTTATTGAGGAGAAAATATTTACCGTTTGTTGACTAAACAGGTAATGGATTCAAGAAGCCAGCAGTACAATTTACCAGTTACAGTGTGTATGACTTGAAGGGTTGACTAGTTAGCACATGGTTGACTAAATTAAAGAGTCAACGAAGCCACAAGCTCCATCCCTTCAGTCCAGAGCCCGGTGTAATTTCTGAGTTTAATGAACACTTGAATGACTTGACCTAGCAGTTTAGATGAACCGTTCTCATCAAGGAGCACAGGATGGGGAAGCGCCGAGCTGAGCCAGAGGAGGGGGGGGCATCTTTCCCAAGCACACCTGCCTGTGACCGCATTTTTCTAGGAGTGTCACTTCCCGTGTACATCTCTGCCACCATCTTCATATTTGTTGTTTGAGATTTAGAAATATCCCAAGTTTGTCTCTCTTACTTCCTTAGTCAAATAGCAAACAAAAAACAAAAAAAAACAAAAAAACTTGGGGATGAAACCCACCATTTTCCTCTGAATTCCAGATACAAGTTGCTCATTTGTATCTCTGAGTAGTTTTGTTTTATTTATGTCACAGTTTGAAGAGCTTGCTGGGTCCCCATATTGTTCTGTGTACTGAGGTGGCTGGATTTCTTTCTCTTTACTCAGACATGGCTATTGATCTTTGGACAGTGTTTAATATGAAAAGTTATAAATCTCCACGCAGGAGAACCACTTAGCCATAAATATTTGGGCAAGTGGACATGTGGGGACGTGTGTGAGGAGAAATTCCTTGTGTCACTGTTGTTCGGCCACTGGACGGATGCTGTTGGAGAGAAGGCATGCCAAAGGCTTGAACCTGCACATGACGGAAGTATTCAAACAAGCTTCCAAAAGTATTATGCGGTGTTTAAAATATTTTAGTCACAAATCAAATGTCAGCTTTAAGTGCAGCGTTTATGGAGTACTGGCTGCTCCGTATGATGTAACCCATAAAAAAATAGAAGTGCCCACACATTTCCATGAGACAGCACTTTTTTCTAAGGAGCCCATTTATTTGGGGGATACTACTTTTATAGCACCAGCAAGGCCAGTGAGAAACTTCCATCTGTTGTACTTCTTTCTGCTTCTGCTGTCTCACCATCTCCACTGGCGTCAAGCTCAGACTAAGCCACCACTGGATTTTGTCCAGATTCTAGCAACACCCCGCTGGTCTCTGCAGGCACACTGGCCCCGCTTCTGTCCATTCTCCGCACAGCTGCCAGGTTATTCAGATCATATCTTCTCCCGCATAAAACTCTGAAATGCTTTCCCATTTTTTAATCCGTCAGGGTTTGATTAGGGAAAGGAAACAACTGTAAGTGAAATGGACCAAGGGATTTATTACAGAGCTTAGAACTTACACAGTTGTTGAACAAGTGAACTGAAAATCAATTCATCCAACATCAACTTGCCAATTTCACCATTGCTTCTAAAATTATAAATTGTGTATCTCCAATCTGGTCTAGGACCTGGTACAGCAGATGTAGGGGCAGGAAGAGGGCTTATGTCTATGAAATTGGACAGTATATTGCTGTTAAAGAAATTCCACACATTCATATGTAAAATATTCAGAGGTTCAGAAGTCCTACTCTCTGAAATATGAAATATAATTGAAATGGATCTCCACCCTAGGTAGACAGAAAAAACTCTTAAGAGTAATGGCTAGGGTGAAATAGCTGTGGCACAATTTCAGTGAAATGAAACTAAAATTGCTCCCAAACTACCTACTCACCACCCAACTCCGGTAATTTATCCAATTTGCTAAACTTTTTTTTTTTTTTTTTTTTGTGGTACGTGGGCCTCTCACTGCTGTGGCCTCTCCGTTGCGGAGCACAGGCTCTGGATGCGCAGGCCCAGCGGCCATGGCTCACGGGCCCAGCCGCTCCGCGGCATGTGGGATCCTCCCGGACTGGGGCATGAACCTGCGTCCCTGCATCGGCAGGCGGACTCTCAACCACTGCGCCACCACGGAAGCCCTGCTATACATTTTATAAAAGTTCATTTATGCATATGTTTTCCAAAAAGACCCATCCTGCATATTGTCTCTGGTTGCCAGCTCAGTGGTATAGTAGTGCTGTTCTCTGGTTCTGTTCCTCTTTTTTTTTCTTTAAATTTCTATGTTCTTTTTTTTTTTTTTTTTTTTTTTTAATCCCATACCCATTGGAATTGGAAGAGTTGTTTCCCCTGGTCAGGCTGTCATAGTAATTGAAGATTGTCCTCAGTCTCTCTGACTGCTCAGATTTCATACCTGAAGTACAACAAAGCTTGTGGCCGATGTGTTTATAGCTCTGGCTAACCCTTTTCCTGCTACCTTCTGTGCAGGTGTACACAGTGTGGCAGCTTGCCACAGATGCTCTGTAAAATGCCTGAAGCCTCCTTTTTGCATGGGGTGGGGAGTCACTCCTGCTTGCACAGTTGTGCACTGCAGCTTTCACTGCCCACTTACTGTCTGTATTCTGTGCACTCTCTCTATGGAGGAGGGCCATTCATAGCCCCTTGCCTGCTGACTGAGAAGAGAACAAGTTCCAGGGTGAATATAGACCCAAAAGGGCTCCCTCACTGCAGAGGAACTAGGAAATCTACCTGCATATTTTAATCCACTAAAAGATACATTCTAGCATAGAGTGGTATTGGCTATAGTTTGTTCTTTAATCTTTTATCAAGTGTGGGTTACATTGTATATGATCACAGAAAGCACCAACTAGCTGTGCCTGAGAGTATTAGAGGAATTTCCCAGAGGAGATGACATTTCCTAGGTGATGTTTTTTTCACGAAGACTGGCAGCCTGTGAGTTTGAAACTTACCAACATTGCTCTTTCAAATCTATATCAATTAAATATGCAGTGTGGTGCTTTTCTAGTAAAAGTGATAGTGTTTGGTCAGTTTATCCAAGTTTCTGGCCCCTGGCGATTCTCTAGGAACACATCGGTGAGGCCATCAGCCAGAAGGAGGGAAAGAACAAATGAACCCATATGGGATATTGAGTCTATTACTAATGGTACTTTGATTTCAGAACTAGCTACAGTAGCAAGGAATAAGGCATCGAACACTGAGTCCCTAGACGTCATCCATGGAAAATATTGCTGTCTGTAGTGACTGGTAGCTACAGATTGATTCTCTAAATAGATACGATCTTCTTTTGCTATGCCCGCCACGTGAAATATTTAGCTTTTGGAAGCCTGGCTTGCAGAGGAGCACTCTCAAACAAAAATTAATGGCCACGCTAGCCACAAGTCCTAAAGTTCTCTGTCAAACAGTCTAAATCAATCATCTATGCATTGCACGCTAGTATATATCAAACACCTGCATTCCAGATAATCGTAGTGGCTTGATGTAAAGTGGCCCCATAACTCAGTATTCCTCTTTCTCCACCCTTGATTTATTTTCACCTTGTCTTATGTATGCGCTACACCCATTACAAACTTGTGCTATACCTATTGCTTCTCCAGTCAACCACTTCCTCTAGAAAGAAATAACCCAGGACATATATAATAGTTTCCAGAAGGAGCATAACAAAGCTACTATTTTCTTGAAGGTGTGTGCTGGGTGCCAGACACTTTTACAGGTCTTTTTACCTGTGCTATGTAATTTAATTCCTATGGCAGCCTATGAAACGTGCATTGTTGTTCTAATTTACAGATGGGAAAACTGATTCTCAGAAAGTCAGAGAAGGCCATCAGAGGGATGTGCCTCCCCCATCAAAGGGGGAAAATGGTCACAGAATGTCTTTTAAAGGAACAACGTGAAAGAACAAATATTTAATGAAATATCTAAAAGAGGTAAATTCATAGGGACAGAAAGTAAATTGGTAGTTACCAGAGCCTTGGGGAAGGAGAGAATGGAGAATCATTGCTTAATGTTTACAGAGTTTCTGTCTGGAGTGATGAAAAAAGTTTTGGAAACAGATACTGGTGATGGTTGCATAACACTGTGAATGTAATTAATGCCACTGAATTGTACATTTAAAAATTGTTAAAATGGCAAATTGTATGCTATATATATCTTACCACAATTAAAAAGAGGGGAGAGGAGGAAAAAAGAAAAAGGAACAACGTGAGAGCTTCGAAAGACACTGTTTTACTCGGTTCCCAGCAGACTGTTTTCCACCGTCCGTCTGGGTGTGTCTGATTGGTGCTCCAGTGGGACACTGTCTCTGGCCGTGGTTTTGCCCTTGACTATGTACCTTCACCACTTTCAGGATCGTCTTTTTTCTTTCCAAGCCAAATCCCTTCATTTAGGAAATGAAAAGCATTGGAATCGGGTCCTTGCTGTCACTGATAGAAACTTGGTGCACGCTTAACTTGTGTCACAAATGAAAGTAAACAGAGGATAAACAGAGAGGTATTTGCTCTTTTTCGAGACAACTGACTTCAGTTTCAGTAACTCACAGTCGCTCACTACGCCTAAGAATTTTTGCTTTTCAGTATTTTTGAAGTGTATTTCTGAGGTGTGCCCTAGGCAAAACAAAACATCTAGAATGGAGAGGTTTGTTTTTCTTTCTCATTATTCAACCTAGATGTAGTCCCTCCAGCTGTTTTTGGGGGGAATAATCTGTGAAATCGTCATAGTCAGAGATTTTGTCGTATTTCTCTTTATATATCCAATTTCTACATGGTGGACCTTCAAGAGAAATTTGTTCACGTGGATAGTGAATGAGTCATGGAATGATCAGTAGCTTCAGTACATTTAATTTAGCCGAAAAATGACAAATGAAACAGTTCTGATACATGGCTGCTTTTGAGACAAGTTATTGATTATGAAGTTTTTTTTTTTAACGGAGATTATTTTTGAATTATCCAAGGCAGCATAGCTATGACTAATGAGGTAAAATTAAGCGAAAGAAAAATGTGAACTGAATACCAAGAGATACTTCCAGTAGATGAGTCTGGGATTAAATCAGGTAGAGGAGTCCCAGTAGAAGTGGTTGGGGGACATTTAACGCCACGCATGTCACTTAGAGCTGCAGTGAACGTAAGCAATTTACAAGCAGCAGACTCTGACTTTGGCAGGATGATAAGTGAGATCGTATCTCTAGTCTCATTGATTCTCTCTCTTATACCGGTATACGTTCACAGCTTCACATCCCCTATGGACAGAATTTATGTGTGTGTTAAATTTTCTGATTACAATTTTCTTTTTTCCGGAAAACACTCTTTTTAGAGCATCTCCTGGTCCCATCAGAAATGTCTTCCTTAAGTGGGAAAGTCCAAACCGTTCTGGGCCTTGTGGGGCCAAGCAAACTGGGCCGCACCCTGACCCACGAACACTTGACAATGACTTTTGACTGCTCTTACTACCCACCTCCTCCGTGCCGTGAAGTGATCTCCAATGAAACTATTACAATGAAAAATTTATTTTGGATCCAGAAAAACCCTTATTCCCATAGAGAGAATCTGCAGTTGAATCAGGAGACGGAAGCCATCAAGGAAGAATTGTTGGATTTTAAAGGCCAAGGTGGAGGAGCTTTGGTGGAAAACACAACCACTGGGATCAGCTGAGATGTGCAGACCTTGAAGCGGATTTTGCAGAAGAGACTGGCGTCCACATCACATCCGGAACTGGGTTTTATGTGGATGTAACTCACTCTTCAGAGACCAGAGCCATGTCAGTGGGACAGGTAAAAAGCCCTAATTTCTTGGACAATATTTGCGTGTAAATTCAGAATCATCAGAACTTCAGACCGTGGATTATCCCTACGTGTCATCTACATTTGGAAATGTCACTGGCTCAGAGGCGCGCTGTGGAAATTTGCTAGCTAGCAAAGGCATCTGTCAATGGGGCCTAAATTAGGAACATTTCACTTCATAAAGAAAAAGCATCCAGGAAGGAGATGTTAATGCACTGGTCACCGGAAGACCCAATGGGTTAATACTTAGATTCACGTATATCATGGTGCGCGGTAGCGGTGGCACAGTCTGTGTGTAAACCTCAGTTTTCCATTAGAAGCTTCAGTTATGCAACCTCAATTTTCTTTCTGGATTTTATAATAACCAGCAATAAAAATTCACTGTCGGGTGAAACCTGGCAGGCAGAGACTTGGCACAGTTGTGAATATGTTTCCTTCTCCTTTTACAAACCAGGAGGGGTAGAAGAAAATCCATTTTCCTGTTTTTGTCATAATATGATCTTAAGCAAGAATGGGCAGAAGGAAAAGTGAATCTTTCAGGGACAAAAAGAAAGGATAAGCCACGAAGCTTTTTTGTATGTGTGTGTGCTCTCCTTCTATATATACGTATAATATACATTTAGATGTGTGTTTACACATATATATTTATATGTATCTTCCATTGCCTGTTTCATAGGCATAGAACGTCAGCTGCAGTCTTTGCAAAGAGTCAGTTAATCTTTAAAATACTTAATATTTCAAAACTTGATCTGCATTTTTTTTCCAGTCAGGCCTTTCCCTTTTGCACATTTATATTATTTGAAGACTATCCTGATATCAGGGATCACACATTCTTCTAACCACTCAGTATAAGTATTATTGTGTGTGCTGTGAATTTGCTTTGCTGTATAGGATAAAGGACAGAATGAATAAGAGAAAATTAAAGAATTACTTGCTACAGTTGACACAGATTCAGAGGCAGTCTTTTTACATTCTGGGTGCCCCTTAGGTTAAAATACAGATTTTTATCTCAATGAACGAATGTACAATGAATGTACTTCTCATTAAGTCACTTTTTCCCCTGCAGCCTCCTAAAGCCATGAATTTCTTGGTAAATAATCACAGTAAGTTCTATGGACTCTTTGATTTAGAGTAACTTGTTTTTTTGATTTAAAAAAATGTTTTTATTTTATATTGGAGTAGAGTTGGTTAACAATACTGTGTTCGTTTCAGGTGTACAGCAAAGTGGCTCAGTTACACATATACATTTATCGATTCTTTTTCAAATTCTTTTACAGTAACTTGCTGAATTTAAGATTTGGTCAGTAAAATGCCTTTCTCATTGACCGATACTAACTGAATGAATGTTGGATACATTTTTTAAAAGGATGAGTGACTGAATGACTAAATTCATTCACATACTGTGGTGACTCTATGTTGATAAAATCCGATCTATCAATTTTCACTCTCTTCCTTAGCTTACTGATGTCCTTGTTAATGAAAATCTCCATGCAGCTGATGGAACCAGTATCAAGTGTGGCGTTACTGGGGAAACTGGTTGCTCCTGGCCTCTGACTGAGAGTGAAAGAAGGGTTCTACGGGCAACAGCTCACGCTCAAGCTCAGCTTGGCTGTCCTGTTATCATTCACCCGGGAAGGAACCGAAGTGCACCATTTCAGATTATCCGAGTGCTGCAAGAGGCTGGAGCAGACACCTCCGAAACAAGTTATGTCACACCTCGATAGGTAAGCAGACCATCTACCAATTAGTGCGAACCATCGCAAGATTCATGAATGATCAAATAAATAAAATCATCAGATCAATAAAGCACTAGAAAAAAACTACGAACTACTTGGAAGATAGTATTTATAAAGTTTTACCATAGACGTTAATAAAAATCACCAATGCCATTCTTGTGTCCCTACCCCGTGTCAGTATCCTAGGTATTTTGCACAAGGCATTTCTTTTAATTTACTTAATCCTTCCTAATGCTTCACAGTTGGCGTCCCCACTTTGTCTCAGGGTATGATGTCACAGTGGGTGCTAATTCCACATGCTCAGTGTTTGCCAGTAGTTAAGAGTGATAAATTTATCTGCAAATATAAAGGGAAGGGGAATTGAATGGTTTTCACCCTGAGAATAAACACACACATAGAAGTGTTGAGGTGTGTTGTTGTGACTGGTGGTTTGAATCATCTTAATTTTGGAAAATGCACGGCTAAAAAAATAATAGTAATATGTATATTATTTGTTTGGCGGTATTATGTCTTAGTTTCCTATGGCTTCTGTAACAAATTATAAGAAACTGGGAGGCCTCAAACAATAGAAATGTACTCTCTGACAGCTCTGGAGGCCAGAAGTCTGGAATTAAGGTGTTGGCAGGGCTGCGCTTCCTCCAGGGATCTACAGGAGGAGGGTCCCTTGCCTCTTCTAGTGTCTGGTTGTTCCAGGTTTTCCTTGGCTTGTAGCCTAACTTCAATTTCTGCTGTCTTCACATGGCCTCCTTCTGCTCGTCTGTGTCTCCTCTTTTGCTTCTTATGAGGATACTTGTCATTAGCTTTAGTGCCCACCCAGATCTTCCAGGATGATCTCATCTCAAGATCCTTAACGCAATTACGTCTGCAAAGACCTTTTTCCAAATAGGGTCACTTTCAGAGATTCAGAGGGCTGAAACATGGACATGTCTTTCTGAGGTCCACCACTCAACCCTCTCATATTGTATTAGACCCGTAGGGCTCAGCAAAATAACTGACTATATAAATAGACATTGGCTGCAGTTATTTGTATGAAGAAGCCTAACAATGCTGCAAAGGCTAGACATCGGCCTTTACGTTGAATTGATGAAAGAGTTAACACAGTACCGATGAGACTGATAATACGTTACAATTAATTCTGTCTTGCAAAGTGGAACACAGCCATGTTAGCAGACTGATAAATCCTGATCATCAGACCCGACAGTCTGTTATTTAATAAATGAATGCTCCTACAGAACGTATTGGTAAAATGCTTCATCTTAATAAAAATACTGTAAAATCCTGTGCAGAAAAAAAATAAAACATATTATAATTGTGGCAGAACAGAGAAGCCAGTGTTAACGGGGAACCTGAGGGACCTCAAGGTAAAGGCAGTTGTCCTGGCAGCTGGGTTGATATTGAGATCAATACTTGGCTATCTTCAGGAATCTTCTGGTTGTACTGATAAAACAGAGGGATGTTTCTGGATACTGGTCACAGAGGTAGTGCATTGCAGTGTGGAGAATAGAATCTTTGGACCCAGAGACATGTGCTTTTAAATCTTGCCTCTACCATTTGCTATGCAATCTTGGGTAGCTTCATTTGAATTTAAAATAATGTATTTGATAATATACTTCTGTATGATATGGAATATATGTAGCACCTTTAATCAATAAGGATGATTTTTGATTCTTTTTAAACAGTGTGAAGTATATCAGGCATACAAAAGAGTATAGATAATATATATTTAAAAATTTTTAAATATTTATTAAGTTCTTGAAAACATTGCATTCTGCTGTTATTATATAAATCCTCTCTATATGCCCCTTAGACTACAGTTGTTAATCACGGTGTTCAAATATTCTATATTCCTACTGATTTTTTGACTGCTTGATCTATTGGTTACTATGAGAAGTATGTTAAAATCTCTCATGGTGGATTTTTAGTTTCTGATTGTACATACTTCAGTTTTCGCTTCATATATTTTGAAGCTATGTTATCACATGCATACAAATTATTATATCTTCCTGATGAATTGAAACTTATATCAACATATATGGAGCTGCTTTATCTTGCAATGTAAGTACTAGTGTTTTATTTTATTTCTTTTATTTTTTAAATAAATTTATTCTATTTATTTTTGGCTGCGTTGGGTCTTCATTGCTGCACGTGAGCTTTCTCTATTGAGGTGAGCGGGGGCTACTCTTTGTTGAGGTGCACGGGCTTCTCATTGCGGTGGCTTCTCTTCTTGCAGAGCGCGGACTCTAGGCACGTGGGCTTCAGTAGTTGTGGCACACAGGCTCAGTAGTTGTGGCTCACGGGCTCTAGAGCACAGGCTCAGTAGCTGTGGCACACAGGCTTAGTTGCTCCACGGCATGTGGGATCTTCCCGGACCAGGGCTCAAACCCGTGTCCCCTGCATTGGCAGGTGCATTCTTAACCACTGCACCAGCAGGGAAGCCCAGTACTAGTGTTTTAAAAGCTGTTTTATCTGATGTTAATGTGACTGTACCAGTCTTTTTGTGTTTGTCTTTATAATTTACATGTGTCTTGTATAAAAAGCATATGGCTGGGTTTGGAGTTTTACCCAGTCATTCTCTTTTTTTATACGCTAAATTCAGTTTATTTGCATTGACTATGTTTACTGATATGCTTATTTCATTTTTTTGTCATAGTTATCATTAAAATTTCTTGATTTCTTTTTATTGGTTTTTTTTTTCACCTCCATATTCTATTTATCCTCTTTACTTCTTTGCAAGGTATGTGTACGATTTATATCCTATTAGTAGTTATAGCAGAAAATTTAACATGTATATTTAACACATCAAATTTAAACATTTTAAAATATAGTAAACAGGGCCTCCCTGGTGGCACAGTGGTTGAGAGTCCGCCTGCCAATGCAGGGGACACGGGTTAGTGCCCCGGTCCGAGAAGATCCCACATGCCGCGGAGCGGCTGGGCCCGTGAGCCATGGCCGCTGAGCCTGCGCATCCAGGGCCTGTGCTCCGCAATGGGAGAGGCCACAACAGTGAGAGGTCCGCGTACCGCAAAAAAAAAGAAAAAAAAGTAAACAATTTTACCTTCCTTCATTCCTAGTAATACAAGAACTTTAGAAACCTCAGTTACTCACCATCTAAGTCTTAGGCTATATTTTCCAGGATGTGGGGTCTACCTGATTTTTTTTTTTTTTTTTTTTTGGTCACACTGCACGGCTTGTGGGATCCTAGTTCCCCGACTGGGGACTGAACCCAGGCCCTTGGCAGTGAAAGCGTGGAGTCCTAACCACTGGACCACCAGGGAATTCCCTACTTGACTTTTTTTAATCCCAGTGATAAGACATTATTTTATTATTAAAAAACATGGTTAATGTAGATTTAGATTAACTTTTTTGCTTTTTTTCTTGGCTTATCATTTCCTCTCACATCTCAGACCTTTATCCTTAAATTATTACTTATTTCCTGAGGTCCATCATTTGAAGTTCCTTTACTGAGGGTCTGTTTTGGTAATAAATGCTTAGATTTCATGTGTCTGCAAATGCATTTATTCCTTCATTCATAAGAGATCATTTAATATAATAGATAATTTATAATAGTGAATTAGAATAGATAATTCTATTTAAAAGCTATTCTTTCCAAGCCCTTTCCATTTTTATCTGACATGTATTATTGCTGTTATATCAGCTCAAAGTAATTGTGCTTCCTTTGAAGTAACCTGTCTTTTTTTTTTTTTCTGATGACTTGTAGCATCTTTTTCTCTGGTATTCTGTATTTTCCCTATGATCTATCTCAGTGTGAATTTCTTTTTTATTTTGTATGCTTGGAATTCCTCAGTAGAAGGGTCTTTTTCATTGTTTCCGGAAAATCTCAGCCATTGTCTCTTCAAATATTGCTTCACCCATATTTCCAGATTATTTACATTGTAAACTATAAGTTGATATAGGTAGGATCTTAATACCTGCACTTCATACTTCCATCCATTTGCATCTCTGAGCTGTAATTTCTTCAGTTCCATCTTCCTATTTACTCCTTCTCTCTCCAGTGGAATCAATGTGCTGCTTGGTCTATCAATTTGGTCTATAACATTAAGAACTATAGTTTTTATTTTTTCTTCTGTAAGTTCTATTTGGTTACTTTTCAAATCTCCTTGGTTAATTTTGATAATTTCTTTTTCCTTCAACATGCTTTCAGCTTCATCTTTACAAAAACAATTAAGCATACAATGTTAACCTTGCACTTAATAAATCTAATTCCCACTGTCTTTTTATTCTGAGTGGATAGTTTGTTGGTTCTTCTGGCCCTCATTCATTATTTCCTTGTAAAATATTACTGTGATCTTAGATTCCTTGGAAATTATTACAAATCCTGGGTGGGAGGGTCTTTTCCTGGCCTTTTGTTTGTTTGCTATGTTTGTTTCTTATAGGCAGTCAGGGGGCATTACCAACCTGAGACTACTTTAAATTTTTAAAAATTAAAAGACAATTTTTACTGTGGTAAAATACACATAAAATTTACCATCTTAGCCATTCTGAAATGTCAAGTTTGGTTGTGTTCAGTACATTCACGTTGTTGGGCAACTGATATCTAGAACTCTCTTCATTTGCACAACTGAAACTCTATAGCCACTGAACATCAACTCCCCATCCCCCCACCCCTGGCCCACGGCAACTGCCATTCGATTGTCTGTCTCTACGAATGTGACGACAGGTACGTCATACAAGTGGAATCCTACCGTATTTATCTTTCTGTGACTGTTTAAGCATTTGAGGGTTTTAGAACCACTCAGGTGCTATGAATTCTGGCCCCTAAACTCAGTAAGTGCAGGTTTGTGGTTATAGATTCTCATGGAAGACTTTTTTCCCAACTGCCTCCCCTCCACCAGAAGACAAGACTGAGGAAGACATATAATCTCCAAAGACTCCTCCTGTGGGCCAGATATGCACTGAGTCCACCCACATGGGTGTTGTTTTGGGTGAGAGGAGTACTCCCTTCATGTGCTGGCAGAGGCTATGTCTCTGATTTATTTCTATTCAGCCCCAGTTCTTTCTCACTTTGTCTTTTAAAACCCCCCAGGCATCAAAAAAACAAACAACCCAATTACAAACCCAATTACAAAATGGGTGGAAGACCTGAACAGACATTTTTCCAAAGAAGACATGCAGATGGTCATGAAAAGATGCTCAGTATCGTTAATCATCAGGAAAATGCAAATTAAAACCACAATGAGATCTCACCTCACACCTGTCAGAATGGCCACCATCAAAAAGAACACAAATAACAAATGCTGGTGAGGGTGTGGAGAAAAGGGATCCTTTGTGCACTGTTGGCGGGAGTGTAAGTTGGTTCAGTCATGTGGAAAACAGTACAGAGGTTTCTCAAAAAACTAAAAATAGAACTAGTATATGACTCAGCAATTTCACTCCTAGATATATATCCAAAAAAGCCAAAAACACTGATTCAAAAAGATACATGCACCGCAATGTTCACAGCAGCATCATTTACAATTGCCGAGATACGGAAGCAACCTAAGTGCCCATCAACAGGTGGGTAAATGGATAAAGAAGATGTGATGTCCAGGCCTACTAGAGAATGGACTTGAGGACACAGGGAGGGGGAAGGGGAAGCTGGGACAAAGTGAGAGAGTGGCGTGGACATATATACACTACCAAATGTAAAATAGATAGCTAGTGGGAGGCAGCCTCATAGCACAGGGAGATCAGCTCGGTGCTTTGTGACCACCTAGAGGGGTGGGATAGGGAGGGTGGGAGGCAGACACAAGAGGGAGGGGACATATGTATATGTATAACTGATTCACTTTGTTATAAAGCAGAAAGTAACACACCATTGTAAAGCGATTATACTCCAATAAAGGTGTAAAAAAAAAATTGAAAAATTTTAAAAAAAAGAAGATGTGATATCTATAAACAATGGAATACTACTCAACTGTAAAAAAGAATGAAATTTTGCCATTTGCAACAACATGAATAGATTTGGAGGGTATTATGCTAATGAAATAGAGAAAGACAAATACTGTATGATATCAGTTATATGTGGAACCTAAAAAATACAACAAACTAGTGAATATAACAAAAGAGGAAAGAGACTCACAGATACAGAGAACAAACTAGTGGTTACCAGTGAGGAGAGGGAGTGGGGAGGGGCAAGACAGCAGAAGGGGATTAAGAGGCACAAACTACTATGTATAAAATAAATAAACCACAAGGATATATTGTACAACACAGGGAATATAGTCAATATTTTATAATAACTAAAAATGGAGTATACGCTTTAAAAATTGTGAATCACTATGCTGTATACCAGAAACTTACATAATATTGTATACCAATTATACCTCAATAAAAAACAAACAAACATGCAAACGGCTGCTCTAGGTCACCCCTTACTCCTTATTTTCTCTGCTCTCTCTTTTGTTTCTGCCCCCTGAACAAGTCCTTTACTTTCCTACCAGCTTAGCCAGGCATTTAAAAATATGATATTTTGTCCCCTTTCATTTTATTCATTATTTTACATGTACTATGTTGGCAAGGTATCCTGTGAACGTTTAGCCTGCCCTACTGCTTGAACTGGCTCATACTAACTCTTAAAGAAGAATCTTTCTAACTCTATTTGTTTATACTTAAGACATGTAGGTAAGTGAGAAAATGAGGCCTGGCATTAATAGAACATAACCTTTCATTGAAAATTGTGAAATAAACGTTAACTTCTACAACAGTAGGACTTACTTGTTCATAAAATCAAACTCTACGTGTGTGTGTGTGTGTATATATATATATATGTTTACTCCTTGCTCATAAAATCAAGCAACATGTATAGGTACATAAAATGAATATATACATATGTATATGTATTTTCTTTTAAACAACAAAGCTACAGTATCTGAGATTCACTGGCTGCCATTTCAATGCCTCCTTTTAAAATGGCCCAGGATGGAATGGAGAGCTTGAAGTGACATGAGACAAACTCAGAGCATCCTAGAAAATCCTGAGACCAATTCTAGGACAGCCAGCCATTCTGTCCCTATATTATGGATTATTCAGGGTTCCAGTCCGGAAATACTATACCTAGAAGTATGAACATTTCAGAGGACAGGCAACTAGGGAAAATGGGCTTAGAAAAAGGAGTGCATTTGGAAAAACAAACCAAATAAAGTAACAGAAAAAAAAATTCAGGAAGGCAGAGGCAGGCAACTTTAGCTTTTTGATGTGAGTGTTCACAGCAAGACAGTTGCCAGGCTGGCGTTTGACTAGGTCAGCCTTTCACAGACTCTCTGAGGTCTGCTGGGCTGCACACACAATCTGACCTGTACTGAAAGGGCAAGGACTTCAGCTTCTATGATGGGGACAAATCACAAAAGAACATGTATTTCATGCAACAAAATGCACATACAACACACAAAAAGAAGAGCATCCTGAAAACAAGGCCTCCCGGAAAACAACAGGAATTTTTAGGCTTGAAAGAGAAGGTTCTGAACCCACAGGCTGCTGTGACTGTGGGTAGCAAGGTAAGATGCTGGCTCTGTCCTGCAACTCTTTTTAGGACACTGGGCTTTCTAGCCGGACTGCCGCTCAGCCTTGACTACCTGTAAAACTGTTCATTCATCCCCCTAAAGGTAGGATTTCTATCATTTGAGAATACAAAATAAAATATCTCCAGGTGTCCACAATCCATTGATGCAATTAAATTTTTTTAAAGTTTTTCTAATCTTTTTTTTAAATTTAATTATTTGGTTGCAGCGGGTCTTAGTTGTGACAGGTGGGCTCCTTAGTTGCGGCACGTGGGCTCCTTAGTTGTGGCATGTGAACTCTCAGTTGCGGCATGCATGTGGGGTCTGGTTTCCTGACCAGGGATTGAACCCAGGCCCCCTGCATCATTGGGAGCATGGAGTCTTATCCACTGCGCCACCAGGGAAGTACCAACAATTAAATATTTTTAAAGATATATAAATCTTCACTAGCATTCATAATAAGGCATTTTACCTTAAAATAGATGCACACACACGTAAAACAACAACAACAAAACTGCTATGTGCCTATCCAAAAGAAGCAGTTGAGACCCTGAGAGAGAAGAGTTAAGGAATGGCCAGCACCTTAGGACACCTCTGAACCACACTGTTGTCATGTGACCACTTGTGACCTGCTTCAGGTCATTTGCCTGGAGAGAACAGCCTGACAAGATAAATCTGCTTCTGTGTCTGGGCCCCTCCCCTAACCATCTGTTCTCTTTAAGAAATACAGGCCTGTGGAAGTGCCTGTGGACTGCGGTGGATGTAACCCTGGGGAACATTGTAGGGGGCTGCCCTTGACAGTTACAGCCGCCCAAAGTCAACATTTGTCGAAAAATAACACCAGCACTTATGTGTTCCCGTTTGGGCTTTTAATCCACAAAGGCTTTATGCCTTTTAATCACGTATTAAAACTTGACTACCTGTTAAAACTCTAGCCACATTTCCAGGTGGCATATGATCACAGCACTGCCTCTGCCCCTGGTTTGATACAGGGTATATGGGATTGAAGAAGATAACCCATAGAGAGTCTTTTTGCCATCCGCCTCCAAGGAATTTTCTCTGCAATGTACTATAGAGTAGCTGTAGGTATTTTTATGACAGCAAAATTCTGTCATCACCAAGGCAAGTTGGGTAGAGCAACATGGCTGGAAGGTATTTGGGTACCAACTATTTACTGATCAAACTCGGAGCCACTGGGACGGCCAAAGACAGGTGCTATGCCTCAATCTTTCTTCTACTTATCGATTTAACAAACCAAAGGGCTTTCATGGAAATCCAGGGCCTAGAGTTTGATTAGAGGCACAATGATAATTAAGTGCAGGAACACAGCACATCTCTCTCTTTGAAAATTTCTCCCTGTGGAAGGGAGAGGAATTTGACCCAAGGGTTTCTGAAAGAGGAGAAGGCAGATTGCAGTGGATGGGCTCTTTACCCCTGATTATTCAGGCCAAATTCGTCCATCTCCTTAAAGGACACAATTTAGATACATTTTTTTTCATGCTCTTAATTAGATAAAGTGAGTGAGTGGAAAATCACTTCATTTATTCATTCATTCAACAAATTATTTGTTAAGTGCCTAATTACCATATACCTGACACTAGGATGTAGCAGGGGACAAGACCCATTTTCTGCCTTCAACATGCTTACTTCATTATAATTATGGTGACTTAACCTTAAGGGTGTCTTTGTAAAGGCACCAAGAAATAATCATCTGGTATCCTTTGAACTGTACAGTTTTAATTCCTGTGAATACTAGTGAATTAATGTGAAACCATCCAAAAACAATTCCAGGCAAAAGTTCGGCAAACTTAAAACTGACCAAAATATTTTTATATATTTAAATAGCATGGAGGTACTTTTTTAAAAAAAAAAAAAAAAAAAGAACAATTGGAATGTTTTGCGCATGACATGGTTTATAACACTTAGAATCCTCTGTGTACGGTGCTGTATTTCTTAACAGTTTATTGTCAGGATCGTGTGTATGCATGCATTACGTGCAAAATGCACAGTATGTGGTGAGAGGAATGAGTATGCCTTGTGGAGTATATACTTTGTACATGTTATATATAGTAAAGACAACTTACTTAGTCATATCAGCTCAGATCCAACTACGGAGTGAGAAATTAAAGACATTAATTCAGGCAACAAAGTAGGGGACTGATAAGCACATGAGAATTGTTAAGAGAAAATATTTACTAGTAACACTGCCCTGTTCTCATTTCCTAATATCCACTGACATTTCTTCTGTTACCCGTATGGCATGAGACAGGAAAATGTAAGAAAAACGAGATGTCTTTAAACATACAATCATGGCTACTGGCATAGAATTAGGTATGACTGTAGCTAAAGTTTACATAAAAGTCTACACTGCAGCCCACAGAACGGGAGAAAATATTTGCAAATGAATCAACAGACAAGGGATTAATTTACAAAATATACAAACAGCTCATGATCAATATCAAAAAACCAACCCAATCAAATATCAAAAAAACCCAATCAAAAAATGGGTGAAAGATCTAAACAGACATTTCTTCAAAGAAGACATACAGGTAGCCAAGAGGCACATGAAAAGATGCTCAACGTCACTAATTATTAGAGAAATGCAAATCAAAACTACAATGAGGTATCACCTCACAATAGTCAGAATGGCCATCATCAAAAAAGCTACAAACAACAAATGCTGGAGAGGGTGTGGAGAAAAGGGAACCCTCTTGCACTGTTGGTGGGAATGGAAATTGATACAACCGTTATGCAGAACAGTATGGACGTTCCTTAAAAAACTAAAAATAGAGCTACCATATGATCCAGCAATCCCACTTTTGGGCATATATCCAGAGAAAATCATAATTCGAAAAGATACATGCTCTCCAATGTTCAATGCAGCACTATTCACAATAGCCAGGACACAGAAGCAACCTAAATGCCCATCAACAGAAGAATGGATAAAGAAGATGCGGTACATATATACAATGGAATAGTACTCAGCCATAGAAAGAATGAAATAATGCCACTTGTCGCAACATGGATGGACCTAGAGACTGTCATACCGAGTGAAGTAAGTCAGACAGAGAAAGACAAATACCATATGATATCACTTATATGTGGAATCTAAAAAAATGGTACAAATGAACTTATTTACAAAACAGAAATAGAGTCACAAATGTGAAAAACAAACTTGTGGTTATGGGGGGAAGGGGGAGAGGGATAAATTGGGGTTGACATATACACACTACTGTATATAAAACAGATAACTAATAAGGACCTACTGTATAGCACAGGGAACTCTACTCAGTGCTCTATAATGACCTATATGGGAAAAGAATCTAAAAACGAGTGGATATATGTGTATGTATAACTGATTCACTTTGCTGTACGGCAGAAACTAACACAACATTGTAAATCAATTATACTCCAATAAAAAAAAATTTTTTTAAAGTCTACATCGGTTTGTAGAGAGCACTCAGTGACAAAGAAACACAAACCTTGAACACATTTCTGTGTGATGTCGTGTGGTGACATTGGCCACAGCTATTCTTTCATGAATGCAGTGCCTATTCTATGTCTGCCTGGGACAATGGAGAAAGAGGGAGTGCTGGGGTCACAGTGTCTGATTCTATTTCTGACACCAGCACTTACTTGCTAAGTGACCGTCAGCAAGTCATTTAAGCCTCCAGTCTTTTGCTCATCTGTCAAAAGGCATTAAGAAAAATTACTTTTTAACCCTTAATGTGTTAGGCAAATTTCCCCGACACTTGCAAAACTTATTTTAAAAGAAATAGAAAATCCAGGCAAATACTGGACAAACTGAAATGGAGCAAAACTACTTAATATACCTAAAAGTGCCGAATAAAATGCAATTAAGTTATGCTGGTAATTGGTATGTGTTGAGTATCCTAAATCGGACTCTTTAACAAAGACACTTGGGCGAATCAGCCCAATGTCAAGAGCAAACGAAGGCACTAGTCCTGTATTCTCTCTGATACATTATACCCACCAAAAGCTTCCACAAGTAATTTTTTTCTTCTAGAGACATTTTTCATGACTCTGACACCATTCCCGTGAAATGTGACATTATAACAAAAAGGATTGCCATGTCTATGAGATTTATCTTCACTCTCCTCAATACCATCATTCCTTGAACTGTGTATCGCTTACATGAAAAACGCAACCTCTTTTGTGCTCTGTGGTAGCTGGAAAGTTCATATGGTAAAAAGCTCTTCCTAGGGTGGATAAACTGTGAAATCCATTTTAAAATGAGGTTTTAATTACATTTCGCAATTCAGAGCCAACTTCTGGTTTTGGTGTAATTTAAACAAGAGTTTTTTTCTCTTGCAGCCATCTGTTCCTTTTCCTCAAGCCTACACTTATGTCATAATATTGAAAATGTGACGTCATTCCCTCCTATGACATCACTAAACATCTCTGTACGATAAAGACCCAAGAAGAGAACTGAATCACGTGGGAGGAAGACGCCTGTTCAAATATAGATAATGAGGAATATGTAAAATAAATACATTGCAATCGGAATTATTTTTCTATTGCTTTTCATTCCCAGTTACTCTCTACAGTTGAAAAGACTGTTCCATACAAGTAATGCTTTATCACAAAAAAATCCTCTAAAAAAGACAAAAGAATCTTTAAAATACCTACATATATGGGAATAAACTAGTATATTAATGTGAATGCACCATCTGAATTGATGGCTTTGAGTTTGTGTGAAACCAGAGTTCCTGGTAAATATTTAATTGAAATAATAAATTATACTTTCTAGCCACAGACGATGTTTAGGCCGTACATTAAAAACTTACTTCATTCTATTCAGTTTCTATTTTTGACATTAAAAAATAAATTAAGTGAAATTCATCAATTAAGAATTTTTCAGATTTTGTAGGTAAGCTGCAACTGCCGTTAATAGTATAGAAATATACGTAGTGTTGTAAAATTATATTAACATTGAATTTATTAGGTTATAGTAATTTATATATTAGTTTCTTTTAAACATTGTATTACAACTATTTTAAAAGTTATTTTAGGTTGTTACACCAACAATTCTAGGTGAGTTTAATAATTCTTTTAAGTAGTTGTTGAAGAACTCTCATAAAATTATAAAGAATCCCACATGACGCTATCTGTACAAATACGCATTGGTTTTAAATTAAGAAATTCAGTGAAGAGGGAGACAGGACTTCTTTGGAGTTCTTTTGTGGTAAACAATTTTTATAATAATCAGTCATTGAAATTAAACATTGTTTTAAATAAATCGGTTATATATAAGCATCTCATTATCGTATTTTTAAGTTAAAAATTTTTTTTTAATTACTTGGTCGAGTTCGTAAGTTTTGGCACTGAAGATATTCTGTGCTTCTGTATGTGTCAGGCCCTGAGCTAGTCCAGTCTCAAAATACAGCGACACTCACAGCGCTTACCCTCCGGGCCCCGGAATTCACAGACTGGAGTAGCTGATCAATTCCAACGAAGTCACTGCACAGCATAATGGAAAGTGCACTAGCCTAGGAGTTCCTGGAATTCCTGGGTTCTTGATCACTTAAAAGACCCAAGCTTTAGTTTCTTCATTTCTGCAATCGTGTTAATATGCAGCATCAGTATTTCACCAGTTCATTATGAGTTTCAGAACCTGCCCTTTCCATGCTCGTGGTAGCATTTAATGATGCCAACATCTAATGAACTGCCCGTGGCAGGCCCTTGATTCTCCTTCTACACTTCTGTCACTATGGAGACCGTGTCCCACCACTTACTCTTCCTTCTTGCCCTATTCTGGTCAATGACAGTATTATTCGCCCAGATGTTAGTCTAAAGTCCCCTCCCCTCTGCAGCCCCACATGTTAAAACCTGTCTACCACACTAAGATCTCCAAATACAGCCCCTCTGATCTATTCCTCACTTAATTCAGGTCCTCATTGTCACCTGAACTACTGTAATTGTCTCCAAACAGGAACCACCCCCTTAGCTTTGCTCCCTAATCTAGCCTCCAAATTGCCATCATTTGGATCTTTGCAAACACAAATCTGATTACATTCCCCAACCCCGATTTACGATCCTTCAGTGGTTCTGTGTCACCTTCAGCACAAAATCCAAACATCTTGGTCATCTGGTCCCCACCCATCTCTCCATCTCATCTCCCACCCTCTCTAGTGCATAGGCAAAATCTGGGCTAAAGCCACACTGCCCGTGACTTTGAGTAACCTATTTCCAACCTAGTCCGTCTGGTGGACATACCCTATTCTCTGATCTACTAGGCAGAGTCTTTCTTCAATATACAACTCATCAGAGATTTTGTTCTCTATGAAGCTTTTCCTGGATGAGCCAAGCAGTGTTTGATATCTCCTTCTTTGTGTCAATCCAGTTCCTAGTAGTACTTTCTTAGACTTGGTAAGGTCTGAAAAGCCATTCTGTGTTTCCATGTCTCTTTTCCCTAATAGACACTGATCTTCTTGAAGGATGAGACCCTGTATTATTTGTCTTTTTTTCCCCGGCTCATACTTCATAGTAAGTAGATGATCAACAATTTCTTATTAGATGGATGGGTGGGTGGGTGGGTGGGTGGGTGGATGGATGGATGGATGGATGGATGGATGGATGGATGGATGGATAGATGCGTCTCCCCTCATGCACTTTAGCTCTGATAAATTACAGCCTTATCTTCTAGAAATGACAAGCTCTTTTACCTCTCAATAGGTGTTCTCCTGGATTATCCATCCGTCACCGGACACTTAAACCCCACCAACCTACATCTGAGTCGTTTTCTTCAAGACTCAACTCAAAGGAATCACCTCTTTCATTATTCTTTCATAATACTTTGTATGTATTTTTACTATAAAAAGCTTTCAACACATTTAATTGTAATTATTAATTTAGATATCTATCTCCTTCCCTAGACTTTCAGTTCTTTGAGACAGCAGCTTAAATTTCTTATTCATAGGAGTATCCCCAGCACAAAGGCTAGCACGGGGTAGGTGATAGCACAAGACAGTAAATGTTGGCTGAATTAATTCATGAAGGTGTACTTGAATGTATGAGACGAAATCATGCATTTGCGAGTATCTTGAAACTGTAAAAACCCAAGACAAATGTTAGGTAATGTCATCATCTTGATTACACCACGTGTTATATCCTTTCCTCTGCTTCTTAATTCTTGCTTCCTAGAGAGCGCAAAGCTCCTTGTCTAAATTATCTCTTCACACAGACTTCCTTGTTCCCACTCAGAGTGCATTTTGACATTAAACTACACCCCTCAGCTCTTGGATCAGATCTAGAATATAAAGAGGTTTGAAAAACAGAATCAACTGTCTTGCATTTTAATACTGGCCTTAAAACATGTATGTACGTGATAACCATATTCTGAAAATGAAGATAGCCAAATGGCATCAGAGAACCATTTTCTTAGTTAATAGCAATATATTTGTCATAAATATAAGCCCGTTCCTTACATAGAGAGAATCTGTTTACTGGTTGAAGAGCAAAAGTGTCAAACATGCAACAAAAGAAATGATATAGTATGAATAACAAGAACAAATACTTGATTCAAACACCTCGTCTTCCTCTTGGGAAATCTCAGGACATTTTACAAATGACATTGCAATCAACTTCATTCACCTGGAAGAAGGGACTTTCTCCAGTGTGAAATGCAGTAGCTCTTCTGCATCTCAAAGTCACCTCATTGACTATTTAGGGCAAGAGATGAAAGATATATACCTTAAAGGCTGGGGAAGACTGGAATAAGAGAGAACATAATTATTCATGGGTATAGAATATGGAATGAGGAAAACTGGCTGCGGTTGACACCTTCGCTCTCATAAGAAGTGCTATGAGATCACTGAGGGGCAGGACCTCCGTTTAATCCTCTTCTGACAGACGTCAAGCAGAGTACATTTTCCCCTGGTACCATTTTGACATCTGGGGTCAATCCGTTCTCCAAGTGAAAAAAAAGTCACATGCATAAATGCAACTTCAGTAGCACCTTGACAATCCCTGGAAGCCATCCAGCGGAATGTCAGTTTAATGTAGTTAAGTCACCTTGTTAGACATTCACGGTGCAAGGTGAGATGCTTTTGTGATGGGGTGTATTTCTCCATAGGTAAGTGCTGACGTAAGGAATGGAGCAGCTGAGGCGGGTGAATGCTGTCATCACGAAAGGGGCAGCAGGGTCTAAGAACATGGCTTCTGAAGATGAACGCAATTTGCATTTATTCACCACCTCCTCCTTTGGGGAGTTGAGACTTACAAGCTTTTCTGAGACTTAGTTTCCTCATCTATAAAATGGGGATGATCATACTTTTCTCATGTAGTTTTTGTAAAGATTAAACGAGAAAGGGCCGTTTATTTTGCCTGAGGATTATTGTTTTATTTTCTTGCTTCACCTACTTCTCCATCCTACCGCCTCATTAATATCTAATACCAAACTCATTTTATTTTCAGGGCTGTCTTCTGAAAAGTATGTCTGATCATTGACCTACTTTTTCCCGTGGATTTTATACTATGTTTCCTCCTTCAATAGGGAGAATTTAAGTGCACTCATGTCTTAGTTGCCTTCACACTAATGTTTAGTTATCTAGGATGTGTCACATCATCAAATGTCACTACTACTAATAATATGTATATATGTATGTACGTACACATATGTATGTGTATGTGTGTGTGTGTGTGTGTGTGTGTGTATGTGTATTTATCCTGGCTTTCTAATGACAGCAAATTTGTCTGCCTCCTTTTTAAACAGCATTCTCCTGATGGTCAAAATCAGCTTAATTGCTTCTTTTCTGAAATCTTCTTGCCTACATATGACTGTGAAATTTTTAAGAGTGTTTTACAGAGGGACCATTTCCCTCAAAGACACACTCCTTTCTACGTGCTGTTCTACAGGGTAAGAACTCCCAGGGATTACATTTGAAACTTCCATGTGTAGATGAATCTTACTGAACATGTTCGTCTTCCTCTAGAAAGTGAACCCTGCCTATGGTGCCATTCTTCCGATAACATTTCCAATACAGGCAGGATTTATATATAATTGACATCCGGAGATCTAGATGCCTACGTTCCCCAGCCCTCTCTGAGATGAGGTTTTTGGAAGACCACATCCATGAAGATCACTCAGGGCCTCGTGGGCCACTGTTAAGGCCCTGGCTTTCTCTCGGAGGGAAATGGGGAGCTATTGGTGGGTTGTGAGCGGAGGAGAGACCTGATCTGACTTAGGTGTGTAGATAGATTTTGGTTGCTGTATTGGAATAGACTGTAACAGAGGAAAGGTAGAGAAGTAGGGAGAGTACTTGGGAATCTATTGCAGGGATCCTGCAAGAGAAGATGGTGTTTTGGACCAGGAGGGTAGCAGGGGAGGTGGTGACATATTTGGATTCTGGTCCTATTTTGAAAGTCAAACCAAAAGTCTATCTTGATGGGCTAGATGTAGAGTGATTCAGAGGAAGAAAGAGGAGAAAGCTCCAAGATTTCTGGCCTGAGCACTGGATGGATGGAGTTGCCATCAACTTAGTTGGAGCAGCTGGTTTGGGGCAGGACATGAGGGGTTTAGTTCAAGGCATGTTAAGCTTGAGTTGCCTATTAGACATCCAAGTAGAGATGGCAATTAGGCATGCAAGTCTGAACTTCAGGAGAGAGGACCTCATTATAGAAGACCCTTAATATGTGCCACTTAGTGTTTGTAAGAGGCTTAGAGCAACATAAGGCTCCTAGTAAGAAAGTAAGCAATGGTCACAATTAATATAGTTCCTTCTCCTCCTCTGACCATATTATTAGAAATATCCAAAATACCTGTAATGGTCAAATCCTGTCTATTACATGTCGTTATGCTTTGAGCTACTGATTGAAGACCTCCACAAACTAAGCCTTTCTTACTTTTTTGGATAACTTCCATTTTTCAAGCGCAGTTTTTGAGGGTACTGCGGGGAGGGAACTACATTTCAAAATAAAAATTAAAACACACAATGTGCACACAAAGTCAACGTAATTCTGGAAAATGTCCTTTGAGGATAAAATATGTAGCACTGGGACTTCCCTGGTGGCACAGTGGTTAAGAAGCACCTGCCAACGCAGGGGACACGGGTTCGATCCCTGGTCCGGGAAGATCCCACATGCCGCGGAGCAGCTAAGCCCGTGTGCCACAACTACTGAGCCTGCGCTCTAGAGCCCACGAGCCACAACTACTGAAGCCCGTGCACCCTAGAGCCCGTGCTCCGCAACAAAGAGAAGCCACCGCAATGAGAAGCCCGCGCACCTCAACGAAGAGTAGCGCCCCCCTCGCCACAACTAGAGAAAGCCCGCGCGCAGCAGCGAAGACCCAACACAGACAAAAATAATAAAAAATTTTAGAAAAGGAAAAAAATACTAAACTTATCTCTTCCCCCTTATGTTATTTTAATTGTGTATATTTCATTTTTAAGCATGGTTCTTTGGGGAAAACAGAATATGTTTACTATAGTAAAACACATATTCTTTTAGCCTAGTAATTTTGGAAGCAAAAATGGTCTCCATGGTAAGAAGATAGAAAAGGAGTGGTATTAATAGAAGGTAGCACAGAGCTAATGTGCATTTTATAGCATAAAGGAAAGACGTTTTTAGCCTCCCTGCCTTAAACAACATCGTGAACTCTAAGTTTCGCTAAACTGGTGAACAGAATAAAAAGGAGCCAGCTACGATATGATGGCTGAGTGAAAGTCAAGACCAGCTCTCCGGCAGCAGCCCAGGACAGCAGAGTCCTCTCACACTCGGACACAGAGGCTTAATTGGTCCTCCTAGGGTTTGGAAGAGAGGCTTTGAAAATACTTCTGACCTCTTAGAAGCAGATTTATAGACATACAATAGTGCTTTAATCCTTGCATCCTGGCATTGCCAAAGTAATAGGATATCAGAATGGATAAAACCCTAATAAGACAAGGATTATCTGATGTTGCAACTCTTCTCCAAGCCCATCTTGGATCCCAAACAATCACTTCCTTCCTCTAGGTCGTTAACTCCCTTCACACAATGTTTAATGAGGTGTATTTTTTCCTTCACATTTTTTCCATATTGCCTCCTGGTAGGATTTTTTCTTTCTTTCTTTCCTATTTCTCTCTGTGCTTGAATCTCTACGATGGCATTTTGGGAGTTAATTTTAGGCATCCTTTTTACTTGTTAGAGTCTCAATTTCTTGAGATAATCTACTCGTTCCAGACTCAACTCTTCTGTCTGTAGCCTGCACTCATCCTATATTTTTCTCCATTTCCCATTCATTTACACAGTCTTACAAAGAGTGATATTTTTAGTATGATCTCTACTGAAGTGAGAAGATAGCCATAAAATTAACATAAAATAATAAATTTTGTTTAAAAAATAAACACACCAGAACATAAATATCTCTAGGAGTATTGCCCCTCCTTTTTCTAAAAAAAATTGCAATGATATTCACATATGCTTTGGAATTAATTTTAGAACAGCTTTATGATCCTCACAAGAAAATCGCCCTGTTACCTTACCTTGGCTTCCTGTTTTATCCAGATCAGTATTACTCACCTAATTCTCCAGTCCTGATGCCAAATTTCCTCTGATAGTTTCCACAGATCACAGCAGTCCCACTAAGGATTTTCAAAGGAATACGGAGCATATCCTGAAGACAATTCTGAAAAAGAATTACAAAATTGTTTTGGAGATGACAGCATAATTAAAATGTCTATAGTTCCCAAGTCCTTGAGATGGGAAAACTCCCTTTTGGATGGGAATTTTCCCTAATTTCTGGTAACAAATTGAACTATTTTATAGTTACGTCATAAAAGCCAACTTAAAAGTTCTTTTACTTGATTTCAACTACATTCCAGTACATAGTGTGCTTAAAACTTTGAATCTGTATATGTGAAAACTATGCTCTTGTTTTTTTGTTTGTTTTTGGCCACACCACGTGGCATGTGGGATCTTAGCTCCCCGACCGACCAGGGATCAAATTGGCGTCCCTGCATTTGGAAGCTTGGAGTCTTAACCCCCGGGCCACCAGGGAAGTACCTGGAAAATATGCTCTTAAGAGTAACAATATGGGGCTTCCCTGGTGGCGCAGTGGTTGGGAGTCCGCCTGCCGATGCAGGGGACACGGGTTCGTGCCCCGGTCCGGGGAGATCCCACATGCCGCGGAGCGGCTGGACCCGTGAGCCATGGCCGCTGAGCCTGCGCGTCCACAGCCTGTGCTCCGCAACGGGAGAGGCCACAACAGTGAGAGGCCCGCGTGCCGCAAACAAACAAACAAACAAACAAAAAAAGAGTAACAATATGTCTGTCTTATTGTCTCTAGGACTCTCCTTGGCAAGAGGGAACTACTGGAGTTTGCTCAACTTGGCTGTTACTTGGAATATGATCTCTTTGGTTCTGAACTTTTCCATTATCAGTTCAACCCGGAAATTGACATGCCCAATGATAGTAAAAGAACTGCAAGGTAAACATGATGAAATCTCTCATGGTATTTCCTTTTACCATCTCTTTTGGATTTTCTTATCTGGGTGGGTATGAGCAAAGATTCAGAAAACAGTAAGCAGGCAGAACCAGGGACTTGCAGAGAAAAATATATCAATGCTGTTTCAGGAAGGCAAATCTCTATATATTATTTTGAGGAGAAAATGAATCAGCCTCAGTAGGCAGAAGCTTCGCAAAGCCTTAGTTCAGTGCAGATGGGCAGCTGATAAGAAATACAGACAATTCTCAATCTCTGCTCTGACAATAAAAGAACAAAAGACATTTCCCTCTTTTTTACTCTTAACGAAGTAAGCTGTTTCTTTCTCAGGTTGACCACACCTGAGGTCCTAACCTCCTATAATTAATTTTTGAAATGCTTTACTTAAAATATTCACTAAAGAGGTGACTGCAACGTACAGGCTATAAGTATAATGTCTAAAGGTCAAACATTATATAAAATCCAACCTCTCAAAATTGTCCAATATTTTGGGGATGAAAGCAAATAATTGTACAAGTCATTCTCTGCAACCAAGTGGAAAATTTCCGGAGTCAAGGCTGGAGGCTACCTGGTTTGTCTTGGTTACATGGTGATATGAAGACTGAATGCACCAAGTTAGGGAATGTGGGAGGAGAAATAGATTTGGGATTGACAGGATGACTTTATCTTGGGAATATCGTGTTGCTATCTGGTGGGACCCTGGGATAAGGGTGTGAAGCTCAGGACAGAGACTTGGACATAAATCTAGACATTGTTGGCTTGCCTGTGACAGCTGGAAGCGTGGGAATGAATGAGATCACTCAGAGAAGAGAATGAGGACAGAGCTCTGGTGACCACCAACACTTAAGGGATGAACTCAGGAACAGACCCTCAGAGACAGGTTGAGAAATTTTCAAAGCGTTAAGAGTATCAGAGAAATGCATTTTTATGAAAGTTGTTGGAGAAGAATACTTAAAGCAGAAGGGCTTGAACACTTTTAATATGTGGCAGATATCAAGTGAGATAAAGACTGAAAAGTATCCATTGGATTTCACAATCAGGAAGTTGTTTGTTTTTTTTTTAATTTTATTTTTGGCTGTGTTGGGTCTTCGTTGCTGCACACGGGCTTTCTCTAGTTGCTGCAAGCGGGGGCTACTCTTTGTTGTGGTGCGCCGGCTTCTCATTGCGGTGGCTTCTCTTGTTGCGAAGCACAGGCTCTAGGCACGCAGGCTTCAGTAGTTGTGGCTCGTGGGCTCTAGAGCGTAGGCTCAGTAGTTGTGGCACACGGGCTTAGTTGCTTGGTGGCACGTGGGATCTTCCTGGACCAGGGCTCGGACCCGTGTCCCCTGCATTGGCAGATGGATTCTTAACCACTGTGCCACCATGGAAGCCCAGGAAGTTTTTATTTCAGTCAATAAGTGCAGTCTTGGCAGAAAAGGCTTGAGGAACGAGTAGAAGGTGACGAAGAGGACAGAGGCTACTCTTTCAAGAAGCTTGATAGTAAAGGGAAGCAGGGCTGGAGCACTGGAGCTAGAAGTCCAGACAGGACCAAAGGAAGGTTTTGTTAGGAGACAGAGAGAATGAATCCAGGGAAGTGGTGCCTAATCTACAGGGTTATTATAGAATTTATATGAAATAAAATATGCGGTTTTTAGCTGAGTGTCTGGTGTAGACTATGGAAGTGGTCAGTCAATGTTAACCTAAAAAACATCTGGACAGGTAAGAGATATAGAGGAAGGCTCCTAAGGAGACAAAGAGATGGAATCTGGGCAGCAAATAGGAAGTTGGTTGAAAGGAGGTATACCTTCTCCATGGAAATGAGAGCAGGTGAGGCAGGTAATGGAGTGAGTGCAGAACGGTGTTTTGGTGAGAGGAACAGGAAACTGAGGACAGATGATCCCGTGTGATCTCTAGGGCGCCTGTGAAGGAGACATGGTCATCTCCTGAGAAGGAAGGAATGGATTCAGGGCAGGACCTTGTAGATGAGGATAAAGGCTGGGAGTGGATGGTGAATGAATGACAGAGATACTGTTGTGTGGAAGACCCAGTGGAGGCCAGAGATCATGACTGCATGACTGTCTATTGGCACCAATGTCCATGATTTGGTGATTATTTTCCTAAAAAATGTTTTGTGTTTTGGTAATAGGACCAAAGAAATTTTGTGAGTAGAAGTACAAGATGGAGACAGAGAGCTTGAGGGTTGGGGTTCTGTCTGAAAAACGTGGTTGATATCGGGGGGACCATGGAGGGGTTGAGATGAGGGTCACGAGGTCCAAGCTGGAGGGAAGAAAGTGTAGAGAGAGATGGAGAGATGTCCAGGAATAACACAGCAGGGGAAAATCCCTGGATGCTTGAAGCAAATGGGTGAATACAGATAGTGGAAGAAGGTGAGCGAAAAAGTAGAAGGATGGAACTCCTGGTCAGAGTGGGGAAAGGAAGGTTGAGTGGAAGTAGTTCTCCATGGCGACACGGAGCAGAACAGGGTTCTGACTGTAGAAAACTGGTTGAAATGGGAGTAAAAGCCAAACTGCAGCAGAGAAGTGATGTCCAGAAACTGTGAGGCTCAAGCAGCAGGAGTTGAACACATGTACATTGGGTTTGAGGGGGAGGTCTTGAGCCAGGGGCCACAGCTGAGACAGCCTTAGGGTCTTTCCCCCGGGAAGTCTATCCTTACACGTATGCCTTCTACTGTCCCTGTGTACTGGCAGACCTCCTTGATGAGCTTATTAACAGTAAAATAGGCTTCAAGTTTAATATCATCAGACAGAGTTGATTGACGTTACAGTAGTTTTGTATATAAATATGGAGACACTCAGCTCTACACGAGCAAACTGCTTTGACTGTTCTGACCAGAATCGCTAGGGCTTTTTTTTTTTTTTTCTACTACTCAAACCAGTTCTTTGATAAACAGATTTATTGGTTTGTTTGTTTTGTTTTATAATTTTAATTTCCTTGCCCAGGAGTACCACTCAATACAGGCAAACAGGTTTCCTAAGAGTCCTACTAGCTTGGACCATACTCAGACGTGAATATTCTCTGGAATTTAAAATGGGGTGCTGTGTAGACCTTCCTCATCTTTCATGACCTCAAAACCATGATTTCCTGATGAATGCCCTCAACACACGTTTTACAATTCATCTCAGAAATAGGAAGTTTGCTCCCAGGACCTGCTTTGTTTCTCTAAGCCCGTTTACGGCAGTGAGCTGTATCTTCTCCGCCCCTATGCTTTCCATGACACTCCTAGACCTGAAATAAAAGAGGGAATCTGCAGAGGGAGGTCTATGGGGATATGAGCGTTCACTGAGCTAAATGTAAACATTCTAGATGTACGGAAATACATCAAAAAGTATATATATGTGCATGTGTGTTTGTGTATATCTATGTATCTGTGTATATATGCATCCTTAATCTTTGTAAATTAAAACCATGCATTAAGTCCCTGGACTCAAGTACAGCTCACGGTAATTACTAAATGACTTTTGGGTTGTGTGTGTACCCCCTTGTCCCTACCTCCTGGGCACCTGATTTTCATCATTCATCAGCAGTCCTTCTCTGAGCCTCAGTAATCTCAAAGCTTTGAAGTGCAAGAACAGAGAAGCACGCTTCTGCCTACCTCTGGTTTTCGGCACCAGAAATTCTGTGTCTAACACCTGTTTTCAATCTTATGCTCCATTTCTCAATCTTATTATATCTCTGCCTTTTCACACTTTGTAGTCTCTCTCTAATATTTGTTTGCAAAACACTAACTCATTTGTATTTCTATAATTACTGTGATTTTTTGTCTTCTCATCTGTATTGGTTCCTTCCTTCTGGCGGTCTCTCTCTAAATACTGTTCTTCTACACAATGGCGCAGCATATGAGACGATCTCTTATTTTAGGAGTGACCAGGCAGTTTTCCTGATAGTCAGGATATAATTATGTTTCTAGAGCCAGAACATTCTCTTTCTCATGAGATAACTAGTCTCCAGATTCTTGACTTAATGAGTTCTAAGGGTTCCCATTTTGAAATGAGTATCTTTCCATACTACTGCACAATTCAGTGGCTTTGTGCTTCAGGATATGACACAGGCCTCTTACAGGAATCTGTTTACACAAATGTGCCTCTGTAGTAATAAGATATCTCTTTTTCTCAGACAAGGAAAAGAGACAAAAATGCTCAGAAAAGGCACAGGGGAAAGTGTACCCTAAAATTTCCTGTAAGGTGATACTCCTTTTCAGTTGCGGATCAAGGTTTGTCACACTATGTTTCAGCACTGTGCATGCATCTGACAAATCTTTCTCTCTTTTCATAAACGATCGTATAACTGCCTTAAATAATTCCCTTAAAGAGAGTTCGTTCCACAAGTAACTTCAGATCAGGACTTTTGGACATTATACAAATTTTAGAGAGGCAGGTAATGCCCTACCCCTATAGAGGGGTAGGTAGGGATATAGGGAATTCAGAGGTAGGGGATTAAGAGGTATAAGCTATTATGTATGAAATAAGCTCCAAGGATCTATTGTACAACATAGGGAATATAGCCAATATTTTATAATAACTATAAATGGAGTATAACCTTTAAAACTTGTGAATCACTATACTGTACATTTGTAACATATACTATCGTACATCAACTATACTTCAATAAAAAGAAAGAAAGAAATAAGCAAATAATGATGGTGGCACAGCTAGCACTCTATTCTTAGGACACACATGAGGTACGTGTGACGTGAACGCAGATTTCTAGACAAAACACCCAGGTTGGCTCTTTTCTGGCATTCCTTTGGCCTGCAAACATAAGATCTAATCTTTAAGTATAATTTCTTTTAAAATGTATGTTCTCAGAGGGCAAGGCTTTGTGCTCGAGGTTTTTGATGCAGTGGCCCCCATTTTGCTTGCTGTAGTAGTTATTAAATATGACTCATGCACTAGAATGCCGAGAAATGCTACCGAAACAAAAAAGATACCTTTCAAATAATTAGTCCGTGGCAGAAGGCGCTACCCATCCATCTAGATCCATTTGGAAATCTAGGGATCGACAAGACAAGACAGAAAATGCCAGAGAACAGCCATGGTCTCCAAGCTGCATCTCCTGCCACCAGAGACCCATGGAAGTCACGGCAGACAATGCCCAGGGTCCAGACCTATACAGATGGTGGCTGTCGGAGGTGACCGACTCACATTACAGATTACAGCACTTAACAAAGCCAAGAGGATTAGATGTTTAGACAATAGGCAGGAAGCCATTCTGTAGTCAACTGACTATAAATTTAAAGGAACAGCTCATTATTTATAGCAATCTTAATGAAATGGAAGGAAGAAAGAGTAAATTTTTATTGGCCAATTTAATCCAATGCTCCCAGACTATTACTAAGTCAAAATTCCCATCGGCTTCAAAAGGACTAGCGCAGAGGGACCGTAACTGACCTTTAAAAATGACTAGCAATCTAAAATATGACACAAATGAACCTATCTACGAAACGGAAACAGACTCACAGACATAGAGAACAGACTTGTGGTTGCCAAGGGGGTGGCGGGTGGGGAAGGGATGGATTGGGAGTTTGGGTTTAGCAGATGCAAACTATTACACAGAGAACGGATAAACAACAAGGTCCTACTGTAGAGCACAGGGAACTATATTCAATACCCTGTGATAAACCATAATGGAAAAGAGTATGAAAAAGAATATATATATGCATAATGGGGTCACTTTGCTGTACAGCAGAAATTAACACAACACTGTAAACCAACTATACTCCAATAATAGTTAGTTAAAAATAACTATCAAGCTCGTCGTATGCCCTTCATTTTCAAACCAACTGATTTTACTCTCAGAATGTTTTACGTGTACAAAGATTCCTTTTGTTTCCCTATTTTAATCACAAACAGTCGTTGATTTTATTTGCTAGGAGAAAAAGGAGAGACAGAGAGAATGAAATCTGAAAAATGGGTCGACTAAGCGAGGCATTTTAGAATGGAGAGCTGGCTACAAATCCAGAATAAAGTTATTTAATAAAATGCTAAAGTGGCCACTTATGCAAACTGGCACATCCTATTGGAAGCTGTCTCTAATGCAGGATTGCCAGGCATCGTCATAAATATCACAAGCTAGGGATTTCTGTGTGCAGGGAATAAGGATCATGTTCCTACTAGGATGCGGTAATATCTTTATCATCACCACACAATATTTATTAAGGGTCTCCCAGGACACGTGCCGCAAGGGAAGACGGTATCTTTATGACAACACAATCGGTTTATGCGTAAAAAGTTTAAAGCACCCTGAAAACTGTAAACGTGAGACCGATGCCATATAATGAGTTAACATTTTTCACAGGGTACGTCTTCTGGTGGATGAGGGCTATGAAGATCGAATTCTGATGGCACATGACATACATACGAAGCATCGGCTGACGAAATACGGAGGTCACGGCTATTCTCATATACTTACCAACATTGTTCCTAAAATGTTGTTTAGAGGTATAACTGAGGCTGCACTTGAAAGATACTGATAGAGAACCCCAAGCAATGGCTAACTTTCAAATAGGACGGTTGTTCTGAATTCATACCTTGAGTATAAAGCTTGCAGGGAACAGACAGGGATTTCAAACCCACTGTGAGATATTAATCAGAGCTACATTGGACTGACAGAGCATTTCCTTTTTAGGAGAATTAGAAGACTTCTGCCTTCTCAGAAACTGGCTATTACATCTGTACCTTTAGGGAGTTACTGAGCCTAATTAAGCCCTATTGTTTTTCCTTAACAAAATAAAGACAAAAGTACCCATATCCAAACAACGATTTACAGTCTACATCCCCTTAGTGGAGTTTTGCTTCCTTTTGTTTTGTTTTCTTAATCTATCACCAGCACTGCATGAGAAAATTTAAAGTGTTTCTAGTTAAATTACCCCTTTCTGGAGCAATCTAATGTTTCCTGTAATATGGATGATTCTACTAATTATCCTGCTGTCCTTTAATTAATGCTTAATGAATAATATGGCACTTCAAGATAGCTTCTGCAGCAAGGGAAGTTAAATTTTGAGACTTTTTTCTCAAAAGATACTGTAATATAATTACCAATTCACAATGGTAAAAATATTGTGGAAGGTTGATTATATGCTGTTCACCTATCTATATATACTGATAATAAATCAGTCTTGTTGCCTGTGGCTTTCTGGTATCCAGTTTTCCTATAAATTTTGTTGTGTTTTGAAAAATTTGTACAAGGGGACATGAACACATAACATAGTACTCAATTAGAAAAATTCAATCATAAAAGTCAAAATATATTACATAATATAGTTTAATGAATCATTACATTTATAGTAACAAAGGCCACAATTTAATTAATAATATAGAATGCAAAAAAAAAAAAGAGAAATGTTTGCCTTATATATATTCTCTTTATTTCCTTTACCTTTTATTTGTCTTTCCGTGGGCCTGAACAGAGAAAATAACGCTTACTTATCTGAAGAAAATGTCAGATCTATTAGAAGTGACAGTCTGATTCTAGAGCCAACTCTTTAAAAGACACCCAGCCCTGATGTTTTGTGTAAATAAAGCCTTTTTAAAACTCTCAGTTGACGTGTTCTGCTGTTTATAAGCTAATCTTTTGGTTGAATCCTTTGCTATGATTTGTTACCTAAAAAAAAATCTCCAAACCCTTACTGCTAATTCCTCTTTGATAAATACATATTGTTAAATGGAAATAAAATCCACTGCAATTCCTTTATGAGTTATCTTACATATTAGAAAGGCCAAATAGAATTAGTCATTATTCTTGATAAATGGGCTTACATGTTTTTAATCATATAAATCATGAGGGTTACTCAGACCAAGGCATTTAAACCAAGCAAACAGCACATTCAGATGGGAACACCAGGCATAACTCTTTTGGAAAGTTGAGGTTGGCTAAATAAAAGATATTTCTGTGGATCAACGATGGTCAAGCTTTCTGTGTATTAGAACAGAAAGTATCCAAGAGGAATGAGCCAAACAGAACAAACTAATTCCTTTAAATGAAAAAAATGCAAATGTCCTTCGCCAGTAAAACAGGCAGATTTTTCAATCTCTGTTTGTGAAATCTACTTCTCAAAGAGTCTTCAAAGGCACCTGAGAGCGGAACAGATTTTTCATTGTAATAGTGGAAGCTGTCTGATAGTTACGACTTATCAACACGCATTTTAAATCTTTTTCTTAGACTAAAGAGATGGCTTTTGGCAGTGTACTTTAACCAGAGAGGAAGGATTTGCACTACTCTCAAAATCTACTTTACTGTCAGCTTCGGTCCACCTGAGAAAAAAGAAAAACATTGCTCATTCAAATGCATATATTTCATAAACACTGCAAAGGAGAGCTACTTCATCTCTGCAGTCCTAACAGTAACAGTCGGCCACAGAACGCAGTGAAAGTATTGATTGGCATATGGTAATAAAGAAGCCACAGACCTAATTTACAGACACATGATTTCCGGGGCATTTTAACCTAATAAAATTTAATTTTCTGGATAACTCTTAGAAGTCATCTAAATTATTTTGCTACTTCATATATTTTTGTCTTCCAAAATATATTTCAATCCAAGACAAGTCAAATAACTCATACACGTTTGTGTGTGTGCCTACACGTACACTTCTTTAAATTAAATTTTTGGGGCTATACAGCCATTGTGCCTACGGTCTGAAGCCATATATATATTTCATCTAACATATATATATGTACACATACATATATATATGTAGCAGGTTATTTGTATAAAATATATACACTTTATTGTCGTATTGGTTATATGTGAAATTGTTCACGTTGAAATAACCTCAGGCCATGACTTGTAGTAACTATTTGAAGGCCTTACTTAGTGTCCCCTTGGTGACGCACGCACCAGCGCAAATTAAACCTATATGCGTTGGGTTACGAATAATCTTTTGTTCCAAAGAAGGCAAAAGCCTCAGTCTGATTTAACACCAAAGAATAAATTTCTCTGACTTTCCAAGTAAACCTAAATGCATTCTATTGACAAACTGGACACAGGGGGATTTTTCTAAATACCATACGTAATTACACATTTACACACTTAGAGGGTAATCCTATGATACAAGTTCAATCTCTACTTTTAAAGACTATCACCCGAAAAGAGAGGAAAGAAGATTCCTAAGAAAAAGAATGTGAAACATGATCACAGGCTTGGGAATTCCCTCAAATCCAGAAAATTCCAGGTTAAGGCTTAAAGTTGAATCATTCCCAGGTCTAGCTCTAAAGTTAACAGGAGTACAAGGCAGACAATTTCTTTGGGGACAAAGCAGCATTATGTCAATGAGACCTCCTCCTGCAGGGTAAAAATCATTCTTCCCCACACTATGAATGGACCCCGAGTATCATAATAAGCAGGTAAACTCACAAGAACCAAAGCTGACATATGGATAAAAGCAGCAAGATCACATTACACCAAAGTATCATATATATGGAAGAAATAATTCAGTGTCTTAGATTTTTCTATAAAAATTTGTGATCTATATAGGACTTCATTCACATCGACACGAACAATAGGAATATTTGCTTTGGCGGTAGTGGATCAACATTTGCTTATCTTGCTTTTAATATTTTTTTTTACATAATGTTTCTGAGTATACAGATGTGAGTCAGGTAGCATTTGAATTCCCCACATACACACAGCTGAGGCGCCCCGCATCCGGCATCCCCTGGGGTCCTCGATTCACTGACGTTAGCCATACGAATCCAGTGTCCAAACTCAGAGTAATAAGCTTAGTTTTTGCATGATCAGTCAGCATAGATAATAAATCCAGAAAATGTGCTGTATTTGTTGTTGTTTCCTCCGTGGGCTTTCCCACCATCTAATTTGATGTAGACTTCGTCTCCTGGCTCCAAATGAAGAACCACACTGTTGCTCGCATAGTCGTAATTCTGATCAGCGTCTTGGGCGATCGCGCTAGCACGCACCTGCGTGAGACAGACAAGAATTAGAATTTGTAAGAGAGAATTCTCAGGCTTTCTTTTTTTTAAAAATATCTTTATTGGAGTATAATTGCTTTACAATGGTGTGTTAGTTTCTGCTTTATAACAAAGTGAATCAGCTATACATATACATATATCCCCATATCTCTTCCCTCTTGCGTCTCCCTCCCTCCCACCCTCCCTATCCCACCCCTCTAGGTGGTCACAAAGCTCAGGCTTTCTTTTCTTTCTTTCTTTCTTTTGTCATTCACACAGCATCATAAGCAGACTGGCTGCCATGGCACTGAATTTAGCACAGCCAAGTCCACCTTGGCCTTGGGGCTTTATGAGGATATCTTTGTAACAGTTTCAACTATGTTACTGGAAAGGAGAAAATAGTGCTTTCGTGAAGGTGATTCTAACAGTCTTTGTTTTTCTTTTTACTATATGTGGTAAACAATGCACACCACTCTATTCTCTTCCTAAATCATGACTTTTTCTAATTCCTTGTGACTCTGTGCCCAATCACTTCTTGAAATGGCCACTTTTTTGCATTTTAATTAAAGCCAGGCAGCGATATCCTAACCAGCTGTTGGAGGACAGAAGTTCAATCCAAACTTCTGTTGGTCCCCATGATTATTAGAAAATTGAGATCCGCAGTATGTACAGACTCAAAGAAATCCCACTCCTGTAACTCTACTATACAGGAAGAAAAAAAGAAAAATCATTTTGATTTTGGGCTTTCGAAATCTAATTCAAGGAAAAGCCCCTGTACCCAAAGCTTAACTCAATGAAACACCTTTGGTTTAAAAGTCTTCAGAGTTCTTTTTTCTATTTGTGCCTTTTTATCACTTAATTGTGATGTGTGTACGTAAATAAGCTATTTAATTTCAACACATCTAAAAGTTATAGAAGGAACTACATTTCTATAATTTGAAGTCTCTAAAATTTCTAAATGCTTTTCAATGATCTCATTGAATACCCTTTTATATTGAGGTGATTCTAAATGGTTTGCTTTGAGGATGGAGGTTTGCTTCTAATCCACTCAGGTTGAGCCTGTGATCTCATTAGTGAGCTGACAGACATTTGCACACAGTCCAATTGCCCACCCATCATATCAAGTAATATGGACATTCTGTCACATCCTCAACTCCAATTAGGCTTCATATCCGTTTGGCTATATTTTGATTCTGACTTGGAAAAAATTTTTTCAATAGGCAGACGTGTACTTGATTTATTTCAGTAAAACATCTACTCTGTGGCTTGTTTCTCTTCCACTGTAATGATATTTCTCCGAATAACACAGCAAGTGATTTAGTGGTTTTGTAAACCTGCACTACGTAATAATGCATGACTTGGGGTGCAATATGTGAGATTTTATCACTTGGCAAAATGAGAGAAATGAGACATCAAAATTTAAATGATTGGTTTTCAAATTAAATTTTCATGTGGTATGTTCTCACATTAATGCTGAAATGTTAAAAAAGGAGAAGACTCTTTGACACTGCTGAACTTGTAAAGTAATTTGAGTAGTATTTAAAAAATTTATTCCTGGGTATCATATAGCAAAAGGAGAAAAGGGCTTAAAAGGTTCAGAATTTCTTAACATTGTGCTGACACTAATAAAATGAAAGCAAAATATAATTATGCTCACAAGCACTGACTTAAATGTATACACCAACTTGGTGAGTTGATCCGTTTTGACCATTAAGTAATAATACAATTTAATGTCATAATATTTCCTAGGAATTAATCACTAGTTTATAGGAGTTGGATGCTTTGATTCATTAATTTCATCTAGTCGTTAGTTCCCAGGGAAAAAAAAATCTACAAGGAGAAAGAACCGTACTCTTAGGACCTGATTTTTTTTTTTAATGTGTGAGAAAAATTAAAATATAAAATACTAATTAGCTATATTAGTAATATATTAATTAAATATCAATCTATGATATACTTCTCACCTATGATTAATAACCAGACACACATTTTTATTTAGTGCTTTAGGTATTTAGTATTAAGTTCTATGGGTATTATGCTTTAACACTGTTTTCTACATGAGGGCATTTGGGAACTGGGGTTCATTAAAATCACTTGATTTAGAGACAACAGTCTTAAATAAATAAATAAATATATATATATAACATGCCATTTTTATTCCGTGGGATATAACCACAAGCCCACAAAATTGTTACCATCTTTATTCAGTAGGTGTTACCACAAAACCCTGCAAATGCATTATTATGATCCCACAGACTGGAAGGTTACCCTTATGGTTTTCACTTCCTTTGTTGGATAAAGCCAGTGTGATTGCTTTTTAATGAAAGTGATTCTCTAAGATTTGAACCGTAAGACTCTCCCAATTAAATACCTGCCATAGTCCAGAGTACTTTGCGTGATTCTAGTATGCCTGCTCGCCTGATCACACTCTAAAGGTATAATGGGACTTGACATTTCAAGCTGTAGTATCCAGCCCAGTAACTTCCAACAATTCTTCCTTTAAGCCATCAGACTATTGAGGAAAGTAATGCGTCCACCCTGGAGGCTATTTTCAGGTTCCTAAATGTACACAGATTTCAGCATTTTCTCTGACAATATGATGCATCCTTTCCTTAGCCCGATATACCCATTTCTACCTAAATGTACTCTAATACCTTTCCATCTCGTAAGTTAACTATTTAGATTCTGCTGATCTTTGGTGCACGTTTCACAGCCCCTAAAAAGATAATTCATTTGACATTTCATTAATCTTGCTAATAAATGAATAACAGCCCACAAACTGTCTTGTTTCCAATATATGTCATGTTCAATGGTGCCATAACTAATAAATTCTTAGAGTAAAAACTAGTCTTTAATTATTTTATAGTTCTAACCTTAAGCCAGTTTTAGTTTTTATTAGAGTGGCTTATTAGAGTGGTATTGCAGTGACTGGATTCAAATAGCAATATTTTTTATTCAGGTTTCCTGCTAAATGTATACAAACATTTAAAAAAATATTTCCAGTCTCTATGGAAAGCTATTTGAGTCCAACTTTTGCCTTTAATATGCACTGTCATGGGCTTTTTAGACAGGGTAAGATTAAATTTAGGTTGATGGTTTTCTGGGGAACATGAGAACTGTGGTCCTTTTAGTGCTGTGTTTGTGAGGATGTAATACGCTATCCTGCCTCAGCATTATCTTATTAGGGAGGGTTTATCATTAGAGACAATATTTATGGTAACATTTGCTAATTTAATTAATCGCTACTGATGCTCTCATAATTTCATTTTCATTGTACTTCTGTGGAATCATAAACAAAAGGTTAAGTGGCGCATCAGGTTAATTTACTGGCCTTTGATGTTTCCATCTGTGATCCTGCATTCAAACACAAAGCATAAATAAAATGGTTCTCATGTGGTTAGCGTCCAGAGGCATTCCTCTATCCTAGAGTGAACAGCATTTTCAGTTTAATTTTTTTGTGCTTCCCAAATCCACTTAATCCATAGAACATTACGCTGACATGGATCTCTGAGTTTCTGCTTTATGAAAACAAATTAGGTCAGCTCAGAGGGGGGAACTGCCTGCCAACTAAGAAGTGATCAGACAAGAGCAAAACTGAAAATCAAGGAAAAACTCTTTCTTTAATATTAATTAGAAAAGGATTTTTAAAGATTTCTCATTTGCAACGCCTGCAGACCAGACTTTACAAAACAGTTCTATTCTAGATATAGAATTCCTTAACAGTAATATTGCAATAACCATTTTGCAAAACAGTCCGTGCTGAACTCGAAAATATATCGTTTTCTACTATATTTGTTTTTCTGAATAACTTGTTGCTCACCTTTTGTAGAAGTATCAGCTTAATAATGCCAATGCAAAGCATTAGACATTTTAAGGTCAGCTGTTGTGCCTTTTTTTTTTTCTTCCCCCTCCATCCTCATAGAATGTACATGCTAGGATGATACAAAGAAGCATGCTACACTCCAAACAATGAAAAAGTTTTTAAAAAAACCAAAATGCACATAGAACACATATATGGAATGGTTTTCTTGGAATCTTGACCTGGGCCTCAGCATCAACATTTAAACTAATTTAAATGTACTGTTCCCTGGCTTTTCATGCAGTTGCAATTTCCAGATACTTAAAGAAGTGTGTTTTTATACACTGATAAAACTTGAATCTTATTCTATTTGAATTAATACCTCTGAAAACAATCTCTCCAGCCTGATAGTATCTGCCAGACCTAACCTTTGAGTCAGAAGACAGCCAATTTGTAAATAAACGGGTGCCTCATCCCTGCCTGCTGAGGGGCTGCTCACAAGTCCTTTTGTGAGGGTGACAGGACAGCTCTATTTTGGTACAATGCGTCATGGCCTTTTTAGCCATTTACCTATAACTATCCCACTGCTTGGTGAATAATTTTTATTTATCTTAATATTATTTTCGTGTATAAGAACTATAATAAACAACCCTGTCAGTGCCTCCTGGTGGCCATTTTTCCTCTTTTTGTTCTATGTGACCTTAGGGTCCCTTAAGCTACTTACTTCTGAATTCCTTTAGAAGTGAGGGGTGGTAGGTAGGGGGAGGGATAGGATATTTTGTCCTTCCTCTTATACGTTTAGGGTATTTGTCTTCCACTTTGGAAGAATTCTGACCCTGTGAATTAGGACTTTGGAATAAATTCTGCTTTTAATGTTGCTAATAGAAACCTGGGTTACAGCTAGAAAGGTCTGAATTCGAGGGAGAAGTGACCTGAAGCCGGAGAGCCCTTGTAAAATCACAACTGGCCACGGCAGGGTAGCGGGGGCCACTCCCTGGACCACCCAATAAGCAAAGGTGAAGCCCGGGCTTTCAACCCAGACTGCAGGCTGCAAGGTCTCCCCCAGCGGCTGCTGACTCAGCGCCTGCACAGGGTCCGATTACACTTTGAGGTGATTACAAATATTATTTTCCTCCCCCGATGAAGAGATGGGACACACTTTGGTTTTGCAATGACCGCGAATTTCTCAAGCAAACGGGGAAGTGGCCCCAGCGTAACACTGCAGACCAGTGGCCCTTGTGGCAGCGCCGGTCATCTCGGCTCAGGAGAGCAGGTCCTCTGGCCGAGGGCTGATCTGAGGCTATTTCACAGCCAAGGCCAAGGCCACTGCCGCCTGTGAGCAAAAGGCTGGGTTGGAAAGACCCTCACGCAGGCGCCCCGGGGCTCGCTGGCAGTGAGGCCCAGAGCCCCGGGGCTGGGCTCTTCCGCCCGGCCTCCCGACCACCTGCCCGTGCGCCCTCCGCCTCCAGCCAGTGGAGTTTGGGTTCTGTGTCTGCGAGCGTGCTTTACGGCACAAACCCAGAGTCTCAACTTTTCCTTTTGTTAGCAGCGCTCATTACATCTCCCCCTTCTTCAGCTGAAATCTAAAGCAGAGTTTTTGCATCTCGAATCTGACTATCTGTGTGTTTCCCGGGTCTGGGACGCCGCAGGGACCTTGCGACCGCCGGCCCCGTGGTTCTGCCTCGGCCTTGGACGCGCCCGGCTCGGACTCACTCCGCGCCCCTTCTTTCTCCCTTGGGCCCCGGTCTTTCTCCCCCGGGTTTGTCACCCTGGCACGCCCACTCCTGGCTCCCCCAGCCCTCCCATCCCCGCCAGGGCCTGACAGTGACCCCGCACGGCTGAGAACCCCGCAGCCGGGGGTCGCTCGCTGCTCCGGGACTCCCCGCGGTGCACAAACTGTCGCGGGGACCGAACCCCGGCTTCCACCCCTCGGGGGTCGCACGCACCAAGTGCAGGTCCCGGGCTCGGGAACCACAGTCTCCAGGCCGCCGGGCGCTCTTTGGCGTACGACCCCAGCCTTCCCGGGGTAGAACGGCGTTGCCCCTCGCTCTCGGCTCCCGGGAGCGGGGCTGCCGCGCCCTTCCTCCGCGGGCTCCCACCCCCGTGCCCGGGGTCTCCTCCCTCTCGCCTGCACCTTCCCGCGCTCCCTCCCCGCCCTCCCCGCCGCCTGCCCGCGCTCACCTGGTTGTTTTTGCAGAGATCGGCCCACATGCTGGTGCCATCCCCTCCGCGCATCAGGACGTGGTAGGTGAAGAAGTAGATGCCCGGGATGGAGCAGGTGAACTTGCCCGTGGTGGGATCGTAGTGGTTACCGAGGTTGGTGACCACGTCGTCGAACTTGAGCACCTCGTAGCCTTCGTGCTGCCGCTTGAGGCCGGCGTAGAAGGCGATCTTGGGCACCGTGCTGTAGGTGGCGGCGCTGATGGCCCCGGCCGCGTTCAGGCCGGGCGCCCCGGGAGGGCCCGGCAGGCCTTGGCGGCCGGGCTCGCCCTTCTCGCCCGGCGGGCCCGCGGGGCCCGGCGGCCCGGGCTCACCGGGGGGCCCCCGCGGGCCCGCCTTCCCGGGCCTGCCTGCCTCGCCTTTGGGGCCCTGGATGAAGGTGGGCAGGGACTGCATGAGGCCGCGGTCGGGCGTGGCGGCCGTGCTGGGCGCCTTGGTGCCCCCGTAAGGGTCGCAGACCATGCGGCAGGTGCCCAGCATCTCGTAGTGCGCCGACGTGCCGGCCGAGCTCACCAGCACCGGGATGAGAACGACCAGCAGAAGCACCATCACCACCCCCAGCGCCCCGGCGGCGATCAGGCGCCTCCTGCTGCCCACCAGCCGGCTCAGCGCGGGGCGATCCTCTTGTCTGCTTTTGGACAAAATTTTGAAGGTTGGGCGGGGACCTCCTCAGAGCCGAAAACAGCCCCCTGCGAACCCCGAGTCCCCTGGGCGGGCGCGCGCGCCGGCCGCTCCTCGCCTGCTCTCGCTCCCCCCCAGCCGAGGCTGCGGCTGGGGAGGGAGCTCGGACGCCCGGCGACTTGCGCGCAAGTCCCCGAGCAGGGGGTGGGGTGCGCGGGGCGCCCTCTCGCCGCCCGCGAGCCCCTTCGCACCTGTGGCTGCCGCCGGCGCCGGCGCGGCCCCCGGGAGGGCAGAGCCGCCGCAGCCCCTCGCGCTCGCCGGGGCCGCTAACACTTTTCCGCCGCCGCCCGCGATCGACTTTGCCGGTTTTGCCGACTGCGCCAGTTCGCACCAACTTTCCGTCTGAAGTTGCCTTTTTCTGCCTCCTCTTCTTTCGCTCGCTGGGATCGCCCTCCTCCTTCCTTTTTTGTTTTTGTTTTCTTCTTTTCCTCCTTGGCAACCACCAGAACTCTAATAGATGCGCATCCCCCAAACCCCGCGCCGGCCGCGCGAGCTCAGGCCAAGCGCCCCCCGGGGGCGCGGAGCGGCGGCGCTGGGCACCGGCGGCTCGGGGAGGCTCCGGGCTGGAGCGGAGGGGCTGGCGGGCAGCGGCGAGCGCCTCACCGCCGGGAGCGGAGCGAGAGAGAGACTGAACGCAGAATTCTGCCTGGGTACCACCTGCCAGGAGAAGAGGAGGCTGACAAACGCGCGCCGGAGCAATTTATAGGCACCCAAGGCGCAGAGGAAGGGGAGCCGCTTTGGCATCTCATTGCGGCATCTGCTCTTCTCATCCCACTCAAAGGGAGTTTGGCATTACTCTGACAATGTGGGATTTTTCCCCCCCTCGGCCTCTCTTCCCCCCGCCCAACCCTCTGCACATGGATGAACAGTGAGATTCTGAATACTCCCTTGCTGAGCCCAGCCGATGGCGGCGCTCTCGCTGGACAGATGGGGGTGGGGAGTGAGACAGACGTGCTGTAGCCTTCAGCACTCAAGAGTCACACCTAAGTCCCCTGTTTCCCCACTGCCTGCAGCCCCAGTTGGAGGGTGCAGTTGAAGGTTGAAAGGAGGATGGCTGGGTCGACAGTATTTCTCTAATGGCTCACCCACCATCAGCGTTTCAGGTGTTTTTTCAAAATGCCACTTTTAACATAAGGAGAGCCCTCTAGAATTTTCCAGATGGTAGATGTGATTTTTTTTTTTTAACCTTATGGTTTTCCTCACCAGCCTTCCAAAATGAAATAAGATGTTTCCCAGAGAACACTAAGGTGTGTTGATGAGACAAAGGCCGTTTCTCAATGATTTTAAATGAACGTGCCCACCGCATCAAAGCGGGGGAGGGTTGCTTCTTTTTACTAACGCTGCAGATGGTGGGTGTATACATACGAACTCTTATTTACAGACTTACAATTCTAGCAGCCTTTCAGGAGATTCAGCCACTGACCTAAGCTGCATTTACTTAAAGGTGCCACAGGCATGAGAAATAAGCACTTGTCAAGATGCCTTCAAAAGTCTTCAGATAAAGCAAGCAGCTTTCACCAAAGTACTGAGCAAGATCTTTTCCTAAGGTATAGAAAGAGTCCTGTAAGTTTCGGAGCATATCTCCTGCATGTGTCTTGGGGGAGGGGGAACAGAAGCAAAGTATGAGAGAGGAGAGCTCCCATTTGCCGTGGCAAACAGGAGAAGGAACAGCCTGGATTTATGATATTAACGGAAAGCCCCCGGAGTAGCTGTGAGGCAAGGTATCCCACCAACAAATATATAAGACACACAAGAAGGGCTTTAAATAAACAAGTAGAATTGATTCGTACATCATACTTTTGCATATTCAGGAGCAACGGATGTCAGTCAAATGTGGGTGACATTTGCCTGTCAATACGGGGATGATGGCTGGGAAGATGGTGACTTATTACACACCAGGGCGAGAATTGAAATGAGAAGCAGAAACAAATAAGACTACACAGTAAGCAAACAATAACATCCCCGGCGCCGATCAGGGGCCTGTGGTCTGGTCCGTGGGCTCCACAGCACGGACGGACGTCCCCTCCGCTCAGCCTTCGGCCTAGACCCCTTATCCCCATCCCACCAGTTCAGTTCTTTCTTTCCTCCTTCTCTGTTTCAGAACAAAATAAGGTCAAATGAGGAGGCAGAAGGAAACAAAGATTCATTGATTCTTCTAAGAGAAATGTCAGCAGCTCGTCAGGTCTTTCCTGGGAGAATCACCACTGAGGCGTTGGGCTGTGAGGCACAGCCCAGCCCTGGTCTCCCCCGTCTCCATTCTCCCTCGCTCTGGATGCTGACACAGGCCCTGCTCCTGCTACTGGGACGCAGTCCTCCTCACTTCTCAAACCTTTAACTTTTATTCGAGGGGGGTGCTTTTATAAACATGTGTCTTTACCTTGGGCATAATGACACGTATATTTCACACTATTTTTGTTCACACGAGCTGCATCATTTTCATGTGTTTAAGCAGCAAACACATAATAAGTTCTCTCCTGGCTACAACACCTGTTCTTCTAAAATCTCTTCTGGGTTGCTTCTCAAAGTCACCTTTCTTTAGGGGGGTACAAAATGGTAACACATGGTGTCAGCAGTGGAGGGTAATATATTAATGAAACAGGCTCTTCCCTGATACACCAAGTGATCAAACGTCATAAGACTTCTCTATTGCTAAGGAGAGTTGAGTGGGGATAAAAGGAAAGGTTTTTGAAAGGTAGAATTGTATAAATAATTTCTCATCAAAACCCTCAAGATTCATGGACGAAGCCTCAGCTCATAGAGGAACCCATCAAGGCTGAAATAGCTGAGTTAGAATGGACCCTGGAAAGCAAGTCTCTACCTGCTCGCTTGGCAGATGGTGAGACTGGGCCCCATAAGCCTCGAGTAGAATCAGGGTCATCCCGTGCGCTTGCTGGTACGCCGTCCTCTACACCACAGTGTCAGTATACCGCAGCCCAGCCCAGCCCAAGACCTGCGGTACTGTTCCTAGTAATTCAGGCTTTCCTCCTCCTCCTTTCTCTAATGCCAAAGCAGAGCTTGATTTTTCCAAGCGAGGGCTCTAACATCTCAAAGTTCTGCTGAGATTTGGACTTGGTGCTCAATCGTCATCCTTCACAGTGAGGACACCATCCCCCATGTCACATGGCTGACCCTAGTCTTTCCATCGAGTGTACACACCTCGACAGTGCATGGACATTTGGCTTTTTAGTGAAGGAAGTTTAAATGATCCGTCTCCTTCCTTTCCTCTAGAAATGTCCCACCAAGTATTTGTACTCTGGGAGAAACTTCCTTTGTTCCCTCAAGATTTTCAGGGATGCCTGGGTTGTAGATGAACTCATGGCTGGTTCCTGCCACTTTTCACTGCTTGAATTTCCCAGAAGGTTCTTTGGAAAGTTACTCACGCTTCAGCCCTTATTCTGACAGTTTGAATAAACCATCTGATATGGCATATTACTCATCATCGTTTTATGTATATAATAATAGAAAACGTGTCAATTAAAAAAATATTTGGTTCTTTTCAGTCCTCGTCAGAGGACCAGGTTTTCTCTCACAGTCGATATTAGCTTTGGAAGCAGGCCCTGGATTCTAATTTTCACAGGACTTCCCAATCATTTCTCAAGAAAACACCAGGCTCCATCTTCCCATTCCTTCTGCCCCTGGGCCTTTGGGACCATTAAATAATAAAGTCAAATACAGAAACCCAGGGGTTTCCCTGGGTTTCCCGCAGTGGTTAAGAATCCGCCTGCCAACGCAGGGGACACAGGTTGGAGCCCTGGTCCGGGAAGATCCCACATGCCGCGGAGCAGCTAAGCCCGTGCGCCACAACTACTGAGCCTGCGCTCTAGAGCCCGCGAGACACAACTACTGAGCCCGCGTGCTGCAATTACCGAAGCCTGTGCGCCTACAGCCCGTGCTCCACAACAAGAGAAGCCACCGCAATGAGAAGCCTGCGCACCACAACGAAGAGTAGCCCCCGCTCACTGCAACTAGAGAAAGCCCGCGCGCAGCAACGAAGACCCAACACAGCCAAAAATAAATAAATAAAAATAAATAAATTTAATTTAAAAAAACAACAGAAACGCATGATCTGGGTTGGGTGATGCCCCTGTGATTTTCACCTTTCCCACATCATTTCTGTCTCTTTCGCAGAACTGAGCAGATCCTGAACACATGACTTCCACAAGGACGTGCGTGGCCACCCATTAATCTTTATTGAGCACCTACTGGCAGCCCTACACCGGGCTCTTCCAAGGCAAACAAATATTTAGTCATGAGAATGATTTCCAAATCCAGCAGCACTTCAACAGAAATAGTATTTCTTATAACAGGAAAAAAAATAATGAATTCACAGACCCAAGGGCTATCTAAAGAAATAGACATTAAGAATGTAAAAACAAAACAAAACAAAATGGGGGCCGGATCAGCTACTGATCTTTAATTTCTGGGTCTCAAAATTGTATTTGAGGACACACACTCGTTTGACTGAAGAATTGGAGGTTTCCAGCCATACAGGGTCTGCTTGGAGTTATGTAGGGAAGCTTTGGAATCAGAGGAGTCTTAACTTGAATCTTAGCTTCCTGATTTAGTAGCTGGGGAAGTTACCTGTAAACTTCCTGAGGCTTAATTTCCTTTTCTGTGAAATACCTAAATCAGGATTGTTGCGAGGACTGAGCTAATGCATATAATTACAATGATACTCAATGCCCAAGAAAAGCCCAGTAAATGTCAGCTTTCATCTTAATTACTGTAGGTCTACTGAGTAGTGTGTGTATGTCTATGAACTTGATGGTAGAACACAAGGCTCTCAAGGAAGTTAAAGCAAAGAGTCAGACTTCAAACAAATGACATCCAATGGGCAATAAGTATTACAGACTTAGACAAAACGAGAAAGCACACGGAAGTTCTCCAGGAGAGCAGCCATCTGTGTTATAAAACAAAGCAAGACACAACTCAAAATAAAGATCACTTTACCCTTCTCCAAAGGAAGAAAACGTTTCATAGCCAGGTCATTTGAATTCACGGCAGTCTGCTAGACCAAGGTTTTAGACTTAGAACCTAGTAGGGAAGCATTAGAACGTGCTTTTTGTCCTCTGGAAAGTTCTCCAAATCCCAAGTGGCAAGTGTATTTAAAAATCACTGAGGCAGTTATTCAGGACCTGAGCCTCTGGAGGATGACTCTCAACAAAGCAAACATACCCGAGAGGGCGGCTTTGTACAGGCAGCCAGAAGAGCGATCACACTGCTGGGGACCCAAGTCATAAACATACTCAGGAGAGAATTCTCAACACAAAACTCTCCACTGAAGATGGTGAGCTGAACAGCTAGCTTGGCAGATCTACTGTCAGAAAATGGGAGGTAACCAGCACATGACGTAAGACTCCGTTACAATATATGGCTTCAACTTGGTCTCCAATTCTTGCTATATCATTCCATAGAAGGATGAGATATCTAGCATGGGTATGATATTTTCGACTTACCATGGATCAAATATTATGGTCCCTATGACTCTACTTAATGTAGAATTGAAATGTTACAAAGAATGAGATCTAAGAGATCAGCAAGTCCTCCTAAGCTATGCTCAGGACAACTCAGTCATACAAGGTAGATGAATGAACTCAAGAAACTAATAGCACTTATTTACAAAACAGAAACAGACTTACAGATACTGAAAACAAACTTACGGTTACCAAAGGGGAAGCGTGGAGGGGGGAAGAGATAAATTAGGAGCTTGGGATAAACATTCACACACTATTATATATAAGATAGATAACCAAAAAGGACCCACTGTAGAGCACAGGGAATTCTACACAGTATTCTGTGATAGCCTATATGAGAAAAGAATCTGAAACAGAATGAATATATGTATACGTATAATTGAATCACTTTGCTGTACACCTGAAACTAACACAACATTGTAAATCAACTAGACTCCGGTAAAATTTTTTTTTTTTTCCAGTAAAATTTTTAAGAAAAGAAACTAAAAGTGGCTGCCGTTAGACTGCGGGGAACTTTCCAGCAGAAGATACATCCTAGGGACACAGCTCAGAAGCTGTGCACCAGACAGATGAACTGGTCAGGCAGCGATAAGAATTGAGGCAGTCTTGCTGTTTTGTTTTAAAAAATCTAAAGCATCATGCATTCTGAGAGGAGAGGTTACAGAGAGCTTCGGATGGAAACAGACCCTGCTGAGAGCAGCCAGTATTCCAGAAACCAGCTCTAAGAGTAATTAGGCTGCAGGGGGCGTGATCATCAAGTGAGGGTGCGCTTGGGCCCACTCCCCACTGCTACTCCTCCCAGGGCAACTGACCTTCAAATATGAACAATGTGTCCTATGAAGAAATACTGTGTCCCTTGGGTATCTGTATGTGAACAGACATATCAGCTTTTCCTTAATGCAGGCAATCTCTTGGGAATAGTTTTAAACGGTGTAAAAATAGAATTTCAAACCGTAAGCCTAAAAATAAATTGTGAAGGTAGTTTAGATTTGTAATAAGCTGGAAGGAAGAAAAACCAAAATTAACCTATCGGAGGTAGCTGCATGTTCAATAGAAGTAGGTGAATATGCCAATATTTCCCATTGAAAGAACCTGTAATGATTCATAATGCAATTAATTACTTTATCTTTAGCTCTGGAAAGTGGAAAAAGTCAGCAAAAGTCGATCCTACGTAGACCAGGGTTTTGTGATTTTCTTTTTCCTGTAACCACAAAGGCTCTCTGGTTTCACTCAGGCCCTTCTGACACACACCAGCAGGCAGGAAGATTCTGAGTGTGATGTTAATCATTCTGGGTGTGTTAGCCGTTTATTGCCCACTGCTGCCTTGTTGGGACCATTCCAGAAAGCCAGCAACTTCACAGAGGTGGGAACACAGACAAGATTGTTCATTTTACTACCAATGGCTGCTTTTGTGAATTTCTGGTAAATTTTCGTGGCGGAAAATTTAAAATTATCGGCTGAATTACAGGGATTAACTGAAAATGTCTATTATCCAATAGATGCCATTACGTATTTATATTTCTATGTATATAAAATCGCAATTATATATATATTAAATATGGCACATTTATTATATTATCGTAATACAGGTACATATATATACATAATACATATATGTATATATATATATGATTTATATATCAATATATTTGTGTGTATGTATATATATATATGATTTTTTTACATTTACTCTTTTTTTTTTTTTTTTTTTTTTTTTTTTGCGTTACGTGGGCCCCTCACTGCTGTGGCCTCTCCCGTTGCGGAGCACAGGCTCCGGATGCGCAGGCTCAGCGGCCACGGCTCACGGGCCCAGCCGCTCTGCGGCATGTGGGATCTTCCCGGACCGGGGCACGAACCCGTGTCCCCTGCATCGGCAGGTGGACTCTCAACCACTGCGCCACCAGGGAAGCCCTACATTTACTCTTAAGGAATTGTTTTCCTGGGTGGGCAGAAGGTCTTCATGGTCAGATAATGAGAGCTAGCTATGGACCACCCATGGTGGTTTCTCTTTGTTGAAAGCCCCAGAACATGACCTTGACACCCCGGGACACATGAGCATTTGTCCTTGTATTACACAGACCACTGGTTGGACCTCTTTACCCATTTCCCTCAGGGTTGAAGGAGGCATCCACATGGTCCCTTTTTACAAAGGCCTTGGGCAGAAAAGAGAAGAAGAAAAAAGTAGGAGCTAATTAGAAGGAATTTTAGGACAAGTGTGGTCTTTCAGAGAAAATCATGCATTGGGTCTAAGCTACATAATTAACTTTTTCCTCAGAAATTCAGAGCAAGCTCAGAAGGGGCTAATCTAATGTTTTATCTGGTGTTTGATGGCACTAGTTAGAATGAAGTCTCTGGATAAGCCGCTTCTATTATCTTCTCATTAATGTGTTCCATTTAATTCAATTTAATCTAATTGAAAACAGGCCAGAAGAGAGCCGGACTTGGCTGTCCCCTTCCTATGCCTCCAGCCTCTCCCACCTGCAAACTGTTTCACGCACAGCATCTGTAGGAACCTTCCTTCGGCACCTGCTGCGGACCCCACTGCAGAGCCACCTCTGTCCTCCCGATGGCTCCACCACCCACCTCCCCTCCTGCCACGGCATCATTCTCCCAAGCTCCATGAGTTTCCTTCTTCTTGCAGCACTGATCTCATTCTGCTTTGCCAAAGGCCCGTGTCCTTTCTCCTGTGACTGCGAGAAAGTCCAGGTCTTTCATCTTCGGCCTCCCACCCCTCCCCTCCCCCTACCCACATGCACCACAGACACGTTTACTAGGGGCTAAATACATGTTTGTTGATGTGAATTGCTGAACTGGGAATCAGCAGCAGGGTTTGCAAAAGAACTTTTTAAGACTGAGGAAATCTGGATGTACCGAACACGCCTGGACTGGAAATGAGACATTTCCAAGGACTGAACATTCTTTAAACTGCCCAAAATGTTAGATTAAGAACCAGATTAGTATCCATTATTTAAAAAAAAAGAAACGACGGAACTGAGAAATAATCTGTACAAGAATTGGGATTCGAAACTCATTAGGGCCTCAGATGTCAGACCTAATATGTGTTTTCTCTGCAGGAAGTGATAATGGTGGACTCGCTGATACTTAGCACCAGTCCCAATAGTTTAAAAACACTATTAGGTTTGTTTAACCATCGTATTTTCAAAACACTTTATAACATGTGTATGGTGGGAGCAAAATTTCTCCTGTGATTACCGAAGGGGAACATGCATTCCCCAGGGATTTCTGTCTGAGAGCATGGCCATATGAATCACCTACGCTAAATCCTCCAGTGTATCTTTTTTTCTTGCGGTACGCGGGCCTCTCACTGCTGCGGCCTCTCCCGTTGCGGAGCACAGGCTCCTGACGCGCAGGCTCAGTGGCCATGGCTCACGGGCCCAGCCGCTCCGCGGCATGTGGGATCCTCCCGGACCGGGGCAAGAACCCGCGTCCCCTGCATCGGCAGGCGGACTCTCAACCACTGCGCCACCAGGGAAGCCCCTCCAGTGTATCTTTTATGGGGTTCATCCCCTCCTTTCTTTAAGATGTGTTGAAACATTTTCTGCCTATACCCTGTTTGCTGTCAACAAATAGAGACATACAAAAGAACAAAATAATGCCATTTGCAGCAAGCTGGATGGACCTAGAGATGGTCAATCTGAATGAAGGAAGTCAGACAGAGACAAATCATATGATATCGCTTATATGCGGCATCTAAAAAAATGGTACAAATGAACTTATCTACAAAACAAAAATAGGCTCAACGGACGTAGAAAACAAACTTACAGTTACGGGGGGGGGGCGGGGAAAGCAGGGGGAATAAATTGGGAGATTGGGATTGACATATACACACTACTATATATAAAATAGATAGGTAATAAGGACCCACTGTATAGCACAGTACTCAATACTCTGTAATGGCCTATCCATAGGGAAAAGAATCTAAAAACGAGTGGATATGTGTATATGTGTAACTGATTCACTTTGCTGTAAGCAGAAACTAACACACAATGTAAGTCAACTACAATACGATAAAATTTTTTTAAAAAGAGACAATATATTTCTTCTAAAATACAGATGATCATATCAATTCTTTTAAACTTCAACTGTTTCCAAAGAAGTATTTGAAGTTTCTGACAAGGAAAAAAAAAGACATATAAAACAGTTCCTTTACAATAAAAATATGAGAACTAGAGCTATGTGATTGAAAGAAGGGCTAGGCAAGGGAGAAAAAAATTGCAGCAGAAGTATTACATCCAGGACAGTAGATGCTCTATAGAAAATCAAATACTTCTGTGTTCCCCAAGAGCCAAGGCAAAAAGGGAAACACCATGAGTTACCTTTAGCTCATGATTTGTTAAAAGAAACATCAGTCTTTCAGGAGAAAGAGAATGTTTCCTCTCACAGAATTCTAAGAAGAGTTTATCAAGAAGGGGGTATGAACTAATATTATAGATAACAGTCAAGGTGGTTGAAGAACTATTCCCCAAAGAGGAACTAAAGTAGCCCAAATCTTATTCAGCTTACTAGAACATCTTGAAATTCATTCAAAGAAAGCTGACATGTTGAATAAGAGGCAAATACTGCTCCCAGAAAACACATAATTAGCAAGAACAGCATGAATGGGAGAAAGAGCAGAGAGTGGAGTTTCAACCAAAAGAGGTGACGACTTATTTTCAAATAAAAATCAAAAGTGCAGTAAACGTTATCCCTGGAGTGACAACTCAGCGAAAACAAACGCAAATAAATTCGACATTTCTGTTTCCTTTTAGTGTGTAATTTGAAAAGATCAGTCAAATGTGATTAGCTACAGAAAAAAAAAAAGTTAAACCATTTGGCAGATTTGTTCCCAAGTCATGACTACAATATTTTGACCTGTGAATTATGACAGATATAAAAGTGTTACTCGTATTATAAAAACAACTTTGAGCAGATAGGAATTTAACGGAATCACACGTAAATCTCCAATTCTGTAAATAGAAAACGCCCGCATATACTATTTGATAATGATATTCATAAATACCAGGAACTACCCATATAAAAAATTAACAGCTGTATGCACTTGTGAACTGCAAACACTGATCTACTTGCTGCAGATGAAAAAATCACTTTTCTCCCTTCACATTCAACGGGTCATTTATAAGTAAGCATATTTATTTCAATCCCAACACCTCCTTAATTTAGCCTAGAGTAAGTCACTGTATGTTTACTCACAATCTCTAAAATATGGACAAGTGTACGCAAGGTAAAAGCATCCCAGTACTCCTGAGACAGCCAATGAATTTTCTGACGATTTTCGAGCATGCAGTATAGTGTGAATTTTAATGATTTTCAGCTCCTCTTAGATCCACACACAAATATAGAAATATGTATCGGGCAATGCAAATGAACTTGAAATGGGTTCAGTGGATGGTAAAGCCAGCCCTGTGCTGAGTGCTTTAATACCCGGGGTTCAGAAACCACTCAGAAGGCAACATTCTCCCATCAGCAAAAGATAAAAGGCAAAAGGCAAACTGCTCTTACAAAGCAATAAACACTATGTAATACAAAGGGGGAGAGTAAATACTCTTCCACAACACAAAAGGGAATGGAGCCAGGGAGATAAAAATGACAGAATAAATACAGGTGGTTTAAACTAGTAAAGGAGAATCTGAACAAGAGAGAAAAATCACTTGCTGGCTTTCTTTCTTGGAGGGCTTTACCAACCAAGCTTTCTTCAGATAACTCAAGTTTCAAATATGGCAGCACGGTTAAGTTCCGCGTTTACCTTCCGTCGTGGTCATGGAAAGCTTTGAAGCAATGTGAGCATTTCCAAAGAACTGGGAACCCTTGGGAAAAGACAATTACGGTATTTATCAGTGCAACTGGAAATAAGGAATTAGAGAGGAGTCAGGAACGGTGGCGATTCGCCATACAGCTGTCTGTTATCTCCTTTACCAAGTCAAAATCCGTTGATGCGCTTAGCACTCTGCCCTCGTGATAAACTGTGGTCCCTCGCATTCATCAGGGACTCGACAGCTGGGAGTGGGCAACTCCAGATTAAAATCTCCCCTGTTTTGTTGGCCAGGAGACTCACTTTTGCTGTCATCAACTCCATATACTCCTCCCTTTGTTTACTGATTATTAACTTTGGACTCATTAGTGATTTAATTTTTCAACTACAAATGCAATTACTGTAATGATTCATTCGTGTAACGTTTTTTAATTTCAAGTAGGAGAGAATTCAATCTCAGCTGAGTTCTTCAAAATGAAGGGGCCTCTTTATGGTAGGAAGCATATTTTAAAGGGGTTTGAAATCTTTGTGTGGAATTTAGCTTCAATGATAGAGCTCAGCGTTGCAGGATGGTTGGGGGATATATATACGATGACTTAAATAAAACATACAGGATTCAAGTCGGAAAACTCTTTTGGAGTAAACTATTCATGAAAATGGAAAATTACAGGATTTTTCTCACTCACATAAAATGTTGGGCTTTGGCAAGATGTCATTACAGCTGATCTTGGCAATGTGAGCTAGTGAAAGTAGATGAGATGGTTGCTTTGGAAGGGAGAGCCTTTGCTTTGAAGGCTGTTTGTTTTGTATGATTTTTCATACTGGTGAAGCCAAAAAAGGATAAAAGTATTTCTTCAGGTTGGTGAAGTAAGAGACCGAGAATCCAGTGAAACCTGCCTCCTTTCAGTTCTCTCACATTACCCAGTTTTGTACAGACGAGTTTGTACTAAGGGACTAGATGTATTTTTAACAAAATATATCCTATTCCCTTTTATATCTCCCATAGCATCCACACCAGCACCTGGGTACCAAGTGAGTCTCCGATAACTGTTTGTCAGAACAGGTAAAGAGAACCATCTTATTTGCTGGTTGTGACTCACTGAAAGATCAAAGCATATACAAGGCTTACTATGCGATGGAAGGTTCTGAATCAACAACTAAAGAGATACCTTTATCCAGAGGACTGGACCCTGACTGGGGTGGTGGTCCTACTCACACCGACTCCTTGTTCCCTGAGATCAAGGGGAAGAAACCAGGGTGGACATCATGTGACCATTTTTTCCCTTAAGGAGCCATCTCTTTACCACCCATGTTTGGCTGAGTAGAACCTTGTCTCAAAATTGGCCACTGAAATGCTTCCCTTTCCTGATTTTTGAGACGTGGAATAGAAAGACATGGAAATTGACAGCACCACTGAAGAAAGGCCCACAAAGGCCTCTTGCAAAACTTGTCAGAGCTGCCCTTGGTTCTTTTATCTGTCCTACTAATCCCTGTGGGATATTTTATATCTTCCAAGAAGGCCCACCACCACCTTCCTATCCCTCTACTCTTCTTTTTTTTTTTTTTTTTTTTTAACTTATTCTACCTCAAGTGGGATTATTTTGCTCACAATGGAGAGAGTCATAACAAACGCAACCTGGTTGGGGCTTTAAGGGAGGGTTAAGCTCTCTTCTGTACCAGCACTGCTCCAATAGAGCTAACTGTGATGCTAGGAATGTTTGATCTACGTGCTGTCACGTGTGGCCACTGAGAAATGTGGCTAGTGCAACAGAAAAACTGAATTTTTAAATTTCATTGAATTTTAATTAAGTTGAAATAACCACAGGTGACTAGTGCCTATGGATTGGATGGGTCGGTGTGATGAGAATGTTAGGAATCCTTTTTCTCTATTTAAGGACAGAACAAGTGAAATGGATTTCATTGAAGCGATGAGGCTACACGTGGGCTGTGAGCCAAACCTGAGAAAAAGATGATCCAAGAAGGTCCCTGGAACTCTCAGGCATACTCAGAAGTGGCCACCAGAATAGAATGGTGGATCAGCTTGCTGGGCTACTGTAACCAAGTACCACAGACTGGGTGGCTTAAACAACAGACATTCATTGTCTCCCAGTTCTGGAGGCTGGAAGTCCAAGACCGAGGTGTCAGCAGGGTTGGTTTTTTCTCAGGCCTCTCTCCTTGGCTTGTAGACGGCCGTCTTCTCCCTGTGTCTTCACGTGGTCTTCCCTCTGTGTGTGACTATGCCCTAATCTCCTTTATAGGATACCAGTCACACTGGATTAGGGCCCACCCATATGGTCTTATGTTATTTAGCCCTTTAAAGGCTCTATCTCCAAATACGGTCATATTCTGAGATACTAGGGATTAGGGCTTGGACATATGGATTTTGTGGGGGACGCAATTCAGTCCATAACTAATGGTCTAGTGCGGATATGCCTAAAAGACAAAGGAACATTGAGAATTCCAATTGTTAGCACAGCCGGGGAACTGCCGTCCCTTGAGACTGGAGACCTATTCAGCATTTCCAATCCAAGCGTGGCTGCATTTTCTTCATTTTAATTGCAGCAACAGATGAACTACAGACATGGGCATAGCTTGACTCTAGGTTACCATTTCCAGGGAGTTTAATGAGTACGACTTCTTTCAAGTAACTATGAGATTTGAATGTCAATTCTGTCTCAGTGGATTCTTCTTTAGAAACCATCTCTAATTTTGATTTTTTCTTCCCCCAATTGCTATCAAAAGCAGGTCTTGATGATCACATACCAGGACCCTCGTCATAGCTTCCTGCACGATCTCCTGGCCTTCAGCTTGCCCGGTTCTTGTGCACTGTATGTACCGAGCTTAGATTTTTCTTCCCAAGAGACACCGTTCATTGTTCCTCCCATTTCTTGGAACCTTCAAAGGACTCTCTCTCAGCTTAGCTGTCTCAAGATAAATCCTAAACTCCTAACTTCATGCTAAGTGCATGCTTATGACTTTAATTCCTATTGCTACCAAACCAAACACCTCTTGTGAATCCCCGCAGATCAATTTCCTCAACTTTCCCCTCACATATCTCACACACATTTCCAAGCCCAAGTCCTTGCTTACATTACTTCATCTGGAATATCTCCAAAGGCCACAGGTCTCAAGATACTTATCATTCATTAAAAGAAAACTTGTCAGACAGAGAAAGACAAACATGACATGACATCGCTTATATGCGGAATCTAAAAAAATGGTACAAATGAACTTATTTACAAAACAGAAATAGAGTCACAGATGTAGAAGACAAACTTATGGTTACAGGGGGTGGAAGGCGAAGGGGGAGGGATAAATTGGGAGATTAGGATTCACATATACACACTTCTATATACAAGACAGATAACCAACAAGGACCTACTGTATAGCACAGGGAACTCTACTCGGTACTCTGTAATGACCTATACGGGAAAAGAATTGAAAAAAGAGTCGATATATGTATATGTATAACTAATTCACTTTACTGTATACCTGAAACTAACACAACATTGTAAATCAACTATATTCCAATACATTTTTTTTACAAAAAGAGAGAAAACTTGTATTCAAATTTTACTTCCTTAGAAATGTTTTCCCTGACCATTCTGTCTACAATGATGTTCCATCCACTGGCATTCTATCATGCTCCTTTGTTTTTCATTACTGGCTGAATTATGTCCCCCCTCAAAAATTCCTATGTTGAAGTCTTAACCCTCAGTACCTCCAGATGTGGCTGTATTTGGACACTGGGTCTTTACAGATGTGCTAAAGTTAAAATGGGGTCATTAATGTGGGCCCTAATCCAATGTGACAGGTGCCCTTATAGGAGGAAATCAGGACACAGACACACACAGAGGAAAGACTACGTGAAGACAGAGGGAGAAGACGGCCATTAACAAGCCAAGGGGAGAAGGCCTGAAACAAATTCTCCCCTCATGCCTCTCAGAAGAAACCACCCCTGCAGACACCTTGATTGCAGACTTCCAGCCTCCAGAGCTGTCAGAAAATTTGTTTCTGTTGTTGAAGCCACCCAGTCCGTAATACTTTGTAATGGCGGCACTAACAATACAGGTGTATACATTACTACCTACTGTTTTGGATCTGTTTCCCTCTACTAGAAAGCCAAGTTCATAAGGGCAGAAACTTAAATTTTGTTCACTGCTGTACCTTCATTATCTAGAGCCTAGGGCCTGGCATATAGTAGGTGTTCACATAAATGAAGTTTGGAACTCCATTCTATATGCCCAGCTACACCATCTCTGCCTAATTCTGGGGAAGTCCATTGGCTGGCAGATAACAACTATACCTCCCCAAAACCTAGCCTTTATTGGTAATAAAGGTAGTATTTCAGTCTCTGTTTTCTTTATATTATTTCGCAGTTGGTTTTGAACTTGGGCAGGGAGGAGGGGGTTTAGTACCCTCACTCCCTAACATTCTGTAGCATCTTACAAGTGCAAGTACTCAATGAATATTTTACCCCTACACATGTTTAGTCCTCTTTACATGTTTCCTGACAACTTCCGTACATGTATATTTTGATTCCCGGCTAGATTCCCAGCTTCTAGAGGGCAGGGATTGTTCTCAGTACCTGCAAGTCTGCCCTCTTATAGTAGCAGCTCAATAAATCTTCAATGACTGAATGACCAATATACATGTGCTGTGGAACCCTGGGGGAGTATTAGTCCGGCTCCCAACGACTCCCCTTCTCTGAGGATTTTCTCATTTCCCTACCTACCTCTCATCCCTCCCTCACAATGTACAGAGCACGGGGGTGGAAGGAGGCGAGTTTGTACCGTGAGTCTCTGCCCTGTTCCCCTCGGCCACAGATACTGGACCAGAGATGGACACTGTGCCACTGAGATGACTTCTCCCAGGAATCTGGATTGAGACCGAGAGACTCATGCTGGCCTCTTGCAGCTGCTAGACTTATTTTTGTCCATTTAGATAACAGAAAGAGGGCAACTGGTGCCCACCTTGTGACACAGAGAAGGAAAGGCAGTTCGCAGAGAAAGCTAAGGCGCAGGTAGCCAGGCAGAGAGGAAGGGAGACAGGGAGCCTTCTGGAACCAGATTCCGTTTCTGCCCATCATTTCCAGGAGACTCCCCTGTGTCTCTGTTACCAACTCCCCCCTCCCCTGCCCCATCTTGGCTTAAATTGTTTTGTTTCTGTTGTTTGCAAAACAAAGCAAAACACACAAGGATAAAACGAAACAAACAAAAAATAAAACCATTGACGCATTCACCCCGTGATGGTTTTTTGAGATGTTGGGGTAATTCCCTTCCGAGAATGAGGCATAAAAGTCCCTGAGCCCTCTCCTGTACCTCTTAAATCATCCATTAAAGCCCATTTACTTCCAGGTAATTGAGGAGCTGCTGCCATGCACCAGCTCATCTACAGTGTTGGACAGTATTGCTTTGCAATTCTTTCCAAATAGAAGAAGGTACGCCTGTGCTCCAAAGTCTACCAGGAACACTCTGTGTTTTTAAAACTATCTTTTTTTAAATTGCCTCATAAATTCTTGCTGTTCTCAGGATCACCTTTCTCAACTATACCAGCTGAGATCAACTCAGGTGGTTACCCTAAGAGTTCCAAGATGTTAAATCTGAAATGCTAAACAAAGATCTTTATGGGAAGAAGGGAATTTATTTATTTATTTATTTTCTTCATGCGTTTCCAGCTACACTGTTCAAGAGAAAAAGGTCGGGGGGCGGGAAAATCCTTGTGTATGAAATTAAATCCAGATCGGACTGAAAGGACAAAATTGTTGGAATCATTTTCAAGGACTCCCACCCATCTTCATTTGTATCTTTTTTTTTTTTTTTTTTTCGGTATGCGGGCCTCTCACTGTTGTGGCCTCTCCCGTTGCGGAGCACAGGCTCCGGACGCGCAGGCTCAGCGGCCATGGCTCACGGGCCCAGCCGCTCCGCGGCATGGGGGATCTTCCCGGACTGCGGCACAAACCCGTGTCCCCTGCATCGGCAGGTGGACTCCCAACCACTGCGCCACCAGGGAAGCCCCATTTGTATCTTATTGATAACCAGTTAGGAGGTTGCTGGAATAGATCAGGTCAGATGGAGGATTGGACCAGGAGGTCTCAGGGTGATAAGGAGTCAGCGAGGGCTCAGTGAGAACCAGAACCTGGGGGCCAAAAAGGAAGGAACAGAGCATAGACACAAGAATATAATGAACCGGGCAAGGATAAATTCTGTGAAGAAGATAAAAGCAGGGAGGTGGGACAGTGCCCTGTGGGCTACCTTAGACGTAGTCTCGGAGGACCTCTCTGAGGAGATGATAGATAAACTGAGACCAGGAAAATCTGGGGAGAAAAAAAATTAATCCAGGCTAAGGAGACAACTAGCAAAACACCCTCCCTTGTGAACAAGACTGACAGGCTTGAGAACCACAAGGAAGGTCAGTATGGCTGGGACAGAGGGAAAGGAGGGGAAGAAGGTGGGGGGAAGGGGCAGCGCCCCAAGATCTCTGGAAATTCAAAGGGTCTTTTTCTTGGCTGTTTATATAGGATTTGTCTTTTTTTAAAAAACTGATATTTTTAAGAGCAGTTTTAGGTGTACAGAAAATTAGAGCAGAAAGTACAGAGTTGCTATATATCCCATCTGTCCTCCATACATGGCTTTCCCTTTTATTAATATCCTTGCATTCGTGTGGTGCATTTGTTACAACTGACGAACCAATACCGATACGTTATTAATAACTGGTCTGCAGTTTACATTAGGATTCACTGTTTCATTAAAGGGGTCTTAGCACAGGCAGGGGGATGGGACTGACATGATCTGATTTACAATTTTGAAAGACTCAGGATCACAAAAGTGTTGTTACCGGTCGTACTGTTTCTCTCCCCAAGATTCATATGCTGAAGTCCTAACTCCCAGTGCCTCAGAATGTGACTGTATTTGGAAATCGGCTCTTCATAGAGATAATTAAGGTAAAATGAGGTCACTGGAGTGGGCTTTAATGCAATGTAACTAGTGTCCTTACAAGAGGAGGAGATGAGGACACAGACACAGAGGGAAGACCATGTGAAGACACACGGAGAAGACGGCCGTCTACAAGCCAAGGAGAGAGGCCTCTTCCTGCCCACATTTGATCTTGGACTTCCAGCCTCCAGAACTATGAGACGATAGATTGCTGTTGTTTAAGCCCCCAGTCTGTGGTAATTTGTTATGGCAGCCCTAACAAACCAATACAGTGGTAAAGACCTGCTATAAGAAAATCTACCTGATTTCATTCAACCAAGTATTTTCCAACATTTAAAATCAGAGGACGCCCTTTCTACTATAGACTACTGACCCTCCACAGACTAGCAGTTTGTAAGTCACACTTTGGGATGCCCTGAACTAGAATATAAGCCCCACGAGGGAAGGGACTTTGTTCTTGTCACTGCTATATCCCCAGCACCTGAAATAATGTCTGGAATTCAGTAAATATTTGTTGAATAAGTGAACTATACCTGTGGCTTTTGGCTGTTCCATGTATGTCTACCTCCTGTCCATTTTCTACTCCCAGTCCCTTTACAAATCTCAGTACCACTTGTCCGCAGGTGAACGGTGAGAATTACCTCATAACTTTCCTTTATTTTTTATGAACAATTCACAGGGAATGGAGGTCAACACCAACCAAAAACAGTCCTATCTAGGTGCCTGTATCTTCCAGTTTTGAAAAATGTCACATTCTCCCTGAGGTTTCCTTTTCATCGAAATTTTATAATTTTTCTACTTTTATTTTCTCCAATGTTATTTTTAAAAAAACAACACCTAAATAAAAGGAACAGCCATAAGCAAACAGATATTCACTTTTTCTCACCATTCCAAGTATCTATAGGGGCAGCTGGTTCACTAGGTGGTATGTGCCAGGGACCTATATTCTCTGGAGAACTGTTTAATTGTCTGTAGAGGGCAGAAAGATTCTACATACAGAAATCAAGTCTACATAGTACCATGTGAAAGTGAAGAGCGGTCATCTTTGTTCTATATAGGTTTAAGAGTATATTTATGAGATATTTAAGAATAACAATAATATCTGTCCTAGGGATTAAACTAGGCTATTTATAATAGTCTGTAGTAGTAGTATCTGTAGTAGTACCTCTCATACTAGGATTATTCTGAAAGAAGGAACTAAGGCTCACTTTAGAAACGGAAGCAAAAGGGCGTATATTATAAAAACATTCATGCGCAAGAGCAAAACCCATCAGGAACTAAGATGCCTTCTAAGACTGGCTTGATTTTCTAGTGTCTATGTTCTCTCTTAAGTATCCCTTCCTGTTTTCCTTATTCTGTGTGTGTGGGCTCAGTTCTCCTCTAGGTCCTAACTGATCATTCTTTTGTGTGTTCTCAGGCTCTGGAAGGACCTGGTCTTCTTTGCTTAGTTCATTACTATAGTAACTTTGGGCAGAGTCCTTTGTATGAGGCCATCTCCGGTCATTGGACCCTCTCACAGAGACTCTGGGGCTGCCGGTGGACCACGTGCACACCACTGGTCCAGTCAGAGCCCACTCTTCCATAAGGAGTCATTGGAGAGCCTGTGACCATGACAGGTATGTCGGGTTGCTTTGCTTTTGCATTCCATTCACGTGAATCTCAGTTGCCACCGAAGTTCTACTTTAAGGCTCACGGTCTGAAATGGTATAAAAGGGTTTGGCCATACGCTTACGATAACAATGATGATCTCTTTATTGGCTATTTTCATATCTACTAACTGTATTTCATTTACTTTGCAAATTATATATTTGCACATGAGCTAGTATATGTAAAACCCAATCCTGTGTAAAATCTTCAGATGTACCTTGATAGCGATTTTTCAATATTCACCTTAACTTGTAAACTAAAGCCTGACAGCAAACATAAAATGTGACAGCAAATACATGGCTAAAACATTGTCAGGTACACGATGTTTAAGAAACTGACATTGAAAACTGATGTCTCTATTTCCCTTGCCACGTGGGTGAGAGCGTGAAGTTGGCTCATGTGATCTGAGGAAAATGGAAAGTTTCCAGCAACAGTAAGTTTAACTCCCTGCACCTCCAAGCCCTTTTGACTGAAGAAGGATGAATTTGTCGCTACACCTCAGACAAATGCCCTCGTCCCAATTCCTTGGCTTCATCTGAAGGTAGACAAGGAGGAAAGAGTCTGTCTCCTGAAAAACAAATTCTGAAGGTTCCAAAAGTCATCTCAAAGAACCTAATTTATTTTCCAGCAACTTCTTAAAAACCCAGGGGCTACATGGATCTCAGTAAAAAAAAGATGTACAAGCCAAAGCATCGGGATAAAAAAAATTATAAAAATATTTAGCCATTAAGGGACTTCCCTGGTGGCGCAGAGGTTAAGAATCCGCCTGCCAATGCAGGGGACACGGGTTCGAACCCTGGTCCAGGAAGATCCCACATGCCACGGAGCAACTAAGCCCACGCACCACAACTACTGAGCCTGTGCTCTGGAGCCCACGAGCCACAACTACTGAGCCCATGTGCCGCAACTATTGAAGCCCATGCACCGCAACGTAGAGTAGCCCCCGCTTGCCACAACTTGAGAAAGCCCACGCTCAGCAATGAAGACCCAACGCAGACAAAAATAAATAAATAAAAACAAATTACTTAAAAAAAAATTCAGCCATTAAAAAAACCCATACAGATAGTATTTTATAGATGTACAAACATCTTACATAAAATCTTCTTGCTTATTGGAAAAGAAAGAGGTGCCAAACCTGAGAAATGGCAGCTTCCACCAAACGCGTGAACAGGGAGAAAAGCTGGTTTGTTTCTCACTGTCTTTGGGAATCCTGTTTTCACTGGGAAAAGACTGCCCCGTTTTTCTTTTCACTACACACTTAGCAGCTCTGCAGCCAGATTTCTTTCAGAGGAAGGAGGAGGAAAATTGGTGAGAAGCAAAGTACGAGTTTTCCAGCCATGTGGCTGGCACCATGCTTTTTAAAATGGGTCATATCGCTTCATATTTCCCAAGAACCCCAAATCATTTAAAAAGGAAGATAAAGACAGAGATAAAGCTTTTTTTCCCTCCCCCAAAGGATAACAATAACAAATAGCTGTTTTACATTTTATCTTGAACTTTGACAGTTGAACTTTGATCTTGGATGTCCACCTTAAATTTTTTTTAAAAACACATGGTATATAAACTAGGAATCACGTTTTTTCCTCCTTTCTTTTCTGCTCAGCCTGGATCCCCCTGGCAAACCGTTTTTCTCTTTTCTATTGGCTTGGGTGACAGCATATGCCATCTACGAGGCTTCCTCCCTATTTCCTGGTTGTCAGAAGCCGTGCTGGTGGGCTGCATCTTCAAGCATCAGTGTTGTATTAAGGGACAGGGTTGTTGACGGCAAAAAGGAGGCTCCCTCTGCTGGCTGTTTCTCCCTCTGCAGAAACAAATGTCTGAATATCCATTTAGAGGCCGGATTCTTTCATCCCCCTGCCCAGCCAGGAAAGTCTTTCCCACAATGGAGGTAAGGTGAGCCCATGAACGTGAGACCTCGGACAGCCCAACAGGCAAATGCTGGAGTTGATTTCTCTGAGGATGCTCTCTGAGGTTTTACATGCAAAACCTGGGCTTCTGGACAGAGTTCAATTATAAGATTTATAACTCTGAAAGGGACAGATGGCAGACCTACCCTGAAATAGCTTTTCTGGAAGAGTAACACACGGTAAATTGCATTAATTGTAATAATTGCTTTTTATGCCTTGATAAAAACGGGCAAAGACCTTCAAACGTTTTCTAATCATGGCAAATTAGCACAGCTCCCCGTAGCAGTGATAGAGCTAAAGTGCTATGGCTTTGGCTTCAGCTTAGAAGCTACAGGATTAAAAAGAGCATAGGAAACACTGACTCTGGAAAGAGATGCACAGTAGAGGTCCTGGATATGCACAAGCTAGAGAAGTATCTAGTCCCAATGGGGGCCAGATTGTAGGTATTTCTTGTAGGTACATATTTGGTTAATTTCACAGTCATGGTCCGTAAGGATTTAGAAAAGCTCCTCCCTTACTATACACTGTGGGTGAAGGTTATGTTGGTGTCACAACTTCCTTCCTTTCAAACCCAACAGAATAGAGGAGGGCAAGCTTTCCTACAACATTTCTATATTTTTCTTCCGTTAAAAAACTACGTAACACACGGAGAATTTCTATTATTTAACAAAAGGTTTCCAGTTGTTCCTTTTCTCTTTCTTCTGTGAAGGCTTTTATGTCTTTGCTTCATTGCCCCTCCTTTAAGTACACTGAGTTAAACTTTGGCTTTGTGCGTGGAATCAGTCTACAACTTTGGGTATTTTCTCTTATTTTAAGTCTCCAGGAATAATTATGTTTTTTTTCCCCTTCATTTACTCTTTCAACAAATGCAAGAAACCTTTATGGAGAGAGCACTAGATTTCAGGCACTCTAACAATGAGAGGCATTTGAATGGCATGTGAGATACAAAGATGACTTATAGGTGAACGTTTTTTGTTGCAGACACTATTCAGAGCGCTTTTGTAATATCTCATTTAATCCTCATGGCAACCCTGTGAGATTATTATTATTATTATTATCCCTGTTCTACCCATGAGAAACCTGAGGATCCAGGCAGACGAAGTAATTTTCTCAAGGTCACACGTTTAGGGGCAGAGCTAAAACTTAAAATCAGGCAGTCCATCTCCAGAGCCCCTGTACTTCATGGTCTGTACCTTGAAGGACTAAGACAAAGATCATGTGGGTGAGCAAGCGGGTAAATAAGCAAACAATTTCTGTCCAAGATGGCAAGGACCCTGCTCTATATATGCAAATGTTTTAGGGCAGGGCCAAAGGCCAGATAATGAATATTTAAGCTTTGCGGGTCATACAGTCCCTGTTAGCAATGACTCAACTCTAACACAGTAGCAAGAAAGCAGCCATTGATAATTCAGAAACAAATGAGGTGGCTGTGTTCTAATAAAACTTTATTTATAAAAAAATAGGTGACAGGCTGAATTTGACCCACAGGACTGTAGTTTGCCAACCTCTGTGCTCTGTGTTAGGGGATTACAAGGAATCAGGCACCGACTCCTCTGTCTACAGGTCAGAGGTAGACATTTGAATTAAGTCTTGGCTATCGGGCAATGACAGAGAATGGCATTCGAAGAGGACAGAAACATCTTTGAGAATTGGGGGCATCTGATAGAAAATGGATATTTGGGAAAGATGTGAAATTTTGAGTGTCAAGAGACGTATACGAGGATGGCAGAGAAGAAGCTTGAAAAGAAGGATTTGTGCCTATGGTAACAAAAAGTTTATTGTGAAATAACCGCTTTCTAAGTGTGTTTTATTTATTTTGTGATGGGCTTTTGCTTTCCTGGGTGAAGCACTTGCTTCTCTTCCCCTGATACAACTTTGATATTTTCCATCTTAATTTGTAGCACGGAAAACGTCTTCATTTGTAATTTTATCAGCAAAACAGGAAGAAGAAAAATCACAGAGGGTCTACGTAGATAAACACTGTCACATGGTGTCACAGAACACGTGGTGTTCTGGAGATGCTGGACTTAAACATTCTGGGAGAATACTCAGATAGACGATGAGGACAAATTTTTGTCTTTTGTAAAACCCCGTGGGTGTAGTTCTGCCATTAGTCGAGATGGATGTTTCAATGTTGAGATGTGAGGAATCACTGCAACACCAACGGCAGAACAAGAGAGCTGCAGGGAAACAAAGTTGATTCCGTTCCTTTTCTTGGGCTGTAAGTCAACTCAAGTTGCTTCTGACAGCTTGCTGATGAACGATGACTTGTAATGTTCACAGACACTTGTCCAAGTTAATAAGTTTATTAGAATTACTCCACAGGTCTGAAAGCTGTTGAGGATGATGCTGGATTCTCAGCTCTAAAATCAAATGATCTTCCCAGGTGTGTATCCGGGACAGCTTCTCACGATAGTTGAGTCCCTCTATGGGAGAAAAAAGTGGAGGCTGGAAGATAGATCAGTTTCCCTTGAAACATGGGTATGTCCTCTCTATGCAATCGGGGCATTCCCTTGATTTTAAGATTCCCCATCTGGAAAAATAAAGTTTCAAATGAAGCACTGAGTTAATTAGATAACATTCCTAAGTCGGGTGCCAGGCCAAGATGCAAGTTTTCTCAAAAGAGAAAACCAAAAATTGTTACATGATTCTTAAGCCCCTACCCACATCTAAGGAATGAAAGGGTGGAAAAGAGAGCTATTAGGGTGCTTTAAACTCCACTTCACCACACCAACCCAAGGGAGCAGGGGGGCGAGACTGTGCCCTGCACTTCAAGCCTAGTGGGGCTCCATCCAGAACTCCATGGTTAGAATGACATGGTGGGGCTCAGTGGACTTGAATCCGATTCCTCCCCCTGAAGGGTGGAAAGCAGGCTGGCTGGTTGAAGGAAGGGTGGCTGAGCTGAGGATCGCCCTGCCTGTGAGAATCTCTGAGAGCAAAGGATCCACCAGCGTCTCTTGTAACTGGAGAAGGGTCATGTGGGGGGGAGCTGACAAGAGATGGTCTTAATCTAGTCTAAGATGGCCAGATAGCCGGCGAAGGGACTTCAGCACAGAGAGGCTGGAGATGAGTCCAGACTCACAGAGGTTGAGGAAAGAGCCATTAGGGACCAGTGGGAAGAGAGGTTCATCCTCCTTCATTAAGGAACCTGTAGGTGGGACAGTCCTGAAGATGTCTCCACAGAAGCATTCACAAGAGGGAGAAAGTGTTCAACCTCTGTCAGGCCCAGAAAGCATGAAGCCGACGTTTGACAGCCCCAGACACAGGAGGACATTCCTGCCCGCCTTCCACCCTCACCCTGTGGGCCTCTCTCCCCTCTGCTCCAATGGTGGCGGTCTCAGAACCTGCCCTTGGCAACACGGGGAAGAGAAGATGAGCAAAGTAAGGAAACAGAGCAAAGAATGATCCCACCGTCTTCCCCAACGGCAGCTTCCAAGCTCCACTGGGCCCAAGTTGGGAGAAGGAAGAGAAGCATCAACTTTGATCAGTTTGAAAAGTAGTGGCTCTCACTCACAACCGGACCTTCTCATACCCTAAACTGCCTCGGTGTGTTGACTTCAGAACGGTCAGGGAAGTTACCAGGTCTGCTAACATTTTCACCCAAGGTAAGCAATTCAGGAGCCTCACTAAGGAAACTGAGGTGATAGGGAAATAAAGTTGCTTTGATTTTTGCATTTGTGCTGGTCCTGGGCTTGGCTTCCCCCAGATCCATTTTTTTGCCCCCTTCCCACTCTGTTTATTATCTCAGGGCTGTGGTAGCAGAATTCTAGAGTGGCCCCCAAATTTCTAACTGCTGGTATATATGCTCTGCACAAAGCCCTCCCCTTGAATGGGGGCAGGATTTGTGAAAGTAATGGGACAGTCGCCTCCTTGATTAGGCCACGTGGTATAAGACTCTGCCTTAGCAGAGTGGAGCGGAAAGAAGGCTGCCATGTCGTGAGAGGACCAGGGAGCTAGGATCTGAGTACGACCTCTAGGGGCCTCTCTAGACCCCACAGCCAGCAAGGAAATTCAGTCCTACAACCACAAGGAGATTACTTCTGTCAACAACCTGAACAAGCGTGGAAGAGAACCAGAGCTTCCCATAAGACCACAGCCCTGGCCAACACCGTGATTTCAACGTGTGAGCCCATGAGTAGAAGACCCACTTTCCCTATGCCCAGGGAAAGTATGGAATGATAAATATGTGTTGTTTGAAGCCTCTAGCTTTGTGGTAATCTGTTACACAGGTATGGAAAATTAACACAAGAGATTTGATTCTGAGAGGCCATTGTCCCAGGTTCCCATGTCAGCTGAGATCTAGGTGGGTTCAGCCAGTGACAGGTGCTGCCGAGAGATGGAAGTGCTGAGGGGGAAGAAACCAGGGTACGTTCCCTGTCCCTCTGCCATGGATGGACTCTGAGATGGTCGTTGTGTTTCCTTGGTGGTTCCAGCTGCCAACAGGTGACTTGTCGGGTAAGAACTGTCTTCCCCCACCCATTCCACCCACTTCTTTCTTTTCCCTTCTAATGGTTAGAGATATCAGAAACTGCTATCAGGAGAGCGGCAGAAAAACAAAGGCGGGGGAATAGAGAAAAATCTCATCACACTTTTCCCTGACGGCAGACTCCGGGAATTCCACCTCCCCTACTGTCCCTCTCGCTCCCTGAGGTTGCCAACTTCTCACTCATCTCACCCCCTACCCCGTGGTTTAGCTTCTCCGCCATTCCACACTTGGGTAACCCACTCCCTGCATTAAAGTCCCTCTTTCTAAAAAACTCAAATGGTTTCTGATTCCTGGTGAGACCCTAACTGATAAACCATCCCATGAGTCATGTGTGTCTGCCTATTTAGCTACCTACTCATGCATGTGTATAGGTATATATATTCATGTATCTGTGTGTATACATATATATGAATACACACATATACATATGAAATTTTTTTAGTAAAAGAATGAGCCAAAGCAGATTCAATGGACTACGCTGGTTAATAAACTTCCTAAAAATCCACATTTGCTTGCATTTAGTAAAATGACACGTTGAGAGCTTTCACAGACAGCTCTTTGATCTAATTGGGAATGCGCAGTCTAGCCTTGTGGTCTAATTTGTGACATCACACATCTTTGGGTGTCCTTAGTCTTCTGTACTAGAAGCTGAGCCAGTTAAAGGGACTACGAAGAAAAAATCTACCTCCTCTTCCTCCCCCACCAGCCTCTCATGGCTCCGATATGGACTGACATCACAGGCCTAAATTCACAAAGCCCAGACTTAGCAAGCACTGGAAGCAAGGTGCGGTCCCCAGGGTGTCCTGGTCATCCAACAACGTAGTTCATCCATAATCAAATAAGACATTTCAGAAACCCGCTCATTTTTGGTCATGCTGGCAAATTCTGCTACAAAGTGTAGACACTTTCTCAAAGAGGTGACTTCCTAGACTTTTACAGAATTTCAACTTTCTTGCCCCTTTTACGGCATGCTATGTATGGCTTAAATTCACACACACACACAAATGTTAAGAGGAAGGGACGCTCGCACAGACGTAGAAAACAAACTTATGGTTACCAAGGGGGAAAGGGCAGAAGAGGGATAAATTGGGAGATTGGGATGGACATATACACACTACTGCATATAAAATAGACAATTAATAAGACCTACTGTATAGCACAGGGAACTCTACTCACTGCTCTATAATGACCTATATGGGAAAAGAACCTAAAAAAGAGTGGACACATGTACAACTGATTCACTTTGCTGTACGGCAGAAACTAACACAACACTGTACGTCAACTATACTCCAATAAAAAAAAAAATTTAAAAAAGAGGAAGAAACATTTAGGTGCAAAGGCTTAAAAACCCAACAAAAGTGAAGCTGCTGCACCATCCCTTTATTTAACATTTGTGTATGCTTTAAAGAGCCAGTGGGGGCTTCCCTGGTGGCACAGTGGTTGAGAGTCTGCCTGCCGATGCAGGGGACACGGGTTCGTGCCCCGGTCCGGGAAGATCCCACATGCCGCGGAGCGGCTGGGCCCGTCAGCCATGGCCGCTGAGCCTGCGCGTCCGGGGCCTGTGCTCCGCAACGGGAGAGGCCGCAACAGTGAGAGGCCCACGTACCGGAAAAAAAAAAAAAAAAAAAGAGCCAGTGGGCGGCTGGACTGTGGATTAGGGCTCCATATGGGCTCTCCATCTCTCACAGAGGTAAAGCTGTAATATAAATGCTGACTCAATCACGGGACGTAGTCAGATGTCTCACCCATCAGCAGTCAGCGTTAGCATTAGGCAGACAGAGAAGGGGAGAACGATTCACTGGGATCTAACGTATAATGGAGGATCAGTACAGCCATCCCCTGATATGCAAGCTTTATCTTTTTTTAAATTATTTTTATTTTTTAATTTTTTGGTCACGCCTCGTGGCATGTGGGACCTTAGCTCCCCAACCAGGGATCGAACCTGCACCCCCTGCAGTGGAAGCGCGGGGTCTTAACCACTGGACCGCCAGGGAAGTCCCTGCAAGCTTTGTTTTATACTGGCTGGCTACTCAGTGTTGCTACAGAGACTCATTAACACTATTGCATCAATTGGTTTTGCCATTCCCCACCTCGGGCCACGATGATGGAGATGCCCACATGAGAAGATGGTTGGTTACAAATCAACAGGCAACACAGAGCATTTACCTTTCTGACCTTTGATTTTCATGATGCTGTGTATGGAAACAACAAGAATGGATTCAAAAGTGAGGTGACTGTTTGTAGAGAATGCTTTTGTTGACTTCTGATGAATTCTTGTACCTGTAGACAAGCTATGGCCCCAAATGACAAATGAGCAGAGTTCTGACAAGAATGCCAGTTGATCTTTTCGTTTATGTTAATGAGTAAGAAAAAAACTGAAATGACGAAGAAGACATACGTTGGAATTTCACTCGTTTATCAGTGACATAAGTGACTTATTTGCTGAATCAGGTAATAATTTTTGAATATGAGAATACTACCTCCATTTTTTGTGCTATTCACAGTGTAGTAGCTGCAAATATAACAAACTCTTAAGTTCCATCTGCATGGTTAACATTTTCTCCATCACTTAATCTTAAGTGCAGAAAACCAAGAGAACAATAAGTCAAGCTCAGATTGGTTGTGCTTGCCAGTTTCTGTGTGTAAATCTTAGCATGTGATCCTCAAATGTTAATCCCTAAACCAGAAGCTTGATGAGGGCAAGACAGAACCTTATCCACTATGCTAAATGCTGCACCCCCAGGACTTTGTACAGTTCATGGTGCCTGGTAGATGCTCAAAAGATACTTACTGAAAGAATGAGTAAGCCCTCTCCATGTATGTTATTCTGAAATAAATAGAAAATAGAAGCTCTTCACCTTTGGGGAGCTGTCTCATAAAAATTCCTTGCTCTACAGAGTTTCCTGTTACTTTTTATTCCCAATTTGTGACTGAGGTCTGGCAATTTCAATAGAAGCCTAAAGGTGCCTTCTAACACCTCTCCCTTCCGTGGTCAAGCACAGGGATGGTGGAAGGGAAAAAGTGAATCAGAAAATCGAAACTACATTTCTGCTACTTAGTTCAGTACAAATTCCTGATTGAACACAGACTTGTGTAACGAGGGAGAGATTAGCAATTCATTCTAAACTTGACTTCCTCCTCATATTTTTATCAGTTACAGTTTTTCTTTCCCCCTTTACCATCTTCGTCCTGCTCCTAAGTGAATACTGCCTCCTCCAGATCTTTTCCTAAATATCACTGTGATGATATGGCTTTCCTTGGCCAATACATTTCAGCACCCCTTATCTCAGATCACCATAAGCTCTACCTCTTTCTTTATTTTTCTCTGCAATGCTCTACATACTATATTTTTTATATATAAATTATCTACATAAAATTTTATATATATATATTTTTTTTCTCTACAATGCTCTAAATACTATATACATTGACTTCCTCATTTTCTGCCTCTCCCCTCCCCCAACATAATGTAAGTTCCATGAGGGTAGGGATTTTTAAATTTTTTTAGTCTATTTTACTTACTGCTATATTTCCAGCTCCTCAAAAAATAAATATTTGTTAACTACAATAAAAGAACAAACATACTGAGCACCTATTCTGAGCCATAAAAACTGTGCTAGGAGATATGTCACCACTACCATAAGGCAGACATGAATTTTACCCTTACGATTTACATTGTCTAGGCAGACCATTAAACGAAAATCACACACTTGATTAATTTTAATTTAATTAACTACATTGAATTTAAAGGAAAAGTACAAGGGTATTAACCTCATCTTAAAGTCATGGAAGACCTCACTTAAAAGACAGTGAGTTTTAGGCTGAGAACTAAGGGAAGGCAGGCAGACACAACCAATGACCAAGAACAGTGACGGAAAGCTATGACCAGGCACACAAGAACTCAGGGAGCACATGCCATCAGCCCTTTCAGATCAAAGTTGCTTGCTAACAAGACCCAGCCAGTAATAAATTAATAAAAGTGAAAACTTTAGGACTCAGCCATAAAAAAGAACAAAATAATGCCATGTGCAGTGACATGGATGGACCTAGAGACTGTCATACTGAGTGAAGGAAGTCAGACAAAGACAAGTATCATATGAGATCACTTATACGTAGAATCTAAAAAAAAGCTACAAGTGAACTTATTTACAAAACAGAAATAGAGTCACAGATGTAGAAAACAAACTTATGGTTACCAAAGGGGAAACATGGGGTGAGGGAAGGGATAAATCAGAAGCTTGGGATTAACATATACACACTACTATACATAAAATAGGTAACTAATAAGGACCTACTGTCTAGCACAGGGAACTCTACTCAATACTCTGTAGTGGGAAAAGAATCTAAAAGAGAGTGGATACATGTATGTGTATAACTGAATCACTTTGGTGTACACCTGAAACTAACACAACATTGTATATCAACTATACTCCAATAAAAATTAATAATAATAAAAAAACTAGGGAGCCATGGTGGAAGAATTAACCATGAGAATTGAATCTATTTAGATAAAGGACTAAGAATATATATAGTGGGGATTATGGCGACAGGCCAGAACAAAAATTTTATAAACCTTGACAACATAAAAAATACGAATATAACCACAAAAATAGGAAGAGGAGTGAGAAATCACAGGAGGAAGTATAAGTGCTAATTTCCTCATCTTTTGTAGGAAGGAGTCAGAAGAGTCTGTTAAAATCAAAATATGTTGTTTAAATAATTATAACAAATTGCTTGTTTTCTTGAGTTTTGAGTTGTCTTTCTAGATCCTGGACAAAAGTCCTTTATCAGATATGTGCTTTGCAAATACCTTCTCCTCATCTATAGCTTTTCTTTTCAGTCTCTTAACATGTCTTTTGAAGAGCAGAAGCTTTACATTGTGATGAAGTCCAATTTATCTTTGTAATAGCCTCAAGTTGGAAACAACCCTACTGCCTATCACAGGCAGTGATAAACAAACTGCAGTATGTACATACGATGGAATAATAGGCAGTAATAAAAAGTAATACACTACTGATGTACACAGCAACACAGATGAATCTCAGAATAATTATGCAGAGTGAAAGATGCCAGACAAAAACAGAATACATACTGTAGGATTCCATTTATATAAAACTCTGGAAAATTCAAACTATGACAGAAAGCATATCGTTTTGACTGGGTAAGGAAGTCAGAGAGAGGCAAAAGGAAGGGGCTTGCAAAGGGGCATGATGAAAGCATACAGGCAAAACTTACCAAATGGTACATTTTAAGTATGTGCGGTTTCTCATCTGTCAATTATACCTCAATAAAGCTGTTTCAAAGCAGCACGATTCTATTACTATTTTGTGCTTTTATTAACTTTAGAAAGGTTTTCTAGGAAGTAATATTCCTTATGGGGAAGAAGCCTGTATCTGAAGTTTTGCTCTTCTTTCAGCTTCCTTTTTTGTTTTTAGAAATTCAAATAAATGTAAAAGTCTCAACTTAAAATACTATGGATAATATAATCCCATTTTAATAAAGTTTTAAGACTCTATGCTGTCATTCATGTAAAAAAATACAGGAAGTACATTTTATTTGTGTATATGTATGTATATGTATGATATTATAATATTACAGCATATATTATATTATAATATATAATATATAGCATACATTATATAATATGCTATATATTATATATAATACATATTATGTGTATATGATACATGTTTTATAACATAATTACATATTATAACATACCTATTATACACATGTATGTGTATATATGAACATATATATAGACGTATAAAATATGTATATGTATTTGTATATATGTGTATATATATAAACAAGGTTTTCAATAATGTTAAAAGTGAGTAGGTTAGTGGTAGGTTAATTTTTTTTTAATTATATTTTGAACTTCTCTGTATTGCTTGAGTTTATTTCAAGCATGTACGCTTTTTTGTAAAGACACATAGTTATTATGAAGATAAAGGAGGGTGAGGAGAAGGGTAGGAGGAGGGCCAACTGGATGGAGGTGGGGAGAAACTCTGACACACAGTGGAGAATTCCAGGGAACAGCCTGCAGTAGGAGGGGCTTAGCCTGGAAAGAAAGAAAGAAACAAACAAAAACAATGGGACATGAGGGAGTAGCCAGAGATGAGCTGAGGACCAGAGATCGTAATTACATAGGACACTGCCGGCCGCTTTAAGGTTGAGCACTTTATCCAAGTTTGAAGCAGAGAAATACAATGAGATTTCTATAATAAAAAGACCACTCCTCGAAAAGTAAAAAAAATTAAAAGGGAGGACAGAGTTTAAAAAAAAAAATCACTCCTTTAAAAATTGACCCCAGTGGCTGCTGTGTTACAGAGGCTTAGTGATAGGAATATAATCATTGTGAGTAAACTTAATTTAAAAGATAAGTCACAACAAAACCAAAAAGACTACTATATATAAAACAGATAACTAATAAGGACCTAGTGTAGAGCACAGGCAACTCTACTCAATACTCTGTAATGGCCTGTATGGGAGAAGAATCTAAAAAGGAGTGAATATAGGTACAATTGGTTCACTCTGCTGTCCAGCAGAAGCTAACGCAACACTGTAAATTGACTATACTCCAATAAAAAACCAAAAACCCAAAAAGAACATATCAGCGCTTTCACCTGCAACAAGGTGAATTTCTGCCCCCCCCCACTTGATTCATCTATGCAGTCAGCATTTCCGCCCTTTGGAAATCGGGCTTCGGTTAGTTATAAAAGATGAGTTCTTCCTTTAAGACAGGCAGAGAGAGAGAGAGGCAGGGAGGGAGGGAGTGGGGAAGGAAGGAAGGAGCAGAAGACAGAGAGGGAGAGAAAGAGGAAGAAAGACCTGCAAAAGTAAGCAGAGCTGAAGGAAGCACATATGGAGCTGAAGCCGGAAGAAAAGAGAGAGAAAGAGGAAAAAGAAAGAAGAAAAGGGAAGAAGGAAGGGAGGGAGGGTGGGGAAAGACAAGAAACAAAACAAGATGAAAAGGATCAATACCAGCAGACAGGTGTGGATCCCTTCAGGCCTCGCCGGCTGTAATTATTTAGCTCAATGGTCTGAGGCACCAGGCGATGGCCCCCGAAGGGCTTGGATTAGACCCATCACTGTGGCCAATTAGCTTCACCCCCCTTTCTGCTCTGCCTCAGCCACTTTTCACCACCTCAGGTCACGTACTTCAGTTTTTCAGCTTTTCACACCTCAGGTAATTTTTCTATAAAATGGGAGCAGCAATATTTTTTTTTTCTGCCTTGAAGATTGCTTAAAAAAATTTGCATAACTTACTTGATGGAAGCCAGAATGTCAATATTTAAAATAGAATTCTCAATTCTGAGCTAACGTTTTTGCTTTTCCCACTTTGTCAATAAACAAAGGTTCACTAAGGGTCTACTTTTGTGTTCAAAATGCTCTATTCAAAGTTCAAAGTGGTGAAGGAGAACAAGCAGGTATTAAAAACAGTCCCTTTTCATCAAAATTCACAACTTCTGGTCTTCAAATGACAATGTTAAGAAAATGAAAAGGCAAGCCACAGACTGGAGAAAATATCTATATCTAAAAATATAAAGTATAAAAATACAAAATATAAAAAACTTTTACAAGATGAACAACCCCATTTTAAAAAATAAGCTAAAGATATGAATAGACACTTCACAAGTGGAGATATATGCATGGCCAGTAAGCATATGAAATGATGCTCAACATCATTAGTCATCACCCACAATGAGATTTCACTACATACCCATTAGAATGACCAAAATTAAACAGACTTGACAATACCAAGTGTTGGCAAATATATAGAACAACTGGTGGTGGGAGTATAAAATTGTTCAACCCCTTTTGAAAACAGTTTGACAGTTTCTTATAAAGTTAAATATACACCTACTAGGCATCCAGCACATAGTACTACTGCATATTTACCCAAGAGAAATAAAAACATATGTTCACACAAAGACTTATTCATGAACGTATAAAGCAGCTTCATTTATCATAGCCAAAAAGTGGAAACAAACCAAATGTCCATCATCAAGTGTATGGAGAATGGATACACACATATGCTAACTTCATAGACTAGAATAATAACAAGCCAAAAAAAAAATGAATGGATTACTGATGTATGCAACAATGTAGATGAATTTCAAGAGCATTATGCTGAAAGAAGTCAGACAAAAGTGGAAACAAACCAAATGTCCATCATCAAGTGTATGGAGAATGGATACACACATATGCTAACTTCATAGACTAGAAAAATAACAAGCCAAAAAAAAATGAATGGATTACTGATATATGCAACAATGTAGATGAATTTCAAGAGCATTATGCTGAAAGAAGTCAGACTCAGAATACCATACTCTATAAGATTTGATTTATATGAAATTCTAGAAAACACAAATCCAGTCTATAGTGACAGAAACTAGTTTAGCAGTTGCCTAGGGCTGAGGAGGAGTGCGGGATGACTGGAAAGAGACAACAGAGAATTTTTAGGGCGATGAAAATGTCTCAGACCTTGATGAGACTGTATACGTTTGTCAAAACTTATTGAAATGTATTCTTAAAATGGGTGCATTTTATTATATATAAAGTACACCTCTAAAAATTGATTTAACTTTCTAAAAAATAAAAAATAAAGTAAGAATCTCTATATCAAAGGGCTTGCAGTCTAAGAAGCATTGTGTCGGGCTTCCCTGGAGGCGCAGTGGTTAAGAATCTGCCTGCCAATGCAGGGGACGCAGGTTCGAGCCCTGGTCCGGGAAGATCCCACATGCCACGGAGCAACTAAGCCCGCGCGCCACAGCTACTGAGCCTGCGCTCTAGAGCCCGCAAGCCACAACTACTGAGCCCACGTGCCACAACTACTGAAGCCCGCATGCCTAGAGCCCGTGCTCCGCAACAAGAGAAGCCACCGCAGTGAGAAGCCCGTGCACCGCAACAAAGAGGAGACCCCGCTCGCCGCAACTAGAGAAAGTCCGCACGCAGCAACGAAGACCCAAGGCAGCCAAAAATAAATAAATTTACTAAAATAAAAAAAGAAGCATTGCATCCTTAGGGTACTTTGTTCCAAATTATATCAATTTGAGGAGGGGGAGAATTTTCTAGTAGGGGAGCTTAAAGCCTGTTCTAATATTAACATACTTTCTATATTAATGTAACCATCAATCATTATCTCAATCTATAAAGTGACAAAGATGCTAAAGTAAATCAAGCAGGATACCAACCCCTCTACCGACATCTTGACTATCCTTTATAATGTCATCTGCCTTCAAACAAATCAAATTTTGTCCTAAGAGGTACCATTCATAATATTTGCGCTATCAGTTTTACATTTACTGTGCGTACTGGTTAATAGCAAGGTTTTTGAAGCTTCAGAGACTTAAGTGACATTTGAAAAATATCTGAGATGAAAAATATAGTAGACGAATAATTTCCTTAATCAGTATAATCTCCAAGAAATTGATTATCATGGTTTATAACTGGTTCATGGGAATATCTTTAAAGTCTTAGACTACTGTCAAAATAAATGTGTTACAAATGATCATTTATATTATAAAAAGAGAATTAATAATAAAAAGCTACTTTTTCATCTCCCTTCTACTCAAATTATTTCCAATTACTGTCACTCATTCTTTTGTGGAATTTCTTGCCATTACCTTTTCATGACAAGTTTGAGCTCTAGTGTATCCACAGGGAACAAGAATTGTTTCGCTACTACAGAGTGTGTTGGTTACAGCAAAATAACAGACTCCAGTTAGCCAAGAATGACGACATTCCCTTGCTGCCTTAATCCTTGTGGAATGTTCCTGGTCTGGCTCATCCTAAAGGTGCTGATTATAAATAACCCTGTCAACCAACATGTGGTGGAAAGATTCCCTTTGGACCCAAGATACAACAGGTTGCAGTCCTGAGGACCTCCTTTTCCCTTTTGTTTTTATTTGCAGCAATTAGGGAAACTCAATGATAAGGATGAATTGAAATTCCTCTAGAACTGACTATGGCCGAGACCCCACTTGATGTAGAAAGCAGGATTTCTGTTCTGGCACTTACCTCCTGGCATTTCTCCTTGGATCATATTCAGTAAAAGAATTCATTCTTACTTGATTCACATCCATCCTTAAAAATGAACCAACATGGGGCTTCCCTGGTGGCGCAGTGGTTGAGAGTCCGCCTGCCGGTGCAGGGGACACGGGTTCGTGCCCCGGTCCGGGAAGATCCCACATGCCGTGGAGCAGCTGGGCCCGTGAGCCATGGCCGCTGAGCCTGCGCGTCCGGAGCCTGTGCTCCGCAACGGGAGAGGCCACAGCAGAGAGAGGCCCGCGTACCGCAACAACAACAAAAAGAACCAACAAGTACTAGGCACTGTAGAAAGAGTTTTAACTTAATCCTCTGAACCTCTCTACAAAGTAGTCTCTATTGCTATTTTTCCATTTTGCAGAAAAGAAAACTGACACTCAGCGCAGTTATGTAATTTCCCCAAGGACACACAACTAACAATCAGAAGAGGTAGGAATCAAGTGTAATCTGACTGACTCCAAAGTCACCAAGGCATTCTGCTTTCTAATTGGGAAACTCAGAGCCTGCTTAATGAGACATCAATAGCTTATTGAGACATCAAGGATGGTCTCACCGCATTCAACAGCAGAGAGATTCTGTACAGAGAATAAGCAATAGGCTCTTACTAAATCTAAACGTTATTCTGGGGGACTTCCCTGGCGGTCCAGTGGTTAGGACTCTGCACTCCCAATGCAGGGGACGCGGGTTCAATCCCTGGTCAGGGAACTAAGATTTCACATGCAGTGTGGCCAAAAAATAAAAAAATTAAAATAAAAAAACAAAAGTCAATCTGGTATATAATTTTGACCTTGCAGTATATTGCAAAGCTATTGACATAAGAATGTCGGTTATATATGTTCATCCTCTACCAAAACTCTACCAATTTTTAATAAGGTTGACCAATAAATTCATTTCTAAGAGCCAATTAGCAAATATTTTGGAGGGGAGATTGGCAGCATCTTATAAAGTTTGGATTGCGCATAGTTTGGACCCAGCATTTCCACATTCAGGATCTGTCTTGCAGTAAACTTGCACAAGTATCAAAACACAAAGAGTCAAAAACATTCTTTGCAAACATTCTTACAGGAGCAAAATTTGAAACAACCCAAGGAGCATCACTGAAGGATGGTTTAAAAAGTTTTGCTACATTTTAAAAATAACCTTACTACGTAGATTTCAAAGAAAGAGGGAGATTTACATGATATGGGAAGTTATCCAAAAAGTATTTGGTGGAAACATAGGTTGCACAACAATATGTGTATTATTTTTTGCAAAAAGAAAAAGATGAATAGAAAAATCTGGAAGGATACATGCTAACTGTTAACAGTGGTTATCCCTGTGGTAAAATATTGATGAGATAAGGAGGAGAGGAAACTTTTGCCATCTTAGGTACTCCTAGATGTTTGCAATGAGAATGTGTCTCTGTGTTTAAATAAAAGCAAAGTATTTGAATTTCCATTGCTCTTTACTTTTTACAATATATTCATATAGATGTATACATATTCATTAAAAAATACATGTAAATACATCAAAATGTAACAATGATTATCTCTGGATGGTGGGACTAAGATTTCTTTTTAGCTTTCTGTTGCATAGATCTTTACATTTTATAACTTTCCTTAATGAATATGTATTACTTTTATAATCACCACAAATTATGTGACTCCCTGGAGAAACATCCTTCTCTCTGGAATTTGGCTCTATTTAGCCATCCCCAAAGGGACAGACTGCACGAATAGGATGTTCTTTTACCTCATTAGGCAAAACAACACATTCTCAACCTAAAACATTTGGCTTGACCAAACACAATGGAGTGTTTGGTTTTCTGAATATACATAGGCATATTCTTATGTCTCAGATGACTCGGGCATATTTGTTTGGGAATGTGCTCATCCAATCAGTCAACACAGACTTCGTGGGCTTTTGTTTTGCTCAGTAGGCAAGGTGCTGTGGGGAGAATACAAGAACGAGACACGGTCCTCTCCTTCAGGGTGAAGGTTAGGATCTAACTGAGCAGAGAACTATACATTCATGGAACATGAGACAACACCCAACGTGACATCTGAAGGGTTAAAGTATTTGTTACCAATGAAAGAGCGCTATAGGCACTAAGCAGAGTCAGAAGAAAGAAGAGGGTTGGCCAATGAAAGAGCACTATAGGCACTAAGCAGAGTCAGAAGAAAGAAGAGGGTTGGACAGAGTTCATGGCATCGTGGCCCTCTTGCCTCATCTGAAACAGGAGATGCATCAGCCTTAGGGGGATAATTGAAGCTACTCAGCAGAGCTGGGATTAACTCCCGTTTCTTGTACCCATTCTACTAGGCTAGATTTTCTTAATTTCGGCACTACTGATACTTTGACGTGAAAGGCTGTCCCAACCATGGTAGAACATTTAGCAGCATCCCTGGTCCCTACCTGCTACATGCAAGTAATACTCCCCTGCCCGGCTGTAACAATCAAAAACGTCACTGCCGAGAATCACCTTCAGTTGGGAACACTGTACTAGACCAGGCTGACTTTTGATAGATTATGAGAAAAGAGGGAAGAGTTAAGATGGTAAGGTAAAGGAGGTAAAACACACTATCCACATGGCGGCACGGGGAGGAAACCAGCCAGTCTGAGGGAACCAATGTTTATTAGTGAATGGTGGAAAATACAGTCACATAGGCAAAGTAGGACAAGACTCTAGAAATACAGATGTACTGAGACATAAAAGGAAATATGAGGCCATTGTGAGGTCTGAATAAGGAAATGTCATGGTGAAATAATGTTTTAGGGAGACTGGCTTTGTGCAACATAAGGGAAGGTTTTATGGGGGTCTGACTGGATTCAGGGAAACAAGTTGGGAAGAAATATCAATAACAGACTCATTGGCAGCTAAGAGAGTGGAAGGGGTGGTGACAATGGGAACAGAAAGAAGTGATAATAGATTAGATATACTTTATAGGGAACATGGACTGGACGGGGCTTGATATGGGAGGGGAAGGAGAAAAATGAACAAAAGAAGACAGTCTCAGATCCTGGGTGCCCACAAGGATGGGGTAAAAAAACTGACAGCAATGGAAATGTCAAGAAAGGAAGCCAATTTTCATTCATAGGTGATCACGGGTTTCTTCATATACACGTTGAACTTGAGGTCACAATGAGATATCCAAAGAGTAACGACCACCAGGCAATTAGAGCTAAAGACCAGAGTGGTTTAAGAGAATCATTCCACGTTTACCAGTCCCAGGAGTAGAGATATGACCTCAAAATGGTGAGGCCAAGTTTGTGGATGGCTTTTGAGTTTGCGAATCTCTCTTCCTCTTTACAAACACAGCTTGTATAAAGAATTTGACCTCACAAACTTAAAAACAAAAACAAAACACCTATGTGGTCCAGACCACAGGTACAAAGTGTCTCCAGTTCTATTAATTTCTTATTGAGCCATTCCCTCCTGAAAAGCATGTAAGATACAGGTTGAGAAGATTATTTCTCTGAGGAGTTCATTCTATGTTTTCAGATATCATCACCACCCAGAGGAATTTATTTATTGCCAAATTAAACTCGAGCTATATCAGGTACCACACAAAGATAACAGCACAGATGTAGTCCCTGACTTCTAGATTCATACTTATACAAACAGGTAAAGCATTTACAGATAGAATAAAAAATTCTAAACAGTGCACATCATGTACAAGTTGAAAGTATGGGGGAAGAAAGTCGTACTGGGGAGACGATTCCATAATCACACAAAATGGCACTGAGGGCAAAGCAATGTGAAAATGAGGGAGAGGGTCAAGGGATCCCCCTCCCCCCTCACTGAATCACTGAATGATCTTTAGCAAGTCAGTTCAATTCGTGGGGTTTGCATCTCTCCATCTGTTAAATGCCACTGATATTATCTGTTTGAGGATACACTCATCTATTTACTTATTCAACAAACACTGAATTTTACCTCCATATGCTGGTCTCTGTGGGTGGATGGAGAAATGTAAAACTGAGAGCACCATAACCCTTACCTCTGGAGGAAGTTGGCAAAAAAACAAAACAAAATACAACCTTAATTGGAGGGAACTGTATCTGCTAGGATGCTCTTGATTATAAGTAACAAAAGATCCAACAAAATGTGGCTTACATAATAAAGATATTATGATCTCACATCAAAAAAAGTCTTAGGATAGAAGATCCTAGGGTTGATTAATTCAGTGGCCCCATGTTGTCATGAAAGACCCAGGTATTTTCTGTCTTTCTGACATCCTCAGTTTGTTGGCTTCATGGATATAGACGGCTGCCATAGCTCCAGATATCACCTCCTGAGGCAACCACAGGTTGAAACTGTGAGGATTAAGAGAAGTAATGCATATATAAAGCATAGGTCCTGGCACATAGAAATGGCTCAACGGATATTAGTTTTTATTACTTTGTGACATTATGTGATACTATTTTGCTCCAGAGAAACTGTTTGTATTAGTTTGCTAGAGCTTCTATAACAAAGTATCACACACTGGGTGGCTTAAACAACAGAAATGTATTGTGTCACAGTTCTGAAGGCTAGCAGTCCAAAATCAAGGTGTCAGCAGGACTGGTTCCTTCTGAGGGCTGTGAAGTAGGATCTGTTCTAACCTCTCTTCTTGGCTTGCAGATGGCTGTCTTCTCCTTCTGTTTCTTCACATTATCTTCTCTCTCCTTATCGTTTTCTCTTCAGTGGTGTTCTTTTTATAAGGACACCAGTCATAGTGGATTAGGGGCTCATTCTATTCCAGTATGACCTCTTCTTAACTAATTGTATCTATAATGACCCTATTTCCAAACAAGTTCACATTCTGAGGTGGTGGAGGTTAGGACTTCAACATACAAATTTTGGGGTGGAGACAAATTTCAACCCATAACATTACTCATAAGTGTGCTTTAGTGCGAGCGTCTCTATTTTAACAATGCTTTTTAAAGGACCTATCCAGAGATAGAAAATAGGTGGGGAAATAAGACCTTGGCCAAGTGTTCATGTACTAGATCTCCCTTCTAGGTTGCAAATTCCATTTTTCTGACTGTGGGCTGATTTATGATGCACTTGGCGGTGAAAGCCTTCGTGGGGAATTTTGCATACACTGAGCTCTTTATGTAATGGTGTTGTCTTCTCCAGGCTTTATTTCCTTTACTCTTTCCCCCTCCAACTTCATCTCATTTGTTTCCTTGCTCTTTTTAAGAAAAGCCAAAAGTTCCTATTGCATTCATCTGCACTTCTTCCCAATATGGGGGAGAAAACCAATGGCCAAGAGTCTACCAGAATATATTCTTATCTGATGCCGTCCTTCTCCTCTGGTAGAGACTGTACCTGGAATTTGGCCATGGTTTATGTAGACCACAGAGTAAAACAAAGCATAATACTTTTTTACCAAGTTACACGTTCTCCTGGGTGCAGGAAGAGTTTGTAAGCTACTAAAAGTTGAGTGAGCGCCCTGGGCTGCTCAAGGGAAACACCAAGACCATCTAGACAGTCGCCCTTCTTTCACCTGGGGCCACAGTCACTCTGTCCTGGGCCTGGAGGGAAGTTGGATGGAGGAGAGTGCTGGGTTTCATTTCTGGAAAGAGAGGGGAGCTGAGAGGGGACCTAGTAGGGACTCTCCCTTCTGTTCCTCAGCAGGACTGCAGGCTTCTTCGTTATGACAAGCTGAGAAGCAGTCTGCCATCAGCGCCCTCACCCAGCTCCTGTCTCCCTCCCACTTCCCTCATCTTTCCTTTCCGCCGGATCTACTAGTGTTGGGGAACTAGAGCTTTTTAATTTTGCAAACCTGGACCTTCCATTCCAGAGCTGCTACCACTACTGCACCCTGGCACGTTCCCTGCACCCACTCGGTGAGCTGGAGACATGGCACTTGCCCTGCCACTCAATTAAAATGATCAGGTTTGTTCATTGTGATTACTCGCAGATGCCTTATTCAGCTGTAGGTACGATTTTTAATCTCAAGTCAAGCTTTCTGAAAAACCAAATTAAAGACTCTTCCTTTCTCTTTTTAATGCTTACCATTAATATTTTTTTAAGGAGAAATGAAAAAAGTTTTAGCATCTCCAACAGTGTGTTCCATGAGTTTCCTGGTGGGAGGTGATAAAGGCATTTTTTTAACTGACTAAAAATGGTTAGCCACAACACCATGAAAATATCTCAGAATGTTTTAAAATGAAAAAAAAAAAATTTCTGTGACATGGAAATAGCAATTTAGAGGGGGGTCCAGGGGTTACCAGCAGTTCTGAATGGCTGATTTTAGCTGTCTCTGGACCTCCCTCATGATTTCCACACCAATTTCCATCTACTTCAAAAAAGCAAGCCACCTGAGATACAGAGGGGGCAAAGTATGGGATCATTTGTTATTTTGGACACAGATGATTCCAACGGAGGGAGGACATTAAAATGTTTCAAGAAACACAGCCTTTGAAATACAGCAACAGATTCACATCTATAACAGACTCTTCCGTAATATAAACACCTCCATCGAGCACAGAACCCTTTTGTGACTCTGTAGGCTTCAGATCCCACCCCCTAGGAACCTTTTTAACTCGTGGAATTTAGCTATAGCCTCTACTGATGCTTACAAAGATTGCGCCATATACAGATCTAACCCTAACATTATGATGGACAACACCACCCTAAAAACTTCCACCATTTTGAACTTCGCTGTCAAAAAGAGGATAGAAGTACACCGCAGCGCTACATACTCCTGGAGGAGGACTAATACCACGCTTATAAAGTGCCATGTGTCCCTTAACAAGAGGATTTCAGTTGAGATGGCTGGAAACTGACACTAATTTACCCTTATCTGCATGTCCAAAATGGAGGTGTGATGAAGACCTAATTATTATTTGTTACTTTGAATAATACTAAATGAAAATACGAATTCCACCATTCCAGGTGCTAATGACCCCAATTATTTTACTGTTATGCAGATTTTTTCTGCATAACATCTTTCTGCTACCTTTTTTTTCCCCCTTCAATCTTATTCTAGTAGTTCTAAGGCTTTTGATGTCCAAGAACCAGCCTACTCAAGGGCCCTCACTTGAACATTTTCTAGACACTTATTTATTCTGATCACTCCTTGTTTTTTGTTTACTCAGCCTCCTTCTTACTTGGGGTGCGCTGCCTAGGGCTTGTAACCGTCTCTTAGAGGAGATGGAGGGTGCTAAGGGCTGGAAGAGACAGCAAAGGAGGCAAAGCTATGGAAAGATGCTTCTGCGCATTTCAACTGGGTTTGACATTTAAGCCATCTTACCTAGAGATTGTCATACTGAGTGAAGGAAGTCAGGCAGAGAAAGACAAATATATCGCTTATACGTGGAATCTAAAAACAGGGTACAAATGAACTTATTTACAAAACAGAAATAGAGTCACAGATGTAGAAAACAAACTTATGGTCACCGGGGGAATGAGGGGTGGGAAGGGATAAATTGGGAGATTGGGATGGACATAGACACACTACTATATATACAATAGATAGCTAATAAGGACCTACCATATAGCACAGGGAACTCTACTCAACGCTCTGTAATGACCTATATGGGAACAGAATCTAAAAAAGAGTGGATCTATGTATACGTATTTAAGTGAATCACTTTGCTGTACACCTGAAACTAACACATCATAAATCAACTATACTCCAGTAAAATTAAAAAAAAAAATTAAGCCATCTTGGAACAGTGAAACAGAGCAGTGAACTGACATACGCAAACCTACTATTTAACATTATCATATTATGCTGGGATTATTTAAATGTAGGTGAAACACACACCAAGATCCAGGCACATTTTCGAAGTCAGGTAAAAAGAGAGATGGTTCCTTTCCTTTACCTTTACCTCTTTGCTACTTTGGGAGGGGAATCTAGTCCTGACACGAACATATTGGCCCAGAGAGACCTGCTGACAGTTTAGGTTTCTGTTAAATTCGGCTAGATGGATTTTTTTACGCAAATATAGTTCTTCAAAACATGGATGAAACCACCAGTTCCATTTCACTAGCCCTTGATCATACTTGATCTTTCTCTAGGTTTTTCCAACAATGCTCATCTTTGGAAGTGTTTCTGCTCTGTTTTTCTCAAATAACTAGTGAAGAGTATTTGTTTTGGCTCTTTGGGGCTGTGTTTCCCCTGACTCCAAACAAAACTCTGGGATTATCCACATAAACATCCTGTTACATCTCATTACAGCTATAGGTGGGAGCTTTGCCATGTGGCCTTTGAGCCACATCTGTGACTTGATTTGGGTGGTCTGGCCCCACATGCGGTCGTGCAGCTGAGGGCTTTGAACTATGGTAGAGTCACTGCGATGCCATGTTCTCAGCCTTCTGATGAAGCCTTTGGTGACTACAAGCACCCCCCGGACATCAGATCTCCTCAATCACTCAACTCCTCCTGGAAGAGACAGAAGATACGGGTGTCGTCATTTTCACTTTTCGAAAGAGTGAAGTGAGATGCACTGACGTATGAGGATGATGCAAGTTTCAAGGGCAGACCACGTTGGCCTACACTTTGTTGGTTCGTTTCTATTCTCTCCTTTAGCATTCTATGAAATGATCCCTGGATCGTGTCTGGACATCCGGATTCTTGTCCTGATCGTGCCACTACTTTGCTGTGAGACTTGAATTTCTGGGATCACTTGACTTCTCTGGGCTTCAGTTTTCTTATCTGCCAAATGCTGGCGTTGGATGAGATGGTCTCCAAAAACCTTGCCTGAATGACCCCTCCAAGGTTCCCTGGCATCTTGCTTTCATACCTCAATCTTTAAGGGGAGGAGGAATGTGGATTAGATGGCAATATTTTCTTTCCCAAAGCTTTGATTAAACAAAATTGGCCGAGTGGGGAGCTTACATCCCTCTACTCTTTTCTCCATATGTAACGGCATGAGTTGCTAACTGTATACAAGGAAGCATTCCTTGGGAAAATGTGAAAAATGTAAATGTGGTTAGAACTCCTTTATAATGCACACATATGACCGCCGCTTTATAAAGCTGATGACCTCTGCTCTCTTGCAGTCAGAAATTATCAAGAAAAAGACCAGAGAGCTGCTGGGAGGGCTGTGTTTAGTGCTTTTGAAGAGTAAAATGGCAAAATAAAAGTTATAACAGAAATATTCATTGACTTAGTGTGACGATTTGGTGCTGAGTCTTATGCTGGTGCCTTTATATAGCCCTGAGTTTATGACAGTTCGCTAAATGACGGTGCAATGGGGAACTTAATTTGTGCTCATTGCTCTTCATGGTGAAATGAAGCTTATTACCTTTTTGAAAAGTTAGTGGTCAAAACAAATAACCAGATTAAATACCACCCTCTCAGTTTTTGGTGTCCTTCAGAGACTTTTTCAGAATGGGCACTCCATTGCCGCGGAAGTGAATGGCCGCCATCTTGCTACCTGAGGTAGGTAAAATGAATATTGTACTGTTATCCTGGCATCCATGCAGCCTAGTAACCTGACAAAGCTCATTACCCGGGTGCTACTGCACCAAGGGAGTCTGGTACCTGTATTCTCCTCTCCTCCAAAGTGGTCTTCTAAGTATCTACATCAGATCATATACATTCTCTTCTTCAAATACTTTGGTGGAATCCCTTTCGACTCTTGAGGAAATCCAAATTCCATAAACGGCTGAGAAAGCCCTCTGTTTGTTTACTGCCGTGTTTCTAGTGCTGGGACGGTACTGGGCATGAAGTAGGCACTTGATCGCTTGTTGCATGAATGAAAATCCTGCGTCATCCGGTCACTGCTCACCCCACCCATCTCTTCATCTTCCCCAGCCACTCTGGCCGCTTCCAAGTTCAAGAAATGGCATATGCCAAGCTCCTGTTCTGCTCCAGGCTTCAGCTTGAGTTGTTTCCTTCTTCTTAGCCAGTGAATTCTATCTTCCTTCAGGTAAACCATCATCCCCTCAGGTGTTCAATGATGCCCCAATCTTATTTGGTCCCTCATATTATTCTTTCTTACAGTACCAAATTCTTCTCTTTCAGAGGATTACCAATTTTGCAATTATCTAATTATTTGTGTGAATATTAGGTCATAGATGGTTTCTCCCATGGGGGCAGTGATTGTGTCTGCTTTGTTTAAAACTGTATGCTTCATAATTAGTACAGTGTCTGTATGTAACGAGCGCTCAATAAATATTTTAAACATGTTTTAGAAAAACCAATGGCATGCTAAAATTAAATTTTTATTTATTTATTCCAAATACTCAATACATGTAGATAAAAAAGGTAGACGGTGAAGAGTAGGTCCCCAGTTTCCATCACCTGAAGCAACTTTTGCTGTTACTTATACGTCCTTCCAGAGAGAATCTCTGGGAATCAACACATCTTTCAGATATGGCCAATAAATGTTCTTTGATGAATGAATTAATGAATCACTTCCATCATCACGAACCCACTGTGAGACTTTTCATTCGGTGTATAAAACCATATAAAGTAAGCCTTACCTAAGCAACAAAGAAAAAGTAATATAATTTAGCCAGCTCAGAAGAAAAACCTTGTCATAGTGATTCTGTCTTTGTTTATAGCTCTGGATCAGAAAATAAGCATGAATACAGAATGTCACCCAATGCCCATAAAGAGACAAGATTTCTTTAATGAGGTAACCAAAAAGATTTTCTTTCCTCAAAAGAGATAATTCCATTTTTAGCCTTTTCTGCAGCAACAGAAGCCACCTGATGAAATAGGAATCATTCGGGTTCTTAACTGGAGAACCTGATGCACAGCCGGAGATGGGGAAAGGCATCCCCTTAGGCAATCCTGGCACTCACAGCCCAGGCTGATATGCTGGCTCCTAAGCTGTTGGCCACATGTAGTTCTGGGCTCGCCAACAAGGGACAAAAGCCGCAGATGGCGCTGGTCTGCTCTCTTCTGATCAGCGGGGCAATCACTGCTGGCCGTGCATTATGTTCTCTGGTCCTCGCTGGCATCGCCCAGGAAGCAGCCCGGGGTTGTTCTGAGCTGATTATAGATGCCTGTATTCATTTCCTAGGGCTGCTGTAACAAAGTCCCGCCAACTTAAACCAAGAGAACTATATTCTCTCACAGTTCTGGATGTGAGAAGTGTACAGTCAAGGTGTCAGCAGGGCTATGTTCCCTCTGAGGGCTCCAGGGAAGGACCCTTCCTTGCCTCTTCCAGCTTTTGATGTTGCCAGCACCCCTGGGTACCCCTTGGCTTGTAGCTGCAATACTCCAATCTTGGCCTCCGTTGTCACATACCCTCCCCCACGTGTCCCTCTGCCATCACATGGCTTTCTTTATTTTATTTATTTTTGGCTGCATTGGGTCTTCGCTTCTGTGCACGGGCTTTCTCTAGTTGCAGCGAGCGGGGGCTACTCTTGGTTGCAGTGTGCGGGTTTCTCATTGCAGTGGCTTCTCTTGTTGCAGAGCATGGGTTCTAGGCGCGCGGGCTTCAGTAGTTGTGGCACGTCGGCTCAGCAATTGTGGCTCGCGGGCTCTAGAGCACAGGCTCAGTAGTTGTGGCGCACGGGCTTAGTTGCTCCGTGGCATGTGGGATCTTCCCGGACCAGGGCTCGAAACCGTGTCCCCTGCATTGGCAGGTGGATTCTTAACCACTGTGCCACCAGGGAAGTCCCACATGGCTTTCTTATAAGGCCACCAGTCAGTGGATTTAGGGCACACCTAATCCAGTATGACTTCATTTTAACTTAAATAATTACATCTGCAAAGACTCTATCTCCAAATAAGGTCACATTCTGAAGTTCCAAGGTAGATGTGAATCTTGGCAGGGGGGACACTATTCAACCCAGCCTGGTACCCAAGGCAGGCAGATGACCAGTGTCCAAGAACAGCCAAAGCCTGTGCCCATCTGAACACCTCCATCAACGAGGACGGTTCCCTCCGACTGCGGTTTCTTCCTGGTTCACAGGAACTTAGGCATCTTCATGTGTGTCCTCCACACACCTGCAACTTAGACCATCTCTTTCTCGTCCCGTTTGTTTTTAGATCAGGTGTGATTCTGATTCCCTTACAAAACAGCAACAGCAAAGCTCCAGCCCACACTGGAGCTGCTAAATGGTGAGACAATCTCGGAGCCCGGGCCTAGCGTTCAAAAGGGGTCTCTTCCCTAACGGAAACGTTGGTTTCGTAGTTGCATTGTTTAAGAAATGGCTCTTTGTTAAAATCCTGGTTGCACAGTGACAATTACAGCAGCCCACACGAGCAGCCAGACCACCCGCTTGGAGTGGCAGGGATATTTTAGGTGGCACATCGGGGGAGTTATGAATGGATCAGGCTTCTTTCCCTGCTTTCAGCTGTCAGCCAGCAATCAGTGGAAGCTGCTTTCCTCCTGAGGCAGGAATGAGCCAGTTTTGCTGACAACATCTGTACACAGAAAATGCCAATCTCAGAGCGGGCCGGGCAGCAAAAGCAACAAGAAGACGGTGCCTCCAGAGACCAAGTTGGTCCTGTGATTGCGGAAACTCAGATATTTTCCGGGGTGGAAGAGCAAAATTCTTTTCTTTTTTAATATATATTTATTTGTTTATTTTTGGCTGCGTTGGGTCTTTGTTGCTGCATGCAGGCTTTCTCTAGTTGTGGTGAGCAGGGGCTACTCTTCATTGTGGTGTGTGGGCTTCTCATTACGGTGGCTTCTCCTGTTGCCAAGCATGGGCTCTAGGTGTGCGGGCTTCAGTAGTTGTGGCACGCGGGCTCAGTAGTTGTGGCTCGTGGGCTCTAGAGCACAGTCTCAGTAGTTGTGGCATGCAGGCTCAGTAGTTGTGGTTCGCGGGCTTAGCTGCTCCGCGGCATGTGGGATCTTCCTGGACCAGGGCTCGAACACGTGTCCCCTGCATTGGCAGGCGGATTCTTAACCACTGTGCCACCAGGGAAGCCCAAGAGCAGAATTCTTGACCTCAGGGAACTGTGTGTACTGTCACCTGTGTGACCAATGGCTTGTTTGCTTCTCACATGACGGGCTGACACACCCTGTAAGTAGCAGGTGATGGGCCATTTTCCTAAGTAAACACTAACATTTCTGATAACACTACCTTCTCACCCAATCCTGTTTACTTAGTTCACACCCAATTCCTAAGCGTGCAAACTTAGAGGTATTGCCTGATTCTTCAGAAAGTCTCCAAATATCCCATTAGGAGACCTGGCCTCTCCATTTAGAAAGTGAGTATAAATGATTAGGTAAAATAGTAACAAGAGGTTAGAAATGTCCAGTGGAAACAGCATTTATTCATCCAACAATATTCGGGGGGCGATATACTCTAGGCACTCTGCCCAGAAGGATACCAGGCTATCAGGGTGAATAAGATGGGGTTTCTCTTTGGTCTGTGATCTACTCAAACCAAAGTCACAGGTGGCCTGCATCTGCCCGGCCGGAACTGCTTGGAAATGAAACCTGAAGCCACCTGCTTCAGGAAGGCACTTGCTCTTTGTTGGGTGGGTCATGGGAGAGAATCCCCTTGGGAGTAAAATATTCCCTTGATGGGCTAGTGTGTGAAGGGCTGCATTTCTGGACAAGACAGGAAAAGGGCAGAGCTGTTCTCAGGAGTGGGGTCTACCTGCTTCGGTCAATACATCACTTGGCCATCAGAGAGATGCTGTCACCTTACCAAGCATGGGGAACAGAGACAGACAGTTGACACCAACGGCCCAGCATGTCCAGAAGTGGGATGATGCTTCACTAACCTGGCTGTCATCATGCACTGACTTAAATGTGTTAATAAAAGGAGGATTTCAAGAGATCGAAAGCAGAAACTTCGATTTAAGAGATAGAGGGAAGGGAAACAGCTGCCTTTTGGAGAGACTAAGAAAGTGTTGCTTGACGGCAGAGCGGCAACCTGGGACCAAGGAAAGGACATTTGCTCTAGAACCAAGAGAACCTTCTTTTACATCCTAGCTCTGCCACTCACTAGCTCTGGGCCCTTAGGAAACCTCCTTAATCTGAGGCCAAATTTCCTGTACAATGAAGACAACCACAGAGTAAGAGTGAAAGAAGGCATAACTAAAGTATCTGAGACATGGACGTCCCTCAATAAGCGCTATTAGTAATATACAATGAATTAAGGACAAAGTTAGGCAATGTCAAATTACCAAATTCTGTGATGTATGAAATGAGCATGCGGTGAGAGGTAATATCACAGCGTATTTACATGCAGTGTTAATAGAACCCTGACTTATTTCTAAAATGCATAGGGATCTCCTCAGGTTACTGATGGGAAGATCAATGACATATATATATATATATATACATACACACACATATGTATATTCGTATGTGTGTGTATATATGTACATATATATACATACAGATGTGTGATTATATGATTAATCATGTACACGATTAATGTGTAGTAAATGTAGGATGACCTTACGATCATATTCTAGATGGGGAGATCTACCCATGAATGATTAATGCCTGATTTGAGGTTAGAGAGTGTCCAGGTATAACAGAGACCAGTAGTACTTTAGCTGCCATCCTTAAACATCATTTCCCAGAGAAGTATATTTTGGTAAAGATCCTTTTCAAATTGACTCACATTGACCAGAGCATTTTGGATTTTCCTCCTGGGCCCTTCCTCTGGACTCCTAACAGGTCAATTGAGGCACAGGGCCCTTCAAGTTCAAGCTGCTACAGAAGAAATCAATGCACCATTCTAAGTCCTGGAGATAGAGCAGTTAATGGGAAATCAGCCGACTTTTTCTATGAAGGGCCAGATAGCAGCTATGTTTGGCTTTGTGGGCCAAACTAGGTGACAGTCTCTGTCACAACCAGCCAGCCTGGCTGTGGCAGCACGAACACAGCCAGAGACACCAAGTAAATGAACTTGAGTGGCTGTGTTCCAGTAAGACTTTATTTACGAAAAAAGGCATGGACCACACCTGGCCTGTGGCCCACATTTTGCTGACTCTTTTCCTCACGGAGCCTACATTCTAGGGATGATGGAACCTACATTCTGGGGGTAAGACACAGGCAATAAACAAAATAAACTGCAGTTTAAAACAGGCTGAGCAGAGTAGGCCGTACTGTGAAAGTGATTTTTGAACAAAACGTGGGAGAAGAACATTCTAGGAAGAGGACGGAATGCACAGAAGCCCTGAAGTAGGGAGAACCTGAGGGCCAGGGTGGCTGGAGTAGGTCAAGTGAGAAAAGGAGGAGAGGCGGGGCGGGGGGGAGGGCAGAGCGCACACGACCGTGGAGGCCATGGTAACTGTGACTTTTACTCGGAGTGAAAGGAGACTCCAGCAGGAGATGGCAAGCAGAAGTGGGTTCTGAGGGCTGTGTTAAAAGGATCGTCTGTTGTTGTTTTAAAGAGTTTTCTTTGATGTGGACCATTTCTAAAGCCTTTATTGAATTTGTTACAGGATTGCTTCTGTTTTATGTTTTGGTTTCTTTGGCCATGAGGCATGTGGGATCTTAGCTCCCCGACCAGGGATCAGACCTGCACCCCCTGCAATGGAAGGCGAAGTCTTAACCACTGGACCGCCAGGGAAGTCCCAAAAGGATCACTGTTGGACACAGATTGTAAGAAAGCAAGAGGGACAGCATGCAGCCCGACTGGAGGAGGCTGCAGTACCCCAGGTGAGAAGCGAGGGTGGCCGGAAGATGGCATGAGGTCGGCAACTCTGATGGTATTTTGAAGGTAGAGCTTAGAAGATTTTCTCAAGGGTCCACGCAGGACAGTAAAACTAGGAAGTTTTGTTAGAAACTTCCCTGTTAGAAACTTAACTTTGCAATGAGCAAGTACTTAGTACACAGTGTATGAGGGTAAGTGAAAGTAAAAACATAGCAAGTTAGAGTCAACTTTGGTTTTATATTTCCAGCAACTGATACTTGAAGCACGGCTGAGACAACTCACTTCCTTCTGGATTCGTATGATTTTCGTTCTCTATCTATTCCAACTTACCACAGTGAGGATTCACCTGCGCTAAATGGTTTACAAGTAGTTTCTAGCGCTACAGGATGAAACTGACGTGACTTCAGGCTAGCCGCTCGATCCTATGGAGAACGTATCCCAGTGTGGGTTCCACAGACTACAAGTGCGGTACAGTGGTTAGCGGAAAAGGGATTCTGTGGGCAGATGCCCCTGCATACCACAGCACCTTCTCAGAGATTCCAAATGCACACTAAAATGGCAAAGCGTCTGTGATCTTGAAGCAAAAGAACCAAAAAACAACCAACAAACAAAAAAACCCAAAAGAACAACTCTTTAACCTGAACATCTCTCCCAAGCCCAACTTTTTCCACTTGCTTCCACCTTGCCTACTTGCTCTACCTTAACTGAAAAGAAAATCAATACACTCATGATTAACAGAACATTTAACTTCTAGTAAAGGAAGAGAAACATGTCTCTGCTAGGTCTAAGAACCATTAGACAATGAATTCGTACATAATCCTGGCCTGCCTATCTCACAAGGCAATGGCAAGGACTGAACGCAGCTATCTATACAAAAGTATTCTGCACACAACCTCTAAAGTATCCAGCACATGGGCATGATCAGTCTTTTACAGGAAGTTAAGTCCAAGGAAAGATGCCTCAAACAAGGAATGAAAAAGATCATGAGGGCTTCCCTGGTGGCGCAGTGGTTAAGAATCCACCTGCCAATGCAGGAGACATGGGTTCGAGCCCTGGTCCGGGAAGATCCCGCATGCCGTGGAGCAGCTAAGCCCGTGCTCCGTAACTACTGAGCCTGTGCTCTAGAGCCCAAGAGCCACAACTACTGAAGCCCATGCGCTTAGAAGCCGTGCTCCACAACAAGAGAAGCCACCACAGTGAGAAGCCCGTGCACCGCAAGGAAGAGCAGCCCCCGCTCGCCGCAACTACAGAAAGCCCGCACGTAGTAACGAACACCCAACACAGCCTAAATAAATAAATAAATAAATAAATTTATTTATTTAAAAAAAAAGATCATGGGTTCCTGCATAGGCTTAGAGCCTGGAGTAAAGGCTACCTTGAGAGACTGGAAGGTATCCTCAGCAACAACCAATCTCACCACTGTGCTAAAATGTTAGGTTATCTTTGTTGTAAAGATACCTTTTTGAAGAGAGCGATGTCACCAAGATGATAACGTAGGTCGTTTCCAACTTCATCCACCTCACAGGAGGAACTAAAAGCTATTCATGGACATGATGCCACTGAGAAAATTCTAGAAAATGGGGGTAAGGCTGAAGCACCCCCTTCATCACAGAGACCAAGACAGACTGCATGAGAAGGATAAGCGGGACAGCTACACGCTGACCACGGTGTCCCTCCCCCAGGCCAGCACAACACCACACAAAGAGGTCTTCCCTGAGCCTATGGTTCTCCAGTGAGAAAAGAGAGCTGGGGGGACATCAGCTCTCCCTGCACTGTAGGTCACTTCCTGGGGGTTCCCACTCTGGTCTTACCTCATGGAGAACTCAGGGGAATCTGCAGGGCTCCACCACTGGGAACGTGACTGTGATCGAGCAAGGGGAGGGGCTTTCAACAACCAGCACTTGGATCTCGGCAAACAAAGTTCCTACCTGCAGAGCCCAAGCAGTAGTACCAACCTGTGGTTTTGCTCATCTGCAGAACCAAGGTGGGTGCACGGCATGACCAGGGGAATCGGCAGGGTGCCAGTCTGCCTCATTCAGGTCCTCAAATGATGAGTTTTACAGGCCGTACAGCCTGGTTGGACCATGTGCAGGCAGGGAGCTGAATCACAGTCCCCCCCACCTTGTGGAGAGTGTCATCTGGCCCCATCTGACCAGAAGGGCTAGGGACAACTCCTGGAAGCTGTATGACTCAGTGGCACTTGAGCCCAGAGAAGGACAGGCAGAACCAATAGTTTGCAGAATAAAGCCAGTGGCTCTGTTTGGCCAGGGAACTTGGGGTGCGGGTTGGCTTGAGTTAAGACAACAAATGAACAGCTTTACTGGCTAAAGAGCTGCTTCTCTTGCGGTGCCCAGTCAGCGGATCTAATTTGTAGCCCCTTCTTTGCTGAATATAGTCTTCAGCCTGTCTCACCAGGGAAGCTGACCAGAACACACGGGGAGCTGTGCAGCCCATTCAACAGCCCTGCTTCTACTGATACCCGAGCAGCAAGCGCAGCCTGTGGCTCCCTCCATCTGCAGAGCAAAACTGGTAGCCTCACCGACCAGGCTATTCAGTGTACACTCTGGCCTCATCTGGGCCCCCAAACAATGAGCTGTACAGACTCTGGGTCCCATCCTGCTGCACAGCCAGGGCAGGGGAACTATTCATAATTCATAGCCCTGCCTTCTGCTCAGTACAGGACCCAATCCAGACCAACCAGTAAGCCTGACCAGAGACTCCAGGCCCCCAGGGACCCCCTCCTATGGCTTAACTTGAGCAGGGAAACAAGTCAGCAGTTCTATCCATCTGTTCTCAACCAGTGTCACACGCCCCCTGTCCCTATCTCCAGAGCTTGAGCAGCTGCCTCGTACCAAAAAAGACCGTAATAGCAGGCCCCACCTGTCCAAGGATATTACGAGAAGACACACCCAGAAGCCCCAACTGAGCTGCCTGGTGAAGATCTTCCTCTGCCCAAGCAAACCCATAAAGTCTAGAAGAGGAGCCGGATTACTCAAATGCACAGACGCCAATGTAAGGAGTCAAGGATCACAAAAAAAAGGAGGTAAATATGACACCACCAAAGGAAACTAATAAAGCTTTAATGACTGACCCTCTGTGAACAAAGAATTCAGAATAATCCGCTGAAAGAAGTTTAGTGAACTGCAAGGACACTCAGACAGCTGAACAGAATTAAGAATACAATGCATGAACAAAATGAGAAGCTCAATAAAGAAACAGAAACCATCAAAAAAACCTGAACAGAACTCCTAGGGTTGAAAGATACAATGACTGAACTGAAGGATTCAATAGAAAGTCTCAAAAACAGACTTAACCATGCAGAAGAAAGAATCAATGACCTAGAAGACAGGACATTTGAAATTATCTAGTCAGAGGAGCAATAAGAAAAAAGAATTAAAGAGTGAAGAAAGCCTGCAAGACTTACGGGACACAATCAAGAGAAACTATCCACATTATGGGAATTCCAAGAAGACAAGAGAAAGAGAAAGGGACAGCAAGTGTATTTAAAGCAACAGTGGCTGAAAACATGCCAAGCCTGGGGAAAGAAATGAACATTCAGATCCATGAGACCCAACTCCAAACAGATTGTATCCAAGTAAGGTTACATCAAAATACATTATAGTTAAACTGTCAAAAGTCAAAAACAAATTAAATAATTTTGAAAGTAGCAAGAGAAAAGAGAAAAGTTCCATACAAGGAAACCCATATAAGACTACTGGTAGATGTCTCAATGGAAAATTTTCTGTTTCTGGAGAATGGAATAATATAAATCAAAATAATGAAATAAAAAAAAAACCTGTCAACCAAGAATTCTATACCTGGTGAAGCTGTCCTTCACAAATGAAGGAAGGATAAAGACTCCCAAACAAAAGCTGAGGGAGTTCATCACCACTAGACCTACTTCACAAGAAATGCTAAAGGGAGTCTTTGAGAGGAAGTAAAAAGGTGCTAATTAATTAACATCATAAAAATTTAAGAAGATAGCATAAAACTCACAGGTAATGGTAAATATACCAAAGTTCAATTGTGTAATATGAAAATAGTGGTGAATAGTTCACTCACAAGTCTTGTTTAAAACTGAGGAAGCAAATGCAGTAAAAATAAACGTAACTACCATAATCTGTTACTGGATATACAATACAAAAATACGTAAACTGTAACATCAATAACCTAAAATGTGAAGGAGAGGAGAAGTAAAAGTATAAAGTTTAGGAATGCTATAAAAGTTAACTTGTTATCAGTTTAAAATAGTGTTATAAGCTTAAAATATTTTATGTAAGCCTCATGGTAACCAAAAGGGGGAAAAAAAACCCTGTAGTAATTACGAAAATGAACATGATAAAGATATCAAAGCATATTCACACCAAAAGACATCAAAACACACACACACACAACAGACAGCAGGAGAAGCAGCAAGGAGCAATGGATCTACAAAACAGTTGAAAAACAATGAACAAAACAGGAATAATGAGTCCTGACTTATCAATTACTTTAAAAGTAAACTGATTAAATTCTTTAATCAAAAGACATAGAATGAATAGATTAAAAAAATACACTGCACACAGGAGATTCACTTTAGCCTTAATGACACACATAGATTGAGAGTGAAGGGATGGAAAAAGATATTTCATGCAGATGGTAACACACACACAAAACCATGGGTAGCTACACTTACATCACACAAAATAAACGTTAAACTAAAAACGGTAAAAAGAGACAAAGCAGGCTATTATATAATGATAAGGGGGGGTCAATCCCTCAAGACTACATGATAATTGTAAATATTTAGGCACCCAACATCAGAGCAACTACAAATATAAAGCAAAAACAGAACTGAAAAGAGAAATAAACAGCAATACAATAATAGCTGGGGACTTTAATATGGCACTCTCAACAATGGATAGATGAGACTCAATAAGGAAACAGTGAATTTGAACAAACTACGGACTAAATGGACCTAGAAATATAGAGACCATCCTATCCAACAACAGCAGAATACAGATTCTTCCCAAGGGTACATGGAACATTTTCTAGAATAGACCATATGCTAGGCCACAAAACAAGTGTTAACAAATTCAGAAAGACTGAATCCATACCGAGTATCTTTGATCACAATGAAACTAGAAATCAATAACAGGTGGAAAACTGGAAAACTCATTAACACATGGAAATTAAACAACACCCTCCTGAACAACTAATGGATCAAAGAAGAAATTAAAGAGAAAATTTAAAAAAGTATCTCGAGACAAATGAAAATGGAAACACCGCACGCCAAAACTTATGGAATGCAGCAAACGCAGTCTAACCAGGTGGCTCCCAGCAATAATTGTCTACATTAAGAAACAAGAAACATCTCAAGTAAACAATCTAACCCTATGCCTCACGGAACTAGAAGAAGAAAAACAAACTGAAACCAAAGTTAGCAAAAGGAAGGAAATAATAAAGATTAGAGCAGAAATAAATGAAACAGAGAGGAGGGAAACAATAATTTACGAAACTAAGAGTTGGTTCTTTGAAAACATAAACAAAATTGACAAACCTTTAGCTAGGCTAACTTAGGAAATAAGAGAGGACCCAAATCAAAATAATTATAAATAAAAGATGAGACATTACAATGGATATCACAGAAACAGAAAATATGAACAGAATTGGTCGTCCTCGAATATCTGTGGGGAATTCATTCCAGGACCCCACACAGATACTAAATCCTCAGATGCTCTAGTCCCTTATATCAAATGGCAGAGTATTTGCATATAACTTACGCAGCCTTCCCATATACTTTAAATCATCTCAAGAGTACGTATAATACCTAATACAATGTAAATACTATGTAGATAGTTGTAAATGCAATTTAAATGCTTTGTAAACAGTTGTTGCCATGTGGCAGATTCAAGTTTTGCTTTTTGGGACTTTCTGGAATTTAAAAAAATATAGTTTTGCTCCACAGTTGGGTGAATCCATAGATGTGGAGCTCACAGATAGGGAGGGCTGACTGTCCTAGTAAGGAGATTGAATCAGTAATCAAAAACCTCCCAACAAAGAAAAGCCCAGGACTAGATGACTTCAGTGGTGAATTCTGCCAAACAATTAAACAAGAATTCACACCATGTTGTATATATATGCACAATGGAATGTTACTGAACCATGAAAATAATGAAATTCTGCCATTTGCAACAACATGGATGGGCCTGGAGGGTGTTATGCTCAGTGAAATAAGTCGGACAGAGAAAGATAAATACTGTACGTTATCACTTACACGTGGTATCTAAAAAATAAAATGAATGAATATAACAAAATAGAAACAGACTCACAGATATAGAGAACAAACTGGTGGTTACCAGTGGCAAGAGGGAAGGTGGGAGGGGCAAAGGAGGGGTAGGTGATTAAGAGATACAAGCTACTATGTATCAAATAAATAAGCAACAAGGGTATATTCTTCACAGTGAATATAGCCAATATTTTATAATAATTTTAAATGGATTATAAGCTATAAAAATACTGAGTCACTATGTTGTAAAGTACTGTAAATCAACTATACTTACTGATAATAAAAAGAATTAACACCAATCTTCTTCAAACTCTTCCAAAAAATCCAAGAGAAGGGAACATTCCCAAACTCATTTTATGAGGCCACCATTACCCTGATACCAAAGCCTGAAAAGGACACTACAAGAAAAGGGAACTGCAGGCCAATATCCCTGATGAATATAGATGTAAATATTCGCAACAAAATATTAGCAAACTGCATTTAGCAGCACACTGAAAGGATCATTCACCATGATCAAATGGGATTCATGTCTGACATGCAAGAATGGTTCAACATAAACAAATCAATAAATGTCACATATGACACTAATAGCCTGAAAGAAAAAAATCAGATGATCAACTCAACAGATGCAGAAAAAACATCTGACAAAATTCAACATCCATTCATGATAAAAACTCTTAAAAAGTTAGGTACAGAAAGAACAAATCTCAGCATAATAAAGACCATATATGACAAACCCACAGCTAACATCATACTCAACAGTAAAAGGCTGAAAGATTTTTCTCAAAGATCAAATACAAGACTGGTGCCCAGTGTCACCACATGTATTCAAAATAATACAAAAAGTCTCAGCCAGAGCAATCAGGCAAGAAAAAGAAACAAAGGCATCATAACTGTAAAGGAACAAATAGAATTGTCTCTTTGTAGGTGATAGGATTTTATATAGAGAAAATCCTCAAGACTCCACAAAAAGTGTTAGATCTAATCAATGAATTCTACAAAGCTGCGGGATACAAAATTAACATACAAAACTCAGTAGAGGGCTTCCCTGGTGGCGCAGTGGTTAAGAATCCACCTGCCAATGCAGGGGACACAGGTTCGAGCCCTGGTCCAGGAAGATCCCACATGCCGCGGAGCAACTAAGCCTGTGCGCCACAACTACTGAGCCTGCGCTCTAGAGCCCGCAAGTCACAACTATTGGAGCCGGCGAGCCACAACTACTGAAGCCCACACGCCTAGAGCCCGTGCTCCACAACAAGAGAAGCCACCGCAGGGAGAAGCCCGTGCACCGCAACGAAGAGCAGCCCCCACTTGCCACAACTAGAGAAAGCCCGTGCGCAGCAACGAAGACCTAACGCAGCCAAAAATAAATAAATCAATTTTTTTAAAAATCAGTAAAATTTCTATATAATAATAATGGATTATCTGAAAAAGAAGTAAAGGAAATAATCCCATTTACAACAGCATCAAAAACAATAAAATACTTAGGCATAAGTTTCACTAAGGAAGTGAAAGATCTCTACACTGAAAACAAGACATTGATAAAAGAAATTGAGGAACACAAAAAAACATGGAAAGGTATCCTGTGTTAACGGGCTGGAAGAATTAATGTTAAAATGTCCATACTACCCAAAGCCATACATAGATTAAAAGCAATCTATATCAAGATTCCAATGACATTTTTTTTTTTACAGAGGTAGAAAAACAATCATAAAGTTTACATGGAACCACAAAAGACTCCAAATAGCCAAAGCAATCCTGAGAAAGAACAAAGCAGGAGGCATCGTATTTCCTGATTTCAACCTTTATTATAAAGCTACAATAATTAAACCAGTATGGTGCTAGCATGAAAACAGACACATTGAAAAATGGAACTGAATCAAGAGTCCAGAAAGAAACCCATGCGTATACAGTCAACTAAAATTTGACAAGGGAGCCAAGAATACTCAGTGGAGAAAAGACAGTCTCTTCAATGAAAGGTGCTGGGAAAACTAACATTCATGTGTAAAATAATGAAGTGATATAAGCTCTAACTTATACCACTGACCAAATTTAACTCAAAATGTATAAACTTAAATATAAGACCAGAAACTCTAAAACTTTTGGGAGAAAACACAGGAAAACAGCTCTATGACATAGGTCTTGGCAATAATTTTTTAGATATAACAACTAAAGCACCAAGCAACAAAATAAACAAGTTGCACTAAATCAAAACTAAAAAGCTTCTGCACAGCAAAGGAAACCGTCAACAAAATGAAGACAACCTACGGAACGAGCAAAAAAATTCGCAAACCATATACCTGATAAGGGCTTAACATCCACAAGATATAAATAACTCATACAACCCAATAGCAACAAATAATCCAATTAAACAACTGGCAAAACACCTGAATAGATATTTTCCCAAGGATACATGAATGGCCAACCGTACACGAAAATCTGCTCAATATCAGCAGGGAAATGCAAATCAAATCCACAATCAGTGGGCTTCCCTGGTGGCGCAGTGGTTGAGAGCCCGCCTGCCGATGATACAGGGGACACAGGTTCGTGCCCCGGTCCGGGAGGATCCCACGTGCCGCAGAGTAGCTGGGCCCGTGAGCCACGGCCGCTGAGCCTGCGCGTCCGGAGCCTGTGCTCCGCAACGGGAGAGGCCGCAGCAGTGAGAGGCCCGCGTACCGCAAAAAAAAAAAAAAAAAACCACAATCAGCACACATTGGTTAGAATGGCTATCATCAAAAAGACAAGGGAAAAACTGTTGGCGAGGAGGATGTGGAGAAAAGGGAACCCTTGTGCACTGTCTGCGGGACTGTAAATTGGTACAGCTACTATGGAGAACACCAGGGAGGTTCCACAAAAATTAAAGCTGGAACTACCATATGATCCAGCAATTCCACTTCTGGGAATATATCCAAAAGATGAAAACACTATGTTAAAGAGATATCTGCACCCTCACATTCACAGCAGCATTATTCATGGCAGCCAAGACATAGAAACAACGTCGAAGGATGACTGGATAAAGAAATTGTGTTATATTTATATAAATGGAATATTATTCAGCCATAAAAAGAAGGAAATCCTGCCGTTTGTGGCAACATGGACGGACCTTGAGGACATTATGCGAAGCGAGTTAAGGCAGACAGAGAAAGACAAATACTGTATGATCACTTACTTGTGGAATCTAAAAAACAAAATGATAGGAAAAGAGATCAGATTTGCAGTTACCAGAGGCAGGGAGTGGGGCTGGAGGAACTGGATGACGGTGGTCAAAAGGTATAACCTGCCAGTTACAACTAAGTACTGAGGATATCACGTAACACTGCTGTATTGCATATTTAAAAGCTGTTGAGAGAATGGATGCTAAGAGGTCTCATCACAAGAAAACAAACTTTCTTTTTTCTTCTTTGGGGGTACTAATACGAGATGATGGATGTTAACTAAACTTAGCATGGTCATCATTTCACAGCATGCCTAAGCCAAGTCATTTATAACGTATACCTTAAAGTTACACAGTGTTTGTCAATTATATCACAGTAAGACTGGGAGAAAAAAAGTGCTACCTTTTGAAAAGTAGATATTTTGTAAATCCAGTTATCAAGTAACCAAAAAGACTGTATGAAAAGACGTGAAAACACACTTTGGTGGCAAAAGAAAAAGCAGAAAACCCCCTTGAGATTTTACATTACGCCTTGCACTTACATATATGATATTTTCTGGACTGCATAATATACCAATTCTATTTTGAAAAGATATACATTTAATATTTTCTGATTATAAAAATACACATGCTGATTACAGAGAATTTAAAGTACAGAATAAGTATAAAAAGGAATTAAAAAATTTTTAACCTACCATACAGAAATAATTTATCAGCCATAAAATCCAAGTCCATTTTTCTGTGCATACATATTATAAACACAATTGCCTTTTCCCACAATTGGGACCCCACTCATATAGTTTTTTAAGTGTGACATTTTTTTTTACTTAACTGGATAAGATTATCTCCCTCTGCCCCTAGATATCGTTCAATAATTTTTAATGTCTTCATAAAAGTTTATCATGTGGATACACCGTTAACCCTCCTTTCCCATCTTAAAGTTTTGCCAGTTATCATTAAATGCCTACCACCTTTCTGGAGAGAAATTTATATTCCCAATAGCAGCGTACAAGAATGTTTATCTCATATTACTCCCTCTAGCACTTAACACTAGCTTAAAAAATATATGCACATTTCTCATTGTTACAGCTGTCTTATTTTTGCTTTGATTTATATCTTTCCGACTACTAGTAAGGCTGGACCTTTTTTTTTTCCATGGTTTTTGGGGATATTTCCTCCCGGTGAATTTTCGTGTATTGCCCATATGTCTATCTAGAGTGTTCATCTTTTAAAAAAAAATTATTCAAAAGACTATATTGTGGTAGTTTTACTAAGGCTTTGTTGCTAGTTTAATTTTAGATGAAGTCTTTCCAAACACCCATAGTTGAGGTATTGTTCTTCCTCCTGTAATTTCACAAGCTAAAAAAAATTTAACAAAATTCAGGCTGAGGCAAAGACTGCACCTAGAAAAATTACATCAACTAAATCCCCAAACAGGTGATGGCACCTGGGAATTCTTCTTCCCATGGTGAATGTTTTATCAGGAAGTTATCCAGAAACAAGAAGTATAGACCTTCAGTAGTGATCTCTGTGATTCGAATGCATCCATTTCCTAAGTAACTCAGGATTTTTGGCTGTGTTTTGATTCTGTTTTTTTCTATGTTCCAGTGGTCTTGGTCTCAGGGTTTCAGCTGTGAGATGGAGAAAAGGAGACGCAGGGGTAGATACAGACAATCCATCTGAGACAATGTTTCATCTTCACACACCTTTTAAGACATTCCAGGGTTGGCAGTCCCTTTAGCACAAACATTCTGCTTGGATGTGTTTCCACTGACATACATATTACTGTAGATAAGAGCAAAGCTGCCTATCACAGAGGTAAACAATTACTTGTTTAATGATTCTGCCACTGCAGTTTCTACACTGGGTGTGGTATAGAGTGTGCACATTTACACAACTTCTTTGGAATCATCACAGTCACTTAGGAGGATGCTCTGATATGAGCAGATTTTCTGCAGTGACAAGAAACACACTTGAGTATTTTTCTCTCTCTGTTTCACAGCTCTTGTCGACCAGCCACTGGCAGAAGTCACCATTCCTTCAGCTAAGCAATGCTGCTTTCCAAAATCCTTTGGCAAAATCTCCTAGAGATTTGTTTTTCTGCTCCTTCCTAATTTAGAAACAGTCCTCAAAGGAAAAAAAAAAAAAACTGACAAATCGATGTGAGAAGAAACTAACTCTGATTTAATGCTGCATTTCTTTCATGGAAAGTTTCAGAGTTTATCATCGACAACCAATAAAAGTAGATAAGATCATTTTGGGGGAAAAAGTAAACAAAAATTGGTATACCCAAGATCAGATATTTTTTTATTCAAGAAGCAACATGTGACACGAAGTCAAGATTTTATTAAAATCATTTGGAAGTTGACATAAAATCTCGGTGGTGAAGGAAAACTGTTAATAAAGCAAAAATAATGAGTTATGTGAATAAACAGTGTTAACTGTGGCATTTAAATGATTACATGATTTTAATTATTCTTTTCATAATAAGCAACTCTGTGAACATCTATTCAAGGAGCTGAAAGCTGTGCCTCATATGGAATTTGCAGCTGAATTAAGCCTGCCTTTGGCAATTTCAAGGAAACAAATGGAAATGGTTTGAAGAACTTATGAAAAATCTACCACCCACCAAAAGAATTTAAAAGGTAAGGTGGTAAGCGCTAGAAAGAGAAAAAACAAAACACACACACACACACAGTATTCGTTTGTGAGATAGAAAAAGAGACAACAGAAGTAATAAGGAGAGAAGCAATCAGGAGTCCAGCCCATGCCAACCCCTTATTTGTTCTTGGCTGTCAGGGGTTTCCGGCTGAGCTTTTTCGATTTGTCATTATTTTTCTTCGGCGGTTCTGGGTTTGCCTGCATGTGTCTGCCGTAGAGGCTGAAAAGAGAGAGGAGGGGACACCGTGAGATCTACCTTGTGAACACAAGATATGCTTCTACTGGCAGCGTTTTCATCAACAGATTCATCTCTAGGAATATTCAGGAAGCCAAAGAACACCACAATGTCATTTCTGTTTTCTCTGGGTCATATGCTGGATTTAAGAATTATAAACTGTCTTACACACACACACACACACACACACACACATATTCTCTCTCTCTCTCCCCACCATGCCATGAAGTCCAATTCTGGACAAGTCTCTTGGAATCCTACACTCCCTGGGCTAAGTGTGAAATCAGCAAAGAAAGAGAGATCCAGGACTAGGGGAACCATGATGCCTAGCCTGGCCGATCCAGACTGAAGCTCCACAGGCCACGAGTGCTGAAGTCGACAGTGACAGAAATTGGGCCGAACTGAAATGATGGAGTGTCCACTTAGTGCAAAGTGAACAGCATTCCGGCCCGAGAACCCCAGGGCCGGGTGACGTGACAGAGAGCGACGGTATCCGAGCCCTCGCTAGCTGCTCACCCGTGATGGACGGCGCTGGGATGGCGACCACCCACCAATGCCATGTTAATAAGTACCGCTGATTAAATGTTGACAAAGTAGCCTACAATTACAGCCATGGCATCCATCGCAGAGTGGAGTTAGCTCCGCGGCTGAGGGGATGGAACCCAACAGCAGGCAGTAATTAATCGGTAATTTATGAGTAACTCTGATTAAACGAAATTAAAAGCCACCCTACGATAAATACAGCTCAACCTTAACTCCCCTTATTGATATAACTGTGTCGTTGAGAGAGGCAGGTGGGTGTCTCAGTGCCTCCCGAGGGAAGGCAATGTCTGACCCCGCTTAGTGCAATTGCCTTATGCTAACTGAACAGGGCAGACACAAAGACTGACCTTCCTGTACAAGGTGTCCCGTGTTCTAGGATCCACGCAGGGAATCGACACCCTCTCCTGCACTGGGCATATACTGATGCTCTTGATGACACCGACGCTGTGGTTGACAGGCCGAGGGAGAGACCTGGTGCTCGGAGCTGTCCAATTGACTGGACGCTTAGGGAAAGCTGGACACTGGGTTTTGACAGGTCAGACGTAGTCTATCTTCTCCAGAGGCTTCCAAGCATCTCCTCAGAAGCAGTAACAAGCAGCATCTACCAACAGTGGTCATGAAGATGGGTTTCTGCTCCCAAGGAGTTTAGAACGCAGGATGTGGCAGCAGACAGAGCTACGAGCTGAAGAATGTTAAGTCCAGCCAGGTGCTGGGAACGTTCTCTGGGTAAAGGGGAGGGTGAAGGAGGTACCACATGTCCTACATGGGTCATATCAGCACTCGCGAGTCAACGTTCAAAGTCTGTAGAAGTTCCCTTAGAGGACTTCTGGCTAATTGAATGGAGAGGCAGGCCCAGTCCTCCCCGGCACCCCTGAGCAGAAACATCTTCCTCCCCAAGAGAACCTGCCATCCAGGAAAACGGATCTTCAAACCAACACAGGACCCCCTCCCCTGGACTTTAAAAAGAGCAGCTGGTTCTGTGCCCTGGACACCTGGGGTTCCTGGATCCAGGGAAAGAAACATTGGTTTAGGCAGAAAGGAAGGTTCAGCCAGTCAGGCTTCACCACTGTTGCCACTCCAAACCCCAATGTCGTCTCTGTCCTAATACCCCCGGGACTTGTTACTGTCACCTTACAGGGCAGAGGGGGCTCTGCAGAGGTGAGACTAAGGATCCTGAGACAGGAAGATTACCTTGCATCACGTGGGAGGCCCCAGCCTGTGCACCCCTTCCCCTGCCCCTCCAGCATGTCTCCCAGATACGCCAGACAGGGAGACGAAACCCTGAGCCAAAGTAGAGCTGGCCCTTACGTTCCTCACCTTTATCAACACACTCCCTGAGACAAGCTTATCCTCTCATAGCGTCTGCCCGTCTCCTCCTAGGATGCCGCTTTCCTCAAGAGCAGGGGCTTAGCGCTCCAGCGGGATGTGCTCCAAGCTCCTCCCACCTGGCACGAAGCCAAGGTCTGACTGCTCTGTTCTGTGCATTCACACAGGCACCTACGGTCTCAGTACCTGTTCCCATGGTACCGCTTTCTTACAGCTTCACGTGTCTCTCCTCTATTTTCTAAACTTTTATCCCCATAAAGGAAAAAAGTATACACGTTTTTACTCGCAGACAGCATCAAATGTTAAGGATTACAAAAATCTGCAGAAACACAACTCCTTCGCTCATGAATTTGGAAACCCGGCAAGACTCAGGTGCTGGGAAAGTGATATCAAAAGAAATAAAGGGGTCAGAGGAGGGAGAAGAGATGAAAGACCTGATGCAGGCCTGCTGGGGACCACATCCTGAACACGCAGGCACGGAAGCCTTCCCAGAGAGGGTGGCAGTGTCGCGGGGCCCTGATGGCGGTAATCCAGCAAAGTCATTTCAGAAGGCGGTGCAAAAGCTGCTCGGGACTCAGCAAGGCTCCTCTTTCCAGGAAGGAACTGGAATGTTCCAGCGTTTCAACGCCTGCCTTTTTGGACTCAGATCCCACTGCGTGCCTGGCCTTCCTAGGGCTACACAGCAAGCCACTCGCTACAAAGGGCCGGACAGGAGATAGCAGTCCTGAACTTGATGCTTAAAATCCTCGTTTTGCCACTTTACGAACTGTTCGTTCTGGGCAAACGATTAGCAAGCCTCACCCCACCGTGCCTCAGTTTCTTCATCTGTTAAAAAATGATGCGTTTTCTCACAGGGTGGCCATGGTGGTGAAATGAGCCTGGCACCAGGACAGGACTATTGGACGTGGCCCACGAGGGCTTGTGGAAAAACAAGACTGATGTGGGGTTATAGTCAGAGTGATTAAAAGAAGATAATTATATGATTACTTTACTTCTCTAGGGCTTTTTCCTCTGAAAAAGAATATGGTATTTTTTTATCGACGCCAAATCCCCAAGCATCTGTGGAAGAAAGGTTCGAATCCTCTTTGAAGAAGGCACCTAAGGCAGAGCTAAATGCATTGCCCCACTTCTTCTGTGAGTCACCAGCAAAGCCGGGATGACTCTGCCCTGCGCTGCGGGACGCTTTCCCTCCTCCAGCTGTGTGGCCGGATGAGAGCCGGCACTTGACTCTCATCTGTAGATTGGATACGTGAAAGCGGCCATTCCTACCTGGAGACGTGGCTCTGGCAGAGCAGTAAGGACAAGCATCTCAGGGTCCCCAGTCTTGGGTTCCACCAGCTATTAGCCAGGGGGCCTCCAGGCAATTAAGTAAGTGTAGCAGGCAGAATAATGGCCCCCCAAAATGTCCACATCCTAAATCCCTGAAACCTGTGAATATGTTACCTTATATTGCAAAAGGGACTTTGCAGAGCTGGTTAAGTTAAGGATCTTGCGATGGAGAGATTATCCTGGATTATCTGGGTGGGCCCAAAGTAATCCCAAGGGTCCTTTTAAGAGCGGGGGGGGCTGGAGGGCCAGAACAGGCTCAGCTGCCGGCTTTGACGTGGAGAAAGGAATGCAGGCAGACTCTAGACCCTAGGAAGGCAAGGAAACGCATTCTCCCCTGGAGCCTCTGGAAGGGCAAAACCCTGCTGACGCCTAAATTTCAGGCTTCGACACCTGGAACTGTAACATAGTGCACTGGTTATGGTTTGGGCCTCTAATATCATGGTAATTTGTTATCACAACATTGTCAATTGGCTATACTCCAATATAAAATAAAAAGTTAAAAAAAAACCCAAAACACGATCACAGTCATTTGTTAACAGTAGCAATAGGGAACCGATACAGTAAGTGAGCCTCTCTGGGGCTGTCTGTGAAGATTTTGCTTAATTTCAGCAGGGAAAAAAAAAAAAAAATCTGGGATAATAATTCACTGAAAAGAAGGAAAAGTTAAAAACTAAGTTGCAGAGAGGGCGCAGAGGAGTGTCCCCAAGGAAAAACGGGTGCTGTTTCCACTTGAGGGAGAGGAAATGGGCAGGCCAGCTGTCCCCTCTCTGCCACAATGAGACAGGAAGGGACTGGCTCTCTCCATACTCTGAAGCTAAGAGTCATGGCCCATGCTTGAGATGTCCCCAGGATTTAATTCATAGAGGTGACAGGGAGGAGACGGAGAGGTCTGTGCCTTTGAAAGCATTTTGTTACATGCAGCTGTGAGCAGGGCCACGCGGGGAAGCACAAGGGCTGGTTAGGAGGCAGAGGCGCTCAGGAGAGGGCAAAGCCTAGAGGCTTTATAGTGGTTTCACAAAAAGGAAGGGGTGAGGCAGGGTACGAGTGAGTTTAGAAGTGAATGATTTGATTAAAATTTCAGAGCCCAGGGCTAAAGAAGTGATCTCTAGTTATCCAGTACCTGGGTCTGGGTCATGGGGAATACTGGCTTGGTGCATGTGAGTTAGAGAAAAGAGGTAGTTAGGATAGGGGTTTGGGGTTGGTTGGCTTGGATACGAAAAGATGCGCTAACAGATGAGTTGTTTGCTCCTCTAGGAATGAGCTAGCTTGGGAGTCTCCCCAGACAGCAAGACCCCCAAGATGCCAAAGCATCATAAAATAGAGAAAGTGGAAAACAGGATAGATCAATACAGCCCACAGCCTTTAGGATGGATTTCCGTCCCTTTGATCACCCCATACTCTCCTCTCATGACGTACCTTCCACCTCTTCGACCTTGGAAGGGTCCCAACTACCCTTCAGACCGTGGCACAAGGTGCTTTCTGGATGAGCACATCCCCTCAGTGCTCTGCTCAGATAGTACCCGTCCCGCCCTACAGGAGCCCTGGCATCCTGCATGGGGGATTCTGGAGAACAGTCCTGGGGCTTCACTTGCCTCTGCATTCCTGCACCCTGTTTGCCCCAAAGAACATGTGACATTGAGAAGCTAACTTCTGTCACAGTCTGATGTCCTTATCTGCAAAATGATGAAAACTGCTACCTTGCAGGGCTTGTGGAGAGAGATTAATCAGACATGGACAAGGTCCTGTGCGTACAGGCTCAGAGCAGGTGTTTCAGAGCAAGTGTTCCAGAGCAGCAGCTGCTCCTTTAGCTTCTCACGAAGGCCCACGACTCAGGCTATGCTGGCCAGTTCCGCCTGCTTCTCAGACCCTGGCTCTGCGCATGCACAGAGCACAGCTGGGATCGACTTTGCCCTCATGAGCCTGTGGGGAGATCCTTTCTTGGGGAGGTTTCTGGCGGGCACTGAAATCTGACCATGCCGGCTTGAGAGCATTGACAGAGGAACCCGGCTCACGGTCACTGATGGGCCACAGCCGCTGGTGGGTCAAGTGATCCACTCAGCATATGGAGGGAACCTGTGGCACAGGGTCTTGGAAAATCTTCTGCCCGCTGAAATCTGAAGTCTATAGAGGATAACTGGGAGATGTTCAAGGAGGGCAGAAAAATGAACAGAGAACCATCTAAAGTGACAGGACAGGATCAATTACGCTCAGGTGTCTGATGGACAGGCTTCTGTTGCTGAAGGGTCTCCTCCAAGGTGAGATGCCTGCGGATGCTCTGTGCTGTGGCAGATGAAAGAGGCACCATCACTCGGCTCACAAGGGCTCTCGTTCTCGTCCCTGTGGGAGCGGGCCCTGCCCTGAGCTGCCATCTGCAGAATCCCAGCCAAAGATCAGCTCTGGAGAAATCATCATGAAACGATGCCATGGACAGCAGAGGTCACCAGACTGGTCACTTGAGAGGCATCCTGTCAAAGCTGCCTGCGCACTGGCCCCCTGAAACTCCACACAACTCAACACCCCTGCCTGATGACATCTAAGATGGCACAGCAAACAATTCCAGCCCACCAGAATCAGAGTGAATTTCTCAACAAATACCATATTGGGTAGTATGATATGTCCGCTTTTCTGCTACTGATAGGTGAATTTTATTTAATACGGCCACCTTCATTTTGGGCAAAAAAAAATCCATTTCAGTCTTACTGTTTCTGTTGGATCCAAGGGTCTCTGGCAGACCTTCACACCGCTTCATGGCTGCAGTAACGAAGACCACTGGGGACCATGTCTTTCCTTCTTGAAAAATCTCCTCCCTTGGCTCCAATGCACTATCTTGGTCCTTATTCTTTCTCCAAACAATTCGGCAGCCCTTGTGGTTTTGCTTTTAGCTCTCTCTATCCTCTTCCCTAGAAAGAGCATCTGATTTTGTAGCTTCAGTGATCATCTCTGAATAGGAGCCCTCCAAGTCACCACCATCTTCAACCCCTGCTATGCCTAATTCCCACTAGGACATTTAGCTATTATACCCAACCAAATGCATGCAACAGTTCCCTAGCCCAGTTCCTCAGGTCTGTCCCTCTGAAGTCTCCAGACCTCCAGGATCAAAAAGATGAAGTCTTTTTGGCACCTGCCTCTTTTTTCAGTCTCAGCCTGGGGCCAGGGTAGGATCTGACGCTCCAAGCAAAGCTGTATGTGCATTTTTCAGCAGAAGGCGAACACAGCTTTCACCAGCTTCTCAAAAGGTTTGTGACTCAGTGGATTAACAAGCTGCTTTACGGTACTTGCTCTTTTTTCCATCATCTTATGATTTTATTCATTCTTTTTCTTCTACCCTAAAATAGGCCTATACCACATGGCCATTAGATTATTATAACAGGTCCTCCTTCTTGGTCTTTTTTTTTTTTTTTTTTTCTGGCCGCACCGTGTGGCTTGTGGGATTGAGGGATCTCACTTCCCCAACCAGGGATCGAACACCGGGCCCCCACAGTGACAGTGCCAAGTGCCAACCACTGGAATGCCAGGGAATTCCCCCTTCTTGGTCTCCTTGATACCGATTCCTTCCTTCCTCCAATGCGTCCTACATGTGACTGACGGAATTCTCTCTCCTCGGTTTATGCATGGAAAACAGCATCCGCTACCCACTGGATCCGAGAGCAGCCACAGAACATGCCATGCAACGCCTAACTAACCCACCTTCATCTCCCTCTGCTCGCTCACCGTCCGAGTGCAGAAAGGCTGGTCTGGAGGAAGGGCGCGTGGACTGTAGGAAACGTGGGCAGAGTGTGAGTTTTGCCACCTATTAGCTAAGTAACCTTAGAGTCCCATAGCTTTCCAGAACCTCTGTTATCTTCACTGGAAAACGGTCATATCTGTATACCGTCTACCTTGCAGGCGATCTGCGAAATTTTTTAACACTAAATCAATCTAAGGCCTGGGATTAGTCTTTCCCGTCAGCCAGGATCCCTCTGGTCTCGGTGTTTTGCTGGTCTGTGTTGCTACTGCCTGAAACGCCTAGCCTCCACCCTCTCTGTAGCTCAGATCGCAGCCACATCTTTCGGCCTTTCACAGCCTTCTCTGCCCTGCCGCCCGCCCCGCTCCAATTTCCGCCTTCGCCAAATACTAGGGGGGTTATTGGGATTTCATCATTAAGTCCTTCATAAGATACAAAGTGATTTCTGCTCTCGGCTGTTATTTCCAAGTACCAGTAGAGCACCTGGATCAGGACACCCGGTGAATATGGTAACCATGCAATCAGCATTCACTGTCACAACAAGCCAAGGTAGTTGGATTTATCTTATTATCTTTGCAAATGAAGGAACTGAGGCTTAGCAAAAGGTCGGGATCAAACCCAGGCAAGAGCTCCAAAGTTCAAACTCTTTAGGCCGGAAGTTATCTTGTCTCCCATCTTTCTGGATTTCTCAGTTTTGTCCTCTTCAACAGCTTACCATTTTCCTGAGGGCGGGGACTTGCGGACTTCACTTCTTTTGTATTCTACATACTCAAGGCAGCTGCTGGAAACACATTGTGTGCTATGTAAATATTATGTTTCAGAATGCCAGGTATATGAGAGGTGCAATATGCTGTTCTCATGTCATATGCCTCCCTCCTGTTGTTTTGGGTGTTTCCATGGAAAGTCCTTATACAGACCAAGAAAAGAACCAATTTGAAAAATCTAAGTATATGGCCGGTGACAATAACGGAGAGAAATCATTTTGTGTCTAATCTGTAATCTTATGGTAGGATGCTAAATTTAAAACCTCCTCAAATAAATCTGTGGACAGAGTGTGAAGCCTACATTATTAAGAAGCATTTGCAGTATCTTTATTTATCCCATCTAGCAGCTTCTGAGGGGCTGGTGACAGAACCTTAGCACACAAATTGCTGAGTCTTAAAGACAAAAAAAAAAAAAAAAGAACAGTTACCATATTCCCATGAGCAGTCTCATTAATTCAAAAGGCAGTCATTTTTTGAGATCAGACCTCCAAGAGGTGGTTCCGTGAAATTCACTAACACCAGGATGTGTCTTTTACATTCGCCTCCATTACAACCGTCACCGTTCTCTGTCCCCAACACACAGTGTAAAAAGAAATTATCCACATACATGTGGTAAACAGCATCTGTATAGATAGTCAAAAGGAATCTGTAGCTGGCTTAGGACAGATATTAAGCTATACAGAAATACGAAATGTAAGGCAGATTTTAAAAATACCCCATACATTCTAGACTCGCTCTCTGCCCCACGGAGGGGAGAAAGGAGGATTCTGGCAGAGCAAAACTAGCAATCTCATGCACAAAAGATGCTCATTAAACTTCATCATCCTGTCTACTCTAATGATGCTTTTACTTAATAAAAATTCCCCGAGCAGTAGCAAGGATATTAGGCAAGGTCTTTGGTTATGTATCAGAGGTCTGAGCTGTCACCAGCAAGCATGCAGTTCAGGGGGTATGCTCCCTGGGGAAGGAGCAAATACAGCTTTCACAGAATACATGCAGAGAAAAATCAATAACTGCAACTTGCTTCCCTGCTTAAGCATTTAGGAGAACAGGTAATCCTTTTAAATTAAACGGCAAAGTGCTAAATGTTGCAATTTACAGAATAAACTAAAAAGCAAAGAAAACAAGAGGAAGGGCATTGGTAAGTTTTCTAAACAAGCTACTTCCTTAATAGACTTCAGACATGGAGTATTGGGGAATATTTTTTATGACAAGAATTATTTTGGGATATAGTATGTGGAGATTGAAAAAGAGACATCCAACCATGTATGTGTCTATGTGTTTGTAGCATACACACAGATATACAAACCTACTTATAGATACAAGGAAGGGAGAAAATATTTCTATATGTGCATTTAATCCCTCCAAAAATTATTCCTAAGAAAACACAATGATTAAAATTCACTAACTTGAATCTGGCTCTCACAGGCTAAACAGTAATTATCTAACAGATTCGTTAACATGGACAGCTGGATGTTAATACTGTAGAAATCACAAATTATTGCTTTTGTCCATTTCATACAACCCACTTTAAATTTCATATCCTGCCAATACAGACTTGGCTGGAGAGATAGGACAGTCAGGGCGAGAGTGAAGCACCACCCGAAAACCTGAATTTAAAGACAGTAAGATTGCCCTCCAGGTGTTAAATGATAGCATCAACACAAAATGAACCAAAGCAGAAACATGGGAAGTTACCCCAAATAACGCCAGCACAACTCAGGCCAGCCGGACTTGGCTGGAAGCCAGCCAAGGGTATTAACAAAGCTGGAGACCCTGCCCATCAGAAGAGCGTGGTTTTGATCAGCGACTCAAACAGTGGGGTAGATGCCAGCAGTGGGCACCTATGCACTACCCAGAGAAAGGCGGTGAGGACCCAGCTGGGAGTTCTGTGGACGCCCCGATAGGACTACGTCTCTAAGTGGAAGCAGAGAAAATAAACGTGGCGCCACCACAATCCTTCAAAGGCTGGCCCGCTCCTGCACGGTCCAGCTGCTGGCCAGTTCTCTCCGCTCTTCAGCCTCTACCCTCCATGTTCCCAATCTCCAGCACATAGGCAAACAAATCAGGCCCCTGCCCACTTCTGAGGTTTGTACTTGCTACTCCCTCTGCCTGAACGTTCTTCTCCAGGTATCCCTGAGATAGACACTCTTCCTATCCCCATTTCACAGGTGAGGGAATGGACAGAGAGAGCGTCAATATCTTGGACGTGAATGGCTATGCTGTCCCAACTTTGGTGTCGAAACAACTCAAGTCTCAAGCCTCTCCCTTTACTCTGGGTGCAGAAACTGGTTCATACATGAGCCTGTAGCCAACCTGCGCCAACCAGAGCAAGACCTAGGACCTCAGCGCACACTGCTGGGAAGAAAAGTCCTTTCTTTTCTGTTTGAGTTGAATTGGGAGCCCAGGTCTGCTGCCAGCCATGGTGAGCTCTGTGAAGAGAGCCTGCCTGGAACACAAGCCAGCAGACGAAGCAGAACTGAAAGATGGAGAGAAATGGAGTCCAGTGACATTGAGCCCTTGATCATGCCATGCCTGAAGTCTACTGTACTGCTGGATTATTAGTAGTATAAAATAAATAATCTCCATTCCTCTTACGCTTCCTGTTTCTTGCAATCCAAGGAATGCTGAGTCCTGACTGATGCATCACTCTGGTCTACTTCAAACGTGAGTTCCTAACAGAGGTCTCTTTTGCCCACATTCTCTCTCTTTAACCACATTCACGTCCTTCCCACCCACAGTCACATAAAATTATTTTGATTACTTGTTGTTTGCCACCTCCCTGAATGGAAGATGAACTCCGAGAGAGCAGGAACCTTGTCTGTCTTCTTGAGTATCCTCACCGACCGGCATGCCATGGGCACATGATGAACGTTTGTTGACTGACTGAATGAAAACATACATCACAGTACTCACTAGGATGTACTGAAATATCCAACTATGCAAGTATCCCCCCAGCTGGATCATTAGCGCCTCTGAAGCAGGGACTGTCTTAATCCTTTTGTTCCTCCAGTGCCTGCCACACACGAGTCACCTAATAAACATTTACTGGCGGACTGAAAGAGTGTCTTAGCCAAGGTCCTGATTCATTCCTCAATTCCATACTCATCAAGCGATGACAGACATGCTTCCCACTTAGAGCTGTCCACTGGAAAAAAAAAATGTGCTGTGAAGGCCAAGGCAAGTCTTCTACTCTTTAGGGGCAGTTATCCTCTGTTACAAAATTCTGGTCCTACATCAGTTTCTTATGTGTTTTCCCCAGTTTCTGCAAGGGTTTTGAGGCTGAAAGGGTGAGCAGTAAATGCATCACGGTGCCATTCAGTGAAGCTGCTTGGGAGCCCAGTCCGTTTGCCTCTTGGGGAGATTCTCTTTCAAAGTACCGTGTGACCAGGGCTTCCCATTAAACTCCTTTACAGTACAGTGGGTTTTACTGAATATTAACCATCGTTTGATATTAGTAATAACTAGCGGAACACAGGAATAGCTTACGAGAGAGAATTAAGTTAAAATGAACATTATAAAAACACTGGGGTTTTCTTCCTTTCCTTTGGACAAATTAAAAATCAGAACGGATTTTTATTATCATGGAAAGATAGGTGTTTTCCTGGCCACACGTGGTTCCCTGAGGAAAGGCTCGGCGTTAGCGACCTTTTAAGTTATTAAGCTAGTGATCATAATAGCCAAACTCAGGTAGCCCACCCTATACAACAGCATTTCCACAGGAAGCTTCCGTGGCGTTTTCTGTATGCGCTCATTTAAGTCTGAACGAAAGACACCATGCAGGGGGGTGCACATCTGTCCCGTGGTTCTAGATATAAATGACGTTACAAATACAGAGCCAGTGTCACAGAACTGGAATACTAGCGTCTCAACAGGGAAGCCTCTTCTTTGTCTTTCGTTTTTCAGATGCGGACAGATGGTAAGAGCATATCTAGAGGTATTATTACTCGTCCTCTTTCTCTTCCTCTTTGTGGCTATTAATTTGGACTCCCTGCTCCCGGGGCCGTCTTCCCCTCTCAGTTTCTCTCAGCCCAGGTGACTGGATGATGTGACCATGGCAGGTGACTCACAGTCAGGTCGATGGAAAGCGAGACGGCTCTTTAGGTGCTAGCCTACAGATTGCAGAGTGCATGGCAGATAGCACTGAATCAGGATGCAGAAGGCTTTGGAACTAATCCGTTGACTGGGTAATCTGTGTCTCCCTAGACAGACAATGTTGCCACCCACCCCCTACCTCGCTCCCTGAATGGACACTCAATCAGAAGGCACCAGAACCTGTTTAGATCAAACACCATGAGCAATGGCTTCAACCTGGTCACAGCTGGGCATCTGAATGGAACCTGCACACTTTACATATGAAACTTGTATAGCACTTCGCTTAAATGAACTCATTTACCCTTAAGCAAAATCATGTTAAATGAAACCTCACATCTCCAAGGTTCCTCCTACGTTCGGGTTAGATTACAGCATGACGCCTGAGATTCTAGGCAGCGCTGTATTACTTGCCTCTCGTCCCTGTCCATGGATTTTCTGTGAGGTTAAGTTCTACTTCCACAGCAAAGAGATTTAAAAAAAAAATAACCTTAGGAATCAAAACCAGAAAACATCCACCTACCTACGGGTGGATGCATCCATGCGGCGCTTTAGCCATGAGGCTCTCGCCAGGTGGACCTCAGGAAGCAGCACCTACAAGTCAATTCTAGTCATTGCCTTTTGCCATTTCCCCAGCAAAGCCGAATTCCCTCACCTAAGCTGGGCTCTCTCTCAAGTGCCAAACCCCACCATCCCTGGAACACGGCATATCCAGTTGATCTGTGCTTTCCCTCCATTCCTGATTGCAATATGTAAACTACCGACTAGCAGTAAGGAGAGGCTGGCAGTAGAGGAGGAGCCAGGCTTTTGTGTGCAAGAAACAAAGTGGTACTTGGGAATAAGCCCAACAACTGTCAAGAAAATAATGGAGAAAAACATCTAGGAGAGCTCAGGAGTACAAGGGCCTATGGATCCCAATCTTCCTTTAGTTTCACTTTCATGTTTCTGGGTTTTGGGGAAAAACATATTCCAAAAAGGAATGGAGGATTAAAAAAAAAATACCTTTGGGACTTCCATGGTGGCGCAGTGGTTAAGAATCCACCTGCCAATGCGGGGGACACAGGTTCAAGCCCTGGTCCGGGAAGATCCCACATGCGGCGGAGCAGCTGAGCCCATGTGCCACAACTACTGAGCCTGCGCTCTAGAGCCCGTGAGCCACAACTACTGAGCCCGCGTGCCTAGAGCCCGTGCTCTGCAACAAGAGAAGCCACCGCAATGAGAAGCCCGCGCACCGCAGGGAAGAGCAGCCCCTGCTCGCCGCAACTAGAGAAAGCCTGCGTGCAGCAACGAAGACTCAACGCAGCCAAAAATTTAAAAAATAAAATAAAATAAATTTATTAAAAAAAATTAGCCCTGATATACTCAGCAGATTTAATATATCTCATCTAGTTCCTCCTAGTTTTTTGTTGTTGTTGTTAAATCAGATTCTTAAGCGTCTCAGAGAAATTTATGGTTTTCAAGTGCCAAAAGGTTAAAAATTAAGATGTCTGTGGTTTCCGCTTGAATGTTAAAGACGATCTACTGGAGGATTCCGTGCATCAGCCCTGAATCTGAGTGGGCATCCCGGGAATCTGAGGGGAGGATAGGACTCTCTCTTGGGCTCCAGCTTTAGCTTCTGATGCCCCCAACGGGTCTTGCAGACTCAGAGCAAAGCTGGGGCCGTGGGTGGAGAGAGAAGAGCTTGTCACAACAGGCCTTTTCATCCAAGAATCGCAAGCCTTCCCTTTACGAGTCTCACCCGCGCAACACTCCTGGAAGGCGTTAGCCCTAAACACAGACGGCGGAAGTGAGGCAGAAGCAGAAGCGTGAGGTGGAGATGCCAGAGGCCCGGGGTTTCTGTGCGATCCCGCCTGAGGCTGCTCTTCTGCCTCCGTTTCCGGTACAGGCAGGCCTCGTCGCATCCCACTTCGCAGAAGCTGCCTTTTTTACAGATGGAAGGGTTGCGGCAACCCTACATCCAGCAAGTTAATCGGTGCCATGTTTCCAGCAGTATAACTATTTAATGAAGGAAGGTACACTATTTTAGCCATAATGCGATTGCACACTTTATAATGTCAACGTGACTTTTATACACACTGAGAAACCAGAAACGTCGTGGGCCTCGTTTTATCGCGATACTTGCTCTACTGCCGGGGAGTGCGGCGCGCGGTCCGGAACGGAACACACAGTATCTACATCAAGAGGCTGTGGTCACGATGTGGCCACGTGATGACACTTGGGTGAAAAATCACAAAGGGAACATGTGCACAACAGTTATGTCCAATATTCACAAACCACGTTCTGTAACACATGACTCAATCTGACCTGTCTTCTCATGGAAAAATATGTCCCTCCAACCCCCACCTCCACCCCCCCGGATAGCTATTAACCAAGATTTCTGTCCAACATATTTTGCCTGGAATGGTAAAACAAGCCCCTCTTAGTCAGTCTGCTGAATACCTGCAGCAGGTTCATTTTTCCTCTCATAAATATTTCAGGAAGCTTTTCTTAAAGTTTTATTTTTAAACACATATTAGTACTTCCACTTGGTAGAGACGTATTCTCTACTTTCACATATGTATAGTTCTGTCCAAAATAGAAGATCCACCAAGTTAACTTTAAACTTTCTAGCAGCCATGTTAAAAAAGTAAAAAGAAACAGATGAAATCAATTTTAGTAATATATTTAATTTAAACCCAACAGATCCAAAATACCATTTCAATGTGTAATCCATATCAACATGATGGTCTATCTTATCCTTAATCTAAAGATAAATGATTTAATATCATAAATTTAATGATTTTTTTTTTTTTTGTACTAAGTGTCTTTGAAATCTGGTGAGTATTTGAAAACTCTGATAGCACATCCCAATCAGACAGGCTGTAATTCAAGGGCTCAAGAGTTGTTAGCGGGCTTCCCTGGTGGTGCGGTTGTTGAGAATCTGCCTGCCAGTGCAGGGGACACGGGTTCAAGCCCTGGTCTGGGAAGAGCCCACATGCCGCGGAGCAACTGCGCCCGTGAGCCACAACTACTGAGCCTGCGCATCTGGAGCTTGTGCTGCGTAACAAGAGAGGCCGCGACAGTGAGAGGCCTATGCACCGCGATGAAGAGTGGCCCCCGCTCACCGCAACTAGAGAAAGCCCTCACACAGAAACGAAGACCCGACACAGCCAAAAATAAAAAAATTAAAAAAAAAAAAGAGTTGTTAGCAGTTACCATGTTGCACAACACAGATAGAGACCATTTGAAAATGGTGAAATCGAGCGTGGCGAAATCGAGCAATCTTCTTGTACTTAGATGAAACGCATTTTGAAAGCTGATGGACCCTTTCTTGGCACATGGTTACTTTTAATGCTTTAGAAAAAGGATGGATATATATTTATATGTACGTTTTATATATGTATATATTTTATATATGTGTAAAACATATATACTTACATATGTATATAAAATTATGTAATATTTGTTAAAAGTAATCCCACTTACCTAGAGAGTCTTCCAGTATGTTTAACTGTTTGTAGTAGTTCTGAATATGAGCCTGGAAAGGTCTTCAGGCCAACACATATAACTCCTAAAGCCCATGAACTTGGTTGGAGAAAAGTATAGTCAGTCCCTCCTTCCCCAAAGCAAGGAAACATAAAAACAACTTTAAGAGCCAAAGAAGCTCTGCTGGCAGCCGGCCAGAGGGCACCACCCAGGCTGGGGCTCAGCAGCAGGCAGCTCTAGACCAGTGCATTCACGAGTTTTGCCACATTCCAGACAAGCCAGACATCCTCACCCAGCGGTGCGCCTTTTAAAGTGGCAAATATTAAATCCAGGCTCAGGCACTTCACCCTGCTCCATTCCCCCGCCCCGCCCCCTCCATGGAGGTCTACAGAAGCTCGCTGCAGGTGGCCACGAGGGGGGAACAGCACAGTCAAGCTTTTATAAAGGAGAAGACAACGTGTTTACGAGAGACAGGGGGACAAATATTAAATCTGCTGCTACATCAGGGCTAACATTATCATTACTTTCTCCATTCCTCATCGAGGTATTTTTTCCCCCAAACTCAGAAAAAGTCAATGGAAAACAAAAGAATGGGTGGGATCCAAAGGCTTGTCTGCTTTTGCGCTCCCACAGGTGTCTGCATGATCCTTTTGACGGCTGTTGACTTGTTCTCAAATACCAGTGCTCTATTCCCTGCAATGACACAGCCTCTCACCTGCTACCCCTTTTGAGTTCCCTTGCTCTGCTTGTATCTCTCGGGTCACAGGGCTGCCACCTTTGCCTCTGGCTAACGCTCTAATGGGGACACTTTACAGAGCTGACTTTGAAACTGCCCACAAGGAGCAAGGCTGGTATGACTCGTGAGTACTGGCTGAATGAAAGGATTCTGGGCAGACTTCTCAGCTGTGCAGTCTGGGATACTTACGCTAAGCCTCAGTTTTTCAATCTGTAAAGTGGAAATTATTATCGGACCTACACTGCTTACAACTGTGAGCAATGAATGGGGAAAGCACGTAAGAAGCCTATCACTGTGTCTGGCCACACATTAAACATGAACTTTTTTTTTCATTACAACCACTGTTAAGAGAAGTTAGGTCACCTTTGCAGGATCTCATAACAAATGGGAAAGGAAAGGTCCAAGACTTGATTTGTCCAATTTCAAAATCCAGCCTGCTGAGAGAGAGAGAGAGAGAGAGAGAGAGAGAGAGAGAGAGAGAGAGAGAGAGATTCTCTATGCTCAGCACCTGCATGGAAGTTAAAATGTCTGGCAGACTATTAGACCTGGTTCTGAGGTTCGTCTATGATAACTGGCAGCTGGGTAACCTTGGAGAACTTAACCTCTCTGAGCATGCTTTCTCACCCGGAAAATGGGATGGATAATAATAATAGTACATACCTCACAGGGTCATTAGGAGGATGAAATAAGATAAAGTGCTTAGCAGGTACTAAACACATGCTTATTCAACAAGGCTTTTACACACAATGAGCTCTGAACTGGGCTTGTCCATTCTAAACTCGGTTGAAGCCACAGAGTTACAAAATGCCTTATGGCTGTGTGCCCTAAGTTTTGCACAAAACACAGTTTCTTTCCAAAGAGTTCTTCTCTTTTTCTTTTTTTTTTAAACATCTTTGTTGGAGTATAATTGCTTTACAATGTTGCGTTAGTTTCTGCTGTATAACAAAGTGAATCAGCTCTACGTATACATATAGCCCCATAACCCCTCCCTCTTGTGTTATTTTCTTAAATGTTATAATTTGTATAATGGAGAAAAATTGCAAATGTCAGAGAACATAAGGTGAGGACCTTGGCTATAAAAACTACCAACAAGTTTAGTCACTTTCTGAGCCTGGTCTTCACTGAATTGATCATATAACCACGTTAGTCAATGACAAAGATGATCATGGTGGGTCTTCCTGCAAGAAGGTTCCACCTCTTTTGCTCTGTCCAGAGTTCTGAATGGGCGGCTCACCAGCACCATTAGGAAAAATGAATGCATAGTGGTACTGAATACGCCTCCAGTCCTCCTCTTGCTTCAGCCCTCCCGTTCACAGGCTAAGCTCTTCTGGAATCTATTCAGAGGGGAACCACATTACGTAAGACTCAATAATCTTTATGGTAACTCTGCAGTGAAAGTGTCATTTGTTGTAACGAACACTGATCATAAGTTAAGCCCCGAGCTATTCTCTCCATTGTTTTTCATTATACTGTCCCTTGCTCTGTTATATTTCAGGAGTACTGAGGGAATTCATCCAACTATGTTTGCTAGTCAGCTTTTCGTTACTCAGATTAGATTCTGCTAAGATGCAATGGAGCAATTTGCAAACACACTGATTCTTAAGGAAATGCATCAGACACTGGTTATGTGCTCTCCCCCCCGCTCCCTTTAATTTGGCATTTTTCTCTCTATTTATTTTCCACTCGATCTACAGCACTGTCCTCCACGCCCCAGTCTGAGAGAGTATTAACAACGTGTTTCTGGATATTTTTTTCCTTCAGCGATGACTCTTTGTTCAATTCGACAACCAGAATTTCCACAATCACCATCACCTCTCATACAGCTCTCACTTGCAAACACCACTCTGCTTACGTCACAATCGTTCCCTCCTCCGGCTGCTTTAAAGTGCACTAACTCCAAAAGGCACACTAGTGGAGGGGAAGCTGGAATTTTTCCCATTTTGAAAAGCCCAATATGAAAAATTCATTTTGCATTTCGTATATTAAGCTTGAGAGTGGAATTTCCATACGCCCCTGTGCTCCGTGCTCTTGGAATGGCTTATAAGTAGGTTGTGAGTCCTTGGAGAGACCACGTCACTGCCATGCCTCAGAAGTCACAAGCACAAAGGCTCGGAGACCACGTGGGTTGGCCTCTGGTCATGAACACTTGCAGGCTTTCCCACTTTTACTGAGTATGAGGCTTCAGTGCATCGCTATCTGATACTGGGCATTGTTACATTTCCTTAGACCATTAGATTTGATCCTGTTTGCCATGATGCCAGAGGATAATTAGAATACAATATAAGGAAATGGTACCTGCAAGCCCCAAAGATCTGGGCTTGCCACCCTGGGTGTCTTTTTAAGGGCAGACTTGGCTGAGAATGCTCCTTTTTCAGGGAACTCTCTAGCTCAATGAACTGGATAGTATGCAGACAGCTGTGCCATAGTGATGCCCTATTCTCTGTTACTGTACTTTTCTCCTGACACACGCCAGAGAAAAGCTGAGAAGAAACTTTTATTGAAATGTCTACAGCTATTTAAAAACAACAGTAAAAAAAAATATTTTTCCAGATATGACACTGTTGTTTCTGGTAACTGCAGGAGACTTGGTGGATATGAAGATCACATATTACTATAAACATACATAAAACAAGGTCATATTTCTTGGGCATTTTGTAATTGTGGGGAGGGTGGGCATAGAATCAGGCCAGAAAATAAGAGTTCAAAATATGGGTAAGGAGGGTGATTGCTTTAAAGTTGAGATGAGCCATAGGCGCTGTAACATTATGAACAAGAAGGACAAAATTGGTAAACAAAGCTCCCCTGTACTTCAGGGAAATAATCATGCAGAGTAATTAACCAAGATCTCAATTTCAAATTAGGTGTAACACATGTAAAGACTAAAGAGGCAAGAGGCCTGAGAAAATGTTAGTAGATATTAAACCAAGAAACTGCTAGCATTTGACAAGAACCCAAAGCCAAAACGAAAGCTCACTTAAATAGATTTACACCACGTTCCAGAGGAATCGCTAAGGAGTATGTCACCACACAGAACCACAGAGGCGGGGATTGTTAATCTGTCTGAGACTCATCTTACTCTTATATAAAATGGGCTTTTGCCCTGCCATCTAACAAAGTGGTTATGAGGATTCAATGTCAGGTACTTCACCCCTGAAAATGACTCCTCTGGAACAAAGGCTCACAGTCGTTACCCAAACGCTCCTCTCAAAGCGCATATGCCTAGTATGAAGTACTAACACAACATTGTAAACCAGTTATACTTCAATTTTTAAAAATGGATTAAAAAAACAAATGAATGGAAAGACATCTATGAAGGATGTTTACATAGGAAGAGTATCATCTGAAACAACACTCATATAAAGAACGATCTGCGGCTTCCCTGGTGTTGCAGTGGTTAAGAATCCACCTGCCAATGCAGTGGAGGCGGGTTCGAGCCCTGGTCTGGGAAGATCCCACATGCCGCAGAGCAAATAAGCCCGTGCACCACAACTACTGAGCCTGCGCTCTAGAGCCCGCGAGCCACAACTACTGAAGCCTGCACGCCTAGAGTCCGTGCTCTGCAACAAGAGAAGCCATTGCAATGAGAAGCCCGTGCACCGCAACGAAGAGTAGCCCCCGCTCAACGCAACTAGAGAAAGCCCGTGCGCAGCAACGAAGACCCAATGCAGCCAAAACTAAATAAATAAATTTATTTTAAAAAAAAAAGAATGATCTCCACGTCCTATTGGCAAGCAAGTATCTACTTAGCTTCTGTCACAGCACACCATGTTTTCACTTCAGTCTTGTCAATTTGGTTCCAGTTATGAGTCAAGAAATTGATGGTGACGCAGTCTGCTATCAAGAATAACATGGGTAAGGCTGAATCTCATCCCAGAGGCATCTGCATTTAACAAACAAGCAATCAAAGCAACCTCCTCAAAACAGAGGAAGCAGACCCACGGCCTGCTTTCATTAGTACCTATGATTTTGGCTGGGTGCCCCAAGGAGGTATCCTGGGCATGTACTTCCTTCAACAAGAGGTGTTAGGCCAGCCTTCTGCCCAAAGACACAGCAAATCAACTCTGAAAGACTGCTGACACCAGACATATGGACGCTTATTTGTACATGTGCAGAACATGGACATTTCTTAGATAGAACTGTAGAGAAAGAGGAACTCTGGCAGTAATCCAAACTATATCTTCTTTCATTTTTTAACTTCTACATTTCCTTTTGAAAAGAAATATATTACAACCCATTTGGAAATTCCGAAGTGGGTTAAAAAGAAAACTGCCAAAAGTCTCCTACTTAACCATAACTTCTACGAGTATTTGGGTAAATTTCTTTCAAGTTTTCATCCAGAATATTTTTTAAACAGCAATAATCATAGTTTATAATTTTATAATTAGGTTTATAATTTTAATCAAAAGTTATGGCATCAGTATTTGCCACATAATTGTAAACACAATTACTGACGGGCTATCTATAAATCTGTGCTATGGTTCATAATTAATGCAAACATTTCTTTGGGACACCAGTGTGGCTTTGGGGAAGCCATTTAACCTATCTAAGCTTCAGTTTTTCTCAATAAAAAAAAAAGGGATAAGTAATATTAACCAGCATCATTAGACTTTTGTGAAAGTTAAGAGATAATACATTGAAAGGAAGTGGTATCTGACAGAAATGTAAGCCTCCGTTGATGTAAACGGTGGGTAACACACGACACCCTTTCTCACTGGCTTGTCTTGAAATGAAGCATATCTGCATACAACCTAGAAACCCACGAGGAGGGTAGGGAAGTTCCAGTCTTTCATTTACCAAGCAGAGTCCTTGGGGAACTGACCATCAGTGGGGAAAGCCAACTCTCCAGTGAAGGGATTCAGTGTGCCTCAAGCAGGGCTCAGGAACGGCTGCCGACCACTTCCGTTTGGGAGGTAGAGGAGTTTTAGGCATAGGCATAAAAATGCTGAAACACAGTCTCAAAACCTGCAGCATATTTTAAATAAGCACACTTGACAAAGTTAACAATTTAAGACAGTAACAATGACAGGGAAGGCAACACAATGACTTAACATATAACACAGTGGTCCTCGACCAGGCACAATTCTGCCCTCCCCCAGGGGCCATTTGGCTATATCTAGAAACACCTTCGGTTGTCACACCTGGGGGTGTGCTACTGGCATCTAGTGGTTAGAGACCAGGACGCTGCTAAACATCCTACAACACACAGGACGGTCTCCAACAACAGAAAGTCATCTGGTCCAAAAAGTATCCATCATACTGAGGTTGAAAAACCATGGTGTAAACAACTCACAAGTAAAATTAAACCTTATTGAATATTAAAGCCAGAGAGATATGGGTCTGTTCGCCTCACCCCACCTCAGTCTCCCCGATATCACATCTCCCCCAAGGGATGTCTCCCAAAGTTGTTCTGTGAAATGACTACAGGTACGGATGCCAACTTTAAATTTTAGCTACCATGTATTTTTCTTCATTGCGAATGATGTCAATTTATCGTTTAGAATATGTTAGACGGGCTCTTTTAAAGAGAAATTTTAGAATGTGAATCGATTTAAAGAAAAATATTAAACCTTATAACAACATAGGTGCTATCTGGATATGGCAAAATCACTCCTCCAGAGAGGAGTGTTTCTGTACTTATTCTGTACACACTCCTAGGAAGCCACTGAACAGATTCAATTAGATGCTGAGGATGACATTAGGTTAGTAAAATTCTCCAAGTTACAAAATGAAAACAAAAGCACAGATCCACTCGTTCCAAGGTTTCTTTTTCCCGGAAGGAACTCTGCTTGTAGTAATACCCAGGGATTTCGCAACCACGGCATTCCAAAGATGGGAACTGATCAGAACTTTATCTAAAGCAGCAGGTAGGGCTCTAGAAAATGCTCAGTGAAAAAGCTTCTTAGTTGGGAAAAATATCAAGATTTATTGAAAAAAGTTGTTTATAAACTAAGGCTAGGGAGGATTTACACCAATTCACGCAGGTGCAAGAAAAATTAGCACTCCACTGGAATCGATGTGTAAAGACAGACTTCAATGGCAGAGTCGGCAGAGAGAAAAAGCACATCAAACAGCTCCCTAGGATGAGTCTAAATCTAAGAGAATAAGTCTTTGTGCATGACCATGACTCAGCTCAAAGGTAAGGATTCTTGACCCAGAGCTCTCCCGGGATCATTTGAAGGAAAAAGTAACTATATTTAAGAAAGTCTGATAGCCAAGACATGGAAGCAACCTAAATGTCCATCGGCAGATGAATGCATAAAGAAGATGTGGTACATATAGGCAGTGGAATATTACTCAGCCGTTAGAAAGAATGAAATAGTGCCATTTTCAGCAACAGGGGTGGACCCCAGAGATTGTCATACTAAGTGAAGTACGCCAGACACAGAAAGACAAATACCATATGATATTGCTTATATGTGGAATCTTAAAAAAAACTGAACAAATGAACTTATATACAAAACAGAAAGAGACCCACAGACACAGAAAACAAACTTATGGTTACCAAAGGGGAAAGGGGAAGGGATAAATTAGGAGTTTGGGATTAACCTATACACACAACTATATATAAAACAGGTAACCAACAAGGACCTACTGTATAGCACACGGAACTCTACTCAGTATTTTGCAATAACCTATAAGGAAAAAGAATCTGAAAAAAAAATTAGCTTTGTATACATGCATAACTGAATCACTTTGCTGTATACCTGAAACTAACACAACACTGTAAATCAACTATACTTCAATTCAAAAAAGAAAGTCCGTGAAGGACATGGTGGGCTGCAGATTCCTGCACTCAGGACCCCTTGCACAAGAAGAACCACAGCCCTCTTTTAGGTGATTTAACGCAACTGTCCACCTACAGATACAACTCAGCACTCTTGAGTTTCTGGGTGTGAAATGAAGAGAGGATTGCAAAATGAACTACAATTCGAGTTTAGGTTTAAAAAAAAAACTGCAAAAATTAAGTCTCTATCAGGCAAAGTCAAAACAAAGTACGTTAGAACTTAATCTTCACTTAATCCTTCTTCAGTTGCTAGTGATTCAAGAAACCACAATTCAATGGATATTAACACCTCAGTGTTGAGACTTAGAATGTGAAAACGCAGACAGAGTTTTTGAGGTGCTTCATACTAAGCCCCTTGTCGTAAGTGCAACTCGTGCCAGGAATACACAGCCCACTGAGCTCCTGCTTCAGCCACTCCCTGCACCTCCAGCTCAGGGAGCCAGGTCCCTGCAGGAGGCCATGCTCAAGTGTGTGGGGAACCGTGAGCAATGCCAACAGAATCACTACGCAGTTGGCAATTCCCTGGCGGTCCAGTGGTTAGGGCTCGGCGCTTTCACTGCCGGGGCCCAGGTTCAATCCCTGGTTGGGGAACTAAGATCCTGCAAGCTTCACAGTGAGGCCAAAAAAAAAAAAAAATTTCACCATGCAGCCGCTGGTGGGAGACTGGGCACTGGAGAGCTGAAGCGGTCATGCCAGCATGATGCCCTTACTTCCTTTTCCTCCACCTCTGTGGGCCACCCATCGCCCATCACCCATCAGTAACCATGTCCCTCCTCTTCAAAGCCCAGCTGTAGTCATCCCAACTATTTCTGCCCACGATCGTCACTCCTTCCTCTGAACTCCAGCTTCCCAGTCTGCTGGGTGGTCCTCAACCTTCTATCCACCCCACCACAGCTGGGGATACGATACCCTCCCATCACTCACGCTGGCTGGTTCCCTCGACCCTGGCAGAGGGAGGGCGCCTGTGTAGTTTCAAAAAGGTCCCTCCCCCGGCAATGCCATGCTCCCTTTATGCCGCCAGTACTCCCCAGAGCCTGCCTTTACTTCACTGTCCCGAAATGTTGGGTCTCTGGGTTGGTGTGCACGCTTCAACTAGGTAGAAGTCCTGAAGGCAAAGACAGCGTCTTATAAATCTCTGTCCGCATAGCCTGGTCCCGTACACACAGAGTATACTTAATACCTAATTGCTCATGGGCTGACTGATTAAATCGGCTCAGACTTAACTCCCTTCCCACGTTGGTAAGAAGAAATATACCAGGAAACTGAAGGATACAGCTGGCTTCCTAATTAATATTAGTCACTTGGCAGCTCTTAATTAAGAACTCTCAAAGACCCACCTTTCTACCATGCCAAGTAGGTATCACCTTCATTAGTATTGAAGAGCTATAACCAGAACTTCATTTTTATGCTCTTTTTTCTTTGCCCTACCAGATGGGAACATTGGCTGCACAGTATTTATTAATACAAGAAACAAAGGCAAATGCAGCAGCTTGAGGGAAATTCAGGCAGAATGAGTCTGTGGTACTCCTTTTGGACCAGCTTTACATAGAAACTGGAGGAAGCCTTCTCTCATAATCTGCTTCTGAGAGGACGTGGACCAGATTTGACGTAGGAGGTGGGCTCTCCCACCCAGTCACCACCTATGGACAGCTTCTGTCCCCTGGGGGTCCAGTGGGTCCACACCAAGCTCACCCACTCTCCTGATGCCCTGAGACGCAACAGTCAAAGCTTGCCCATCTGTGCCTCGTGTACTCACGGGATGGGTGGGGTGTGAACTCTTTAAAGTGGAAAAGACCTTAAAAGAGAAGAGTTAATGTGCCCTTGAAGATGGTCACACAGTCCTTGGGGGCAGCGAAGTACTCCCGTGAGACTAGAGGTCCCTGTGTGTACTGATGGGAAAGCACGTGGTCTTTTCCAGCTCTGGGCACGAGCATCAGTGAAGCGCTGGTGAGTGGTCCCTTGTTCGAGGCCCTGAAGTGGGCATCACCGAGTGACTCACATACGCCCATGTGGCGGTAAAACAGTGTCTGCTTCACTCTCCAAAGTGTCCCCTTTTGGACTTCCCTGGTGATCCAGTGGTTAAGACTCTGAGCTTCCACTGCAGGGGGCACGGGTTCAATCCCTGGTCAGGGAACTAAGATCCCACATGCCGCACAGTGCAGCCGAAAAAAAGAAAAAGTGTCTCCTCTTTTGGCCAATAAATTATTTGGTCACCTTACTTCTCAGGTAATGAGAAAGTTGAAGGAAATCAGGAAGAGGTGGGAGAATGGTATCGATAGGTTACACATACTTCCTCGTCCTCCGGGCCCCTTCGGGCTCGTGGGAGGGGAAACAAGAGCTCGCCGCCCTTGAAGTCAACATGAATGTGAAACCCCGTCCTGTTCCTCATAGGCTGGTGACCTTGGGGCTCAGACTCAAGCCTCTTGATTTGTGACAAGGGAATAAAACCAACTACACTGCAGGGCTGTTGTGGACCTCAGATAACATGTGCAAAGCATCTGGACACAGGAGAGGGCGAGCCATGGGTTTTCCATACACTTCAATAGACCCTCTTCCTTTTGACGTCATAATTCTAAGGACCCATAACCTCCACACCTGCTCTCACGTGGCGACGCTGGCCTGTCTCCATGCACTGGGGAAGATGGAGCAGTGGGTTAAATGCAGGATTCTGGAGTCAGACAGTACAGTCTGAATCTCACCTCCGCTACTTCCTGCCCACCTGCCTTTGGGAAAACTACTGAAGCTTCAAGTTGGCCCCTGTGAGAGAGGGTGATGGAACCACAGTCCCCTTGCCTTGTGGGGTAGCAGTGATCCCCTGTGGACTTTATAGAACTCCGTGAGGGTGTCTGTGGTTGTCCTAATGACTGGGGGGCTCTACTGGCATTTACTGGATGAAGGTTTGGGAAGCCAGGTGTCTGTCAAGAAGCAGGCTAGACCTGCAGCATTAAGAGTCGCCTCGCAGGCTACACGACCCCTTGGTGTCCAGCAGACGTTTGTGTAGGTGGAAAGAAACCCTTCATGTATGAACACAAAGTATGTTCTGCCCAGTATCACTGTACACGGGTTAGTCCAGCAAGGCGTTTTCTGTACAAATCGAGGTGGGAATGTATTTTTGTGTGTGTTTTGGAACTTTACTAAGAATTGTTCGCCATCTCGGAAAATCACGTCACCAACATGGAGACCACTTATAGCATGTGAGTAGCGAGCACATCCCCATCTCTATGGGTCTGTGGTTAGAGCTGTCAAATTCACGGAGAGAATTTCCAGGCACAGATGCAAACATCGACTATTACTTCTTCTCCCCCAGTTTACCCAGGAGCAGGCAGTTATACATTGAATGCCCTCAATAAGAAGTCGTATTCCTTTTATTTCTCCATTTTGTTATAGTTGGGGAATTACAATGACTTCTTGAATTACCTGTGGAGGAGGCTATGTTATTGATAAAATCCATTTCAGGATTTCAGTGGCGTTCACAAAGACATTGGTTCCCTCAAGGATTTGAGAGGTTTGAGAAACTGTCCATTCACACAGGGTCGCTGGGAAGATAAATGAGGTAACTGGAAACAGTACAGGACTCAGAGCCCAGTATGTAGTAGCCGCTGAAGAAATGTTAGTTACGATAGGTAGCACTGATAGCACCAGTGACCACCCTTTCCCCCCTCTCATTGCTTGAGTAACTGCTAGTATAAAGTGCAATCCACTGTCTGGTTTTCCAGATACTTTATCCAGAGGTGAGGCAGGCAACAGTGAAGGGCATTCTTCTCTGCATCAGAGGGAGGCTAATAAACTATGGCAGGATGCCCAGAAGGGAGAGAGATTTTTCCCGATAGCTCTGACGCTCACAGAGTACACTTCATTAGCCTGTCTATTACAAACCACTTAAGACACATATTTATTGACAGCAATCTGCCAATTGATTAAACATCTCAATATATGAAGCGGACTCTGCATTAATTAGCAGTTTGGAGAACATGATCCTCGAAGTGAAGATGGATGCTTCTGGAAATCCTTGCCGCACTTCCACTTGCTTTAACCTTCTGTGAAACATCAACACATGATCCAATCAAAGAGTTAGCCGTCGTCTTCTTTTAGGCAGAAACCATGATGTACACACACATATTAACACACTTACACCCTAACATTTCACAGCAGATCCAAATATCCTCAGAGTCCATTTATGTTTTGTACCTAATGCTGCATTTTTTTTTCAAAATAAAATCTTTAAATCTTCACTGAACACACAATTTAACTTCCTCTACATGAGCTAAGATTAGAATAAACTGAGGGCAAAGAAATGTTACATTTTTTACTCTCTGTTCTATAAAATTTCCTGCATTTAAGGAACAGCCGCAGGAGACAGGCAGAAAAGGCGTTTGTTCCTGCACACTGTGTTTTTGTTCTTAACAACAATTATGAGTGATTATTTTATATGACACGTATGACTTTTCACTTTGGAGCTGTTTTATGAGAAATGTGAACTTTTAAGGTGAAAAAACAAAGGTGCCAGGAGCCCTGCAGTTAGTTCAAAAGGAGAACCTTGAGAAGTTTGGTTTATAACTAAGCTTTCGCCTTCTCTCTTTTTATTAATTCTTAGTCTTTACTAATTGGACTTGATTGATTGAACTTCCAAACAATCTGGAATGAGTTTTTCCAAAGGAAAAAGCCCATTTCTTCCTCAACTACATAAAAAGCAAGGTCCACGGAAAGAGTTTTTCACTTTTCCAGTTTCTCTTGTGTTCAGGTCCTTTTCATTCCTCCCAACTGTCACGTTCTTCAGCACCTTATGTATACATCGGATTGGTCAAAAAGTTAGTTTGGGTTTTTCCATAACATCCTACAGAAAAACCCGAATGAACTTTTTGGCCAACCCAATATACATACATATATATATATACGTATGTATGTATGTAAGTATGTATATTCCTCAAATGCTTCACTCTTGCCCACGACACCATGAAGGTTGCTATCATGACTCAATATACTAGTGTTTTCTCTGTTAAGCATCCCAGGGATCACTTGGCGGCCCACTGACCATGCAGAGCTCCCAAACTTCAGTGCTCATAGGAGTCGCCCAGTAACCTGTGCATGTGCAAAATCTGCTTCAGTGGGTCCGGGGTGGGGCCCAAGATTCTGCATTTCTGACCAGTTACCAGGTGATGCCAATGCCGCTGGCCAGGAGGCAATACTTGAATATCAGGAGGCCAGAGGATCATGTCACTTTAATCAGTGAAGCGTTATAACTAGACCCATTGGCATGAAAATGATCTGGGAACATGGCAGCCTCTTTGCATAGTCAAACAAAATACTCAATAATGGGAAATAAAAAGAAGGGCTCCGTGAGGACCTGTTTTCGAAGTGATCACATGAATGGTTTCAAACCTATTCCACCCACCATGCACTGCCTGACTGCTGAGCCTTCCCTGTGGGACAGGCGTTGTGGCTACAAACGTAATGAGAATATTAATCGAGTGAGTCTTTGAATCATACAGAAGATCTAGGTTCAATTCAAATCCCATCTTAACATTCAGGCTGTGTGAACTTGAAGGGTTACTTAACCTCTGAGTCCTGACACCCTCATCCGCACGTCAGGGACAGTATGTACATCATACACATGTACAAGGGTAATAACAGAACCTCCCTCCTAAGGTTGTGGTGAAGGTCAAATGAGATCACGTGTGTTAGTCTGGACACACTGTCATTACTCAATAAACGGCAGTTGTTATTACTGAAACATGGCCTCTGACCTCAGATGATGATATTTTTGAAACGCATCTTGTCCTAACGGAAAAAAGAAGTTCGGTTGGGTTTTCTTACCCATTTTGGTAACAAAATCATCGGGTTAAACCTTAAAACTTCTGGGTTGTTACCCATTAAAGCAAAAAAACATAGATTTTAAAAGTTAGGATGACCTAAACTCACTTTGTTTAAGCATCCTGTTTCACAGATGAGAAACTGGGGCTTGGTTGGGACACGTGAGTGGGCCAAGGTGACAGAGGTGACCAGTGGCAGAAGCACACTCAAAACCTACTCGAAGCCGCAGTCCAGGCTCTTTTCAGGTTGACTGCATCACTCCCTGTAACGTCACCCAGAAGGTCTCAAGCTAAATTGACAGCATCCAGAGATATCCCCCTGATGAAACTGCTGATGTTAGAGTGTGGTTTTCTAATATTCAAAAACTAGGGGGTGCAAAGTTCTAATTCTTGTGTCCACTTAAAAAAGGGACACACCCGCCCAGCTGGTAAAAACAGCTCTTGGGCTGTATGAACTTGGCTCCTATGTGCTTTGCCTCCAAGGAAGCTGCTGGTGGGAGAGGTCCTAATGCCCCCCCACCGCCCCGTTGCTGGAACGCACTGCTGGCAACTGAGCCATGAGGGTGGGGCCCATGTTTCCATCCTGGTGATGATGGGTCTGGTTCCCAGCATTCTCTAACGCTCAGCAAGTTTCTGTGAACCAGTTAACGAGTGAAAGAGAGTGTGAATAAAGAAACACGAAAACTCCTGAACAAATCCAGGTGTTCGTGCTATGGGCTTAGTACCTACCCTCCTCACCTCTTCCAACTGAGCCGAACGGCCAGCCTCTCCCTCTGCCAGGCGGAGTTCTGCTCTGCACAGCTCCTGGTGAGCGCAGAACTGGGACAGACTGGAGGCTCTGAGTCTCTTTAAACACTGAGGGCTTTCCTCCCTGGCTCATGAGAGGGAGAACAGAGGTCCCTGAACTGCTGCACGGTAAGAACTAAAATTATCAAGAAAACACTGGAAAAGGCAAAGAGAAATGAGACTTAGTAAGTATACTTCCCTTAAACTTCCCATTCGTCTTCGCTTGCATTTGTGCCTTAGAAGCAAGAAAATGTATCAGGAAATCCAGCCCAAAGTGCAACTAGAGAAAAACGGCAGGGACTTTAAAACTGCCTTTATAACAGAACTGGGTCCTGAACCACACCCTGTTCTTCCATGGAACAAGGCAGTTTATTTTTATGCATCTGTCTTTGCATCTGTGTCAATTTTCCCCTGAGCAATGAAGCTGTGCTAAGAGTAATTCATGAGTAGGGACTCACTGCACTGCTGCAAGCCCAGGTAAAACCTGAAGTTAAGTTTATATTTCTGCCAGATGATCTTATCTGATGACTAGTGGCTGAGGTGCAACATTACACAAAAACGTTTAAAAAACTGTATTTTATATCAGCCACCTAACTTTAACAAGACATTATGAATCACTTAACTTTCCCGGAGGGAAAAGACCTATTTAAACAAGCCCTGCAATTCCCCAAAAGTATTTATGAGTGCCCATTGTTTGCTTATTTATTAAAGATTATTCTAGAACACATGCTGGAACACTGCCTGCATCATATCGTAAGCCTTGCTAAAGAAAGCCTGCCCATGCACATACCTACATGAAATTAGTTTCCTAGTCTTATTTTCTTTGCTTTTCTGCTTTCCCCATTAATACTGGATCCCCTTCCTACTTTTTTGACGACCTCCCAATAGATTATCACCCCTTCCAAGGATCAAGGGTCTGCTGGCCTCCTCCTTGCTTGTCTCCCATGACAGTAAGGGACAGCATCCACCTCCTTGCATCACACAGCTCCAGAAAGCACCCACCTGCCTTCCTCTCGACACCTCATTAAGGTAACCATTGATGGGAAAGTGAAATGATACCCAGAGCCAGTATGAGACAGGCTGACACCCAAGCTGTCCCTTTGTGAGCTGCGCAACTTTGTTCACAACACGACCCCACACCGCAGGGGCCTTTCATGATTCTTTCTCCAATGGTCAGATCCACTTAATTGAAAATAATTCTTCCCAGGTGGAACCCCCTAGAAAGATTTCACAAACCTGGTGCACAGCGTGAGGTCACATCGGATAATCAGATTTTGACCTTCTGGGAACACCTCCCCAAATGTCCCCTCAGATCTAATCATTGCCAGTTTTTGAAACTGATATATCCACACTCAAACCACTCTGGACCAGAAAGTAACAATTAATTAACCATTTCTTCAATCTCTTTCCCCATAACCAGGTTGAGTAGCTTTAGCTCAGGTCACAGTGAACTCCATCAAAGTTTCCTGGCCTAATCTGCATTGCTTTCAGATGTTCCAAAAAAAAAAAAAAAAAAAATTTTTTTTTTCATATTTCACGGTTTTTCATTTTTACCATCCCAACACACATCAACAGATTCGGATCTAAGGGCTGCAAAGGTACCAATCATAATTAGCATCCAGCTGTCCGCCGGCAAACCATTTCTGATAATTAATTCGGACATCACAGAGGAAACTGTCATGTTCCACGGGAGAAAATCAGAAGACAAGCCTTTCGCATGGAGCTGCAATGCCATCACCGGTGGGAGATGGTTCAGAGCACGTCCCCGGAGGGAAGAATTCAGAGCAATGAGATGACTGAAGCCCAGGGTACAGCAGTGCTGGGCCCCGCGAGCTCGCAGGGGGCCCGCTCACCCTTCAGAGAGACCACTTGCCCAGTGCAGTCCGCCATCAGGACCTCGGCCCTGTGTTTCCGGGAGCCTCCCAATTGAAGGAAAGTAGAGGGAGGTGATTTTTTACTGTCAATAAATAGCACTACCAAAGAAGGATCTCTAGAACACCTCCCAACTCCAAATAGTCCACCACTACTTCACCAACAGCTCACCAATTTTAGTTTGGCCATTTTTATTTAAAAGTCACGCAATGATCATGCTTACAAGCCGGAAAAGAAGAACAGAAATTCACCTGGTAGGGCATCTCCGAATCCCACAGTCCTTTGTTTACATGGCTGGGGCAAGACGGTGTATTATTTCACCGAGTTACATTCACTGTGGGCCTGGTACCTCCTCCTTGCCCCTACGTTCATGCCCCTGCAGAATGTGCGCTCCGGTTTCCATTCTGATACCCCCCATGCAGCACAGACAGTCCAGCCCTGAGTGGGTACCCCACCCCAGACATGTCTACTCCCTCCACTTCCAAGTGTGGATTGGCTTGAGTCAAAGGAGCGGGGGAAGTGGGAGCCTGAACTGACACCCGTGGCAGGTGTGACAGGGCGTGTGCATCTGGAAGGCGTCCAAAGAAGCACCAGAGCTAATCTAATTAGCTCTTGCCTTGACTGACAAGCGTCTCCTCTCAGCATGGGGTCCACCCCCCAAAGGGTGGGAGGGAAATTATGCAATGCTTATGTCTGTTATATGACCAGTACATATCAAAACTTGCATCGACATGGCTTTTGCCTTCTCAAGACAATGTGAAAAAGAAAAAACACTCACCTGATTTCCTTTCAAAAATGTTTTCTTTCGTTCCCCCCTACTATACAAACCAACGAAACAAAGCCCTCACCATTTAATAAACGATACACCAGACTTAGAACTCTATGTCAACTACGGAAAACAAATTGCTTCCTGAAACTCGATGAATGAACTATTGAAAGCAAAGCTTTGTAAAACTCTTTGATCCTGAGGGCTCACTCTTCTCTTTTAATTGGAGGTTAAGCTATATACCTCCCTGGTGTATTACGAATAAGTTGGACGTATCTTTAAAAGGCTGGGAGGATTTTAAAAAATAAGTCCCTACTTAGGATTCCAAGATATCAACCACCCTGTGAGCAAAGTTACAGATTAAAGCAAGCGAACTGTACTGCCACCAGCAGCCTGTGACAACCACACGCCCAACGAGTGATTCTCAATGAATTCTTTCTAAGGCAGGCTGCTTGGTTCTACTCTAACTCGCCTGAAAGAACCCTGAAGACAAATATAAACGCGGAAGCTCTTCTGCTTTCGAAACTGCCGTTCCCGAATCTTCCTAGATACAAATAAAGCTGTGTGCCAGAACAGAAACGTGTCAACTGTGCCACCACCGGATGGTACCACTGGTTGGTTGAAACTACTGCTTCCTTTAGACCAGAGTTTTTTCATCCCAGGGCAAAGGCAGTCGGAGCAGACAGTTCTTTGTTGTTGGGGGCAGGAGGGGGTGTCCTGCGGACGGCAGGATGTTTAGCACCATCCCTGGCCTCCGCCCATTAGATACCAGGGGCAGGCAGCCCCACCTCACATGTGGCGACCAAAATGTCTCACGACAGTGCCAAGTGTCCTTGGCCGATCAAGACTGCCCTACCTGAGAATCACTGCTTTAGAACGATAAATAATGGACTTTCGGACAGCTACGAAGACTATAAGCCCAATGTGACGAGCAAATCATCGTTACAGATCAATGCAGAGATCCATCAGGGCCATTCAGGACACAATGGTCTCCAGCTAAGGAAAAGACTGCTTATTGGTGCTTCTTCAGATCACCCAGAAAGGACAGAAATAAAATACCTATGGTGCCTGTAAGCCATCCCCGCCAGGGGAGAGAAAAAGAGCCTCCAGAGCCGCCACCGCATGCTAGCTGTGAGTTTGCTTTTGTTTTTAGATTCTTTCCCCGAGTCCTGGAGGTTACTGGGCACTGGCTTGGTGAAGTTGTCCCTGAGGGAATGGCGTGAAAAGCATGTGTGTTTTACAGTGAACGTGCTGCGGTAGTCCCAGGTCCCTGTAGGTGCCCAGGTGGAGGGCAGGTGACCGTCAGTCAGGCCAGGGACGCTGTGAAGGGACCCCGCATGGGACAAGCGTTTGGGCTACCTGACCTCTAACGTTCAAACTCCAAGATGCCATGAGCCTACGAAAGCCTTTCACTGCTCAGAGCCCCCTCAGGGTCCCTTCGGAGAAAGCTGTGAGAAGCAAAGGCATTCGTCCCGCCCTACGTGGGTCAGGATCTCACAACCCCAGGACCCCTAGGGGTGACGGGCACCAACTGGATGTCTCTACCTTCCCCACCAATCACAGATGAGTCAAGGTTCCCCACCTGGTTCGGAGCTATCTCCAACTGGTTTTCCCCTCCCGACTCCTAATTCTCAGTAACCCGAAAGACAAATTACAGAAGAGTGTGATCTCACGCTGGTGTTCAATCTGTCTTTTCTAGCATCCTCTATTTATCACACGGATTCAACCCAGTGGACCGTGGCTCCTCTGTCTTTGCCCAAGTGTACCCTTCCCCATGCAGTGCTGAAGTATGGGGACAGGCAGCCAGGAAGTCAGATGGAGATTTGCACCAACATACATTTATATCCATTTACAGACAAGATCTATTGCAAGACGGCAATGGGGCTATGGCTCCTGTGGTTGGAAGGAAACTGGGAAGTTTTCTCTGCTCTCGGCTGGAGGGAACCCAGGTGAATAGAACACTCGCCTAGTGGTTTTGCCAAAGTAACAGAGGCCGGTGTTTCTTCACTCTAGTTTCAAAGCAAGCCGCAGCAATCCAAACAGTGGATTTGTAAGCAGTTTTTTCTTAAAGCACCCAACTGCATCTCCGAGAATTTGTTCTGATTAAAACAGAAATGGGAGCGATTCATAGATATACAACTTTTTATATTAAATTTTGAGCAGAATCCTGTACCACCTTACAGTGTTTTCCTTTAAGGAGTATGTGATTTTCACACCCATCTATGTGCCTCACAAAAGCCTCATCCTTTTGCCTCTGCACCTTATGTTCTAGATTTTCTTCTCGTGTCCAGTACGTTAAATACTCCTCAGCTCCCATGGAATAAAAATTTGCAGAGATGTGCCTTTCTTTCTGTCTGTTTATTACCATGTAGTTGAATTTCATCAAACTTCACAGAATGTGGGACTGGAAGGGGCCTTGTAGATTACCTAGTTCACTTCCGCCATGTAGTTTCTGGGGAAATTGGGTCCGCAGAAGTTCAATGACATTCCTGAAATTAATAACTGAGACTCTGAATTTCTATTACCTTGCACTTTCCATTAATTACAGCTTCTTTGCCACCCAAAAGGTGAAGCCTTTGCCTGGTTACTTTAGCAGAACCACTTAGAACACTGGCAGCTTCTTACAAAGTTAAATAGATGTATATATCTATTCTACGACCCAGTGATTCTGCTTCTAGGAATTTACCCGGGGGAAATGAAGACGTATGTCCATAAAATGACTTGTACAGGAGTGTTCATAGCAGCTGCATTCCTAACAGCCCCAAATTGGAAATGACATTAACGTCCAGCCATACATTTTCGAATAAATGGTGGTATATTTCTACAATTGAATAGTGGTTATTTTTGCAGATACCCGGGGCAAGCTTTCCTGATACAAAAAGAAGAAAGAGAAGAAAGTTCTGGGACTGCCCTAGCGGGCTAGTGATTAAGACTCCGCGCTTCCACTGCAGGGGGCTCGGCTTTGATCCCTGGTTGGGGAGCTAAGATCCTGGACGCCGTGCGGTGCAGCCAAAAAAATTTTTCAAGTTTAAAAAATTAGGGCTTCCCTGGTGGCGCAGTGGTTGAGAGTCCGCCTGCCGATGCAGGGGACACGGGTTTGTGCCCCGGTCCGAGAAGATCCCACATGCTGCGGAGCGGCTGGGCCCGTGAGCCATGGCCACTGAGCCTGCGCGTCCGGAGCCTGTGCTCCGCAACGGAAGAGGCCGCAGCAGTGAGAGGCGCGCGTACCGCAAAAAAAAAAAAGAAAACAAAAAAACACCCCTCTAATACTGTAATACTTCCTTCCACCCCCTCAAATGATAACCTTGATCCCTATTTCGCTGAGAAAATTCAAACACTCCAAAGAGAAGCTCCATCCAGTCCCAACACAGGTTCACCAACCTCCCTGCTGCTCGTACCACACTCTCTGCCTTCTCTCCTGCCACCCCTTCTGGAGGAAGTGCCCGGACCCCCAGCCAAGGCGGATCCCTCCCCTCCACTCCAGACCCCAGTCTGTTTTACCTACACCAGGACATTACTGGCAACTGCCCCTCTCTTCTACCTCATCCAATTTCCCCACCCTACTAGTCATTCACATCATCATAAAACATGCTGTACTACCGCCCATCTTAAAAACACCAGCTCTTTTTTTTTTTATTGAAGCATAGTTGATGTACAATATTGTGCTAATTTCTGCTGTCCAGCAAACTGACTCAGTTATACACATATACACTTTTTAAAAAAAATATTCTTTCCCATTATGGTTTATTCCAGGAGATTGGATATTGTTCCCTGTGCTCTACAGTAGGACCTTGTTGTTGACCCACTCTAAATGTAGGAGTTTGCATCTGTCAACCCCAAACTCCCAATCCATCCCTCTCCCTGCCCCCCCTCCTTGGCAACCACAAGTCTGTCCTCCATGTCTGTGAGTTTGTCTCTGAGAAACACCAGCTCTTAACCCAACATCCTCCTCCAGCTTTGCCCATCTCCTTGCCTTCACTTGGAGCAAACTCTCAGAAGATTTCTCCCTGGTGAACCCATTCCAGGCTAAGCTCTCAATTACAACCTCACTTCAGCACCAAGGCAAGCTCTCGGCTTTGATAAGACCTCCACCATGTTAACTCCACAGACCAACCTCGATCTTATATTACTCCAGTTATCAACGGCCATTGGCAAAGCCGATCATGTCCACCATCTTTTTTTTTTTAAATATATAAATTTATTTTATTTACTTTATTTTTGGCTGTGCTGGGTCTTCGTTGCTGCGTGCGGGCTTTCTCTAGTTGCGGTGAGCGGGGACTACTCTTGGTTGCGGCGCGCGGGCTTCTCATTGCAGTGGCTTCTCTTGTTGCGGAGCACGGGCTCTAGGGCGTGCGGGCTCCATAGTTGTGGCACGTGGGCTCAGTAGTTGTGGCGCACGGGCTTAGTTGCTCCGCGGCATGTGGGATCTTCCCAGACCAGGGCTCGAACCCGTGTCCCCTGTATTGGCAGGCGGATTCTTAGCCAGTGCAACACCAGGGAAGCCCACGTCCACCATCTTGAGACAGTTAATTCAGGAGGTTTCTGAACCACCTCTCAGTTCACCCCATGACTGGCAGCTCCTTCTCAGTCTCCTGTGTTGGTTTTTCCTCCTCGTAATGACTGTTAAAACACTGGGAGCCTTGGGGCTCAGGCTCTGGACTTCTTTGCTCTACACTCACTCCCTGGATACACATGACTAGCAGTCATTCTATACACAGCTTGTATCTCCAGCCAAGACCCCCGTCCTGCCTCCTGGAGAGCCGTCTGCCCGATGAACACCCTCCTGCTGAGCGGGGAGAGAGATGGGCCCCTGGGCCGGGCAGCTGGTGCTTGCCAAGTGGAGTGACACTGAAGCTCTGTTCTCACCCAGACACTCCAGGGACAGAACCAGTGGCAGGAGCTGAGCTCTGCTGGAGTCAAGAGATGAGGTGACCACTCCTGGGGTCAAGGAAACATCCCCAGCTGCACGTGCACAGGAAGGCTCCTTGGGGGTCACAAAGGGAGGGGCACCACCCCATAATCAGTGTGGACACACCCCCATAGGCTTCTGCAGTGGGATCCATCTTAGCAAAAAGTTGCGCACACATGTTGGGGAGGGCCCTAGTGGAAAAAGAAACCAGATAATTGGCCAAAGGTAAACAAAGACCCGGAAGGACTGTCCTATGGAAGTGATTCCAATCACCTGGTTACTGAGCTCCTCATTAGGGAGGACGCCCACACCCTTTCTCTCTGGGTGTGTACTTCTGCCTTGCTTCTGACTTAAATAAAGAAACTAACTGCTTCTCTGTGTGCTCTCCCACTTAGTGTCCTGTGTCTCTAATAGTAAACTTTGTACCTGTTTTACAGTTTTTGCCTCTTTGAAACATTCTTGCTTTCAAATGGGGGAAAGAGCCAGGGCCACTCTGCTTCTAGCCTCTAGCCCCTGGTGGACCAGCGGCTAGGATTCCTGGTTTTCATCCAGGCTACCCAGGTCCAATCCCTGGGCAGGGAACTAAATCTCTCTTCAGGACCGCCCACGGCTGTCTCCCCGTGATCACCCTTGGCTGCCCGAGGGCAGCTTCCCCCTTTACCATCCCCACGCTGCCCCCTCTCTCAAACGTGTTCCACCTCCAGGGGTCCCCGTTTTGCTCTTGCCAACTTCATTCTTCCAGTTGCTCAGCTACGAGGCCACGTCACCTCTGACTTCTTTCCTTCTCTCCATCCCACATCCGATTCACTGGCAAGCTCTATCAGCCTTTCCCCGCCTTCAAATAAATAACCAGCGAGCTAGTAATTCTCATCATTGCTGCCGCTGCCCAGCACCGTCTCCTCCTGCTCTGGTTACTGCAAATGCCTCTGAGTTGTCTTCTGGGCTCCCCTTTCACCTCCTGGTAGCAGTGATTCTTCTAAAAGATTGACCAGATCCTGTAGCTCTTCTGCTTAAAACACGCCAGTGGCTTCCAGTGTCACTGAGAATACATACTCAATATATACTCCTGATGGAATGAGAGTAAAAAGGCAAATAATGACTCGATGTTAGTATACGATGAGTTTTGACCTTGCAAACTCCTTGAAAGGGTCTTGAGGACCCCCAGATGGGGTCCCTGGGCTACCATTTTAAGACCTGCTGCTGGTAAGTGGATGGTTTTCTAACTTTTTAGTAGCAGGAATGTGTTCTCAAATAATATCTTTTACCAAGCTCCAATGTATAGATAGATAGAGCTGTTTGGGTTAAAGTGCATCTGTGTTGGGAGCCCTGAATTCCCTTTCTCTCTCATTCCTTGAGAATAAGGACCAAACTCTTGTTCTTGTCCATTCTTTAACCTCACAGTGGCCTCCCTGCTGTGCCGAGAGCCTGCTTCTCCCTGGGCGGGTCCCACTGTCCGGACCCCTTTTCCCTTCAATTTCAGCCCATCCTTCAGGTCTCTGGGGCCACCTGCACACCTTCCACCCCCTCCCTCTTATCACCATCTAAATTCGCCCCCATCCTTTTGTTCACTGATGGTCTCTCCGCACCAGAATACAAACTTCACGAGGACAGGGATTGTACTTTATTCCCTGTTGGACCCAGGGCAAGTAACAGACACTATAAATAGGGGTTGAGGGACTAAATGAATAATAAAAAGAAGATCATGCTTTGTCTTGAGTGGAACATGTTCCTTCGACTTCCGGCAGCGAAGGTATTATTGATAAGCTACATTATCCGCACGTGCTGAGACCATGAGCTCAGACCACCCTGAAGAGCTCTATGCTCTCCACGTCACCCTAAGACAGTCAACAGCACCGAAGGAAACCGTGAAGAAATTCAATTTGCCTCCACACAACATCAAAATCGCATTTATGGTACGCAAAGTTACTTCTTAATTCAATAAACATTGACGGATATACAACTGTGAGCATGAACTAGCTAAAGAGGAAAAATCAGGCAGCTGGCGCCAGAAGAAGGCATCTTGTAGGGCAGGCTGTCTACGTAACTGCATAGTGGGGAACTTGCCGTGAACTTCACTCCCCTCCGCCCACTTTTTTTGTCAATTTTAATTTTATTGGAGTCTAGTTGATTTACCATGTTGTGTTAGTTTCAGGTGGACAGCACAGTGATTCAGTTATACATATATTCATTCTTTTTTAGAGTCTTTTCTCATATAGGTTATCCCAGAATACTGAGTAGAGCTCCCTGTGCTCTAGAGTAGGTCCTTGTTGTTTATGTGTCTCATATACAGTAGTGTGTGTATGTTCACCCCAAGCGCCTTATTTATCCCTCCCCCATTTCCCCTCTGATAACCATAAATTTGTCCCTCCCCCTCCAAGTTTTTTAAAAGCTTAGACCAATCTAGAAAAGCTGAATGTGGAAAACAGAGGGACCATACAAATAATTATAGGTCTGCGTTAATATAAAGAAAAGTCATTCTAGGCGTTACTCATAACCAACAGTGCGCATTTGTAAGACGGCATAAACACAACTGGTAAAACCACTTAAGATGAACGCTCAGATCAGCCATAGAGTAACGATCAGTTTTTGCAATTAGTAACAGACCCTCAATCAAAGGAGAGATTTTCCCAGCGTAAAGGAAAGTGGGGTAGGAAGAATAAAGGATGCAAAGAGCAGTATTCAGATCACTAGAACCTGAACGATGAAAGAATAAGCCACGCCATTTCTTTGACCCTCTATTTACAATAAGATCAAAAAAGAAAACAACCATTATCTGTTACACATTTATGGTATTTTATGGCTTGAAAATCACAGGAATGTACATTATTTCTTCTTCCAAGGTATTTTCATTTGTCTCTTTTACAGAGAAAGAAACTGGAGGATGAGACACTCTTCCAAAGAGGGTTCTCTGGTCAATAAAGTTTGGGAAATGCTGCACCCTGCATGGCCTGGCTCTACACCAGAGATGGACACTTGCATGTCACAGAACAGTTTTCCCAAGGTTTCTCAAGCCTGTCTGAACATAAAACACTCTTTTTTGGCTTAGAGCCTATTAATATCTTTGCATGTCACACAGATCATTCTAGCCTGAAGCTTCTCCAACATCACTTCCTGACCTCAAAAGACTTTCCAAAACTGAAGCCCCAGTGGGTTTATGCTTTAACATGAAATCTTTATAAAAATGACAAGTATAAACTAGACCCGTGCCTGGTGTAAAGTAGATTCAATCACTGAGTGTGAGTTTCCTGGCTTCTCTGAAAGGACAGGGGCCCAGGGTGTTCTCAGGGGGGCCCTGGGCGAGATTGGTTTTGGATGGGATGAAAACGGCTTTCTCTGAAACAGCAATGGATGCCCAAGGGTGAGGATGCCCAGGAGCTTCGCAAAACCTGAGATGAAGTATGACACACATGCCACTAAAATACACACGGCTCAGTCTAGTCTGGATAACAGCTTGTGACATGCTCCAAAGCCTGGTGGGATTGTGGGTGGGGGCGTGTGTTAGATAAGAAAATGCTACAATAGAGCATGAATTCAAATCACTGACAGTTTTCACAACTGAAAGAACAGATGTAGACACCTCGCTGGATGATTCATGCTTATTAAATACGTGTGAAGTTACTGTGATTCATAAATGACTCTGTGAAACCCAGACTTGGCCTCCGCAGACATAACACGATGCAGTGTAAAATGATCTCATTATTAAAAGTCTCCTTTGATGCAAAATGATCTTGGACAGATACTCGGATGCGATCCTGAAGGACTCTGTTCCTCTTGATGAGTGCTAATGTTTGGGGTAAATTATTTCTTCGGTATTACGAAAATGGAAGCTCTGAACTCATTACATATAAATTATTAAGTTATAAACACCACTGCTAATAAAACTGTGGCTACAGTAAGAAATGTGATTAAAATCACATGTGACTGTGACCTATTAAACAATAATGTATTAATTCATAAAGCTGTATGCAGCTTATCCAGTTACTATAATTAAAATATGCTTCATCGCTAATTGCCTTACCAACCCTTAAATTTCCCCGAAACTGTTTGCAAATGATGGCTGAACAGCAGCTCTTGCAATTATAAGTCTTCTAATCCTGGTAACTAATACAAAAACCCTTGTAATAAAAACACTTGAGAGACTTCCCTGGTGGTACAGTGGTTAAGAATCCGCCTGCCAATGCAGGGGACACGGGTTCAAGCCCTGGTCCGGGAAGATCCCACATGCTGCGGAGCAGCTGGGCCCCTGTGCCACAACTACTGAGCCTGCGCTCTAGAGCCCACGAGCCACAACTACTGAGCCTGCACTCTCGAGCCCACAAGCCACAACTACTGAGCCCGTGTGCTTAGAGCCCATGCTCCGCAACAAGAGAAGCACTGCAATAAGAAGCCCACGCACCGCAGTGAAGAGTAGCCCCCGCATGCCGCAACTAGAGAAAGCCCGCATGCAACAAAGACCCAATGCAGCCAAAAATAAACAAATAAATAAATGTATAAAAAATAAACAGATAAAAAACACTTGATCTCTGTCCTAATGCAACCCTATCGATTAGTCATAGATTTATAGCTGGCAAATATTTTGGTAAAATTAATGTGTGTTTAAAGGCAGGAAAAAAATCCATGTGCAGAAACTGAAGGGAATAACAATGTTTCCCATATTTCTGCCAGATATTAACTGATACCGCAAAAAGATCCTTGATATGTCATTTGCTGACGGATGAGTGCAGGGTGAAGACTCAAGCATGGAATTTTATCGCTGGAGACATTTCTATCTGTAGCCAAATCACCAGGGAAACACTTTGTCCAACAACTTCATTCTGCAGGGGCATTTGGTGACAATACTGGCACCCGAAGAATTCGTTCAGGTTTTTCCTATTGCATCTACCCGTCTGTGCCTGGAAATATTTTCAGCGATGCTGCAGTAGATGCAGACACGCGGTTGAGTGCCTAGAAGCCACCTAGCCAGCTCACGTTTTATCTCACCAGCGAGTTCAAAATAAGTGCTCTCAAGCTGTATGCTTTTCATACAAACGAGACACTATATTTTAGGAAGGGTTCATATCAACCGCCCGCTTCATATGAATAGGAACCGATCTAGCACAGGACACCTGCAAAATTAGGGACCCAAGTTTCTTTACGAACACCCAACTTTTCTGCCTGAGTTGAACCAGGAAGTTAGGAAAATTATGAGAAAGGGAGAGAGAAGGTGGGGGGGGGGTGTAAAGAGAGTGAGAGAGAGGGAAGGGGGTAGGAAAGAGAAAGAGAGGTGTGGGGGGAAGGGAGGGGAATGAGGAGGGGGCGGGGGAGGGGCAAAACACACGGCTTGTTGGATTCTGGCCATCTTGAATTGTTTTATTTAACCATCTATCTATCTACCTACCTACCTGCCTATCCATCTATCCACCTACCTATTTATTTACCTTCTTACTTTATACTGGGGTATCGGTGATTAGCAATGTTGTGTTAAGTTTCAGGTGTACGGCACAGTGACTCAGTTGCGCGCACGCACGCACACACACACACACACACACACACACGCACGCACACCTTTGATTTCAGACCTTTTGCATCTATTTTGCATCTGCGTGCAAACACAAGCCCTGAAACCACCCTTGACATGTCACTAGCCCTCGCGTCCAGTCATCCCAGAAGCACTGCCAAGTTCTCAGCCCTGAGTAACCTTCTCAACCTCTGCATCAATCCCCTGGTCCAGGCTAACATGTCTCTCACCCAGGCCACCATGTCTCTCACCCAGGCCCCCGATGGCCCCGCCGTGTGTCTCTCCGCTTCTACTGGCTCCTTTCCCCCGTTCTGCACGTGGAACCTGAAGCAATCTTTTCCCAAAGCAATTCTGATCACACCACTGCCCTTTCACACTTGGCATTTCCCTTTGCTCTGGGATAAAAATCCTCAAGGTGGGGCTTCCCTGGTGGCACAGTGGTTGAGAGTCGGCCTGCTGATGCAGGGGACGCGGGTTCGTGCCCCGGTCCGGGAAGATCCCACATACCGCGAAGAGGCTGGGCCCGTGAGCCATGGCCACTGAGCCCGTGCGTCCGCAGCCTGTGCTCTGCAACGGAAGAGGCCACAGCAGTGAGAGGCCCGCATAAAAATCCTCAAGGTGGGCTAGCAGGTAGCACGAGGCAGCCCCTCTCCCAGCACTCTGACTTCACCCGGGACCCCTCTCCTGGCTCCAAGCACAGTCAATTTCTCCAGTGGGCTGTGCTCTCTGAGGCCACAGGGGCTTTGCACGTGTGGCTTTCTCTGCCAGGAACATCCTTCCAGGACTCCACTTACCCTCCTCATCCGTTGGTGGGTGCTGCTGTTCAGCCATCAGGTGTCCTGGTACAAGCTCGTTCAGCACGGTGTGCACTTCCTTTTCCCCCACTCACGACTGGGTGTGATATGCCTCTGTTGACAAGCCCACGTGATCGGGGTGTGACTCCCCTACCGCACTGTGCAGGTCATGTGTGCAGGGGACACGGCTAACTTCAGGCACCTCTGAATCCCTTAGCCGATGGCCCATCACGAATGTAAAACAGGTGCTCCAGCGGTGCAGAGGCAGGAACGGAGCTCAACAAGGGGTCCTCTCCCTGCGTTAATACTAGGCAGAAAGACGTCTTATGTCCTTCCCACTTCAGCACCACACAAGTCAGGGCTCTGCAGAGCTACACAAGGAGGCACTTTACAGGACAACCTTCCACCTACTGATTGTTCATGCTATCAGACAGAATTTAAAAAGGTCACACACACACACACACAGTCCTAAACATGGCAGTGGTGGCTGCACATCTGTATTAAAATTATCACAGAGTGAGGACTTGGGTGTGCCGATGAGTGGACCTGGCTCTCAAGGCGGAGGCCACTAACCTGCCCCCCATGGCAGAGGGCCAGGGGGTCCCCAGCCCAGCAGAGGGGCTTCCTGTAAGCTGGCTGCCTCTACAAATCCCACAAGAGTCCTAGGGGATTCCTTTCAGCTCTAACGGCCTAAGACGCAGCTCTCTTATAAACTTGGCATTCTTGTTTCCCACAATGGAGCCCAAACATCATGCTCTTGATTTTTCGTGGACAGGGAAACAGGGATGGAACTGATCTTGGACAGCAGGCTGACTGGAGTCTAATTTTGTCTTCCTCTGTCACCTAACACATTACCTGGTGATAGAGAAGAACATTACTATATTCACTTTCTCTGATAACGTTACTGAGAAGCAATCAGATGGGACCGGCAAAGTCCGGCAGGTAGGGGACAAGGGGAAGAAGCAAGGGACAAGGACATAGATGGTCTGGAAAACCCAGCCCTGAATAATCCAGAAAAGCTGTAAGATAGCAAAGCACTGCTCTGAGGAGATGCGCAGAGGGCATCTTAAAGGTAAAACTGCACCAAAGCCAGCCTTCGACTGTGGGCTCTGGTGAGCGATAGAAACCTACCACCAGCTATAGAATCTGGGTCTCTAACTTTCTTCCATCATAGATTTTTCAGACTGTCTGCTGTGTGCTGAGCCACTTTCCTTTGTCTTAAATTTTCTGGCCATTAATTATATCCAGAATGGCGCGTTTTCATATGGTAAATAAACAAAGAAACATCATTCTTGGCTTTGGAGGAATATCAGTGTAATGTAAAAATCAGACCATTATTCTTGAAACCCAAGCTGTAACGTTCTTTTCTCTTCATACAGATATTCTCTTAAAGGACCCTGAAATAATTTATTATGTAAAAGCACTAATCTTAAACCTATTTCCAAAAGACTAATCACCATATAGAACAAAATCCTTGCAGATTCTCCATTTTGAATTTATATATGACTCTTTGCTAGGCTTGAGATTTCAAATATTTATGCTTTTCTGTGCTTTTTAAAAGTCAGGTTTACTGGGATATAATTTATGCACAGTAGAATCCCATGCTCGTTCTTTAAACAATAAGCCCAAATAAAAATGTATCAGTAGTTTAAAATCAAAACACTAATTCTAAGGGATGAAATGGTAAAAAGAACTTTTTGATCAGTGCATGCGTTCATTGCTTAATCTACTCAGGAGACCAAAAAAAGTGATGAGTATTTTCATTATGAAGGGATTTATACAACGGGATGGCTATACAGAGATACAACCATGGAGGATCATTAAGAATCAAGATAGAGTGTGAGAAGTGAGTCCAATAATGCCTGACCATGTGGATCATAAAGATTTGTCTGGACAATGTCAAACACATAACAATGATTTATAGGAAAGGATAACAGGTGTGATCTGTTACTGAGAAGAAAAATACCACGATTGCCTTAAAAATGATGGCTACCTATTACTTCAGAGTAGATTTCTAGTGGACACTTGAATTATTCTCAGTATGTGAATAAAGCTCATTCATTAAAGAATTCATTAAATAAGTTAGCTTAGCACTTTATGGACCAAAGTTGCATGTATGATAAAAAACGAACGACTAAAAAATATATTATATGAATTCTATATTATATAAAACATTAGGCTAGGAGCAAGTATACGGTGAACTCTTGTTACCTTACTCCACCTCCTTCCAAGAATTATAACAAACTTCCGTATCAGGGTTCATTCCCACCCAAATAACATAAACGTGATCAATATGTAAAATGATCCATAGTTACTCATCTTCAGACAACCTGTATTAACCATGTGACTCTGGAAAAGTTACCTAACTTCTCTGTGCCTCAGCTTCCAAATCTAGTAACAGAGATAATAAGAGCACGTGCCTTCCACGGCTGTCCGTAGGCTAACCTAGAAAACACAAGCATAGCTCTCTCCTTCCACCCCCAGCAGTGCCTGGTACAGCCCAGCCCTCAATAAGTATAAGCTACGGTGATTATTATCGACAGCTAACCACTACACACCTGGATGCAGATGACTGACGAATTATACAGGAAGTTCATGCTTTCAGAGTGAGTTATCACCACGACCAAAATGTTTCTGGATAGTCTGAGGGATCTGAATTTAAACACTCCTTCTTCCCACTAAGAAGATTTAACCACAAAGACAGTAATTGTAGGCACCATGATTGGTGTGTCCCATGTGCCAGGGGCTCTGCCCTGTGCTTTCCATACAGTCTCTTATTTATCCCTCACAGCAGCCTTGGGATGCAAGTAGATGTACTTTTTTTTTACATGTTACAAAAGAGATGTAAGAGAAGTTAAAGGACGACTCAAGGTCATACACCTAAAAAAATGGTGCTAAAATCAAAACCAGACTCTCTGTGTCTCCAAGTGGAATTAACTGTCACTAGGAGTGCAAAGTTCCAATGTGTGCATGCTGCGTGGGTCTGCCGAAAGAAGAGAAGGAGAAGGAATATTTATGGTGAACTGCAGAGTGATATTCATAGCACTAGGAATGAAAGTTTTCCCAGTGCAATTAATAAAAGTGATTTTTAAAGCAAAAAATACATGTTACGATATGTTAAATCCATTTAAGAAACCACTGGTACAAATAACTGAGCTTTAATTATTTCGTGGCATTCCTGCAATTCCTCCAGCATATCAGAAAACCCTTTGCTCCTGATCTAATCTTACCTATAGGAAAATAAAATCAAAGAAACTGGGGGGACAATTTTAATAGCTCTGATTTGCCAGTACCCTTTTTTTAGGAGTAAAAACAAATCAGTGATGTTGGAAAGGTTCCAGAAGTTTCAAGATACAAAGCTATTTTTCCTTAAGGCATCAAGCAAGCGTCATAACCAATGAGAAAAAATTCGTTTTATACGGCTTTTGAGAATATCACGTACAGGCTGGAAATTCAGTGCAGGCAGACCTCGTTTTAGAGCACTTTCCTGTACTGCTCGTGGCAGATACTGCATTTTTTTTTACAAACAGAAAGACTGTGGTAACCCTGCACTGTCAGATGATGGTTAGCGTTTTGTAGCAATAAAAAAATTTTCAAAAGTTATGCACATTTTTTAAGACAAAACGTACTGTACACTTAACAGACTACAGTATAGTATAAACATAACTTTTCTTTTCACTGCGAGATCAATGAACTCACTTTATTGTGATAGTCACTTTATTGTGATAGTCACTTTTGTGTGTGTGATATCACTATTGTGATAGTCACTTTACTGCGGTGGTCTGGAACCGAACCTGCAATATCTCCAAGGTGTGCCTGTAAATATCAGTAAGGATTTGAGCCAGTCAAGGATGCTGAAAGTCACTTCTCCCGTACATCGTTTAGAGACCACCTTGGAGAGTCTTTAAGAGGCAGAATCGCTCTAGGTGAGATTTGGTACAGAAAGTGGTTTTATGTGCCTGCTTCACAGAAGCTGATCTTTTCCTCCAAAATCATCATAAAAGCTATCAGAAAAAGAAAGAATACTGAAAACAAACAAACAAAACCACCTGAAAGTCCAAATGGCACTGTGTTTTCTGAAAGAAAAAAAATGTTCACGTATGCAAAGGGCCTAGGGAAGTCATTTCATATGTCCCAAATTAAAGATTGCTAATCACTTTTCCAAAAGGAATATTTTTTCCCCCAGATATCAACCTGGCACTAAAAGGGATTCTCATGTGCATTCCAAAACAACAAAAACAACAACAAAATATGTTAAACCCTGGCCTAAACCATCTGAACTGTCAAGAACGAAGACCCACAGTGCCCAATGATCGCTTTTAGAACAGTCAGGAGCCAAGTCTTTCCATCCTTATATCCCCCTTCTTGGTTCAATGCCTAAGACATAATTGTTCACAGAGGAAACAATACCACCTCCATGACTTTTTCCCCCTGATCAATCCCCTTCTCTCTAGCAATCCTGAACCCTTCCTCCCTTATAATCCCAATGTTCTTTGCCCAAAGACTGTGCTTCGTGTACGTGTTATCATGGTTTTTTTCTCCTTCCTTCTACTCTGTAGGTCACTGAGGCAGGGCCCAAAGATCTTTCCAGCTTCAGGGCTCAGTATAGACATGGCACGTGTTAGTAGATACTTCTGGGTCCTAGTTTCATCAGGGTCCATGGTAGTGACCATCAATCTGTAAGATGCTGTAACTAACAGTATTAAAGCAGGAGACTAAGCACACGAAAGGATGCTCAGCATCGCAGCCATCAGGGAAAGGCAAATCAATACCACAGTCAGATGGTATTTCACACCCACTAGGATGGCTATCATCAGACAGACAGATAACAACATGTGTTGAGACCAGGATGTGCAGACACTGAAATCCTCAGATGTTGCTGATGGGAATAAAACAGGGTGCAGGAGTTTTGGAGGACAGTCTGGCAGTTCCTCAAACGGTTAAAAGCAATTCTACTCCTGGGTATATACCCAAGAGAATGGAAAGTATGTCTGCACAGAAACGTGCACACCAGTGTTCATAGCAGCATTATTCCTAGGCAAAAAAGTGGAAACAACACAAACACCTACCAACTGAAGAATGGGTAGATAAAATGGGGTTTAAGCATACAATGGGATATTATTTAGCCATAAAAAGAAATGAATTACTAATAACATGGTACACAACATGGACCATGAACCTTGAAAACATTATGCTGAAGTGAAAGAAGCCAGTCACAAAGGACCACGTACTATATGATTCCATTTATATCAAATGTCCGGAGTAGGCAAATGTCTAGAGACAAAAAGAAGATTAGTGGTTGCCTGGGCTGAGGAAAGGGGTGAGGATGATCCTAAGAGTTGTGAGTTTTCTTTTTGGGGTAGTGAAAACGTTCTACAATTGTTTGTGATGATGGATGCCGTCACCATGAATATACTAAAAGTCACAGACTTGTACAGTCTGAGCGGGTGAATTGTAGGGTGGGTGAATTTTATCTCAATAAAGCCATTAAAAAACCCTACCAATACATGGGATCCCTGGACTATTCTTTTTTGTGTGTGTGTGTGGTACATGGGCCTCTCACTGTTGTGGCCTCTGCCGTTGTGGAGCACAGGCTCCGGACATGCAGGCTCAGCGGCCATGGCTCACGGGCCCAGCCGCTCCACGGCATGTGGGATCCTCCCGGACCGGGGCAAGAACCCGTGTCCTCTGCATCGGCAGGCGGACTCTTCAACCACTGCGCCATCAGGGAAGCCCCTGGACTATTCTTTGACCTGCACATAAGGAGGAACTGGAATGGTCAGTCAACTATGTGCTTATATCAGAATGAAGTCTCTCTGAATCACTTTTTTCTTTAGTCTCTCAAAGACTGATCATTTTGGGGAAACTAAGGCAGTTTAAAGACCATCAAATCAATCAAGGTCAGCTACTCTGATGTCTCAGATGCTCACTAATTTGCTGACTTTCTGGCTATACTGCTTATTACTTTTCTCCCTCCTACTGCCCATGAAGATATGTCAAAGCTTGTTACGAGCCTCCAACTTAGAGACACGTATAGGAGTCGAAGATGAAATCTCCAATTAGTCAAGTTTCTAATTTGTTTGAGGAAGCAGGAAAGAAATAATACTGCAGGAAGGGGAGGTATCCAGATGGCTAAAACAAACAAAATTTCTTTTTTCTTTCTTTTTTTTGGTGAAATGAAGTAGGAAATTCAATGATTTGCTCTCACATTTAAAAGTGATGGCTTACAAAGAATTAAATGTATTTGGAATATATACAGAAGATTTAGAACAAGTTTCTATAATTCACACTCTATTGCTGAAAAGCAAGATACCGTTTTTTAATTGCTAGTTTTGTTTAACTATTTAAAAATGGGAAACAGTGAGGTGAAAAATGTTAAATTTGCCCAAGTCACTAAATATAAAAGCAGTAGTGGGCTCCCCTGGTGGCGCAGTGGTTGAGAGTCCGCCTGCCGATGCAGGGGACACGGGTTCGTGCCCCGGTCCGGGAGAATCCCACATGCCGCGGAGCGGCTGGGCCCGTGAGCCATGGCCGCTGAGCCTGCGCGTCCGGAGCCTGTGCTCCGCGGCGGGAGGGGCCACAGCAGTGAGAGGCCCGCGTACCGCAAAAAAAAAAAAAAAAAAAAAGCGGTAGTTATGGCAGATGACTTATAGATTTATTTACAAAGAAAGACTTTTCTATTGTATATTCATTTTCCTCTTTCCACTAAGTATCCTTTAAAATAAGATTCTGAGACTTTTAAATAGTTAAGGGAAATCCCCTTAAACATTTCTTTAAAAAAATACCACGAGAACCTCATGAACTTGCTTAATCAAAGATTTAAACAATCTCATCTTTATCTGAACCATCCATGTAGCTTTAACTTCAAAAGGTTTTCACTCAAATTTATTCATAAACAAGACAAATACCCTACCAAAATTACAGATTACAATTGGCCCCTGTGAATCACAAAGACACAATATCCAGCATGTGTAAAAACTGGGAATTAAATTACTCTCCTTCTCGGAGATATCCATCTTATTTCTTCAATATCCAAACAATTGGCATAACTGATTTATCCAAATCAATTAACATAATTAAAAAGGATGAAAAAGAAAAAGCACATTCAAAGGAGAGAATCTTATCAGTACTTAAAAAGAAATACTGTACCTGAAAGAACCCTCGACATAGCTTTGTAAATCCTAAGAGGTACTTAAAATCAGAGCTAATAAAAGAAGAAAAATAAACAAAACTTTTAACTTTCCTCCATGGGAGAGGCACAAAAATAAAGAAAACGAAATCAGAGGCTTTGTAGGCACTATCTTGCAAATCAGGATAGGGAAAAATGCCAAACAGAATGGTCACCTCCTGTGTTCCCTATGAAGTTCTTTACAGGCACAGGTGAGCTTTGTAGTGGGGCAGATGAACTGAATTCGTATGAAAATCCTCCACAGGGAAAAATGCAACTACTCTCTTGGCAGATCATTAGTATCTGACTCACATCCCAAGTTCACTGAAAATCATTCCTTAATCTTGATTGAGACAACATTTTAAGAGACATAAGCACATTTCCTGGAAAAAACAAACAAACCCTTTCACACACAGTGGTAAAGTAAATTCCCAACTCAAAAGCCTTTTAGAGTGCTTAACACTATTTTAGGTCTTCTGTTCAAAAAACCAAACAAGACACATCCTTGCAATCTTAAACTCTTCAAATTCCACTCTCTCCAAAGGATGAATTAGGACCAGGCATTTCTCATCACGGAATAACACACTTGCAGAGCGCTTTGCAAAATTACACATGTGCAATTATCTCATTAATTTTAACAATAATTAATTTGCTCCTTCCCTCAGGCTCCATCCATAATAGTGGAGTAACATGAATACAAAACTAAATTAAAACATGCAGGCACGGCCATTCTGTAAAAGCAAAGACCATCTCTTTAGCTCATTGTGGTTATTTTTCAAATTCCCTATATTTGCAGATACGTCATAAGGCTGACAGGGATACAAGCAAGCTCATAGCTTCATTAATCGCCTCTGTGTTACAGTACAGGTTTAAATGAAGACTGCATAGTAGCACCGCTAAGCAGGATTTTTTTTTTAACATCTTTATTGGAGTATAATTGCTTTACAATGGTGTGTTAGTTTCTGCTTTATAACAAAGTGAATCAGCTGTACGTATACATATATTCCCATATCCCCTCCCTCTTGCATCACTAAGCAGGATTTTAACAACACTTTTCTTCCTACTCAAAACACTGCTGACCTATTGTCAATATTTATCAAACAGGGCACGTAGCTGGTGCTTGCTAAGTATTTATTACTGTTACTGATAAAGATAATGATAAGGATATCTTTTGAGAAGAGACTCTTACAAGAAGACAGGTACATTAAAGAAAGGCACAAGGGCAAGAACAGACTTTAACAATAAGGGGTCCTGAAAAACTTACGTTTTTAATCTGAAAGGAGAAAGCAGTGAATTTTTCATAACATATATTTCATTCATGCTTTTAATATTTATAACTGACACATACAATTTACTAACAAAAATGTGGACTATGGAATTTATTTAGATATGATTTACTCCATCTTTATTAGATAAATTAATTTTTTACTGTCACATATCCAAGACAATCTTCTGCACATGAATTTTTACTACGAAATAGTTTAAAAATTTAAACACTATATGCATTAAAGTTTTTATACTGAGCTATCATGTTTCATGTATTTATAAAACTTACTTTTCAAGCTTATGTCAAACAAGGCATATATGATTGAATCAGTGATCTGAAGTAATCTCTTTATTCTTTTCTTTCTAGGTTAAAGGTGTTCTGTGTTTAATGATGAAACATTCATTTATTTTGCCAACTTTTCATCTAAAATTTATTCAAGGAAGAGTCAGTTCAAATTTACATTATTTGCAGGGAAAATGCCAAATACTCACCCTTCAAGATTATGTTTTTTTACCTTGCTTTAGCATAAGCGCATAAATTCTCAGTGTCACTGCTGCTCAGTTTCCCTGCTATTTTTATTTTCTACTGACAGAATATTCAAAGCTGACGAATGTTGTAGAACAGACACAGTTATTAAAAGCTTCAATTTACAGCAAATAGTGACAGTTTGCTTTTTCTGCTCATAAAGTAACATCGAAGAGGTGTAAATACACAGGGAAGGTGGAACAAACATACTTCAGATACTTTTTTAAACAGTTCCAATAAGCAATGCTCATTTGAAATATTACTCCAAAGATATCAGGTTCAGGTATCACAGAATAAAAACAATGATGGCTGGCAACTTTCAACAGTACTTTAAAAACTTTACTTATGGGTATCTTCTACCTGTAAGGAAGGCTTTTAAAAAATCACAAAGAGTCGACTTAAAATAGAAGATGGAGAGTTGCAAAGTAACCAAGAATCATCTATTTGCAAGAGGGGAAAAAAAAATAAGGAGAAAATGAGCAAAATATTTCCACGGCACAAGGATGGCTGGTGTGCCATTGAACTGAATTTCCTACCATTGACAATAACCCAGACTTTTACTACATTTGACTCAATTTTTTGAGGGGGAGAAAGCATGTTATGTACATAAACACTACAGAAATTCTGAGTGATGGCTGGAGTCAGACAATGTAAGCTAAATTTCAGAGACAACACTAAAGCATGTCTGATATGGAACCCTTAAATAACCTTTTTTGTGAGACTGGCTCACAGTGGTGCTAAACCATAAAATATATTGCCAATAGCACTTAGAAATGGGAAGAGAGACATTAGAAGGAAAAAAAAAAAAACCACAGGAGAGTTCATATAGAAAAAGCAAGCAAACTTTCTCCAGTTCAAAAAGCATGTCGTCAGCAAAAGGATCTAATTCAGAAATGCTGCTCTGAAGCTCTGGAAGGACCCTGACAACATGAAGAGCTGATTCACATACCCTCAGGCAAGAAAACCAAATAAGAATCTGGAGAACGGAACCATATCCAAAAGTAGAGGAGCTTTTGCCAAACTCTGCAGGGTGATGGGAATGTTCTATATCTAGACTAGGGAGCAGGTTACATGGATATATAATCATTTGTCAAAACTCAGGGAACTAAGAAGACTCAGGGTCTGTGCATTACATGTAAGTTACTACAACCGAAACAGTCATAACTGTGTGCCAAGCCTATGCTCGTTTTAAGGTATTAGATGCAAAATTGAGTCTTCTGTTAATAACTTTTAAGGAAATTTTCTTAATAGAAAAATATAAAAGGGAGAGCTAAGGAAATCTAGGGAGAAAATAGGAAAGGAGCGGAGAAACAAACCATTGAAATTTGAGTGACCACTGGAAAAAAAAAATATCTTTCCAAAGCCTCAGAGAGTATTCCTGGGGGAAGTGAAAAAAAAGGAAGGAATAATGCCTCATATTTGCATAACTCTTGACATATATTATCTACATTTAATAAACAAGCTATTTGTGTTAGAGTCGGCTCTTACAATACCCCCATTTTAAAGTTGATGAAATATACAAAGTTTGGTGATATGCCCAAGGATACACAATTAGGAAACAGCCAGGATACAAAGAGATCTCTAAGACTCCCACACACAATCCATCTCATAAAACTATACTCCGTGTGCATCTTGTGTGTGCGGTGTACGAAACATAAAAAGTAAAGCCCCTGTTAGCTTCATACACTAGCGACGGGGCTGCCTGCCTTGCCTCCACACTGCACAGATGAGTATAAATATGATGGAAACTAACTAAGCACGTGCACTAAAACAACCAAGAATTTTGTTTCTTAAATATTCATTCATTCATTGGTTTAAAAATCAGCAACAAGGTACACTTGGGTAGGCAAATTTATATCGGCTAAATTCTCACGACAGGGCTCTTCGACTAGAAATAGAGTATAATTTTATTATCTTAGTACAATTTCCATTATAATTTGGTTGAAGTTAGTTGTACTTGATTTCAGAAGGGCAGGAAAAAGATAAGGCCAGATGCAAGACTGCATTTTCTGTGCATTAATTACTAGGATGTGCTTTTTGAAAAATCTTATAAAAAGTGTGGGAGAATGGTACTCTCAAAGGGGTTTCATAGAAGTTCACGGAGGCCTAAATGTGACACCAGAGCTAATGGTTGCCTTGGGTGGTCCTGGAAGCTGTACTCTCACTTAGACCCCTGGATTCCTAAACACATAAGCAAGATTCTGCATAAAAGTGCCTTTTTTGGGCTTCCCTAGTGACACAGCGGTTAAGAATCCGCCTGCCAATGCAGGGGATACGGGTTCAAGCCCTGATCTGGCAAGATCCCACATGCCGCGGAGCAACTAAGCCCGTGCGCCACAACTACTGAACCTGCGCTCTAGAGCCCGCGAGCCACAACTACTGAGCCCACGTGCCACAACTACTGAAGCCTGCGCGCCTAGAGCCCGTGCTCCACTCCGCAACAAGAGATGCCACTGCAATGAGAAGCCTGCACACAGCAACAAAGACCCAATGCAGCCAAAAAAAAAAAAGTGCCTTTTTTTCCAGAAACACTCCAGTAACTCCAACTGCCTAGCCTAAGAGGGTCACCGTGACCTCGAAGCACAAATGGTTTGCCATACTGGGCTCACTGGGCTTACTCCCAACTTAAAAGACAGACAGACAGACAGACACACACACACACACGAAGGAAATGAGTTAGTGTGCATGTTAAAATCACAAATCACTGAAACAACTCACATGTACCTTTTCCTTCCTAAACAGAAAAATGCATTTTGCATTATTCAGTAAGATATGCAAAGTGCAATCTAATGCCTAGTCAGTGGATATTTAAGGATTTAACAGAGGTGTGAACCATCTGTTTCAATTCAATTCTGACAATCCTTCAAATTTTCTCTCAAATGAAATTTGTATCTTCTTCCACAATGAGAAACGGAAGACCAGAAATGGGGCAATAAATGCAAAACCAGAGCGAATATATAACCACCACCAAAAAAGTAAAGGACAGAAGAGTGCGGTGCTTCAGGGTATGGGCTCAAAACCCACAGACGAGCCTACCATGTGAGAAAACTACTATTAATAATTAAGGTGTATCCTTGAAAGCGTTGTAGACCACAGGTATACAGTCTGCTTTTTAAACTTATAATATGTTATGAAAATTCTCCAAAGTCATTAGTCTTCTACAACTTTCAATGGCTGTTTAGCATTCGATCATATGGCTGCATGACTATTTACTCAATCATATTTCATATATCTGTTATTTCCAATCGTTGCTATTATCAATGAAGTTAACTTTTTGTTTGCTTACTTGTTAAGAGGATTATTACTTCATATACGACATAAAGTGAACACTAGCTAAAGAATTCCATTTCCTTTAAGGTTTTAGCCAGTGGCTGTAGGGTGGGGTCTTCATGAAATCAATGCGTCTAAACAAGTCATTTCTTGGTAACTTCAGGCTTCCTTCCTATCATGAATCCTTGAGCAACCAAGTGCAAAGGATACGCCCAATCATGCTTGAATTAACAGAGTTTAAAACTGGAATGAGTTACCTGACCTAAACAACTGCCTTATCGTGTACTTCCATCAACACTACATAATACAAAAAGGAAAGTAGCTTTAACCAAAGCCAGAAATTTCACTCTGGGTTTTTAAGAAAATTTTTTGGAAATATGTTGTTTAATAAAAGGAAAATTTCCTTATTTCTTGTGCCATTTAATCAATGAAATGAGCAATCAGCACAAACACAATGAGATAGACATCTTAGTAGCTGTGAATAATGTTTTCCGGTACCATACAATCAGGAAAAAAAAGCACACAGATAAATAATGTTTCAACAGAGGGGTGGGATAGGGAAGGTGGGAGGGAGGGAGAAGCAAGAGGGAAGAGATATGGGAACATATGTATATGTATAAATGATTCACTTTGTTATAAAGCAGAAACTAACACACCATTGTAAAGCAATTATACTCCAATAAAGATGTAAAAAAAAAAATAATAATGTTTCAAGGAAAAAACACCCTTCACTTTACATCCTGGAAACATGCAAATACAATATAGCTTCAGACACTTGGAAAACTGGTTCTTTATTCTGCAGAGATTTTTCTGTCCGTGTAACAAGCTGAAAACAAAATATGAGTGACAAGTGCACATACTTAGCTGATGAAGAACGCGGAACCCAGAAGTAACCACATTCATCTCTCATTGAGGCTATGTGACTTCCAGGCAGAAATACTGATTCAGACCTGGTCTCCTGCCACAAAGCTGGCCGTGGATTCAAATCTGAGCTGGGAAATCTCTCCCCCGAATGGTAACTTTTAACACTTCCTTCAGCTCATCTGGCTAATCAATGAACTATCTCAATTATCTAGTTTAATTCAAGCATTACGAATTTTTAGTAAACAGTCCGTTGGAGAATAAGAGTATGGACGTGCACCTCACTAGAGACTGAAAAAATTAGGCAACATCATCCACATAGTTATTCTAGGTTAGGTTTTTAGCTTTGTGGGGTTCCCCCCCCGTTTTAAAATAACATCATACATCTTTATCATACTCAACAAAAAGAACAATCCTGAGTTAGATTTTATTCTTCTAGCTTAGACTTTTGTGTTTGCTTGCATTAAAGGAGAGCTCAGGAAATTCTATTTTCCCATTCCCACAGTTTTCTTCAGCTGTCTTGAAGTCATCCCTACAGATGGCTCTTGTATCGTGGTCATCAAGTTCTGTAATCTTTCCCCACTTACTGGTCTATGACAAGGTGCGACCTGATCTTCTAAGATAAACTGGTGCTTATTAAGAAAAACAGTAACGTTTTTGTTAAATTTCTTTTCCCCTTATGTTTGATACAGTGCAGGAAAAGTTAGACCTACTATTCTGCCTGGGTCTTTGAATGGAATGAGATTATAAGAACTTGAGAATCTCCGTGGCCCTGCATCCCTACCCACAAACAGTACTGTTCCAAATTTTAATTTGGCCAACCTGGTAGATATAAAATGGTATCACTGTGCTTTTAATTTGCAGTTCCCTGATTACTAATGAAGTTTAGCATTTTTCACATTTATTAACCATTCATGTTTTCTTTTCTTTGAAATGTTTATTCATCCCTTATACCTATTTTTACTTTATCACATAATTGCTTTGTCTGTTTTAGATACTAATCCATCAGCGATACGCGCTGAAGATAACTTCTCCCAGTTGTGACTTGACTTTTCAGTTTGTTAATGGTATCCTTTGGATAAATCCCTCCCCCCACCTTTTTTTTCTTTTTGCATTCTGCATTGCTTTCGTTTTATGAAAAAGCTAATTTCAAATCTACATTAAACTAAGCTGAATATAAAGTCTTAATGAAGGAGGCCCGGTGGTCTCGTTTACAAAAACACATGACCACTGTCCTCTGGCCTTAAAACTTCAGTAAGGTCCTTTCAAACAGCTTCGTGTTCTCATGTTTTGCCACCAGAGCTCAGCAACAAGACTCTTGTGTCCACATCCACGTCGTACGATGTTCTTCAGCTACCACAGCATCGAGTCTCTTCAGCATCAGGTCATTCTTTAGTGAAGACATCACTTCCACAAATTCTCCACCCCCTGGCTTTGGCCTGGGTCTTAAATTTTCAGCCTCATCTCCATTAACAGTTACTGTCACGATGTGTGTGCCAGTTTGACAAGCCTGGATCTATCCATACAGCTGTAGAACATTCAGCAACATCATCTTTATAGCCAATTTATGCCTCAAGTTCCCAAGGAGCTTGGAGTCATAAAGATATTCTCTTATTTTTCTTTCTTTGTTTCTTCCTTTCTTTTGGGGGGGGTGGTTCATTGGACGCTTTATAGTTTTCATTTCCTTTTAAAGCTTTCTGTTTGTGATTTAAAGATCCAAATATTTAACCTATGTGGAACTAATTTTCTACATATGTCACAATCTGGTTTCATTTTTTTCTCCATATGTATAATCTTGTATCATTTATGGAATAGCTTATCCCCCCCCATTGATCTGCAACACTCATCTCGTTATAAATGGAGTTTGCACATATGCGTGGGACTATGTATGGGCTTTCTATCTTGTTGCATTGGTCTCTTTGTCTACACCTACACTAAGAACTTAATACCACACTGTCTTCATTACTGTAGCTTTATAGCAGGCCTTGGTCTCTATAAGGCAAGACACCCCCTTCTCTCCTACTCTGGTTCTTCCTCAGGAAGGACTTGGTTATTTTGGACCCTTCGCTCTCCTGAACAGCTGTAGAACTAGCTCGTCAATTTGAACTTACTTTTCCCTCTGGTTGCCTTTAATGTTTCCTCTTTGTCTTCGGTATCCTACAGTTCTACCATGATAAGTCTTAATATGTATTTATTTCTGTTGCTTGGTATACAGTGCGTTCTCTCGAGCACAGGATTCCAATCTTTCAACACTTTTGGAAAATTCTGTCTTTATACCTTAAACAAATTGACGCTCCACTATGGGGAAATAATCCTCCATAGGACGCTCATGTTTTGTGAGCAGAGGCACTGACAGCTTTGGGTCTGGGATGACTTTTCTGGGATGTCTGCATAGTGAACAACCTTAGAAGATAAAGTCGCCCCCTACAGCAGAGGGTAGGTTTGTTTACTGGCCTGGAGAGTAAAGATGTTGTCTCTCTCCTGGGCAAAGAGCAGATGTGGTTCCAGTCTGTTTTAAAATAAAAGAGTGGGGTTCCTAAGCTCGGGTGTCTTTGGATGTGACTCTGTCTTTGGATGGGACTTGGGGAGCAGGTTCTTGACATCCCCCGTTTTCAGTGTTTTAATATCCTGGAATTCCAAATTGATATATGTGAGATCTTTCCGTCCTATCACTCCTACGTCTTACTCCCTCCACTAGTTTTCAACTCCTTTGTCTGTTTCACCTTGGGTAATTTCTTCATGATCTTCCTGTCTGCTAATTCTCTCTTCAGCTGTGTGTAATCCTCCTTTAAGCTGCGATGATTGTATTTTTTCTTTCTTCTAATTCTACTGGGCTCCTTTTCAAATCCTGCTGATCATTTCTGATGGTATCTTATTCCTTGCTCAGCTTTTTCTCTTTATATATTTCGCATGCATTTGTTTCACATGCAGTTTTCAGCGCCCTAGTGTCGTGAGGCACAGGCGGATCTAAACCTGTTTGTTTATTGTTTCCGTTGACTCTTGTGTTTTGGCTTATGCCATTTCCTGTTCGGTAATTTCTGGATTGCTTTGTTGAGTGCTGGCTGTGTTTTATGATAACCTCGTATAAGCTGCGTCTGTAGGAATTCTCAGGGAACCGGACTGCTAATGCTTTCCTCCAGAGATGGTTTATGCTTATCTCTACCAAGTGCCAGAGGGTACCGCTGATCTGGAAACGTGTTACTTAAGTGTTTTAGGTTGAGGTTTCCATGACCCTGTAAGAATTATAAATTTCCACCCCAGACTCTTCCAAAATTAAGCTTATAGTAGCAAATTCTTAGGGGAATAATGATTACAATCATTACTGGTTTTCCTTAGAGTAAGAGCAAAGACAGAGAGATTTCCTCATCTGTTCCCTTTCCTGGTGAGCTAATTTTTTTTCAGCTCTGACTTTCAGTAAAGGTGTAGCCTCTGTGAATGTTCCGGCTTTGAGAGAGTGTTTCACGTTTGGCCCTCCAGCTGTACCTAGACGCCAGGCCCAATCATCTCTTCTTTCCCATGGTACCTAAGCTGTTGAATTCCTTATACAGGCATTGGCACTGGGGCAGTCCTGGTCTCTTTTCCACACTCCTTCGGTTTCAAATTACTGTCCGGACTTTTTGCCCCCTGGAGAATCTCCCCTACTCTCTTACAAGTTCATCAGTTCGTCTAAAAAATATGCTTCTCTGATTTATTTTGCACCTAGTCTTGCATGGTGAGAAGGCTTTCAGGATATCTGGTTCCCTCCCGTAAACTATCATTTCTACATTTTCCTTTTTGCCCACACACCCCCAAGATGGGCATCTTTCCCCTTGTGCAAGTGCCTTTTAGAGATGGTTAAAATTAGTTGACCCTACAAGTAGTCAGAAGAGATTCTGAAATAACAGCCTTTCTGTATATTATAAAATTTACACCAAAAGCAGTCTGCAACACCCATATAGCTGGTATAATCCAATACAGTTCTCAGGCTGACATTCCCATTTTCATGAGTGTAAGAAAAAGCATTTCACTGACCACTTCACCCCACGTGCCCATGGGGTCTACAGGTAGCACTTCTCTTTGTGAAACATGGGTGAATTATTTGAATGAATTTCTGGTGAAACAAAAGACTGGCAATCCTTGTGAACCAATATTTATTTAAGAGGTATCATAAAATTACTACTACATACTTGAAAGAGAAGTTTCCTTTTATTTTTGTTAAATATATAATGTAGCTTCTTACTGATCCCAAGGAGACTCCTCTCTGCACACTTTCCTAATAAAATCACACTGCCGTTTTTGGACCATCCTTCATGTATACATTCTAGCCTGTCTTAACTCTTAATAGACTCTCAAATGTCTTACTTTTGGCAAATTTTAGTCACAGCTTTAGAAGTATATTTTTGGTGACCTGAAACACATTTCAAAAAACAAAATCTCCGCGTACAGGAAAGACGAATCCATAAGTGAAAATGCTGTTGAAATTCTGTGTCTTTAAAACCAAGAGAGCTCTCAGACTTCAGTTCGACATTCTCTGATAGTTTCAGATGCTAATGCAGAAAGACTTATTTTAACTTAAAAAAAGGGAACCATTTTTTCCTGCCATTTTAACATTATTAACAAAATAATCAAAGAAGTCAGGCAAAAGATGACTGCTCTGTGAAGTTAAAGATTAAATTTGACTATAATTCATGACTAAGACCTCAGCTGTAGTGATGAAAGCGTATTTGCTCAGCATAAAAACCGAGTATAAAGGAGCTAGAAATAATGATGTAAAGAAAAGCGCATTCATGTTTCTCGGACTGCTGTTTTCACGTCCCATGGCCTCTATACATTTAAATGGCTTCAGGCAGATCTGTATGTGCCCGGCCAGCCTGGCAGATATGTTCACTCTTGTGCTGAAAAACTGATTCAGGAAGGCCCATTCAACGTCATCCTGTTCTAAACAAGGGGCGCTCGGTGTTCATGGACACCAGCGGGAAGAATCATTTTTAAGACTCTAGCTCATTCTCCCCTTTTTTACACCCTGAGTCAGAGAAGTCCTTATCCTGGAAAGATGAAGGGATTGAAAATGAAGATGGATTACTATTTGAGGTTGTACTTTGCTTATTTGGGAATCTCTGTTCTTCAATGGAAAGAGCTGCATCCACACTCTCTGAACACTTCCTCCTAACGCTCTTGCTAATGGGGTAAAAACACTCTTCAATTAAGCCTCAGCGCTGCCCGGTGGGACCATCTGCTCTCCCATGGTGCAGCACGGAGGCTGGTGGACAATCGCCACTCCCTGCGTCGTCCTAAGCCAAGGTCACCCATTGGTCTTTCTTAGTTTCACGTGTGGTCTCCACGAAAACACAGAGGAAGGACTGCCCTCGGCACACCCCACGAACTGGCGTGATGACAATCTTTTCACTTTAACCACAAATACAAACTGCAGCCAAGTCCTAAGGGAAGCTCCTAAGCCCACGCTGTGATGTGATGGAGGGGAAATCGCTTCTTTTCATTTTCTCCTTTGGTAAAAGGCTGGCCCCGGAGCTGGGGTAGTTAGTACCGCTGAGGAAGAGAGAGCCTGGGTGGTGGTAGGGCCGTTCTGGGGAGATGATGGGAAACGGGGCACTTTCAAAGGAGAGCAGCCCAATTATGAGTCACTCTGGGAATCACGAGAGGGCCTGGGGTTAAATACACCTCTGAAAACACTGTTTACAGTACAAACACTGACCTTTCCTTTATTGAGAATTTTACGGAACTCACTGAAATCTACGGCTCAGAAGCATTTAATGCATCCCCTTTAACTCATGACTCTGTTTTATAAGGGAGAAAGGCTTCATTTTACTATTAGAAGTTTATGAGCTCTCAAGGGTAATTCTGGAAAACTCGGCGGACGTTCCCTTTTCTGTATCCTCCCCACGGCTACAGCCACCACCCCGCGGAGGCACACAGAGCCACCCATGTTCATTGAGGATGGAGCTGGCTCCGGGACAGTCAGTCATTTTCTGCATGACTCTTAGGGGTATGCAAAGATACCTCTAGAGGATTAATAATCATGAAGATACCAAACCAAGAGGAGCAAGGAAGTGTTATATACTAGATATCATATACTTAGTTCCTAAAACAATGACCATGTCTAGGAGGGATTCAATGAATGCTTCTTCCTCTGTTGATAAGCCAGTGCTTTAAAACAGTTGGAGCACTAAACTGAGCTAGGCAACGAGAGTGAGAGCCAGCTGTCCTGCCTGGGTCGCCCTGGGGAAGTCACTTCACCTTTTGGAGGGGCATTTTCCACCCATGCACAGAGAGGGGGAATTAAACTAGATCAGCTGAAGTGTCTTTAAACTATAGTATATTACAATTAACAATCTAGATTTAAAAGTTTCATCTACTCTTTCTTATCATCATCTAACTCCTACCAGTTTAGAGATACGTTACTGGAGATAAACATCTCTTTGACATATATTCTCTCTAAAACCCTAGCCCACATTTTCTGTGGCATTCCAGGACATACTATTGTTATAACACTTACAGCACCTGATATCTATTCAGCACTTACTACGTGCCTGATCCGGTTCTAGGCACTCTATATGCCTTATCTCATAGAACCTTCTTTAACAACACTGTAAAGTAGACATTATCATTCAAGTTTACAAATGAGACCAGTGATGCTCAAAAAGTTAAATACAATCAATAATAAGTGGTAGACTTAGGGTATGAACTGAACTCACCTTCTCAGCCACACTGTTACCATGGCCACAGCAACAGGTTAAATACTCAACAAGTAAGCCCTAACCAAACACAGTTCTCCAGAAACTCCACATGACGATTGAGACCTGGGACTATTCTACTATTCCAAAGAATTCACATCTTGTCCAAATTTTTAGGTAGCTGGAATACTTTGATACCTAAATATTAATATTATAATAACTTTTCATACTGAATAAAGATTTTTGCCTAAAATTTATTCCCCAAAGGAAAAAAAATCCTGCAAATTTTCTGTAGAGATGGATGACTTCTTCTAACCTACGTGAAAGATCACATCAGGCAAAATGGAAATGATGAAATACGTATTTAGGAGATGCTGATACTGAAAATATTCCATGGATCACTCTAAAATTTAGACAAATTTCTATTATAGTTCCATGACAAAATGGACAAGATAATATACTGGATCAAGAAACAAGAACTCAACAGTTCATCTAGGCAGCGACACATTTATGAATAATTTTAATAAATATGCAAAGCTGGTATTCGGCCACATAAAATAGCTAGTCAGTTGTGAACCTGAAATATATTTGTAGACTATAATGTGTCTGTCCTTGGAATTAAATAATTAATCGTCACTTTCATGAATACCACGATTTTTGATTCTAGGGTACCTGCCTTTCGTCTTGTGCTTTTTTTTAAGATTAATTTTGATCTCTTCACCATTTTATCTGCGACTCTTTTATAGATTAATTTTATAGCTCAATTTTTATTCTGCGGCTAGGTTCTGCATAGTAGAATACATTGCTGATCACTTGCCATGGGCATCTCTATACCCTAGAGATAACACTGCTGAACAGACTTCAAGGACATGATTGGAAATAATAAATCCTATCTGCAGCCCAGCAAACATAGACAGGAAGACAAGGAATACATGCAGAAACAAATGCATCTAAATGACCAAAGAAAAGCTAATGAAGTGCATACTCGGCTGCTGTAACTGAACAGAGACATGGCAACTACTTCCTGTAGCCTTAACTAGTGGTCCATGCTTGGGAGTCTGGTTCAGGAAGTTATGGGTTAACTACCACAGCATCCTAAAGACTCCGGATCTGTCTTGGTCTCCTGGATGAAACCAACACTTACCAAGAATGAAACTCACATGCTAGCTGCCTACCTAGTTAGGAAATCAGCTCTGGAATGCAATATATTTTCCAAGACTTTTCTAACTACTTTCATTATAGATACAAAAAGAAGACAAGAATAGAAGTGAAGAGCACTAAACACTTGAGTTCAGATCCTGTCTCGTGGTCTTAAGTTACCTCTAAGGCTGTTTATGTTGATTATAGCTCTTTAGTTAGAGTGCTTACCAAGTGATATGAACCAGTGAGCACTTTATGAGCACTTTCTCACTTAGTTCTCTTAACAATGCAATTGTATTACAGCATGGTGCAATTACAACAAGTAACACTATTAAATGGATCATTGTTAACTCCATTTCACATATTGAAAAAGATATGTAAAGCCTGCTAGTCAGGAGGTACGTCAGAGCTAAGCAAAAGTGGTGAATCAGAAGGTACTGATCTGAGCTCTCCTGAAGGCTACAATCTAATAGGAAAAAATGTATCACATAATCACACAAATAAATGTAACATTACAAGAACAGTAAGTGCTAAGAGATGTATGAGGTATCCTGATAATAGATAACTGGTAGAATAATGTGGTGAGTTGTGAGCTCGGACTTTGCAGTGAGACTGCCTAGGTTTGAATTCTGGATCTACTGTGGATCAACTGTAACCCTGGGCAAGTTATTTAATCCCCCTTGGAGCAGTTTCTCCTTCCATAAAAAATGGAGATAAACAGTACTTATTTCATAGGGTTGCTACAGTGATTCAATAAGTGTTCAATAAACAGTTGTGGTTATTTTCTGCTATTATAATGATGTGACCTTGATGATGGGGGCAATGGTCAGGGTAGATTCCTGAGAGAAAGTGATAAATGACCTAAAATCAGGCAATAGAAGAGGACAGGTGTGGGACAGGAGCAATGTTTCAGGCAGAGGTAAAAATACGTGAAAAGATTTGATGAGCGACATATGGTATTATCTAGCTAGGTTATCTTAGATCATTTAATCACTTTGGGATTCAATTTCTTCATCTGAAAACTAAGGAGGGAAATTAGATTATCTCTCTGGTTTCATGATTTTTATAAATTCCATCAAATCTGAACGCAATAAAACATTTGAAATGCACTTTAATTGAACACGTGTGACTCCTTTCCCTGGTTCTAAATGCAGCCAAAAGGTCCTCAGATGTAAATTTTAAGAACATCCCCATTTTATCTCCTTTCTAGCCCCCTTGCTCTGATCTCCCTTATTATTAATGTTCCTACATCTGTAAATAAAAGGAACCACACCGCAGTGACCTCGTTTTCTAACTTTGAAGGTGGTTTCCACTTTTCCAACGGTAACGTCAATTTCCTGCTCCAGGAGTAGCATCCATGGACATGATTCCAGGCGTCCTATCAAAGGGTCTGCTGTGTACAAATATGGCTGGAAACACGTTTAAATTTACTGAACTGCTGATATAACATCATATCTCTTTATGGCCATAAGAGATATCAGTTCACTGCCAGGCAGTGGGTTTTTCCATCAACACTGCTGTGTACTGCTTTCTGCAGGAGTTCAAGCCTCACTACTTCATCCTAGTCTGTTAGACGTATTTGCAAATTTCAACTGCTTAAGGTGAGCATCGGTACAAACTTCAGAATGTGTGGTGCTCGTTCAATCAGAGCTTATTTTCAAAACCAAATGTTAGACCAGGGTTACTCAAGAGTCTGGCTCATAATCCTGTAGCCCTTAATTTGTGACCAAGGTCAAAGGGGTTCAGAGCATTTATATATTTATTTAACATCTTTATTGGAGTATAATTGCTTTACAATGGTGTGTTAGTTTCTGCTGTATAACAACGTGAATCAGTTATACATATACATATCAGAGCATTTAAATGACGAACTCATGATAATGTGCCCACCCAGATGGCGGAGCTGCGATTCAAACTCAAGTTTACCTCACTCTAAAAAGCCTGTGCAAGTTCTCTTTTTAGTGTCTTCTTAAAATTAAACAACCTTCCTTCCTTCCTTCCTCCCTCCCTTCCTCCCTTTGTTCCTTTCTCTCTTCCTTTTCTTCTTTCCTTCCTTCCTCCCTCCCTCCCTCCCTCTCTCCCTCCCTCCCTTTCTTTCTTCCTTTTCAAATCACTACACTGCTTTTTATCCATTTGTCATCAACTAACATCTTGGAACTTCCAAAAGCTGCCGATCTTACAGTGTTTGCCACACTGCTTTACTCACCCTAGGGAAAGCTGATGTCTACTTCTCAACTCATCAAAGCGAAGGCACCCTCCGTCTAACAGCGACACTGTATTCATAAAAGCAGCCATTTCCTCATCTTCTCTTCCTCAGTCTTGCTTGTACACCAGCAGTCAGAGCAAGGCAAAAGGGCTGGTGTTCAATAGCACCCAGTATTATTAGCTCACAGACTGACTGAGAGAGGTCCTTAGAAAGTATACCCTGATCACAAAAGGTTTCTAAATCAAAAAGTTAAAATATAAAACTAAAGCCCAGATAAAGCAGTTCCTATTGAGGCCTATGTATTACAAGTCAAGTCAGTGAATTGTTTTCTCAAGCTGACCAGGTGGACGCTTGCTTCCCATTGCTTATGCTGGCGCCCAATTAAGGAAGAAAATTTTGATATATTTTAAATTATAGAGGAGAGCACAGGGACTAGCAGATTTGGCTTGGCACCCGAAAGGAGAGGAAAGAGAGCTTATTCAATGCTCCCCTTGCTCACTACACAGCTGTACATGCCAAGCACTCTTTTTTATTCCATTGTAAAATTCAAAATATAGGCACTCAATCTCTGACAGACAAATTCCTTAAATCAGCTAGCAATGCATAAAAACAGACATAAATTGATAAGCTGATATCCTACCTCTTCAAAGCAAAAACGTCCAGCGTCTAGAATAATCTGTTGCGGCAAAGTCTTGGGCTGTGCGCCAATGTGGAGTTGACAGGCTGGTGACCGGACAGAGCAGGGGGCCCAGAGAAGACTCAGCCAAAAGGAAGACGAACTTTTCCCTCCAGACTAAATTGGCCTCCTGTATTCTAGCCCATAAAACCTCTTCCTTAGTAGATATCTCTCCACTGAGGGGTATCCAGAAACCTCCAAACTCATCTTTCATGGCCTCCTGCCCTGTCTCCTCCTTCTCTTTCAGTGTTCCACTGGTCAGCACCATGGATAGCTCTGCGGGAACTGCTGGCTCCAATTAGGACCAAAATGAAAGAATCTTTTATAGCTTGGGGAAAACACCTGGGGTGGAGGGAATGGAATCTGAGCTGTTTTTATTTTCCTTTTTTTTAAGGTCAAGTAATGTGATAATGACTTTATGGGCACTACCCTCACAACACTATGATACTGGCACTCATAAGTCTTCTATTATATTTAAAATACTTTCAACTTTATTGGGGAAAATTTTACCCATACACTAAAGTCAGGAGAACGGTGGAAGTCCCCATGGACCCAGCTTCAAATATTATCTACTGGGAGCATGTCTTCTTCCGTTCATTTTCACTTCTCTCTGCACCCTCCCCACTGCTCGACTAGATGCTTTGGAAGCAAATCCCAGAAATTATACTAGTTCATCCATAAACATTTAAGTATACAACCACAAACTATTATCACATAAAATATTAATGATTCCTTAATATCACCAAATATCTAGTATTTAAATTTCCTGATGACCTCAAAAAAAATTTTTACACCTGTCTGTTTCAATAAGATTTTTTAAAAACATGTTGGAGATGTTTGAATACACTGTATTGAAACACTGTTATTATTCTTATTGATAGTCAAACTGTTCCATTTTTGGCCAATGAGTACCTCTAAGTTGGCATCCTGGGTTCTTCTGACACAGTCTTTGACACCTTCCTTGCCTTTGGGATGGACAAGATCCTTCAGGACCTGGAATTAGCCATTTTCCTAAGGATCCCAGAGATGTTTTAGGGGGAAATGGTATTTAAAGAAAAAGATCCAGGAGCTTAAGCTACTATGTTGGTCTTTTTTTTCTAGGCCTATTTGGGGAACTGAAAACAAAAAAACTCTTTTTTTTTTTTAAAGTAAAAAAAAAAAATACATCATGAGGTCTCACTATATTTCCAAACTCAAATTTAGGACTCTAAGATTTAATTACCTTCTCTCATTTTGTATCTCCTTTCTCTCTGGGTGAAAATCCTAGTTCCAAATGACGTAAACATAATTAATATAATTATTTATGTAATTATAAAAAACATGAGGGAACTACACTAAGGCACAAAATCAAATTGCTCAAAACCAGCGATAAAGAGAAAATCTTAAAAGCAGCCAAGGTGGGGAAAGGGTTACAAACAGAAGAACGAAGATAAAGATACAGCAGATTTCTCGTCAGATACAATGCAAGGGAGAAGATAGTAGAACAAAATCTTTAAAGTATCAGACGACGTAACTAAGATTCTATACCCAGTGAAAATATCTTTCAAAAATGAAGGTGAAATAAAGTTTTGCAGATATATAAAATCTGAAAGTTTATACATGACAGATCTAAAAGATAAGAAAAGTTAAAGGAAGCTCTTTAGGCAGAAGGAAAATTATACTAGACAGAAATATGGATTTACACAAACGAATGAAGAGCACTAAAAACAGTGAATTGTAGCTAAAATACCTTATTTTTTAATCATATCTGTATAACAGATATTTCACTGTTAAAAATAATAAAAATATAACGTGGAGTTTATAATATTAGTAGAAGTAAAATGTATGACAACAAAAGCATGAAGCCTGGGAGATGAGAAATTAAAGTTCATTATTTTAAGGTTCCTATAATATATGTGAAGTGGTATAATGTCACTGTGAAACATCACAGTTGTAAACTATAAGCCCTAAAGTGTACACTAAAATTAAAGAATAAAAGATTATAGCTAATAGGGCTTCCCTGACAGCACAGTGGTTAAGAATCCACCTGCCAATGCAGGGGACACAGTTCGAGTCCTGGTCTGGTAAGATCCCACATGCCACGGAGCAACTAAGCCCGTGCACCACAACTACTGAGCCTGCAGTCTAGAACCCGCGAGCCACAACTGCTGAGCCTACGCTCTAGAGCCTGTGAGCTACAACTACTGAGCCTGCACGCCTAGAGCCTGTGCTCCAAACAAGAGAAGCCACCACAATGAGAAGCCCGCGCACCACAACCGAGAGTAGCCCCCACTCACTGCAACTAGAGAAAGCCTGCACGCAGCAGCGAAGACCCAACACAGCCAAAAAAAAAAAAAAAAAATTATAGCTAATAAGCCAACAAAGGAGATAAAATAATGTAAAATATACACAGTTCAAAAGACACAAAAGAAGTGGGGTGTGGGGAATGAAACAAATAGGAAAAAAAAAGGGAATAGTTTCAAACTTACCTATATAACTAACCACATTAAGTCTAATTGGTCAAAATATCTGAATTAAAAGACACAGACTATCAGTGGAGATGAAAAAGCAAGAACTATATGCTGTCTATAAGAACTTCACTTTAAATATAGAGATAGAAATAGGTTAAAAGGAAAAGAATGTAAAATTATATACTATTCTAACGTTACTCAAAATAAAGATGAGGGGGCTATAATGATATCTGACTAAGTGGATTTCTGGCCAAAGAATATAACTAGAGTTAAAGAAATTCATTACATAATGAAAAAAGGGTCAATCCATCAAGAGGACATAAACAACTCAAAACATTTATAAATCTCGTTACAGAGCTTCAAAATATATGAAGTAAAAACTAACAGAATTGAAGAGAAATAAATAAAACCATAATTATAGTCTAAGATTTCAATACTCCTGTCTCAACAACTGATAGAACAATTAGACAGAAAAATCAGTAAGGATATACAAGACTTAAACAACACAGTCTACCAACATTGTACAGAAACAACTGGGTATGCATACGCAAATATATGAACTTTGATCCACACCTCATACCATATACAAAGATTAACTCAAAACACATTGTAGGGCTTCCCTGGTGGTGCAGTGGTTGAGAGTCCGCCTGCCGATGCAGGGGACATGGGTTCGTGCCCTGGTCTGGGAAGATCCCACATGCTGCGGAGTGGCTGGGCCCGTGAGCCATGGCCGCTGAGCCTGCGCGTCCGGAGCCTGTGCTCCGCAACGGGAGAGGCCACAACAGTGAGAGGCCCGCATACCACAAAAAAAAAAACCAAAAGACAAAAACCACATTGTAGACCTAAATGTAAAACCTAAAATTATAAAGGCTGGACTGAAGAAAAGGAGAAAATCTTGTGAATGTCCATGAGGCAAAGAATACTTAGCTATGACACCAAAAGTACAATCCATAAAAGAACAAATTAATAAACTGAACTCAACAAAATTTAAAAGCTTTATTCTTCAAAAGACACTGCCAGGAGAATGAAAAGACAAACCACAGAAAGGGAGAAAAGCTTTGCTAAGCATACATCTGGTAAAGGATTCATAACTAGAACATATAAAGAATCTCAAAACAATAATAAGAAAAACTATTCAATTTACAAAAATGGATAGATTTGAAAAAAATTTTCACTAAATAAGATATAGGAATCGCAAAAGCTCAACATCATTATTCATCAGATAAATGCAATTTAAAAGCATAAAGAGAACCTACTAGAAAAAATAAAATTGAAAGAACTGACCATATCAAGTGCTGACAAGGATGTGAAAGAGCTGGAACTCTCAGACACTGCTGGTTGGTATATAAAATGATGCCGCCACGCTGAAAACGGTTTGGCAGGAACTGAAGAAAGTAAGTCTACACCTACCATATGGTCCACCCATTCCACTCCTAGGGATTTACAGTGACAGAACATGTCCCATCAAAGACTTGTACACAAAAGCTGATGGAAATTTATTTTTAATAACCCCAAACTGGAAACAACCCACATGTCCATCAACAGTCCACTTGATAAACGAATTGTGGCATATCCACTCAATGGATTCCTACTCAGAAATAAAAGAAATGAATCGTCGATACACGCAACAACAAGGATACTCAAGATAATTACGCTGAATGAAAGGAGTTTGATGTTTTCTTCTAAAAAAGAGTACACACCATATGTTAACGCTCTACAAAATGCAAACAAATGTACAGCTAGAAGCTGGGGATTGGGGGAAAGGTGGAGAGGGGCAGGAGGGAGGGATATGGTTTACACAGGAACACAAGAAAACTTTGGGCTCACGATCTTGATTATGGTGACTATTTTACAAGTATACACATGTCAAAAAATGTATCAAACTGCATATTTTAAATATTTAGTTTACTGTATAGCAATTGATCTTCAATAAAGATGTTAAATTAAAAAGAAAAATCTGACTCAATGCCACAAAGCTAGCAAAAGGGAAGAGTGGGATTCGAACCCAGGCAGCCTGTGTCCAGAGCCGGTTCCCACACCTACAGGTCCACACTGTGGAGGGGAATCCCACGTGTCTCCTGGAGCTAGCTTATCCTCCTGCTTGATGTTAGGTGGCTAAGCCCCACTCTGGCTGTGCTCGCTCCCAGGTAAACTCCCTGGGGCATTTCACAATTGATTTACTTTTCCTTTGAGGGTTTTCAGAAGCCCTCTGACCCCAGAGATATGCCTCTCCTGGGTCTTCAAGTTCTGCCGGCACAAGCATGCCCTCCAGGACCCGGCAAGCCTCTGAGACCAGAAGCTGGACGACACTAGCTATGGCCTGACCACCCCTGCACCCTCTGGTCTCTTTTGTAAAGGAGGAGGCTAGGCCGATTTTCAGAAGCAGAAATTTTGGCCTCATGGAAACAGAGCAGCAATCATTCTCCCTCCCTCTCTCCCTCTCTCTCTCTGCACATAATTAAAACTAATCCCCACGGGCTTCCCTGGTGGCGCAGTGGTTAAGAATCCACCTGACAGCGCAGGAGACACGGGTTCGAGCCTTGGTCTGGGAAGATCCCACATGCCACGGAGCAACTAAGTCCGTGTGCCACAACTGCTGAGCCTGCGCTCTAGAGCCCGCGAGCCACAACTACTGAAGCCCACGTGCCTAGAGCCTGTGCTCCACAGCAAGAGAAGCCACCGCAATGAGAAGCGCGCACACCGCAACGAAGAGTAGCCCCGGCTCGCCACAACCAGAGAAAGCCCGCACGCAGCAACAAAGACCCAATGCAGCCAAAAATAAATTTTTTAAAAAAAACACTAATCCTCACGATTTCCACATCTTAGGAAAAATACTTAAAATATCATCTTTTGTCATTAACACTTAGTTAACAATGAACACTTCACTAGGAGGATTTTGTTAGAAATAGAGAACATTAATACAACCTGTGAGAAAATTTCATTTCACATTTGGAAGTGGTGTGCTGACCACACGGGGTCCTCCTGTGTGTAGATGGGGGCCAGTATTTCCTCCAGTACACCGCACTTCTCCACATCGGTCCTCCTCACCTGTGCTGGGTGTCTCCTGAGCCCAACAGGTCCAACGGCACCTCAAAATGCCGCAGGCGGGGAGATAAGTAATGACACATAACCTGCTACAGGTGAGGGTTCCTTCTCAACGCGGCTGATCAGGAGTCCTCTGGTTCCTCACGTCTGAGTGATGTCAGAGGGATTCCTTCTGGCCTTTCACATCGAGGGTTTTAGGTTCAGAGACCAGGCTCTGAATTGTTTTTCTGACTTGTCAACAAAACATATTTTGAAGGCTGGGCGGAGGAGCTGCTTCCTATCCTCTCCCCTCCCCCCAGCTGTTTATTTTTAAGTAATTACTAGAGTTCAAAGACTGCCAAGTCACCTTCTATAGTCACACCATCCTCATGGAGGACAAAGCCACACCTGCATCCTAGGGTAAAGCAGCCAGTATCCAGGTCCTACACACAGAGGTGTCCGAGGATGGAGGCCTGGCTGATGCAGGACCAGGACCAGGACCAAAACCAAAACCAAAACCAAAACCAGGCTGATGGGCTAAGTCCAGGGCAAATACCAGCTTGCAGCTTTGGTATTTTTCCCCCTATGACCTCCTAAACGTCCATGTGTGGAGTTCCTTTCACAGCCTAGCTAAAAAGAGCTGCTAGATGGGGTGGGAAAGAGCTGGCTGGGGAAGGCTGCAGCCTTGGCAACATCACAGAAACTTCTTTGGTGATGGAAGAGGCTCTAATAATATCATGAAGTCAAAGCACCGCAGACGCAAGAAGAAAAGGGAAAGACGGAAAACGTGTAACGGACGTGCGACACACGGTTTAAAGAAAATCCCCTCCAGCATAAGTGTCTGAACCGCAGGCTAAAATGTACAGCTGAAAGAATAGCAACTCCCAGTCACCCAGTGTTTTCAGGGCTGGCCAGGTGCCAGCCACTGTCTGAGGCTCCTGGGGACACAGAGGTGCTCTCAACAAAGTCCCTGCTCTTGGGGGGGACCTCCATTCTAGAGGGAGGCAGATCAAATCAAGTTAGGGGCAGGGAGGGAGGTGAGGCTTGTTTTAGGTAGAGTGGTATGGAAAGTGCTTCACTGACAATGTGCTGAACTTAAATGACATGAAGGGACAAGCCGAAGCCCATTGAGAAACTGCATATAAGGGTAGAGCTATTCGTGTCAAAAGACAAATGTCAGTGCCTAAGAAAATAAAGAGGGAACGGACGAAACATCAAAAGGCTGCCCAGGCAGACGCCGTTTTATTGCGCTTTGCTTTACTGCCCTTCACACATGGCACTTTTTACAAATGGAAGGTCGGTGGCAGCCCTGCATCGAGCAAGTCTATTGGTACCATTTTCCCAATAGCATTTGCTCGCTTCATGTCTCTGGGCCACACTTTGCTAACTCTCACACTATTTCAAGCTTTTTCATCGTGATCACATTTGTCACGGGGATCTCTGGTGTTACTAGTACAACTCGTTGAAGGCTCAGGTGATGGTTAGCATTTTTGAGCAGTGGAGTGTTTTTTCATTAAGGTATGCACATTAATTCTTCAGCAACAGCAACAATGCTATTGCACACTTAACAGACTACAGTAGAGTGTAAACATAACTTCTACGTACACTAGGAAACCAAAAATTCGTGACTCACTTTATTGGGATCTTTGCTTTATTGCAGTGGTCTGGAACTGAACCTGCAGTATCTCCGAGTTGGGCTTGTATTGGTATGTTTTCCCTCCTTCACTGTTATTGCCTCTTAACTGAATGAGAGTCTATCTAGATATCAGGTGATCTACATCTTTATATTACTGAGTGGCCCACACACTTGGTTTCTTTAGTACAAAACTTGGAAAGAGGTTGTGATTTTTTTTTTTTTCTTTTCAGGTGCTCTAGGGACACTGACAAGATTTCCTGAACTTACACACTTAGCAGTTAATTCCAAACACTTGAGTCCAGGAACGCAAATGTGGGATCACTAACCACGTAAACACATGAATGATTTTGTATGTATAGCTCGGCAAAACAAACAATGAAACAGGTAAATGGGAAACAACTACCTGGCTCTCTGAATCCAGGTAATTGTTCTGCTTTGTCGCTATAGTGGCTGTCAGACCTCATGCCACCCTACCTTATCTTTGGTGCTTATTTGGAAAACATGAATTGCTGGGCCTCAGATTTTGGACTCCAGTGCTATTTTCCACTTAAAGGAACCAGGACTCTGTGGAGAAGACTCAATTCTTTGTTGGGGCAAAGAAATTAAAACCTGGGACTGGACCGAACCTAGTAAGAAACAAAGACACGAAGAGAGGACGCTGAAAGCTTGGGAGGGATTGTACCACCAATCCGATCTCAGTCACTGGTACAAGATGAACTGAGAAAGGCCCAGAGTCCATAAGATGCCCAAAGAGATAAATAGTATAAAGTATGGTTGAGAGAGGTCACAGCCTTGAAGACGCACTAACTGAAGACCAAGTGCAAAACAACATAAACGTACAGCCTTCAGTGGACACACACCCACGCAACCAGAGGGGTGGCTGGCAGGAACGCAGATTTGTATTTGTCATTCTGGAACCACCCACGTAAGGGGACGAACTCAGAATCAGAGTTGATTCAGGAAGGTTGGCTTTCAGGGACTGAATAGCTGGCAAAAAGAGACACCACTTCAGGATCTCTGAAGGGGATAACGGGATGGGGATATGGTTTTACAGGAAGGGCTGAGTTGATTCAACAACCAGAAAAGTTGAATGATTGCCAACATACCCTTAAGCCTCATGCACTGACTTCCCTTTGAGAACTTCAGCATAAACTCAGCATTTCCTCACCTTCTTCCTTGATGCTACCCAAAAGCAACAAGGTGAATATAAGACAGTGTTCTTCTTATTTTCCTTTAATTTTTATTTCATATTGGAGCATTGCTGATTTACAATGTTGTGCTAGTCTCGGGTGTACAGCCAAGTGATTCAGTTCTACATATACACGTATCTATTCTTTTCAAATTCTTTTTTTACATTTAGGTCATTACAGTATATTGAGCAGAGTTCCCTGCGCTATACAGTAGGGCCCTGTTGGTTATCTATCGTAAATATAGCCGTGTGTACAGGTCAATGGAGTTTCATTTCTAGCTCTATGACTCAGGTAAACTATTGGTCATTTTACCTAACCTGAGGCTCTTCATTCTCTCATCTGAAAGCAAGGCGAACACCTACATCTCATGGGATGAGATCACGGGAGATGAAGCCTGCAAGGAACCCACCAGGTCCTGGAACACGGCAGGAAGTCAATGAATGTCAATTCTCTCTCCTTAGTGTAACTGAGACGACTTCTATCACTACTCACTGGTCCACCTGGATGTTAGTGCGTGCACAGAAGAAAAATGAGGGGTACTGAAAGTATCTGACTCGATCATGCATCTGAATTTTTCTAGAAAAAGCTGTGCAAGATTCTTAGTATTTCAACCACAGTAAAGCCAAAACTCATCTTGTATGATGCATTCTTGAAGGAGCATCTTCCCCACATGCCATCATTTCTTTTCTCACCATGTTCCACTATAAAATTTGAAAAGAATATTTTTACTCAGTCGGCTTGATGACCAGTACCTTTCTTGTTGCCCTGTCTTGTTGATTACACTTGTGAAGACGAAGCAGAGGCTGGCCTCAGAAGACTTAAAATTATGTAGTTTCAAGGTTTTAAGTATTTTTCTTTTTTGGGGGGGGGTTGCCTCTTTGTGGGTGTCAAAAGACAGAACCACACCAAAGAACAGGAGAAGGAAGGATTTATTACTTGCAGCAAGTAAGGAGGACAGCAGGGATCTTCCCAAAGCAGTGGCTCCCAGAACAACAAAATCTGAGAGGTGTTAAGTATTTCTAAAACAAAAACTTTTAGTGACAAGATTTACATTCCTTAGGAATTATCTGGAATTTAGTACCAAAACAAATTTGCTAGTTGCAAGACATTCTATTAAAAGATCACCACTCACGCAGTTCCTATTGAGAATGCATGAGAACAGATTAAAAATGCTCCTGATCTCACGTAAACAGTCTGAAACACACACGTCATCTGTGCTTACAGCCAAAAGCATTAAACAAGAGAGAAGAATTAAAACAAAAAACCCATGTTTCATATATTATGGAAACCTGAGGCCCAGTCTCTTCCTCTAACATAATCAGTTCTTCCAAGATCCATTCTTCCATATGTCAAGCCCTCAAGATCTTAAAAATATAGAAAAGCTTACCTTTCAATCACTTAAAACCTTAGGTGGGAAAATACTCCTACCTAAAGAAACTCAATGAAGAAGTACGTCTTGTTTGTTTATTTTCCTCTTTCTCTTTTGCTACGTCTTTGCGAATGACCCCCTTTTCCCATGTCCTGTTGGGTTCTGCAGGAAGGCTGGATTGTTACCGATCCTTCCGAGGGTGCAGGACAGGCTGACATCATCTAAGAGGTGTTATACACAAGGCTCGATTTCACAGTGCTTCAGCCAAGAAGAGGAAGGGTGGTTGTGTGGAGTGAGAACCCTTCTCTCGAGCTCACATTTAGAGTCCCTTTCCAAGACTCAGGACACATTTTGAGAGGTGATGTCACCTTGAAGGTTTTGAGGGTACCTGGTTAGAGAGAGACTGATCAGAAGGGATGATTCCACTTAATCTAGATAAACAAGTGGAAAGGGGACGTACAGTAGACAAAACCAATTACACAGCTACGTGCTTTGTGGCTTCTTCCTTCTTAACTTCACGGGCTCTCTAGTTAACTTTGTTGTTGTTGTGTGTGGCGTGTGCGGGATCCTAGCTCCCTGACCAGGGATGGAACCCGCGCCCCCTGCAGTGGAAGCACAGAGTCTTAACCACTGGACCGCCACATGCCGTGGAGCAACTAAGCCCGTGAACCACAACTACTGAGCCTGTGCTCTAGAGCCCGCGTGCCACAACTACTGAGCCTGTGCTCTAGAGCCCACGTGCCACAACTACTGAAGCCCGCACGCCTAGAACCTGTGCTCCGCAACAAGAGAAGCCACCACAACGAGAAGCCCGCGCACCACAACGAAGGGTAGCCCCTGCTCGCCGCAACTAGAGAAAGTTCGTGCACAGCAATGAAAACCCAATGCAGCCAAAAATAACTAACTAAATAAATAAATTTATTAAAAAAAAAGAGAGAGAGATCAACACAAACGAAGAAGGAATCTTGCCTTAATATTACAGGCTGAGGATGCATTTTAATGTCTCCAGTCTTGTTTACCCTGTACCGGCAGAAGCTGAGGACGACAGCACGGTTTCTTCTGGACTCCAGAATGGTTTTTTCTTTCAGAAATCAGGGCAACCTGTCGGAGGCTCCTCTGCCTGAGATGACGGGTCATTCATACAGGACACTGAGGGTGCCATGTGCATAGCTCAGAAATGAGGGAATCTTCAGTATTGCTTCCCAAAAGATTAGTCTCTTAAGGGAGCGAAAACATGCACTTTTACCCCCTCCCCCCAAATCTACGTGATATTCACTGAAATAAATAGTGAGTTATAAAATGGTGAATAGCAAATATAATGAGCTTAGCATAATACCTGTCACGTGGTAGTCACTGCTTATTATTATTACTGTTGTTGTTATTATTATTACTACTACTACTATTAAAACTGCTGCTAAGGTAAAAGACTCAGAAGGAAGACAGTAAAAGGGACCTAGAGTAAACGGGCAGTAGGGAAACACTTGGCAAAAAGGTCTCTGAGGAAGCAGTACTGAATATGATACTTGAAGAATAATTGGGCATTCAGTATGTCAATACAAGGACAGAACACTCCAGGCAGAGAAAACCGCACTTATGGAGAGCTGAGGTAGGAAGCAGGCTGTATCTTTAATGGGAAGTAACCCAGCCTTGTCGTTCTGGGTTCATTCCCAGTGGATCTCTTCCAGGGCTCCCCAGTGTCAGCTCAGCTCTGATCTGGGTCACTGCCATGATCCTCCTGTCCCAGAGCATAGTGAGATTCTGGGACACTCAGGACAGGGCTAGAGGGACAGAAAAACTCCCCTCCAAGCAGCTCATCTTACACGACGAAGACCCAAGTCTTTTATTATATCATCAGAATCATTATATCTTCAAAGACACTGCCAGGAACACAGCAGACATAGCCTGTGCCTCACAGTTGCCAGGTGGGTGCACATGGAACCCATCCCCAAGCAAGGCAATTGTCTACTGCTATTTCCGCATGCCATTTCAGAGTTCAAGTTTAGCCATTTTGTCCCAAAGGAAAGGGCTGAGGCTTGATAAGTCTTAACTCTGGATGACAGCTGTAATGAAATTCGGAAGAAAACGCAGATACCATTTTAAAAGAGATGCTCTAAGCTTAGCACTGGAACATGACTTTCCTGCCTTCCGTACCTTGAGTGCTCTCAGCCTTACAGTTAGACCAAACACGGTAAACTTCTACCGGAGCAAAACAAAGCAAGAAGGTTTTACCTCAGAAGACAACTATCACCCTGCTGGGTCTTCGCATGAAATTTATGAGCAAGCTCGCAGATACTGGCTGTAAATATAACACACAACCAACAAAAAGGACCGTCTTAAACGATCCTTTACGTGCCACTTTCTCTACCCTATTAAGATGCTTGTTGTTTCCGTGATTTATCTGATAATAAATTTTTGATGACTGGTAGGTCTCATAAAATTGCTCTGGTGCTGACTACACTGATTAATAAGTCTGAAGGATCGAAAGTGTCAGGAATTCATGTGTACGAATAAGTTACTGCCAAATATATATTAGGTATTCCATAAAATATAGAATAAAAAGGTGGATCTCGTAATTTTATCTTGCATCTATTTTCCTGTAACCATTTATATTCGGGGCCATCATCACCTTCCGTGGCCTTTACAAAAGAAAAATCAATGAGGGAAATCCACGTGGGGGGCAAATTCAAGAATTAAACGAAATCTGAGAAAAATAATGAAGTGGTATAGACAATGAAACATGTTTCCCAGAGAAACAAAGGTTTTTTTCCCCCAAACCTTTAAGGTAGGTTTTTGTCTGGGGTGGGTTTTTTTTTTTCTCCTGCCCTCTAGATTTTTACTTTTAAATCTTAAATGATACTGCAGGCCTCAGGCATGACAGGCAATGAGCAGGTGAAGGACCAGTGGAAAGGAGTTCAAAAACTCCTGTGTTAGCTAACAGGCTTCTGAATGTATCGCTCTGGTCCACAGAGAAGGCTGGAGAAGGTAGCAAGGAGATGCTGTGTCAGCTACTGCAGCCTTAAAACAAAGCTGGTGCTTCTTTGGACTTTAAAATTGTTCCTATGCAGCTTATTTTATTTTTGTTTAATCAAATAAACAAGAGGGGTTTTCCATGGAAAAAAAAACAAAACAAAAAAACATGTTTCCCAGAAAAACAGAGGATTCAGGATTAGAAATCGGTGCTGAGACGACTCTTAGAGATGACCTAGTTTGAACCTCTTGCTTTTAAGATGGGGAAGCTGAGAGTAAGCATGATGAGGTCCTTTGCCATTGAGAGAACTGGGGCTGGGAACCACCTCTAAGGCCGGCGCTCTAAAGACAGGCTTTGTTTTCCCCGTTCCTCACGGCTCCCGGCAGAGCCCACGACCGAGTCTCTACGCCACGGTGCGTCGCGTGAAACCACTCTCCATCTCTGATGTCTGTCTGCACGCTGGGGAAGCAAACCAGCTTTAGTTACACGAGAAGAGAAGTCAGTGCCCCGTTCTTGGTAGTCTCCATCTCACTCAGTGAGACTCCAGAGATCTCCTGAGACAAGCTTGGAAAATGGAATAAACGTCCTAAGGGCTCCAGATGTGGTGACTGGAACCCCAAGATGGAACAGGAAATTCCTGACTCCACACCTTACAGGGCAAAACATGGAGAGCTACGATGTAGGTCCACAAAGTCAGAGACGGAAGATTCCACACCTACTAGTGGGGGTCCCAGTGCAAGAAGCTGCCAGGTGGCACAAAGGTCCCCCATGCTGCATCTTCCGGCCGTAAGACTCTTGTGAAAGAAACACGACGGGGTCCAATGGTGGGTGCTCTATGGAACTCTCCCTTCTTCAATTCTCTAGCTGACTACGACGAAGCAGGAGATTTTGCAAGGTGCCTTTCACTCCCAGGGGATCTTCAAATTCTAACCAGCTTCTGTTTTAACATAGTCCGTTCTTAAGGGATGATTAGAAATTAAAAACACTGACCCATCTGCCAAAAAAAGAGCCTAACCTTTGTGTCCCTAAAATGGAACAATGGTGAATGTGCACTTTTTGAAGGAACCTTTAAGTCTGAAAGCTAAACGTGTAAGAAAGACATGGTGGAGGGACTGCGGAGAGGTGGATTAAACCTTCCAGAGTAATTTCAACACATTTGCGAATAAACAGAATTTGCCCCCCAGGTTGTGGGAGGCTATGGGAGAAGAGAGGAAAGACGGGGTGATCTGAGTGCACTGGGGTAGCAATAGTGTTAGGGGCTGAATTTTCCCCGAAAAAATTCATGTTGAAGTTCTAACCCTTGGTAACTCAGAATGTGACCGTATCTGAAAGGTACTAGGGTCTTAGTGGGGTAATCAAATTAAAGTGAGGTCATCAGGGTGGGCCCTAATCCAATATGACTGGTGTCCTTATAGAAAGGGGAAATTTGGACACAGAAACAGACACTTCCAGGGATGATAATGTAAAGACACAGGGAGAAGACGGCCATCTGTAATCCACGGAGAAAGGCCTGGAAGAGATGCTTCCCCGACAGCCCTCGGAAAAAACCAACCTCTCTCACACCTTGATCTTGGAGTTCTAGAACTGTCAGATAATACATTTCTGCGGGGTGGCTTAAAAAACCAAAATTAGACCAAATTAGGTATCAGCAAGAGAAAAAAAAAAAAGCAGGGCATTGATTTAGTAACCTCGCTAAGTAAAATAACCAGAACCTCAATAACAATTTATTTATTTTCTAAACAAACACTAATTGGATGGAGAAAAAAAAGTATGTACATTGTGAAGGTGATAAAACTGTATGGGTTCCAAATGAGACTATTTAAAAATTAACTGTGATAGTGGAAAACAGTATTTTCTTGACCCCAAACTTTTTACAACGTGCGTCTTAAAAAATACATATGAGATGATATACAAACACAACAGAACAAAATCTGGAGAGTTATTTCCTTAACGGTTGACGAATAAATTGGGCATCAATAAAGGCCAGCGGACACAAAACTCACATTTACCCTTTCTATCTAATAAAGTTGACTAAAATGCTTTTCGTAAGATTATGCATTCTAAACACATTCTAAATGCATTCTAAGACATTATAGGAGAACCTTTTATTGCCAAAAATTACAAAAAACAAAACCTCCAACAATGCCTGACCAGAATAAGAGACCAGAGCTCAATAAAATGACAACATGTAATAAAACAAGATATTACCGTGTAGAGAACAAAGATCAGACACTTTCGTTTGATTATAAAGTGCCACTTACTAATTTCTCTCTCAAATAAAAACAGCAGAGGCAGACAATAACTCATCTTAGCTGGACAGAAAGCATCCAGCATTGAACTTGAACGCTGCTGGGAGTTAACAAAGGTTACCAACATGTAGGGCGGACCATGTCTTTGAGTAGGTCAATATTCAACAGTTCGATATGATTATTTCAAGTGAGTATCAGCTAAAAATGGAACTCAAAATAGCTCTTTCGGAAGAGGAAGTAACCTGACACATTTCTTTCCCGGAGTGTAGATGGAGTCTAGACTACGTCTGTTTTCCTTCTGTCAAGAGGGACCAATTATCTATATTCCATCTACCTTAAATTGAAACTGTAATGCATCATGCATTACATGATGTACAACAGAGGCTGAATGCACGCTTCAGAGTCGACATACAAGGAAAGAGGAGATAAACAGTGGGGGGAAGAGAGGCATGACTGTCTTGCTCTTTAAAATCACATGTAAAAACCTCTTGTAGGGCGAGGTTCAGAGTAAACAACACACTTCTCCCTTTGATGGAGCAGCTGTGTTTTTTCCCATTTGCCCATCTAAATTTATTTGCAATTCTTTTTTTTAGTACAAGGCCTACTTTTTTTTTAAATAAATTTATTTATTCATTTATTTATTTTTGGCTGTCTTGGGTCTTCGTCACTGCACGCGGGCTTTCTCTAGTTGCGGTGAGCAGGGGCTACTCTTCGTTGAGGTGTGCAGGCTTCTCACGGCGGTGGCTTCTCTTGTTGCGGAGCACGGGCTCTAGGCGCGCGGGCTTCAGTAGTTGCGGCACGTGGGCTCAGTAGTTGTGGCTTGCAGGCTCTAGAGCGCAGGCTCAGTAGTTGTGGCGCACGGGCTTAGCTGCTCCGTGGCATGTGGGATCTTCCCGGACCAGGGCTCGAACCTGTGTCCCCTGCATTGGCAGGTGGATTTTTAACCACTGCGCCACCAGGGAAGCCCTATTCGCAACTCTTTAATGATACCTGCCCTAGCCATGGAATAAAATGCAGAAAGACTGACAGAGCTCCAGCTCACTGGTCAAACCTGATCTCACAGAGCTCACCCAGCACAGCGTGGCTGAGGCGTGACCGCATTGGAGGACCAGAGAATGAATGTGCCTATGTGAGGTAGCCTTTCCCAAGTCTGCATTTGCATCTAAGGCACTTCAGAGTGATAGACATTCCAGAATATGTGTAAGATGGGGTTTCCTAGAGGGCTTCAGGAATCCCAGCTTAGCCTCCTGAAGCTGGTTTTCAATCCCTGACAGCGTTTACCTTTGACCTTTATAGGTTTAGGGGGTGGAAGTTCCCTACTGCCACCCTCTCGGACTCCAGGTACACTGGAAATGTCAAATGGGAAGCACCGCCCACTTAAAAAACTGAACTGTTTTGAATGAGCCGACAAATTATAGGAAAGTAAAGCTTTAAAAGGCATGTAAAAACTCTATGTATTGAAGAAAGGATGAACATGCACTAAGAAAAAGGAAAAATACTGATGACCTCTGAAGTCCAGCTGAATAACAGTGCTAAGCAAGTAAAAAGCGGAAAAGAAAAACTCCTTCTAATTGTAAATTACATTAAGCAATCTATCAAAAAATTTGGAAGAGAGAACTGTTATGCACTCTTCCTCAAACAGTCTGCCTTCCTCTTGTTCCCTTAAGAGGGGAAGGATTAATTTACCAGGGCAATAAATGTCTCCTGGCCACACAAAGAAAACAGGTGAGGGAGCAAGTCAAAGATCAACATTGATATTATGTCCCATCGTGACTTACATCTATTCAGTGGAATTAAACATTCGTCAACTCCTTACGCTGGTAACATACTATCTGGAGAAAAAGGAATGCTATGTAAGTTTTATCATTTAAAGTGAACATGAAATGAGGGGTATGACACAATACTACCTGATATACAACATATTTTATGGGTTTCCCTTTTCTCTTTGATATTTCTTAGCAAGGTTCGTTAAATGCAGCACATGTGTATGCAAATAGGTGCAGAGATGCCATATTTTGTATTATGGAGGAAACGTGAGAATACATTTATTAACTTAAAGAAAGAACCGCAATATACATATGTAGCATCTATAAAGGAAATATAAATCAGCAGGAGCACAGTACGCGGTCAACTTTTAAAAATAAAAACAATCTTTATGTCGAAAGCTTTAGGAAAAATTGGTTCTTCTTTTTCATGTCTACTATAAAGAAATACTGTGTTTCTCTGGCTTACCTGGAGCTATTTTCGGATACAGTAATGAAAGAGGAAAGTCTTTGTCGTCTTGCACACCTGCTGTCACTATGTAAAAAATTCACTAACTGCTAGCAAGGTCTGGGCAGATTAACCTGCTCCTCCAGCCTTCTGAGATATTTATAAAACCATGCTCGTTCCGTGCATCCATTTATACTTCACCAGAAAGATAAGGTTTAAGGAGTTTTGTTAGACAGGATTTCCTTCTGCAAAGGGCTGTCTTAAATAAATGGGATCACTTATTAAGTTGAAAATTCTTTAGCCTTTTGGTAGACCAGATATATCTGTTACTTAAGGATCTTCGGAGTCAGCAGCCACTAGGGGATATAGTAGTTATTTAATAAAGCCCATGTATGCCCATTCCAGCCTCTAATAGGTTTGCCCATACTGCAGAAAACAAGAAAACATCACTTCATTTTAATTCTACAAGTAAAACAGCCTGAGAAACCATATGCAGCAGAATCAAAGCACTTATTCCTCCTTACAAGCTAGCTCAACAGGATGATTTATCTTGCTAGACTTCCAGGCAGGAGAAATTGCTAGCATTTTTCCCATCAGTGCTCACCACTCACCAAACACTGCTTAGTTAAAATGTTGCTGTTAAGTAATATTAATAATAGTAGGAACATCTTCATTTAAGACTAAAAAACGAAACAGAAAAGCAAGTGTGGCACCTTTCTCTGGTGTGCAAAGAAAGTTACAAGACAGGAGAAATGATGGGGGAGCACCTCTTGAGTTATGCCAGGCTGGAGATGAGGCTTTAGGACTGCCATGCCTTACAAATTGCAGCCTTCATGAGGAAGCCTGTTTTCCAAATGTCGCTTTCAACCGACACATTTTCAGCTTAACATTTGTCAAACCTCTTCTTTTGTTAAGAGTTAACGTGTCAGTTTTTAAAATGGCTTGCGGTTTCTATCCACCTTCCGTGATGGAAATGTGAAAAGTGCGAGTTACTCCCTTTCACAAAGCATCTTGTCAAGGATCCTGACTCCAATCCGACTTCTCCCGGGGACAAAAAAAAAAAAAAAAAAAAACAAAAACCTGTCTTCTGGAAACTTAACAAGCGGTGACTATCCCATCATAATTCTGCCTAGAAGAAGTTACTCAACAACAGCCCGAAAACGCTAATGCACCTGTAGGGTTTGATCCTCAACACCAGACGGAGCAAATTATTATTATTATTATTTTAAATTAATTTATTTACTTATTTATTTTTGGCTGCGTTGGCTCTTCGTTTCTGTGTGAGGGCTTTCTCCAGTTGCGGTGAGCAGGGGCCACTGTTCATCGCGGTGCGCGGGCTTCTCACTATCGCAGCGTCTCTTGTTGCGGAGCACAAGCTCCAGACGCGCAGGCTCAGTAGTTATGGCACACGGGCCCAGTTGCTCCGCGGCATGTGGGATCTTCCCAGACCAGGGCTCGAACCCGTGTCCCCTGCATCGGCAGGCGGATTCTCGGCCACCGCACCACCAGGGAAGCCCGGAGCAGATTATTTTAACAGAGGGAATAAGTGACAATGAGCGGGGCAAAGCAATGACACCAGCCAATATGTTCCCTTTGCTGAAAGTACCATAAATGAACAAAGAGCAACCTCCATCTGAGGAATGATGAGGATGTGATGAATGCCCCAAATGTACTCAAAAGAACAATCTCCTGAAGAATCACACCTTGGCATCCTCCCAGCCACACCTGCCCACATCCCCTCCTGCTTCATCTTCATCAGCTTAAATCACTGCCAAGTATTTTAATTCTTCCTGAACACCGACTTCCCTGTTTTGTTTCAAACATCCACGTCTCCTCCTGGAGTCCGTTAGAGTCTGGAAATCAGATCATCCATCTTCCCTGCCTGTCGCTGCTCGAGACTTGGAAGGCCTCTCAGGATGTGCTTAGAACAGGAAGGTCACCTTGAACTTCAACCATGGACATGAAGGGATATAAAATGCGCTGGCGAGTTCTCAATGCTCTCATTTAGGTAATGGGTCGATTGGTTAAAAAGAAAACAGAGAAAGGAGACTCACTGGTATTTTAAGTGCCAGAATAAAAATTTTAAATATGCTTTTATGGGCTTCCCTGGTGGCGCAGTGGTTAAGAGTCGGCCTGCCAATGCAGGGGACACGGGTCCGAGCCCTGGTCCGGGAAGATTCCACATGCTGCGGAGCGACTAAGCCCGTGTGCCACAGCTACTGGGCCTGCACTCTAGAGCCCGTGAGCCATAACTACTGAGCCTGTGTGCCACAACTACTGGGCCTGCACTCTAGAGCCCGTGAGCCATAACTACTGAGCCTGTGTGCCACAACTACTGAAGCCCGCGCGCCTGGAGCCCATGCTCCACAACAAGAAAAGCCACTGCAATGAGAAGCCCACGCATAGCAACGAAGATGTAACACAGCCAAAAATAAATAAATTTCTAAAAACTAAATAAATAAAAATATGCTCTTATGACAGGCTAAAGATCAATATTAAAAAAACGATTTTTTCATTGTTAGGGATGTATGTGACTTATATAAAAATAAACAAGGAAGTGAAGATTAGAAACCACAGGTTTCAGAATAAAGGATCTAAGACTAAGGTACTGATTGAGACATTGGCCTTGTTTAAAAAAATACAGGTATAACGAATAAATTGCCTCCTTGCAAGTCCTCACATGTGCAGCTTTACAAAAGTAGCCAAATATCTAATTAGAGGGTTTATTCAGAGAGTTGAGAAGGATACTAAAAGTCCTCTAATTATGAAGGGGCTGCTTAAAAAAATGAAAGAATTAAGTTGGGTTCTGGTTACATGAGGATATACTAACATACACCTATTCATGTAAAAGAGGACCTTAAACTTAAAACGTCAGTGAAACATAGTGGTGCCATTTTTGTACAAGCATCTTTTCAAAAAGGCTAAGAGCTTGAGGCAGTGTCTTACTTAGTTCACAGTCCATGTTTCTGGCTGGTATGTTTGATCAAGGAATGAAGGTAACTACTTCACTGGGAGAACAGGAGGGCAGAAAGCTGGGATACAGGAAGTGGTTCACATTCTTCTCTTTCCCAAGGAGGAGAGAAGGGGAAAACTCTAAGGGAATTCACTTTAAGGAGGTCCCTGCCCCCAGGAATGTAATGTCAAGTGCATTCTCCCAGCAGAGGCTCACACAGACTCTTCTAAAAGCGGCGAACAGAATACTGATTGGTCCCCCTAGACAGGGGACAATGGCTCTCCCATGCTTGTTTAAGCTTTCTAATGTTGATTTAACTGGCCAAAAGATAATTCTCCACGAGGAAAACAAACACATAAGAAATAAGCTAATAGGCAAACTGCTTACTCTGATCCTTAAATATAAGATGCTAATAAAACAGACAAGAATAGATACATCAAATATGTCACAGATTAAAATGTCAGATTCCCTTTCAAATAACTTACCAATAAACTCAACCAATGCAACACACCACTCACTCATCCAGAATCCCAACAATGTTCAAATAAACGGAACTAGTCTGTAACAGCATGTAATGGCGCTTGATAGCCTAATGACTCAAAGGTAATACGAAATCCATACGTTCACAATGTAATCTTTTCAAATGAAATTACAATTAGAAGCACTTTCATACACAATGTATTCTAATTCTCTGTAAATTCTAAATTAGTGTATGGTAAATTTAAAAAACTGTTAACCAGAAAAAACAACAGAGTATTTCCCCCAGTTCTAGAATAACAGGACCTTATTTATTTTTCTGTAGGCATCACATACAATGGTTTTCTAAAAGCATACCCAACAAACCAAGCTCTACATAATCCTCCATTTACTAACGAAAAATTAGAGCCTTAACTAAAGCCAATGCTAGCAACGATTAACAATTTAAGAGAAACCAAATGAACAATAAACTGTTCATTTGCAACTATATTTTCACACATTTTTATAATTAAACAAATTTTCAAGGCTGAGCTATGTTCATTCTTTTTTAAAAAAACTATGTATCTATAATAATTGCACATATCTATGTAGTTCATGAAACAATAACACATAGCCTATACATCTCTCATTTTACTCTTAAAGTAAGTCTTATGACGTGATAAATGTTAAGGTATCAAAAAAAAATGTTAAGGTATATCATCTTCGAAGAAATCTAAACCATGCTTTACGCTGCATTCGCGTATGAGGATACACCATCATCTCGGCAATTTTAGTCTATTTCCCCTGAACACCATTCTTCTTTCACAGCTCATCTTCTCTGTGATCCTGTCAGATGGAAATATACCATAAGGAGTCCCAGATGTGTAACCAGGAGCATGGCATACGGGGACATGTGCTACCAGAGCCACAGCTGGCCATTCAGAGGCAAGGACTCTGCCCTGTCAGTTAAGTCTGACCTGCTGTCCCAACACAGATTCCGAGAGAGCTGTGCTGAGTTTGCGGGGGGAGCGTATTTCTGATACCAAAGAACGGGAGACTCCAAGCTGAATGTAACTTTTAATGATCTCCTAGGTCTTCTCTAAGAGTTGGGATATTAAATTCTCAAAAGTTGGTACCAGACACAGGAACAGATGAAACCTGACTACGAATTGTTTCAAGTCATTTGCCTTTGCTTAAAACTAGCGGTGACGGGATTTTGGTGTTAGGGGTCACTGAAGAATTGAGAGAAATGCTAACTTCAATTTGGGGCTGGGGAGTGGATGAGGGAGAAATAATGACAGAAGATTAATAGTAACAACAGAGTAGGTGGGGGGTGGTAGAATTCCTTCCAACCCGGACAAACTAAGGAAGAAAGAGGTGGGAATAGTTTGGTTTTAAGGCTGGGTCCCCACAGGTGCCCTTGACCAGAGGGGAGGACTTGAGAGATTCTGATGCTATGACTTAAGCTAGCTGATTCCTCCTCCTTGTCTTCTGCCTTATCTCTTCTCTTAGAGAGTTTATTATCTCACTAGAGTGAAAGCTTCTGAAGAAAAGGACGATGGCTTCTTAGTATTCCCTACTGATTTTATAAATAAACCACTTAACAATTTTGTTCATAACATTTGTTGTTCTTTACATTCAAAGGAGAAAAATGTATGTTCTGATCTTCATGTATTTGGTGAATCTCCTTAGTGCCATGCATAGTCAGCCAATTTAATACCTTAAGAGATTTCTAAACAAAATTGGTATAAATTCCCTTTGAAAATATCAATTAAAAATAATCTATAAATAACAGAGACAATTACATGTGGTTATTAATAAAATTTTAAAATGCTCTGAGCTCGGTGCCACCAATGACAAGATCACACGATAGGTTTTTAAAAACGGCATAATTACGAAAACTGGAAAACCAGACTACTTCAGAAAATCATAGTCTACTTACTATTTGTACGTCTCAGAGCGGATGTATTCAAAAACATGGGACACACCAAGCTGGAACTGGTCAGCAATGGGGGTAACCCAGGGGTTGTTCTCTGCTTTGAACATCTGCTTCTGACCAGTTAAATCCAGGTTTCCTAAAAAGAAGGAGGGGGAAAAAAAAAGGTGAAGGTCATCCAACCAACAGAAATCAAATCTAAGAAGTAATTCCTGCTCCGTAATCATAGCACAACCTCAAGCATTTTTTGAGTCATTTAATTTCTTTTAAAAAGTTTTACCAAAAGTCATCACTGATAATACAAGCCATGTCAGTGACTGTACACTGGCCCAAGAAATTAAGAAGGAAGGAAGGGAGGGAGGAAGGGAGGGAGGGAGGGAGGAAGGGAGGGAGGGAGGGAGGGAGGGAGGGAGGGAGGGAGGGAGGGAGGGAGGGAGGGAGGGAGGAGAGAGGGAGTAGAGGAAAGATGTAAGAAGGAAGTAAACTTGGAATTCTTGCAAATGAAGCATTTGCTTCATTTTTCCAAGTATTTGCTACAGAAACAACAATGGCCCTCCAAGACAGAGAGAACCATTAATAGCAGAACCTCCCCAAATTCCATCTTGACAGTGTGCATCACCACTTGTCCAATCTGATCTAAACCTGACCCACGTGGAACCTAGAAAAACGGTACAGATGAACCGGTTTGCAGGGCAGAAATAGACAACGATGTAGAGAACAAACGTACGGACACCAAGGCGGGAAAGTGGCGGGGGGGTGGTGGTGTGATGAATTGGGATTGACGTGTATACACTGATATGTATAAAATAGATAACTAATAAGAACCTGCTGTATAAAAAAATAAATAAAATTAAATTCAAAAAATAAAATAATAAACCTGAACCAATCACCACCACTTTTCATCAAAGCAGGACATGAGTGAAGAAAAAGAATACTGCCCAGGTAGAATGATTATCGCCTCATTCGGGTACTATAAACACACCTCGGAATCAGCACTAAATGAGTCTCATCAACATGGTGAGGGTAAAAACACACACATGTACAGCCCTTACCAGTTGACAAATTACCTGTAAAAAGCATTTCCTCCTTTGATTCTCCAACAATCCCTAAGGTCAGTAATTGACATCGCTTTATAGACAAAGAAATGGAAACTTGGGGGGAAATTAAGTAATATGTCCAAGATCAGAAAATGTCAGAGTGGGGATTGGAATCTAAGACTTCTGACTCCAAATCTCTTCTTTTTACTACAATGCTTGGTGAAGCTATCAGGTTACATGTCAACCTAGATCAACCAAGGATGAGTTAATGAAGGCAGCCAGCATCTGGGTACCACCTGTTGCTGGACGGATCAGTCGACTCTCTCTCTATGTTCTTCTGTTTGGTATATTTAAACGTGGAAAAGGCAGCGTGAGAAAGAGCTTCCTAGAACCTGCTTGCCTAAGAAAGTCACAGGGACAGATGTGACACAGCAGAGCTGTATGTGCTTTACTTGGCAAAATAAATCCGAAATCCTTTCCCTAAAAGTCCTACGGAGGAAGTCCATTTGCAGACCCATGGTCTACAGTCCAAGGCTTTTTGAGCAAAGACACCAAGCAATTTATTCTTCCCAGGACACAACCAAAGTGCCGTATCTGTCCTGTTCTCAGGCTCTACGGCCAATATTGTCATAAGTGATAACTTCAGGATAAGGAAAACATATTCTAGGATGCAAGCATCGCACAAAGCCCATCAACTTCCTAGCTAATCCGAGCTTTGGGAACGAAAAGAAAATGTTTACCAGGATGATGTAGCATTTCTTAAAACAAAGAATCGATACCTTGAATCCGTCTTCTTTTTGTTATACAGGCAGAACTTGTTTTATCACGCTTCACTTTACTGTGGTTCACAGATACTGCATTTTGTATAAAGCGAAGGTTTGTGGCAACCCGATGTTCAACAAGCCTGCCGGTATCATTTTTCCAACATCATTTGCTTACTTTGTATCTCTGTGTCACATTTTGGTAATTCTTGCAATATCCTTTTCATTACTATTATATATGTTATAGTGATCTGTGGTCAGTGATCTTTGATGTTACTACTACAAGTCACTGAAGGCTCAGATGATGGTTAGCAATTTTTAGCAATAAATTATTTTTTAATTAAAGTATGTACATTGTTACTTTAGATATAACGCGATTGCACATTTAACAGACTACAGTATAGTGTAAACATAATTTTTATATGTACTGGGAAACCAACAAGCTCGCGTGAACGCCTTTATTGTGATATTTGCTTTATTGCGGTGGTCTGAAATCCAAACTACAATATCTCCGAGGTGTAACTTGCAACTATTCAGAATAATGGAGAAAGAAAAGACCAATATAAAAGTGATTACCATTTCATAAAATGCTTTTAAAGACAGCAGATATTACTAAATATTAAGAGCAAGTAATTCATCATGATCTTTCCAAAGCTACTTAGAATCTGCTGGTGTTAAGTACAAAAATAAGCAGATACATTTCTCTCCAAGATTATCAATATTGTCAGTTTCCTCATCTTAATGGTTAAACACCATTAGTCAGATATTAAATCACTTGAGAAATTAATGAGCTTTATTCTCTCAACCGTGAGTCAGAAAATTGCTTGGGGTAAATGGAAATCCAAACATCGCACATATTCGGTTTAGCTGAGTATCCTACCAGGGTGTAACCTTGTTGGCAATGGACTGCCATTTATATATTTTGTTTTTATCTTTACTTGGAGAAAGGAAGGGGTTTTCAGCTTCCCGAGAATCAAACTGATCGCTTGGTTAAATTTCACTATAATTCTCATTTCCTCTATACTCTATGACCTGTCGTCCATATCATTCTCTCATTACTTCTTGTCCTATTTCCACATTTCCTAAAAATGAATGTAATAGAAATTCCTGGAAAAAGTCTTCTATTTAAAAACAAGTCTGTATTTCTGAAGTGTCCTGTTTTAAACACAGAGTGTGTTATAATGCCCACTATTCTTAGGAAGCATGGTCATTGAGGGAATGGCTGAGCTACCAGGTGACAGTAACCACGGGGTAAGCAATTCACTAAAAAGTTGGAGGCGGAGGCACTAGAGGTAAAAGCATGTCTCTTAAAACATTCACCTTGTAGACAACCTGCGCTTACACAGTATCATCTTCCAGCCTCCAGGCCCTGCCCACTGACATCAGCATGGAATCAACTACGAAAAGAAATAATACATGAGACCTTTGGAAAAAAGATACGTTTTCAAAAAAAAAAAAAGCCCTGGAAAGCATATCCAATTCCTAAGCAAAGGGGATCTCCCTGATAAAGGCGGTTCTGCTCTAAATATCTTTCCTCTTCATCCCCCACCAAATTGGTTATTCTAATGAAAAATCCGGTCTAAATTTCCAGTAGGTAGAGTTGTATCTGTTGAACAAGCTTCCAGGACTCCCTGTCATTCACATATTACCACGAATTTACTCAACTGGATTGTTTTCCTTTTAACCTCTGGTTCAGATAGGTATCGCAGGAATATATATATATTTTTTAACTCTGGGGAAGAAGGGTGGGAAGGGGAGGGTAGGTGGCTATGTTTGGAGCACAGAGGATTTCTCAGCACGCTGTATTTTCAGGGCTCTGGGTCAATATGAGAGCAACGTGGACCAGGGAAAGGGTCTAGGAAGGACCTCAAAGACGAGCCTGAGCTATTTCAGGTTTGCCTGGGAACAGTGAGAAGAAGACGACCCTCTCTTCTTTCCCAGGCTGCATCACCAGCTTCCTCCCATCCAGGTGCAAGGTTTGCCCACTACTCCAAAAGTACAGACATTATGAGCAGGTTTTAATGGATTATCCTTGAGATTTACATACAGGTGCAGAGAGGAAGAGCCTGCATGCTCTTACCAACAGCCCACAAACCCACGTTGGAATGTACACGGCCTCTTGCTCACTCAGTAACAGCCTCTGACTAAGCCGGCAGGCTTGTTAGCGGTCATCCTCTGAGAATAACACGCTCAACTTCGATGCTCCCCGCTTGCCACACGTGCAGGACAGACCTGGGGGAACAGTGTCAAGAAAGGTCAGCTATGTTCCCTGGGCCGTCTCGTCTGAAGCCTCTAACCCCCCGGAGATCTGTCAATGCCTAGCAACGTCTCTATTTCAGCACCGTCCATGGAGACAGCAGAGGCAGAGGGGAAGGCTAGTGACGGCTGCTAACTGGAGCACGCAGCAAACGCAGGATGGGAGCTGGACGCGTTCCCTTCGGGGCAAAGGGGTCTTCAACTGATGTCTGGAAGTTGGGGTACACACAAAGGACCAGAAGCTCTTCACGAGCAATGTCATTTCTATCACTTCCACCTCATCTGTACATCCCAGCTGAGGGAGGGGAGGGTGGAGAGAGGAGTTACCCTCCCCTCCCCCATTTATTTATTTTATTATCAAACAACCCTAAGCCAGAGTTAGTATCAGACAGACTTCAGATACACAGGTGCTTCACAGAATACCAGAACTGGGAAGCCTAACAGAAAAGAACGATGGCGGGGGCAGGAAGCAAACAGTAGCTTTGTGGTTGATGCTGTGCAATTTTTTTTTAATTTTTTTAACAAAGCACCATGAAACCCATGCTTAAGGCCCACAGCACACCTTAAAGCAGGCAACTACTACAGATGGCAGAGCTGGAAACCGCACAAGCCAAACCCAGCGCCAACTCTTCCTAGCTACAAGCAGGCTCGGGGGGACAGGATGTGCGGATTTTGTTTCCTGAGTTCATGTCACTGGTGGAGGACACAGTACCTGCTTCTGTGCAGCTGTGGCCCCGCCAGCCGGCTCTGTGTCTCTGGCTCGCTCTGAAGGCTGGTAATTTCAGAAGGGGGCTAAGATAACGCGTGGAGCTCGGCCATCATCCCGTGGGAAAAGCTGACACCTGTCCCCGTGATGGGCTCAGCAACAAGTTACTCTGGCCTCAGCTGAGCCTCTCCGTCAGCTGTCTGAGGTGGGTTCCCTTTCCGGTAATAACATGCAAGAAGCATCTCAGCCCGTCAGTCAGGCTGCAGGAGCCCTAACTTGCCGCACGCTTCGCTTCGCTGGCTCTACTTAGGAGCCCTCGCCCACCTCCTTGATTAGAAGCCTGAACGGGCGCTCTGGTGCCGTTCTAACAAGGATCAGACGGCAGGATTAAGCACTGTGACAAAGAGGATCTAATAAGCTAGAAAGCCGAGCATCCGCGGACACGCTGGCTGACTCCCCGACACAGATTCCCTCCACTCCCTCTCCAGTGGGGAGGCCCGGGCCACACGGGGAGCCAGCCTGCGCCGTGATTAGTGGTGACCCTCTGGCCGGCGCTGCCCTGAAGATCATTTGTCACTCAGAGGCTGCTTCTGCAATTGCAAATTGGATTTTCCATTTTTTTACCTGCAAAAGGACCATGTATGCTTCTTTCAAGAGCCTCAAGTACGGCTGCTTTGCCGTGCAACTGTTATTTTGTAAAGGCTACAATCGTGCAAAACTGTCATTCTCCTCGCTAGTTATACGTGTGATGGGATGCAACAGGCACTGTGGCCCCATTAAGAAGCAGGCACTGGTTTTCACGTATGGAAATTGGTTGTTTTCATAATCACACTGATGATAAGAATTCTTCCCGAGTACTCAAAACCCGGAACCATGTGGCCAGTAACATCATTTATCGGATATTAAGCAATCGAGGCGATCTGGGCAAATTTTTCACGTCATCAAAGCATCGTTCCCTCCCTCCCTAATTCCAAAATACCACAGAACGCTTTTTAAATTAATTCACCCTAAAACCCAGGCTCTCTCACTCAGGAAAATCTAAGGCTATAGTCTAACAAGGTAAAACTAGCAAACCATGGTTGATTGGGTAGTCTATCATCAGTATACTGGATTTGCCCAAACCCAAGTAATTGATTCACTGTGGAAGGGGTCTAGATGGGACATTATGACAGCTGAAAGATCACCTCTGCTCTGCAGTGAATCCATACACAGAAGCTAACCACAAATGACTCCAACGCAAAATAAAAGCTACTTCCAGGGCCGCTCCAGATATAAAGAGATATCCTGCACGTAAACCTCTAAGATTTTACTACTATGGAAGAGGCTACCAATTATAGAAGTGCATGATTATAGATGACAGCTGGAGATGGAAGGTTTCCACCTTTTTCACTTCTTTAGCAACATACTTCACTGAATGGAAAATGATCATAAAGCTTATAAAATGATGCTCATATTGTAATAATAAATGTTTGCTGTAGTAAAACACTGGAAACAACCAGAATGTTCACCCATAGGTGAGAAGCAGAATAATGTATGCTACAGCCACCCAACGAAATGTTTCCGGTTATTAAAATGAATGACGTAGACTTGTATGTTTTGACCTAGAAAGAGATCTACACTCTAATTCTTAAAAATTAAGGGTGTAGTAAGTTTGCTACGATTTCATTATTGAAAAATTACAGAAGAAAGAAATCCCATATTATGTATATGAGGAAATGTTTACGTGAAAAAAAGAGAAGAGTAGGATACATATCAAATTGTTAATACTGGTTTCCTCAAAGAGGGGAACGCAAGGTGGGAAAGGGATTTGAACCAGCAGAATAAAGGGTAAACTGTTAATTTTCTTTTTCGAGAATTCCATGTGATTACAAGTACGGATTATTTTTATAATTAAATAAGAATAAGGTGCATGGAAAGGAAATCATCAGAAACAATTCAAACTACATGATGGGCGCTAATTAGTACAAAGGCAGTGGCTTTCATTTAAAACAGCATCATCCTACTGCAGGGAGCAGCACGCTTTATAGATGACGATCTGCTAAACCCTAACTGGATGGAGAAGGGCGGGTCTGAGGCTGCTTCTTTTTCTGTGCATCATTGATGCAATCAAAGCAAGCTGGGACGTCTCATGACAGCTCTCAAATTTATTCTGCGGGGAATTCGAGGCCACACTGTCATTCTGGCAATTGTGTGCTTAGCCTTCTGGTGACACATTTTTGAAACACGCATTTTGTTCACTTAATACATACAAAGCGTTGCTGCTGTGTGAAACATACTAAAACTGTTACTCTTCTGATCTCGTCGAGGGAAGAGCACAATTTAAATGAAAAAGACTTTTTTTTGAGAAAGCCAAACACCCTGCCAAATGGCTCCAACGAAAGTGGCATCTGATTTATGTGTGTCGGTGTGAACGAGTCCAGAAGCCCTTCTAACCCATGAAGAAAAGTATCATTTTACAGTTTCCCCCTTGGTGCCCTTCTTGGCCACTTGATTATCTGTGTTCCAGGATAAGATGGAATAGAAGGGTCTCTCAGTCACGTGTAAATAGGATTACCCAGCAACAGAGCAGTGGGCCTCCCCAGTGCACACCACCATTGCTGCTTTACCCTGCAAGTCCCTTTCCATGGCTGCGCCATAAATAATTCACGTTGTAAACCTGGCATTTGCGTAGGGTTTCCCCATCATTCTTCTAAATGTGGGAGGTAATCTTATTTTTGCTTGCCAGATTTCCTTGTTATTGTTGATGTAACGTCAGGCAGTACAGACAAAAGCCCAGTGGATCTGGCCAGAAGACCTGGCTCCAGATGCCAAGTACCATTCACTGGCTTTGTGACCAAAGGACTTTAGGGAAATCCTTGTGTTTTCTGAGCTTCAGTTTTCTCATCTGCCAAGTGGGGATAATAGTACAGATTGATAGGATTGTGGACAGGGGCCCAAAAGTGGACAAAATGGTTCTCTACATTGGAAAGCACGACATAAATATAAAATACTCTTTTCAAAAAAAAAAATTAAAAAAAATAAATAAATAAAATAAAATACTCTTTTCATGATTATGTTAAATGAAATCTGCAAAGGAGAGAAAAACGTATACTGGAAACGAGTTTCCCTAAAACAGAGGTTCACTCAGGGGATTCATAATCTCCTGAAATGGAATGCAAAATAAATCTACATTTGCATGGTGGCACTCTTCCGGAGAGAGGGCCCCCAAGTTCATAAGCTTCTCAGAGGTCTGTGATCAAAAGTAGGGCCAAGATAAAATTTAGGAGGCCTGATTTCATTTCCTAGAAGACTGAAGACTTCTAAATGGTGGCAGTCTGCAGCACCCCGCAGGGGTCGGTTCCCGGAGTGCACTGGGTCATTCAGTGTCCTCCTCCACCTCATCGTCCTTCCATTCAAGTTCCCCAGGTCAAGGACAACCTTCTGACTGCCTGGGAAGTTGGAAATGTCAGCACCGAGGGAGCCCCAGTTACCCTGGAGACTCCCCAGGAGACGTCCCTGTATAATGCAACATAAACTAAAATAAACGGATGTTCAAAGAATAAGTTCCAGCAATCACAACTTCTCATAGGATCAGTAACAGTATCACACCCTTTGGTAATCCGTTTCAAGTACAGATGTGTGAGAATTCCCTAGGGAAATTGTATACCAACAGGTATCCTCCAAGCTTGTATTGTTAAGTCCCATTTTATGAAGAGCCACATTATGTGAGTGGGGGAAAGAACTGATCTCAAAAGAAGTCAGCACATATGTGGAATCTAGAAAAATGGTACAGATGAACTTATTCGCAGAGCAGAAATAAGAGACACAGACGTAGAGAACAAACTTATGGATACCAAGGGGGGAAGAGGGGATAGGATGAATTGGGAGATTGGGATTGACATATATACACTATTGATGCTATGTATAAAATAGATAACTCATGAGAACCTACTGTATAGCACAAGGACCTCTACTCAATGCTCTGTAGTGACTGAAATGGGAAGGAAATCTAAAAAAAGAGTGGATATATGTATACGTATAACTGATTCACTTTGCTGTACAGCAGAAACTAACACAACATTGTAAAGCAACTCTACTCCAATAAAAATTAATTTAAAAAAATTAAAAGAAGTCAGCACATTTGGCTTCAACTCTTAGGGCTCTCATTAACTAGTTATATGCCCTTGAACAAGTCACTGAAGCACTCCTGACCTTGGCTTCCTGATCTTTGAAATAATGGTATCAGAACTGATAAGTTCTAAGATCTCTTCCCAGTGTAAAACTCAGTTAACTTTTTTAAAAATAAATTTATTTATTTAATTTATTTATTTATGGCTGTGCTGGGTGTTCGTTGCTACATGCAGACTTTCTCTAGTTATGGCGAGCGAGGGTTACTCTTCCTTGTGATGCATGGGCTTCTCATTGCGGTGGCTTCTCTTGTTGCGGAGCACGGGCTCTAGGCGCACAGTCTTCAGTAGCTGTGGCACGCAGGCTCAGTAGTTGTGGTTCGCGGGCTCTAGAGCGCAGGCTCAGTAGTTGTGGAGCATGGGCTTAGTTGCTCCACGGCATGTGGGATCTTCCCAGACCAGGGCTTGAACCCATCTCCCCTGCACTGGCAGGCAGATTCTTAAACACTGCGCCACCAGGGAAGTCCCACAATTAAATTTTTTTTAAAAAATTCTGCAAGATTCAGAAAATATTTGTATTTATATGAAATGATGTCATATTGTGATAATCATTTATGATATATGTAAGTCAAATCATTATGCTGTACATCTTATACAGTGCTGTATGTCAGTTCTATCTCAATAAAGTTAGAAAAAAAGAAAAAATGAAGGTATCACAAACCAGTCTTCACCATAGCTATTTAAGTTGAACGAATACAGGATATCCTCCATAATGATAAAACATTATTTCCACTAATTTAGCACTTACTTCACATTCGATCTCAGGTCTCTTCCACAATTCCCTCCTGGCAAGATTTAATATGAAGTTTTTCTGAATTGTCTTGCGATACTACAGACAAAAGCAATTCGTTGTTCTCTTCCTAGAAGGCCTTCTAGCGCTTCTCAATCCCTACAGCCCTAGGTACCCAGGATCACCATGACACCCATGTTGCCCAGAAGGCTTGTTCCACAGCACACATTAGAAGAGTTCCAATACCCTTTCAAGAAAACTTGTAGAGTCAGTGTGAGGTGAAGGGCAGGCAATATGGGAAGAGTAAAACTTTGAAATCAACCTTAGCATCTAAGAGACAAGTTCTAAGACAGCACCTACCATCAATGTTTCTGAGTACAAAAGTGTAGGCCAAGACAAAGGCTAGGAGATGTCGACTGATGTCTTACTTACAGTTCATAAAGCATTCTTCCATCAAACTTGACACATACTCAAAAGGACTAATTCCTAGAGTTGCTTTGGGGAATGCACACTTTCCCTTACCGTTGAGAGTACAAACTGGCACCTCTTTTCTGAAAGATGATTGGGCAATATACAGTAAGAGCTAAAACAAAGCTCATACTGTTTGGCCCAGTAATTCCACCCTTGCAATAAATTTATGCTAAGGATACAATCATAGATATTCATAGTGATTTACGAATACAAATTTTCACTTCTGCTGCTGTGTTCCTCCAGAACATCTGGAAACAACTCAAATGGCTAAGGGGTTGGTTAATAAATTATGAGACACTCAGAATGGTATCATATGTAGTCATATGGTTAAAAATGTTTTCAAATAAAATTTAATGACGTGGGGTAACGGTCATGACATAATATTGAAGGTGGAAATGTAGACTATAAAACCCACATAGTACAATACGATCATATGTTTTTTTAAAAAGTATATATACATATGCATAGGAAAAAGACTAGAAGAACACACACATTGTATATATACACACATAAATAGAGAAAAGACTAGAAGGAAATAAAATTTTAACAGTGGTTATTTCCGGAAGGTAGGATCATGAAAGTCACCCTTTACTGTGTTTCCCATATATTCTAAAGCAGTGACTCTCAAACTTGAATGGGCATCAATATTTCCTGGAGGCCTTGGGAAAACCTCCAGAGTTTTTGATTTAGGAGGACCTAGATGAGACCCGAAGTTTACACTTCTAACAAGTTCTTAGGGTATGATGATGTCTGGTCCAGGGACCACACTTAGAAAAGTCCCCGTTTATTTGTAACAATAAAAAAGCATTTAAGCAATTGTTTTTAAAAGTTTAAATAAAACAGCCCCGGGACTTCCCTGGTGGTCCAGTGGTTAAGACTTAGCACTCCCAATGCAGGGGGCACGGGTTTGATCCCTGGTCGGGGAACTAAGATTCTGCATGCCACACGGCACAGCCAAAAAAAAAGCACAAAAAAGTAAAAAAAAAACAAATAAAGCAGCCCCCAAATAGTAAATCTATTTAGAGTACTGACAAAGAAATCTGAATCCTCAGATACCATTACCAGTTCTATTAAGGATGTAAAAAACAACCTCCATAGAATAGTGAATGCTTACTATTATTACCATCTTCACCAGCATAATGGTAATAGCTACTAACTGCTGAGCATGCATTATGCGCCAGGTGTTGCTTCAAGAGCCCTGCATATATTATTTCAAGGAGTCACAACACTTGTGCATGGAAAACTATCACTATTATCTCATTTAAAAAAGAAGAAACAACTCACATTCAGGGAGGTTGAGTCCCACGTTCAAGGTTGCATGAGTGTAAATGGCAGAGCTGGGAGTCAAAGACCAGCTTATCTGACTCTTTCAAAGCTCTTGGTTTTCTGTGTACAGGACACTGAAAACATTTTCCTCTTCCTGCAAGAAGGCACTGAGGTATTGTTGGAAGAGTCAAGCATTTGACATGGTTTAAAGAACACTGGGGAAGCATGAACAAAATATATCCCTTATCTCTCCCACAGGGCCCAGAATCCTTTCATCAGAAGCATGATCTAGAACCACTACTGTTACCTCTAGGAATTTTCTTTCTAAATTAAAATACCCTGGTGGAGTAATGTGTTAGGGTGATACACTTTCATTAGTATGACAGAGTGAATATTTTTAACAGGCTGCATGAATATAGGGCATGCACTTCCTTATTCAAGAGTCAAAACACAAAGTCAAGGGATTCTTTTTTTTGTTGCTTCAATTGATACCTTAGAGTATAGTAAAGAGATTCAGTTATACATGTATCTACTCTTTTTTATCTTTTTTTTTTTGTGGTACGTGGGCCTCTCACTGTTGTGGCCTCTCCCATTGCGGAGCACAGCCTCCGGACCCGCAGGCTCAGCGGCCATGGCTCACGGGCCCAGCCGCTCCGCAGCACGTGGGATCTTCCCGGACCGGGGCACGAACCCGCGTCCCCTGCATCGGCAGGCGGACTCTCAACCACCGTGCCACCAGGGAAGCCCTAGCTACTCTTTTTTAGATTCTATTCCCATATAGGTCATTACAGAGTACTGTGTAGAGTTCCCTGTGCTATACAGCAGGTCCTTATTAGTTACCTATTATATGTATAGTAGTGTGTATATGTCAATCCCAATTTCCCAATTTATCCCTCCCCTCTCCCTTTCCCTCCCGGTAACCATAAGTTTATTTTCTACATCTGTGACTCTATTTCTGTTTTGTAAACAGGTTCATTTGTACCATTTTTTTAGATTCCACATATAAGCGATATCATGTATTTCTTTTTTAAAAAGAATAAAATCTCGTGTAATTATGCATTGAACAAATCATTGTTTTTAAAATAATAACATTTCATTAAGTCAGAATTGTTCAGGAAAATCACTATGTGATTATGAGAACTGAAATTATCCTGGGGAAATTTTGATCAGAGAAAAAGGCCGAATAGGTTTCAATCTGGGTGGGGCATCCCAGGCAAGGCAGCAGGAGCAGATTAAAGGTGGTGCGTGCCAGGGCCGGGGTCTGGATGTTGGTATATTTCAATTGATCTTTATTATCTGAAATGGAAATGTCTATATATTGCAGAGAAGCAGCCATGACTCATCTTTTACAAGTGTCAGGGCTGATTCAAAGCACTTCTGAGTGTCTCACGTGTCTCCAATGGTTTCAAAACGCTGCCTTCTGGGGAAGGTGGGTAGGGGTGGGAGGGAAGGAGATTATACCCCCTTCACTCCCATCCCCCGCCACCCCCCGGACACCACCATAACTGCACCAAGTGAAGACACAGGCCGACGCGGCCAGCTGAGCTGAGACGCCTCCCTTTTCACCCAACATCTGGAACTGTACTTGGAGATTCCGTGTGTACAAATACGCTAACTAACATTCTGACACAAAGAATCTGACCTCGATCTAGACGCACATACAACTGGAGAGCCCATTAAGGGAAGTCTGCAGGGCATGAGGGGTTTGTGGAGATGAAGTCTTAAACATATCCAGATTTGTAACAAATTTTAATTTCCAAATTATGTAAAAAGTGGAAATGACTTCTTAGATAACTTGGCAGGAGATTAAAGGTCAAACACAGGCAGATTCAATCAGTACAGATATGATCACATAGTCTTAATAATAATCATCTTAATAACCTTCCCAAACGGCAACAACTTAGCTTTTTAATGCTTAACCTCAAAAACAGTTGCTTAAAAATCAAAGCAATTTTTCAGCCAATAGGACTAATGCTGAAGTTTAAATGTCATTGTAATACATTCCTAGGCACTTGCTCATATGGAATTAGGAAACAAAATTAACTTTATTTTTTATTTATATATAAATACCCTCGAATCCAATTTTATTGAAGGTTAAGTAAGGGATCAACCTACTACACAGAACCTAAACTTAAGTTATATGTAAAAACGGCTTGTTTCGGCTTTGCTTCTCACTCTAGAGCTTATATTTTTATTACTTCGGTGCCATGTGTTACACTCTCAGCGGAGGCTGGAGATGGTAAGAGTACAGATATTGTGCCGTATAAAATATGTACTAAGATAATTAAGAATTGTGAGTGACACAAATGCTAAGTCTACATGAATAAAACTGCAACAATTGTAACTTAATTTCCAGTGAATTCAAAATTATTCATGCTAAAAAAAAAAGCCAAATGTGTTTTAGGTTACATATTAACAATCCACTTTAATGCATTTTGAGGAAACTTACTTTCCCTTAAGTTTAACAACTACAGCTCAGAAGTAAGATGCAACGGAAGGAAAATCACAACTGTGTGAAAACAGTACTTCCATGTGTGTAAATACACACATACACGTGCACTTATTCATCTACTTCAGGACTTAAGAAATATGATAAAAGCAAAAACTACATATTATAGCAGAAAAGACGTAGTAGAAAATAAAGCAGAAAAAAATTGATGTTTCTACTTTTATAACTATTTACTTTTTTTCAGTATAAGTGATAAAAGGCAAATAAGTATCCCAAACTACTATAAACAAGAGTACTATCTAGTCTAGTATTAGTCCATAGTCAAGCCCAGGCCACAGACGTAAACTAGTATGTTTAAAAACTTTAACATTAAGCTTTAAGAAAAACCAAAGCGAAATAACTATATAATTCAAGGGATAGAAGTCTACCGCACCTCCCAAGGATCTACTTAGACAATTTACAAGTCTTCATGTGTGAAAAAGCATTAACTATAAATAACAGTGAGAAAACGGAGTTTTTCCACAATTTGGGATTTGGGTGAGGACGATTACATCATGAATTGGTTTCCAGTATTTTTGGAAAGCCAACTGTCTTGGGTTAAAAATATGAAATACTGTCACAGTTAAACAATAAAAAAGGAAAGGACGTACTATAATACTCTGACTCAAGGGAAAAAAACAATCCACGAATACAAAATCACTTCCAACATGTGAAGTTGTTTCAGAGACTCAATTTATTTACAAAAAAATAGAGCTCATATTAGCCAACCCAGGAACTGGCACTTCTAAACAACTCCTCTGATTGCTACTGGTTTACGCAGTGTTATCAATCCCAAGATTCCACGTGGCTGTCAAATTTCAGAGTAGCCTGATATTCCTTATTATTATCATAATAACTCACCAGAAAAAAAGGGAAATAGAATTAATGTATTTTCAAAGGCCAGAGTTGCTTTAAAGACTAAATGACACCCTTATGGAGTAAACAAATTTATATGTGACTTTTTATACATTACTCACACTTATTTTATTTAATGTTCATGACCTGGAGATCTAAAGAAATGTTCACAAGGGTAAAACAGTTTTGTTTGGTCATAATTTGACGTCAGCATATAAGAACAAATGGTGTCCTATTGCTTAATCAAGAGCCAGGTCCCCCTAGCTGACAACGTAAATGTGAAACACTAAATGGTGACATATAGCATAAACATACTGGGCTCACATAATGGTCAGAACCGTGGCCTCATTTTTCAAACGACTGTACTTTAAAAACAATATCATGCAAAATCATTTACAGGACATCTAGATGCACCTCCCATCAGTTTGTGACTTACTTGCAATGATCCAAACATACTATGGCCTTTCTTGCTTCTGCACCTACCTAAACGCCCTCTCTCCCTGTGCTTCCTGATAAAATGTAACGCATTCAATGTCACCTCTTCAGAGAAGCCTGCCCGGATTTCTCCACTGAAAGTCGATCCCTGTGACTTTTGACTAACTCAGCACCTATTTGTTTGTTCCACAGTACTTATTACATTTTATAATTATTTCCTTTGCTGTGCTTTTCTTCCTGTGGTCTGTTTCTCCAACTCCATTGTAAGCTCCATGGACACAGGGGCCATAACAGTCTTGATCTGAGTAATGCCTGGCACCAGTTCAAACGCCCATTCTTGAAGTCCTTTCCAAGCTCCTCCTGTAGACCTGACTGCTGTGTCTACACTTCCATTCTATAACCAAACTGGAATTAGAACCAAATTGCTTCCATCTCAGCATCCCTCATTAAATAAGATGGGAATTTCATCTTGCTCATTTGTCTTTCTCAGGTATCTTGTACACCGTACAGGATAGGGGTGTCCTTCTCAACGAGGATGAGATTTGATCCCTTTAAGGGTCTCTACCATATGACCTAAAGGAAAAGGGCTTTAAAAACAACTGAACACTTGTTTGCCTACATCTCATCCAGCTCCCACCACAGATACTGATATGTCTCCCTTTGCTTCCTCATGTGACAGTAATGACCCACACATTAAAGGTGTGAGTGAGCTGGGCATGGAACCAGCTGCCCGGGAGGGGAGAGAGCGAAGGCTGAAAGCAGTGCAGCAAGCATGAACAGGCAGGTTGAACTGGCAGACTGTTAGTGTTTACTTTCAGGATGCACTGTTCAAGTTCACCCTAACAGAAAAAGAAAGCAAAAATGTTTGGCTTAAGTGATAAACTAATAACTTAAAATGGAGAAAATGCTTTTTTTGCATGTACGGACCACAGACTAGCCTAGATGCTTTATGCATATGATCTCAAAGGAACCTGCAAACTGGGAAGGTGCCTGACAGTTAAGGGAAATGACGTTCAGAGAGGATTCCTCCCTTTCCCAAAGGCCACAGAGCCAGCAAACGGTAGTGTTGGGATTCAAACCAAGGTCTGCTCCTTCCTACTTGCCACAGTCAACGATAAGAAAGGACCAGTCTGTCTGCCCATTCTCTTTCCTTCTCCCAATTCTTCCCCATTCTTCATCCCTCCCCTCCCTTCCCTTTTACAGAAAAAAGAACAGTGACAATGGCAAATGTACTTTGACGTGTGTTGGGATCAGGGCGACCGGCTGATTATGCCTAAAAGAGCACATAACCACGATAATAATACAAAACATATAGTTTATCTTATAAAATATCTTGCACGCACACCTCCAGATAGCAAACTGGCTTTTAGAAGTTATTTTATACATTACTGCATTAGTCTGCTGGGGCTGCCATAATCAAATACCACAGACTAGGCGGCTTGCACGACAGAAACTGATTTTCTCCCAGTTCTAGAAGCTGGACGTCTAAGATCAAGGCATCAGCAGATCTGTTTTTTCCTGAGGCCTCTCTCCTTGGCTTGTAGACGGCCACCTTCTAACTGCGTCCTCACATGGTCTTTCCTCCTTGGAGTGCAACCCTGGTGTCTCTCTGTGTCCAAATTTCCTCTTCTTATAAGGACACCAGTCAAATTAGATTAGGGCCCCTTAGGAGGGGCCCTAATCACCTCTTTAAAGGCCCTATCTCCAAACAAAGTCACACTCTAAGGTGCTGGGTGTTAAGGCTTCAAAAGATGAATTTTTAGCGGGGGACCAAATTCAGCCCAAAGCAGCCACTATCTTCATTTTCTTAACAGTCGAGTAACTGGAATAGCACAAAGTCTGCCCTACATATCTGGTTCTGATTAATCATAAATTAAACATGTATAGAAGGGCCAAATAGACAAAATTACAGACAACAGAGGTTAAAGGAAATTCAGCTCTCTCAAGAGCACATTACTTTTACGTAACTCAAACTACTATATACTTATATATAATATTATATGACTTATTGTATTCATTGACATAATTTGAGTTAGGGGAATAAAGCGCATGGCAGTCTGACTCTATCATTCTTCTTTGCGCTTTCCACTACGGGTACCACTTTGGTAGATCAGAAAGAGAAGGAGATAATCAGACAGAAAGGTTAAATTTCTCTTTAGTTATACAATATCCCGTATTCTTTCATCCTTTAAATAGTTTCTCAAAAACGCTGGTGTCACTTTAAATCTTCAAACTGTGTATACTCTTTAAGGAAGGGCCTCTCCTTTGTTAGGGCTCAGTCTTCAGGGGGCTCCACGTTGGCACCAAATTACACACCGTAGAACAAAGAGCACCTCCCTTCGGTTCAAGGGCGCCGAGAAGCAGGGGTTCCGATGGCAGCTTTCAGATGCTTTTTTTTTTTTTGCGGTATGCGGGCCTCTCATTGTTGTGGCCTCTCCCGTTGCAGAGCACAGGTTCCGGACATGCAGGCTCAGCGGCCATGGCTCACGGACCCAGCCGCTCCACAGCACGTGGGATCCTCCCGGACCAGGGCACGAACCCGTGTCCCCTGTATCGGCAGGCGGACTCCCAACCACTGTGCCACCAGGGAAGCCCTTCAGATGCTTTTTGATGACAAATGATAATGTTAAGCTCCTACTCAAAGGCAGCCTACAATAATTCTCCATTCCCTGATATTAAAATCCTGTAAGGGAACATAAAGCTAGCCTCATACCACCATGTACCCCCCTCTGACTAAAGCACTCTTCTGTGACAACCAGCCTCAAAGAAGCAAAGGTGGCAGATGTCAGGGCTAAAGCAGAATGGAAGAGAGACAAACCTGAAAAAAAGATGGACACAGGAGGGTGGAGACACAGTGCTAGAGGGCGCAGGTGCACAAGGCAGAATAAGATGCACCAAAAGGAAGCAGAAATTTGATCTGCTGTTCTCCCATCACGGTACATCTGCCTTATCGGCCTTAGATTTTATAAATTTAGTTATTTTTTATTTTTTATTTATTTTTGGCTGCACTGGGTCTTCATTGCTGCGCGTGGGCTTTCTCTAGTTGTGGCGAGCAGGGCTTACTCTTCGTTGCAGTGCGTGGGCTTATTGCAGTGGCTTCTCTTGTTGTGGAGCATGGGCTCTAGGTTCACAGGCTTCAGTAGTTGTGGTTCGCTGGCTCCATAGTTGTGGCTCGCGGGCTCTAGAGTGCAGGCTCAGAAGTTGTGGCATGAGGGCTCAGTAGTTGTGGCTCACAGGCTCAGCAGTTGTGGTTTGCGAGCTCAGCAGTTGTGGCTTGCAGGCTCTAGAACGCAGGCTCAGTAGTTGTGGCACACTGGCTTAGTTGCTCTGTGGCATGTGGGATCTTGCCGGACCAGGGCTCGAACCCGTGTCCCCTGCACTGGCAGGCAGTTTCTTGGTCACTGCACCACCAGGGAAGCCCCGGCCTTAGATTTTAAAAGTACTTACTCCTAAAGTAACTGTTGAGACATCCAGCTAAACAGGATGGAATGGAAGCATTTCCGTGTACTCCCCTTCCTTAAAATCCACTGGGAGAAGGGAGAGAATGATTTCTTAAGTGAAACATACCCATCTCATATCACAAACTCTGATGAAGGGTAGCTGAATTCAGGGAAATTTAACCCCAAAAGAGGGGAACACTGGTAGTTGACACAGAGCTCCTTAGAACTTAAGTGTGATAACAGATGTTTCTAACAGTCCTAAAAGCCCCATCAAGTGAGCCTTCGTTGAAGCGCTAATATCTAAGTGTGAGGGTTTGCTGGGAGCAAAGGGGGAGCAGTGAGTATCCCCAGAGAAACTCATTCCACAGCAAACGACAAGAGGAGCTGAAGAGCGAACACCTCTACTATGTGAGCGAGGATGTGAGAAGAATGAGGGAGAGGATGCACTGAGGCCACATCAGCCCCTGGAGAGCCTCTAATTCCACTGCTGGACCTGAATGGGGAAGACCTGAAAAGGGAGCGGGATCTTGCTTAAGCAAATACATAGCTCAAATGAGAAATCGAGCTGTTGCTAGATAATTCATATCATGGGAACAATAAAAATGAATGAAATATAGCTATATGCAACAATATGGATAAATCTCATAACATAATGGCAAGTGAAAGAAGCCAGAATACATACTGAATAACTCTCCTTATACAAAATTCAAAATCAGCGAAACTAAGTAATAACACTGGAAGTACAGACACTGGTTATCTTGGGGGCAGAAAGCCTAGGGATTGATTGGAAGGAGGGCTAAGGGGGAACGCTGACTCTGGTGGTCTTCTATTTCCTGACCTGTGAGTTTTTGCAGGGTGATAATTCACTGAGCTATAAGTCTATGTTGTATGAACTTTTATCTTTGTGTGTTATGCTTTTTAGAGAGAGAGAGAGAGAGAGAGGGAGGGAGAGAGAAAATAAATAAGCAATCCTATAGGCATCTTAGCAGAAAAAAGAAATCACCCAGTAAGTGGAAAAATCAGACTGGCCTCTGATGTCTCTCTAGCAACATTCAATGTCAACAGACAATGTCTACAAAGTTCTCGTAAAAGGAAAGGTTACTCAAGACTTTTACACCCAGACAAATTATCTATCAAACAAGAAAGAGCAGACATTCTCAAGAAGGCAAGAACTCAGGACATAAAGAGGCTTTTAGAAAAACAGCTACTTGACAATTAAATCCAGGTAATTAAGCAAAAACCAAAAAGCCAGCAACCTACTTTGAAAAATATAGTTTAAAAATATAGTTACTGGGAGTTCCCTGGTGGCGTAGTGGTTAGGATTCTGGGCTTTCACTGCCGTGGCCTGGGTTCAATCCCTGGTCAGGAAATTGAAATCCCGCAAGGTGCACAGCACGGCCAAAAAACAAAACAAACAAACAAACAAAAATATATAGTTACATATATTCATATATAAAATATATATATGATGTATATAATGTATATCTGTGTATAAAACACCTCGCTGCTGCCCATAATTTTAATTTTTACTTAGAGTGATCTTTTAGGAATTAATACCTTAAATTTCTTTGTCTCAAATAGTAAAACTTTCATAATTTCTTCACTTGATTTTCTTTTCTTAGATTCAAATAAAATTTAACACTTTAAAAAATATTATGTTCTTTACTTATCAATATAATTTCCTTTCTACTTCCTGACCCACTCTTCTGTCTGTATCAGAGACATATCTTGAATGATAGTCACTGAACCATAATAATTGTTATTTCAAGTTGGTGAGGTTTTGAGTGAATTTCTGATCTTTCTAAATGTTTCAGTTAAGATAACGAACATAAATTACTGTATAAAAGCAACACAGTATTTTTTTTTCCAAAGTGAATTAGTTGGGGCCAGAAAAAGTAGACCCTTCCTTTTGTTCACCAACCTCCTTACCCCACCAAAAAAAAAACCTGCAAAATTTAATGTACCTAAAGCATAGACCTCATTCTCTATGATCTGTACCCACTGGGTGAAGAGAGCCATAGGGTTCAAGGAAGATCAGGTGCCTTGCCAACAAAACAGATAAAACAGGATCCCCCAAGAGGAAAGAAACTACACGTGATGCAACTGCTTCACAAACAAGATGACACACTCTGATGATTAAACTTGTTTTCCTGTTATCAAACCAACACTCTGAACTCTAGATCATTTTCCCTAACAACTTGCCTGGAGTTAACGAGGGTAGAGTTTCCAGCAACTAATTAATGCACATCCCTTCCAGCACAAGCTGTCAGCCGGTGATTTCCGCCGAGATGGCCACCAGTGAAGGAGCAGGTTGCCACTCTCTCAAGTGCGGTGACACCAGCCACTGCCTTGAGACTCAGCTCACCTGGGTGGGCAGGTAAAGATGTTCTACCTGGCTGCATCTTTTGTAATAATGGCACTGAGTAGGTAACTGGAATGGAGATAAATGATGCAAACCCTCCCAGAGCATCCAATTCAATTTCCATGTTAAACAAAAACAAACTCTCCCTATTCTGAGATAAGTACATGTTTCTGGCAAATTCAAGATCACAACGAAGACCAATTAAAATTCAAACAGAAGCTCGTAAGAATTTGACAGTTCATTTTCCTTAGATACGGCAGAAGGCTGTTCAATGGTGGATCACAGCTACAAACATCTAAAGTATTACTGATCAGGCAGGGTGATCGTGGAGCTGGAACTCCAAAGTTTGAATCTCTCAAATACACTAAGTGTCTAACTCAGGGCACTGTTTTGGGCACCAGTTTCAGGAGACTCTTAAGGAGAACTTTCTGCCTTTTCACTCCGGATCCATACTGTGCGCGGGCCCCTGAAACTTCCAGTGGTGAAATGAGTAAACATTAACAGTAAAGTGATAAAAATAAGAAAGAAATTAAAACAGTATTCAAGACACCACTAGCCAAACGGCGTCGTGCTAATGACTTCTACTTTTAGATGACAAGTCGTGCTATTTAAACGACCAAATTTCACTGCAGACATCCTTCAGGAACAGGTACCAAGGCAACCACGCTGATGCCAGGCTGTGGGGAGCTGTGGAGGACCGGAGGAGGAAAAGCACACTTGATATACTGATAAGGATCCAAAACACCACCACAAACTTAAAAAAATCATCTGAAGAGAAGCTGAAAACTGGACTTAATTCAACATCCATCTGGCATCTCGGAAAAAGAAATAACTCAGGACTCCTTGTCTTTACAAAAGTTGATATTTCAAAACCGCAAGTAAGGAAGATTCTCATCCTCTGAATGAGATTACTTTAAAGAGATTTGTGGTTGACATTTTAGTGATATTTCTGGACATGCCATCTTGGGTTGATTACTGAGGTATATGGAACATTAAACTAGTCCTTCCCCTAACTAAGTCCAGTTAGGGCAGCGAAGCTAAAAGCATGACATCGTTGCTGTCAAAGTACGTCACCAAAGAGTCCCATTTCAAAATAGTTTTTGTGTCAAAAACTATTCATCATAATATCAATATATAGAATGAGGGAAGCAAGCCATACAAACTTCATGTCTCCCCCAAATGAATAATGAAAACGAAATCATGCAGACACCTACACCCTACATCAAATGTAGACCCAAATCCCAGTAGAATTAGGATTCTGACCAGCCAGCTGGCACGATTCTGGAGGATGAGAGGTGAAATAAATGATTTCCACGAATGTAACTGCATGATAAAGCTCATGTGTCCGTCACTATGTGTGATAGGATGAGTAATGGCCCCCAAATATAGTCAATGTCTCAATCCCCGGAACCTGTGAATGTCAGCTTATGTGGCAAAAAGGACTTTGCAGAGGTGATTAAGGAACCTGAGGTAGGGGGAGTATCTGGGCAGGCCTGATGTCATTACAGTGGTCCTTCTGTGAGGAGGAACCAGTGTGAGAGAAGGCAGAGATGATGGAAGCAGAGGTGGATGGGACGCATTTTGAATACGGAGGACCACAGACAAGCACTAGAAACTGAAAAAAGGCAAGGAAACTGGATTCTCCCTTAAAGTTTCCTTAAGGAGCCAACTCTGCCCTCACCTTGATTTTAACACAGTGGAAGTGATTTGAGACGTCCGACCTCCAGAGAGTAAGTGAATAAATTGCTGTGTTAAGGCACTGAGTTTGTAGCACTCTGCGACAGCACAAACAGGAAATCAACACACAATGCAGAGATACTCTGGTGAACTACACTGGCCCTTTGAAGCTATTCACAATGTCACCTTCTTCCACTTAGTAAACCTTTCAAGGCCTCAATGTACTTACTGTTCATAAAATGTCTATGAAAGTTGTTACCTCCTGTTACAAACTGTAATATAGCATGTGTTTAGCTTGGCACAGAAAGTCTGCAAATTAAATATGTTTATACATTCTTACAGAAGCTATAAAACATCATTAGCAACAGTTCAAAAACAAATATTTACACTTCTATATCAGACCCATAAAATGGACATTCCTTTTTTTTTAATACCTTTATTGGAGTATAAATGCTTTACAACGGTGTGTTCGTTTCTGCTTTATAACAAAGTTAATCAGCTATACATATACATATATCCCCATATATCCTCCCTCTTGCATCTCCCTCCCACCCTCCCTATCCCACCCCTCTAGGTGGTCACAAAGCACCGAGCTGATCTCCCTGTGCTATGCGGCTGCTTCCCACTAGCGATCTATTTTACATCTGGTAGTGTATATATGTCCATGCCACTCTCTCACTTCACCCCAGCTTACCCTTCCCCTTCCCCATGGCCTCAAGTCCAGTCTCTACGTCTGTGTCTTTATTCCTGTCCTGCCCCTAGGTTCTTCAGAACCTTTTTTTTTTTTTTTTGGATTCCACCTATATGTGTTAACATATGGTATTAGTTTTTCTCTTTCTGACTTACTTCACTCTGTATGACAATCTCTAGGTTCATCCACCTCACTACAAATAACTCAATCTCGTTTCTTTTTATGGCTGAGTAATATTCCATCGTATGTATGTGCCATATCTTCTTTATCCATTCATGTCGATGGACACTTAGGTTGCTTCCATGTCCTGGCTATTGTAAATAGTGCTGCAGTGAACATTGTGGCACATGACTCTTTTTGAAGTATGGTTTTCTCAGGGTATATGCCCAGTAGTGGGATTGCTGGGTCACATGGTAGTTCTACTTTTACTTTTTTAAGGAACCTCTAAACTGTTCTCCATAGTGGTTGCATCAATTTACATTCCGACCAACAGTGCAAGAGGGTTCCCTTTTCTCCACACCCTCTCCAGCATTTATTGTTTCTAGATTTTTTGATGACGGCCATTCTGATTAGTGTGAGGTGATACCTCATTGTAGTTTTGATTTGCATCTCTAATGATTAGTGATGCTGAGCATCCTTTCAGGTGTTTGTTGGCAATTTGTATATCTTCTTTGGAGAAATGTCTATTTAGGTCTTCTGCCCATTTCTGGATTGGGTCATTTGGTTTTTTTCATACTGAGCTGCTTGTAAATTCTGGAGATTAATTCTTTGTCAGATGCTTCGCTTGCCAAATATCTTCTCCCATTCGGAGGGTTGTCATTTTGTCTTCTACATGGTTTCCTTTGTTGTGCAAAAACTTTTAAGTTTCATTAGGTCACATTTATTTTTGTTTTTATTTCCATTTCTCTAGGAGGTGGGTCAAAAAGGATCTTGCTGTGATTTATGTCATGGAGTGTTCTGCCTATGTTTTCCTCTAAGAGTTTCAGAGTGTCTGGCCTTACATTTAGGTCTTTAATCCATTTTGAGTTTATTTTTGTGTATGGTGTTAGGGAGTGTTCTAATTTCATTCTTTTACATGTAGCTGTCCAGTTTTCCCAGCACCACTTACTGAAGAGGCTGTCTTTTCTCCATTGTATATTCTTGCCTCCTTTATCAAAAAGAAGGTGACCACATGTGTGTGGGTTTATCTCTGGGCTTTCTATCCTGTTCCATTGGTCTATATTTCTGTTTTTGTGCCAGTACCATACTGTCTTGGTTACAGTAGCTTTGTAATATAGTCTGAACTCTGGAAGGCTGATTCCTCCAGCTCCATTTTTCCTTCTCAAGATTGCTTTGGCTATTCAGGGTCTTTTGTGCCTCCATACAAATTGTTAATTTTTTTATTCTAGTTCTGTGCCATTGGTAGTTTGACACGGATTGCACTGAATCTGTAGATTGCTTTGGTTAGTAGAGTCGTTTTCACAATATTGATTCTTCCAATCCAAGAACATGGTATATCTCTCCATCTGTTTGTCTCATCTTTAATGTCTTTCATCAGTGTCTTATAGTTTTCTGCATACAGGTCTTTTGTCTCCTTAGGTAGGTTTATTCCTAGGTATTTTATTCCTTTTATTGCAGTGGTAAATGGGAGTGTTTCCTTAATTTCTCTTTCAGATTCTTCATCATTAGTGTATAGGAATGCAAGAGGTTTCTGTGCATTAATTTTGTATCCTGCTACTTTACTAAATTCACTGATTACTTCTAGTAGTTTTCTGGTAGCATATTTAGGATTCTCTATGTATAGTATCATGTCATCCGCAAACAGTGACAGTTTTACTTCTTTTCCGATTTGCATTGCTTTTATTTCTTTTTTGTTCCTGATTGCTGTGGCTAAAACTTCCAGAACTATGTTGAATTAACAGTGGTGAGAGTGGGCAACCTTGTATTGTTCCTGATGTTACAGGAAATGGTTTCAGTTTTTCACCATTGAGAACGATGTTGGCTGTGGATCTGTCATATATGGCTTTTATTATGTTGAGGTAGGTTCCCTCTATGCCTACCTTCTGGAGAGTTTTTATCTTAAATGGGTGTGGAATTTTGTCCAAAGCTTTTCCTGCATCGAGATAATTATATGGATTTTATTCTTCAATTTGTTAATATGGTGTATCACATGGATTTGCATATACTGAAGAATCCTTGCATTCCTGGGATAAACCCCACTTGATCATGGTGTATGATCCTTTTAATGTTCTGTTGGATTCTGTTTGCTAGTATTTTGTTGAGCATTTTTGCATCTATGTTCATCATAGATACTGGCCTGTAGTTGTTTTTTTTTTGTGACATCTTTGTCTGGTTTTGATATCAGGGTGATGGTGGCCTCGTAGAATGAGTTTGGGAGTGTTCCTCCCTCTGCTATATTTTGGAAGAGTTTGAGAAGGATAGGTGTTAGCTCTTCTCTAAATGTTTGATAGAATTCGCCTGTGAAGCCATCTGGTCCTGGGCTTTTGTTTGTTGGAAGATTTTAAAACACAGTTTCAATTTCAGTGCTTGTGATTCATCTGTTTTTATTTTCTATTTCTTAGTGGTTCAGTCTCAGAGGTTGTGCTTTTCTAAGAATTTGTCCGTTTCTTCCAGGTTGTCCATTTTATTGACATATACTTGCCTATAGTAATCTCTCAGGAACCTTTGTATTTCTGCAGTGTCAGTTGTTAACTTCTCCTTCTGCATTTCTAATTTTGTTTGAGTCTTCTCCCTTTCTACATGATGATTCTGGCTAAGGGTTTATCAATTTTGTTTATCTTCTCAAAAGAACCAGCTTTTAGTTTTATTGATCTTTGCTATTGTTTCCTTCATTTCTTTTTCATTTGTTTCTGATCTGATCTTTATGTTTCTTTCCTTCTGCTAACTTTGGGGGTTTTTTGTTCTTCTTTCTCTAATTGCTTCAGGTGTAAGGTTAGGTTGTTTATTTGAGATGTTTCTTGTTTCTTGAGGTAGGATTGTATTGCTATAAACTTCCCTCTTAGAACTGCTTTTGCTGCATCCCATAGGTTTTGGGTGGTCATGTTTTCATTGTCATTTGTTTCTAGGTATTTTCTGATTTCCTCTTTGATTTCTTCAGTGATCTCTTGGTTATTTAGTAGTGTATTGTTTAGCCTCCACATGCTTGTATTTTTTACAGTTTTTTTCCTGTAATTGATACCTAGTCTCATAGCGTTGTGGTCAGAAAAGATACTTGATACGATTTCAATTTTCTTAAATTTACCAAGGCTTGATATGTGACCCAAGCTATCATCATCTTGGAGAATGTTCCATGAGCACTTGAGAAGAAAGTGTATTCCGTTGTTTTTGGGTGGAATGTCCTATAAATATTAAGTCCATCTTGTTTAATGTATCATTTAAAGCCTGTGTTTCCTTACTTATTTTCATTTTGGATGATCTGTCCATTGGTGAAAGTGGGGTGTTAAAATCCCCTACTATGATTGTGTTACTGTCGATTTCCCCTCTTATGGCTGTTAGCATTTGCCTTATGTATTGAGGTGCTCCTATGTTGGGTGGATAAATATTTACAATTGCTGTATCTTCTTCCTGGATTGATCCCTTGATCATTATGTAGTGTCCTTCTTTGTCTCTTGTAATAGTCTTTATTTTAAAGTCTATTTTGTCTGATATGAAAATTGTTACTCCAGCTTTCTTGTGATTTCCATTTGCATGGAATATCTTTTTCCATCCCCTCACTTTCAGTGTGTATGTGTCCCTAGGTCTGAAGTGGGTCTCTTGTAGACAGCAGATATACGGGTCTTGTTTTTGTATCCATTCAGCCAGTCTGTGTCTTTTGGTTGGAGCATTTAATCCATTTACATTTAAGGTAATTATCGATATGTGTGTTCCTATTCCCATTTTCTTAACTGTTTTGGGTTTGTTATTGTAGGTCTTTTCCTTCTCTTGTGTTTCCTGCCTAGAGAAGTTTCTTTAGCATTTGTTGTAAAGCTGGTTTGGTGGTGCTGAATTTTCTTAGCTTTTGCTTGTCTGTAAAGGTTTTAATATCTCCGGCAAATCTGGATGAGATCCTTGCTGGGTAGAGTGAACTTGGTTGGAGGTTTTTCCCTTTCATCACTTTAAATATGTCCTGCCACTCCCTTCTGGCTTGCAGAGTTTCTGCTGAAATATCAGCTCTTAATCTTATGGGGATTCCCTTGTATGTTATTTGTTGCTTTTCCCTTGCTGCTTTCAATACTTTGTATTTAATTTTTGGTAGTTTGATTAATATGTCTCTTGGCGTGTTTCTCCTTAGATTTATCCTGTATGGGACTCTCTGTGCTTCCTGGAGTTATTTCCTTTCCCACGTTAGGGAAGCTTTCAACTATAATCTCTTCAAATATTTTCTCGGGTCCTTTCTCTCTCTCTTCTTCTTCTGGGACCCCTATAATTCGAATGTTGGTGCGTTTAATGTTGTCCCAGAGGTCTCTGAGACTGTCTTCAATTCTTTTCATTCTTTTTTCTTTATTCTGCTCTGTGGTAGCTATTTCCACTATTTTATCTTCCAGGTCACTTATCCGTTCTTCTGCCTCAGTTATTCCACTATTGATTCCTTCTAGAGAATCTTTAATTTCATTTGTTGTGTTGTTCATCATTGTTTGTGGCTCTTTAGTTCTTCTAGGTCCTTGTTAAACATTTCTTGTACTCTCTCCATTCTATTTCCAAGATTTTGGATCATCTTTACTATCATTACTCTGAATTCTTTTTCAGGTAGACTGCCTATTTCCTCTTCATTTGTTTGGTCTGGTGGGTTTTTACCTTGCTCCTTCAACTGCCGCGTATTTCTCTGTCTTCTCATTTTGCTTAACTTACTGTGTTTGGGGTCTCCTTTTCGCAGGCTGCAGGTTCGTAGTTCCTGTTGTTTTTGGTGTCTGTCCCCAGTGGGTGAGGTTGGTTCAGTGGCTCGTGTAGGCTTCCTGATGGAGGGGACTCATACCTGCGTTCTGGTGGGTGGGGCTGGATCTTTTCTTTCTAGCAGGCAGGGCCACATCTGGTGGCGTGTTTTGGGGTGTCTGTGAACTTAGTATGATTTTAGGCAGCCTCTCTGCTAATGGGTGGGGTTGTGTCCCTGCCTTGCTAGTTGTTTGGCATGGGGCGTCCAGCACTAGAGCTTGCCAGCCATTCGGAGGAGCTGGGTCTTAGCGCTGAGATGGAAATCTCTGGGAGAGCTCTCGCTGACTGATATTACGTGGGGCTGGGAGGTCTCTGGTGGACCAATGTCCTGCACTCAGCTCTCCCACCTCAGAGGCTCAGGCCTGACGACAGGCTGGAGCACCAGGACCTTGTCAGCCACTCGGCTCAGAAGAAAAGGGAGAAAAAAAAGAAAGAAAAAAAAAGAAAGAAAAAATCTTTTAACTATTAACATAAAAAAAACTTTTAAAAATTATTAAAACAAAAAAAATAAAAACTTTTAAAAAAGGGAGCAACCAAACCAATAAACAAATCCACCAATGATACCAAGCTCTAAAAACTATACTAAGATAAACATAAAAATGAGAAACACGTCCATCGCAGACAGCAAACCCCAAGTCTGCGGTTGCTCCCAAAGTCCACTGCCTCAATTTTGGGATGATTCGTTGTCTATTCAGGTATTCCACAGATGCAGGTACATCAAGTTAATTCTGGGGATTTAATCCGCTGCTCCTGAGGTTGCACAGAGAGATCTCCCTTTCTCCTCTTTGTTCGCACAGCTCCTGGGGTTCAGCTTGGGTTTGGGCCCCGCCTCTGTGCGTAGGTCTCCCTCAGGCGTCTGTTCCCCCCCAGACAGGAGGGGTGAAAGCAGTGGCTGATCAGGGGGCTCTGGCTCACTCAGGCCGGGGGGGGAGGGAGGGGTACAGTAGTTATAACTGGAATGAGCGGCGAGCCTGTGCAGCAGAGGCTGGCGTGACGTTGCAACAGCCTGAGGCATGCCGTGTGTTGTCCCGGGGAAGTTGTCCCTGGATCACGGGACCGTGGCAGTGGCCGGCTGCACAGGCTCCCACGAAGGGAGGTGTGGATAGTGACCTGGGCTTGCACGCAGGCTCCTTGGTGGCGGCAGCAGCGGCCTTAGCGTCTCATGCCCGTCTCTGGGGTCCACGCTGATAGCCGCAGCTTGCACCCGTCTCTGGAACTCGTTTAGGCAGTGCTCTGAATCCCCTCTCCTTGCGCACCCCGAAACAACGGCCTCTTGCCTCGTAGGCAGTTCCAGACATTTTCCTGGACTCCTTCCCGGCTAGCTGTGGTGCACTAGACTCCTTCAGGCTCTGTTCATGCAGCCAACCCCAGTCCTCTCCCTGGGTTCCGACCTCCGAAGCCCGAGCCTCAGCTCCCAGCTCCTGCCCGTCCCAGCGGGTGAGCAGACAAGCCTCTCGGGCTGGTGAGTGCCGGTCGGCACCGATCCTCTGTGCGGGGATCTCTCCGCTTTGCCCTCTGCACCCCTGTTGCTGCACTCTCCTCTGTGGCTCCAAAGCTTCCCCCCACACTACCCCCGTCTCCACCAGTGAAGGGGCTTCCTAGTGTGTGGGAATCTTTCCTCCTTCACGGCTCCCTCCCAGAGGTGCAGGTCCCGTCCTTATTCTTTTCTCTGTTTTTCTTTTTTCTTTTGTCCTACCCAGGTACATGGAGATTTTCTTGCCTTTTGGGAGGTCTGAGGTCTTCTGCCAGCGTTCAGGAGGTGTTCTGTAGGAGGTGTTCCACGTGTAGGTGTATTTCTGATGTATCTGTGGGGAGGAAGGTGATCTCCATGTCTTACTCCTCCACCATCTTTTTTTTTTGTTTTATTTTCTCCTCCACCATCTTGAAGGTTCCCTTAAGTCTATTCTACTGGCTGTCTTCTGTGCAGAGTATAAAGTTTCAAAGAAGAAGAAAAGTGAATGGATAAGCCCAAGCTCCTGGCTACTCAGAGTAGGGATGGGAGTGATGGGGGGGATGAAGGCTAGAAAACCAGAGAAAAACTAACTGTATGTGAGTTTACCTGCTCAAAACTCTCTTCCCTACTCTTCACAGCCACAAAAGAATGAAAAGGTCAGGAGACCATTAAAGTCATTAAAACCAAGATACTATGACTCTCAGAGGCTATGTCAGGACTTGAGGTTAGTTAGGGGGTTTCTTCTCATTTTGTTAATGGCATGCATTTCACTGTTCACGTCTAAGACTGCTTGCAAAAATGGCTTGAATTTTCCCCCTTCCTGTAACCATGCCCTTAGTCCTTTGCAAATTGACTCTGGGCTTAGTCATGTGACTTGCTTTGGCCAATGGGAGATTAGCAAACGTGAACCAAGGAGACACTTGGAAAATACTTGTGCATCCAGGCCCTGCAGAGCCTTGACTTACAGCCAGCCAGCCCCAGGCCTCTGAGTGAGACCAGCCTAGATCACCAGCCATCAACCAACCCACCGCAGACCCCAGATACCTAACGGAGCTGAGTGTCAGCTGAGACAGACCTCACCAACAGAAGTATGAGCGAAGAAAACAGCTCTGTTTTAATCCACCAGGTTTTAGGGTAGTTTATTATTATGTTATTCAGTAAAAACTAAGTTTGTATAGTATAAAAGCTAACACAAATACACTGCAGAAACTTTCAAAAATTTAGAAAGAGAAAAATAAAAAAGACCTAGAATCCGAAAGACATTAATCAGTAATTTTTGATTAGCCCATTTTTATGTAGCTATGTAAATATTCTCTGTAATTGGACTCACCCTGTAAATTCAACCTCATGCTGTGCCGTTGTAAGCATCTCTCGTCATCTACCTTAGTTTATTTAACCATTCTTACATCAATGGACTTGAAAGTGGCTTTAAATACCTCATGTAGGATTAAATATCTTATTTAGGAGAGAGAAGCACTGATAAAAGGTAGCTGTTACTATCATTATCATTACTGACACATTTTCAACTTTATTCGTTGATAAGAACTGATCAACTGAAGTCAATCTAATGAAAAGTTATAAAAATCCTATTAACACAAAAATGCAGTGTTATTCAAAGTGGTGTTTGCTACAGTTCGAGTAGTCCTCCTGGGGTTATCATTTGACAGTGTAAAATATGCCAGCCTGAAGGAAAAAAAAGGTGTGATAAATTGAGGCTCAAAGTCCTGTTATGAAGGATTCAAACACAGACCAGATTTTTGTTAAGGAAGTCAGTGAAGAGACAGAGCTTAAAAAGTATACTAAGCAAGGACTTCCCTGGTGGCCCAGTGGTTAAGAATCTGCCTGCCAATGCAGGGGACACAGGTTCGATCCTTAGTCCGGGAAGATCCCACATGCCACGGAGCAACTAGGCCGGTGCGCCACAACTACTGAGCCTGTGCTCCAGAGCCCGTGAGCCACAACTACTGAGGCCCGCGCACCTAGAGCCCACGCTCCACAACAAGAGAAGCCACTGCAATGAGAAGCCCGCACACCACAACTAAGAGCAGTCCCTGCTCACCACAACTAGAGAAAGCCTGTGTGCAGCAATGAAGACCCAACACAGCCAAAACATAAATAAATAAATAAAAATTGCTTAAAAAAAAAAGTATACTGAGTGAGCAAAAGTTGTGGAATATCAATGAAAAGAATGAATGAAAAGAACAAGTTTGATCTTTTGGTCACTGCCCTAGGAACACAGTAAGCTGAGAAATAACACACTCCAAAGATGCTGTAAAGTTGGGCAACTCGCTTTCCTGCAATCTTGTACAGCAAATTATAGCTAGCAAAGTCTTTTGGATAGCAATTGCTTTCACTTGGGTCACCTGAAATGACCAAACAATGAACCTTGAACACCAACCATTGATCTTGCTAATTGCACCTGCCACTATACTTCTTTTGTTTCCAGGCAGCCCTCTTTTCCAACCCTATTCTGACTGTTAAACGGTCAGAACACACAAAGTGACAGATTTAGTGTTTCGCTGGTAATTTACTTAACTGACTGCAGTGCTGGCATTGTAGTGAATCATGATTTATTTGTCTCACATTGTAGCACATAACCTTTTAAATGCAAGGGGTAAAAAGCCAAGACCTTTTTAAAGTTTATATAGAACAATCTACCGCTATATCCTATGAACTAGATTTGAAGGAGAACCAATCAAATGAGTGATGGATTTCTTTTCTGTCCCTAGCTGTCACTTCATGCACAAGCCACTCATGTATCCTGGGCTCAGTCACTGTCTTTATTTGCATGTGATTCAGAGGAAAATCTGGGAGATATACATAAATGACATTTGTACCAATCAGCTAATAGAACCTAGATTAGGGAGTCAGAAGGAATATTGGGGTGAGAATTCAACACTGAAGGGTCCATGGATATATTTGGATATATATTTTTAAATTCCTTGAATTATATGTAAAAGTTTGTATGTGAAAATATACATTTTGGAGAGAGTTCCTCTACAGGTTTCACTGGCTTCATAAAGGACTCAGTGATTCTTTTTTATTTATTTATTTTTGGCTGCGTTGGGTCTTTGTTGCTGCACGCAGGCTTTCTCTAGTTGCGGCCAGTGGGAGCTACTCTTCATTGCGGTGCGCAGGCTTCTCATTGTGCTGGCTTCTCTTGTTGAGGAGCACGGGCTCTAGAGCGCGCGGACTTCACCGCGCAGGCTAAGTTGCTCCACGGCATGTGGGATCTTGCTAGACCAGGGATCGAAACTGTGTCCCCTGCATTGGCAGGCAGATTCTTAACCACTGCACCACCGGGGAAGTCCAGGAGTCACTGATTCTTGAAAAGATTAAACATGCTGGCTTATAGGAATGGGACCTTTTGTTGCAAAATAAAAGAAAGTGAAGGCAGAAATAAGCATGTAAACAATGAAACAATATCAAGGGACATCAAGTTTTACACCAAGGTTTATAAATAAAGAGGAGAGAGAAATCGTTTGTGTCAAAGGGCTGAACTGTGTCCTCTCCCAAAAAATTCATGTAGAAGTTCTAACTCCTAGTACCTCAGAATGGGACTGTATTTGGAGACTGGGTCTTTACAGAGGCAGTTTAGTTAAAATAAGGTCATTAGTATGGTCTCTAATCCAATATGACCAGCGAACTTCTAGGAGTAGGAGAGGAAATTTGGACATACAGAGAGATACCCAACATGTATGCATACAGAGGGATGACCATAAAGACATGGGTAGAAGGAAGCCATCTACAAGCCAAGGAGAGAGGTCTGGAACAGATCTTTCCCTACAGCCCTCAGAAGGAACTGATTCTACTGATACAATGATCTGGAACATTCTAGTCCCCACAACTGTGAGAAAATAAATTTCTGTTGTTTAAGCCACCCATTTTGTTATGGCAGCTCTAGAAAACCTATATAGTTGGTCTTAGTTACAACAGTGGATTAAGAAGATAATTCAAAAGGCAATAAAGACCAAGAGATTATTCTGGGGGGTTAAAAACTTGGTAAATACCAAGAACAAAGGAGGAAAGGGCCTTAATGAACATGTGTAGTAACATGTAAGATTATATGCATAATACTCCCTGACATTTACAGAACACTGCAGGGCACATAACCTTTTCCAAGTGCACAGGGAAAATGTGTCAACACAGACAATATGGTGAACCATAAAACAAGTCAATAAATTTTAAATGGCTAAGAGTCATATAGATTATGATGCCTGATCATAACATAATTAAATAAGAAAACAATAACAAAAAGATTATAAAATCTCCAAATATGTGACAATAAAACATTTCTAAATAACACACACACAAAAGAAAAAATTGCAAGGGAAATTGGAAAATACTTTGAACTGAATGATAATAAAAACAAAAAATGTGTGGGATGCAGCTAAAACAATGATTACAGAAAAATTTATTTCTCTAAATTTTTATATTAGAAAAGAAGATTCAATTCAACAATTCAAGTTTTCACCTAAAGAAGCTAAAAAATCTAAGCAAACTGTACTCAAACTAATCAAAACAAATCAACGAAATATAAAACAAAGAATAAAGGAACTCAGTGAAACAGTAACACAGGATATTTGAAGAGACTGATAAAACTGAAAGTCTAGCTAGATCATTTAAAGGGGAGAAAAAAGAGGAGAAACAAAAATTACTAGTACGACAAATAAAAATGGGGACATCATAATAGACAGTATAGAACAATTAGAAGAAACACAAAATCTCTAACATATGCAAACTACCAAATGACACCAAAAGAGAATGTAAAGGGTCTTACAGCTATGGGCAAAAAACAAAACTGAATCCATAATCTAAACTTTCCCACAAAGAAAACTTAAGACTCAGATTGGCTTCTCTAGTGAACTCTTTCAAATAGTTAAGAAAGAATATCAATTTTATACCTTTTATAAGATCAGGATATTCCTGATACAAAAACCACACAAAGATACTAAAAGAAAAGAAGAAAACTATAGACCAATACCCTTCATGAAATGAACAAGGTAGAAAATTTTAAACAAAATATTAGTAAATCAAATCCAGAAATATATAAAAAGGAAAATATAGAAAACAAAAACCATATGATCATCTCAATGACGCAAAAAAGCATTTAACTACATCCAATACCCTTTCATGATAAAATCATTCTACAAACAAGGAATAGAAACGCAATTCCTAAGCCTGACACAGGTCATCTACAAAAAACTCAGAAAGGGCTTCCCTGGTGGCGCAGTGGTTGAGAGTCCGCCTGCCGATGCAGGGGATGCCGGTTCGTGCCCCGGTCCAGGAAGATCCCACATGCCGCGGAGCGGCTGGGCCCGTGAGCCATGGCCACTGAGCCTGCGCATCTGGAGCCTGTGCTCCGCAACGGGAGAAGCCACAGCAGTGAGAGGCCCACGTAACACAATAAAAACAAAACAAACAAACAAACAAAAAACCCTCAGAAAACATAATACTTATTGGGGAAAAACTGAATATGTTCTCCCTAAGATCAGGAATAAAACAAGGATGTCTGCTCTTACCACTTAATTTCACTATTTTACTAGAGATTGCAGCCAAAGCAATTAGGCAAGAAAATAAAATGCAACCAGATTGGAAAGGAGGAAGCAAAACTATCTTCAGCTGTATATGACATGATAATGTATGGAAAAAATTCTAAGAAATCTACTAAAAAACAGAATAAATGAGTTAAGCAACATTGCAGGATACAAGACCAAAACAAAAATCAACTGCATTTCTATATACTAGCAATAAACAAATCAAAAATAAATCCAGAAAACAATTTCATTTATAATAGCATCAAAAAGAATAAAATGTTTAGGAATAAATTTTAAAAAGGAAGTGCAAAACACAGAGCTTGAAGTTGACAAAATATCACTGAAAACAATTAAAGAAGATCTAAATAAATGAAAAGACATCTTATGTTCATGAATCTGAAACAATATTTTTAAGATAGCAATACTCTTCAAAATAATCTGTAGATTCAATGCAATACCTATCAGTATACCAATTGGCTTCTTTGTAGAAATTGACAGGCTGATCGTAAAATTCATACAGGAAGTCAAGGACAAAAACAGAACAAATAATCTTGAAAAAGAATATGCCCTTAGGGCTGGGGGAGATGGAGGAATTGAGGGGTAAGAGCTAAAGTGTACAGATTTTCTTTTAAAGTTGATGAAAAAGTTCTAAAATTGTGGTGATCGCTGTACAATTCTTTTTTTTTTTCCTTGCAGTACGCGGGCCTCTCACTGTTGTGGCCTCTCCTGTTGCGGAGCACAGGCTCCGGACACACAGGCTCAGCGGCCATGGCTCGCGGGCCTAGCCGCTCTACGGCATGTGGGATCTTCCCAGATGGGGGCACGAACCCGTGTCCCCTGCATCAGCAGGGGGACTCTCAACCACTGCGCCACCAGGGAAGCCCCAATTCTTTGAACATACTAAAAACACTGAATTGTATACTTCAAATGAGTGACCTGTACGGTATATGAATTATATCTCAATAAAGCTTTTACCAAATAAAGGACAGGTAATGCAGTATGATTAAGTGGGCTTCAGTATAAAAACGCAAGATTGGTTTAACATGTGAACAATCAACATAATTCACATTAGCAAATAAATGTGATTTATTAGTTAGCTACTGCTGTGTTACACAATTTCTGAGGGTGGCAATATAAGAGTGGCCTATCTAGACAGTTCTGAATTGGGTCTTTCAGGACCCAGTCCAGCTGCCAGTTTGGGGCTGCAGTCTTCTAACAGCCTGACTGGGGCTGGATGATCCACTTTCCTGTTCAGTTCACAGGGTTGTTCATAACACTGCATCTGGCTTTCCTCAAGAGCAAGTGATCCAAGGCAGAATGTGAGAGAGAACAAGAGAGCACACCCAAGATGGAAGTTGCAGTGCCTTTTATAACCTGACCTCAGAAGTGACATAATTTCTCTTTTGTTCTCACTTGGACACAGAGAACAACAGGAGGAGACCACACAAGGGTGTGAATACCAGAATGCAAGGATCACTGGGGTCCACAGTGGAGTCAGGCGACCAGAGGAGAAAAATCACGTGACCACCTCAATACATGCAGAAACAGCATCTGGGAATACTTAATACTCATTCATAAAAACTAAGAGGAAACTAGGAATAGAAGGAAACTCAACGAGATACACAGTATTTTCTAAAGACATAGTTAGTAACCACTTAATGATGAACAACAATACTTTACTCTTAAAATCAAGATAAGGCAAGGATATTCCTACTCACTGCTTCTCACCCTGTATTAAAGGGCCTAGCAAGTGTAAAAAGAAAAATTTAAAAAGATAATAATTGGAAAAAAGAAATATAATTTTTATTTGCAGACAACACGACTGTGCATATAAAACATCTTACGGAAGACGCTCCCCTGCACACACACACACACACACACACACACACAAAAAGCCAAACCAATAAACAGCAACAACAAAAAAACCCTACAAGACTGTATAATAAGGAAAACCATACTAACCAAGGACATTTTACAAAAAACTGCTGCATTTCTAAATACTAATTAAAAATGAAGTTTTAAAAATTCCACTTGCAATGGCATCAAAAACATAAAATACTTAACTATAAATTTAACAAAATATAGGCAAGTAAAAACTACACTCTGGGCTTCCCTGGTGGCGCAGTGGTTGAGAGTCCGCCTGCCGATGCAGGGGACACAGGTTCGTGCCCCGGTCCGGGAAGATCCCACGTGCCGCGGAGCGGCTGCACCCGTGAGCCATGGCTGCTGAGCCTGCGCGTCCGGAGCCTGCGCTCCGCAACGGGAGAGGCCACAACAGTGAGAGGCCCGCATACGGCAAAAAAAAAAAAAAAACTACATTGCTGAAATTTTAAAAACCTAAACAAATGGAGAAATATACCATGTTCACAGAGTAGAAGACTCTACTGTTAAGATGCAAATGCTCTCCAAATTGATCTATTAATTCAGTCAAATTTCAATAAAAATCCTAGCAGGCTGATTCTATAATGTATATGCATGTAGAAAAGATCTAGAATAGCCAAAACAATTTTGAAAAAGGGGATTTACACTACATGATTTCAAAACTTCTAATGAAGCTATTGTCATCAAGACAATGTGGTACTGTTATAAAAGTATGATAACTGGAACATAATATATAGCCCAGAAATTTACCCACACTTGTACAGTAAATTGGTTTGTGACTAAGCACCAAAGCAATTCAATAGGAAAAGGAAATGGTGTTGGACCAATTTTTTAAATTTTTTGTTTATTTATTTATTATTTTTTTAGCTGCGCTGTGAGGCTTGCAGTATCTTAGTTCCCCAACCAGGGATCGAACCCACGCCCTCAGCAATGAAAGCACGGAGTCCTAACCACTGGACCGCCAGAGAATTCCCTGGACCAATTTTTTATATGGAAAAAAATTTCTAACATACACAAAATTTAATTTGTGCTGATCATGGATCTGTATCTCCATGAAAGCACAGATTTTTCTTTTCTTCTCTCTACCATCAAACACGCTGATACCTCCCCTAAGAGACTTAAAACACATAAGTGGTGAATAAATATTTAATAAAAGAGCTATGCATGAGGAAAAAAAACACGCCATAGTAGAAAATAACGGGAAGGAAACTCTTGGGATACAGAATGGTCAGGAAGGGCTCACTGAGAAAAAAAGCATCTGCGTTGGTACCTGAAGGCACCAGCTCTGCAAATACTCAGGAGATGAAAATTGCAAGCAGAGAGCAAAGATCATAAAGAACTGGATCAGGAAGTCCCTAGTGGTCCAGCAGCTAGGACTCTGTGTTCTCAGTGCCGAGGGCCCAGGTTCAATCCCTGGTCGGGGAACTAAGATCCCACATCTCACATGCTGCGTGGCACACCCCCCCCCAAAAAAAAAAAAGGGACTGGATGAAAGCCATTTAGAGTAGCCTGTGAGTGAACGAGTGGGAAGAGTAGCATAAAAAACAGGAGGCCAGGGACTTCCTTGGTGGTGCAGTGGTTAAGAATCGCCTGCCAATGCAGGGGACATGGGTTTGAGCCCTGGTCCGGGAAGATCCCACATGCTGCGGAGGAACTAAGCCCGAGCGCCACAACTACTGAGCCTGCGAGCCACAACTACTGAGCCCACATGCCACAACTACTGAAGCCCACGTGCCTAGAGCCCGTGCTCCACAACAAGAGAAGCCACCTCAGTGAGAAGCCCGCGCACCGCAACGAAGACTCAATGCAGCCAAAAATAAATAAATAAATAAATAAGCGAACAAACAAGCAAATAAATAAATAAAAGGGCTGTAGTAACAGTTTCCTTTAAAAAAAAAGAGGCCAGATCATCTGGGGTCTTATAGCTCCACAGAGTACATTCAAGAATTCTAACCACAGAAATGATGTAATCCAATTTGTGATTTTATAAAATGGCCTTGACCACTGCATGAAGAATGGATTGGAAAAAGCCAGGTAGGAAGCAGGAAAGCAGGGAGGAGGCTCTTAGAGCAACTCAGGTGAGAGAAGAGGATGGTGTCCTCTCTCCAGGATGGAAGCTCACAGATAACACTGGAGCTGACATTCTAGCAGATTTGGGTATTAGCTGTAATTTCTACTTTGTCACTTTCAACTCTTTGTTGACTTGTTTTTTTTTTTCAAAGATTCCCTTTATGAGGGCAGGGATTACGTCTATTTTGTTTACCGCTGCTCTCCAAACCCAAGAGATTACAGGAATGACTATCTACGAGACTGGAGGTCAGAACCTGGCATGATATGGTACAGGTGCTGTCCAAGGAGAGCCACCTCCTTAAAACAGCAAATAGGAAGGCAACAGGGAGAGAGCACTGCGGCCCGTGAAACCCTAAAGTATGCTAAGAATGCGCATGGGCTTGTTTACCAATATGAGAAGGCAGGCTACAGCCCAAAACTTTACGAAGCACAGATGACACCATTAGATGCTCTCCTGCAGTAGGCAGTCAACTTATGAAAGTATTGGTTGAAAACATGAACAATTCTAGAAAGGTCTAAATAAACATAAATAAGAAAGGCTAACTGTCACACCGGTCAGAATGGCCATCATCAAAAAATCTATAAACAATAAGTGCTGGAGAGGGTGTGGAGAAAAGGGAACCCCTCCTACACTGTTGACGGGAATGTAAATTGGTACAGCCACTATGGAAAACAGTATGGAGGCTCCTTAGAAAACTAAAAATAGAGCTACCATATGATCCTGCAATCCCACTCATGGGCACATATCCAGAGAAAACCATAATTCGAAATGATACATGCACCCACCCCAATGTTCACCGGAGCACTGTTTACAATAGCCAGGACATGGAAGCAACCTAAATGTCCATCAACAAATGAATGGATAAAGAAGATGTGGTACATATATATAATGGAATATTATTCAGTCATTAAAAAAAAGAAATAATGCTATTTTTCAGCAACATGGATGGACCCAGAAGTTGTCATATGTGTGAAGTCAGAGAAAGACAAATATCATATGATATCGCTTATATGTGGAATCTTAAAAAACGGTACAAATGAACTTATTTACAAAACAGAAACAGAGTCACAAATGTAGAAAACAAACTTATGGTTACCAGGGGGGAAAGTGGGCGGGGGGGGGGGTATAAATTGGGAGACTGGGATTGACATAGACACACTATTATATTTAAAAGAGATAACTAATAAGGACCTACTGGATAGCACTCTGTAAAGACCTATATGAGAAGAGAATCTAAAAAGAGTGGACAGATGTGTATGTATAACTGAGTCACTTTACAGCAGAAACTAACACAACATTGTAAATCAACTATACTCCAATAAAAATTTTTTAAAAAGACAGGTGAACCCATGATGAGTTGTGACAAGGCACAATTTGGGGTCTGTCACTAAACTGCTGGCCTTGACACCATGAAGAACCTCATGCCCCACTTCACCCCTTCCCTACCTCCACCCCACCCCCAAGAGAAACTCACACTCCCACATGTAATACCACTTGGGTCTGGCTCAGTAGAACATGACTTATTTTTTTATGTGGGCTAATATTATAGGAGAAGGTTTACGGGAGATGCTACATCAATGTGAGATATTATATATGTATTCAGGTGATAGGAACTGTATTTACAGATATGCCTCTGGAATTAAAAAAAAAATTAAATCTGGAAGCTCAGCACTGCCGGCATTTCTCCCAGGGCAAGAATACATTTAGTGTCCTATTAAATCAAAGGATGGTCCACTGGAAACAGTGGCATGCTTTACCAGCTGGTGTTAACAAAGATTGATGCACATGTTCAATCACACCCAACCTGACATTGGGCTTCCAGAAATTTATCATACAGAATGGAAACATTTTATGTGTTGCAACTTCCCACCCCCTTTAAAGCAGTAACTCACCAGGCAGAAATATAACTCATTTAGCATTTTTAAAATCCACACTTAAAGCATTTTCCAGGGCTAAAGATGCACTGAAACAGAATATATAAAACACAACTTGTTAAAAAAAAAACATGTAGGAAGACCTCATGGGAGCCATTTTTGATGATCAACTAAGGCCATGGGAATCAAAGAACAGGATATGTTATTTTGTGTGAAGTATGGCGAAAGGAATATTAACAGAGAAATAAAATGTGAGCGCACGTAATATAATTCAAGGTAAAACTCCAAAGTCGGGGAAAGATTTCTCTATCCCTCACATTTCCAAAGAATAAAATTAAGGCATATGTTTGGAACCACTGCTGTCATCTAATGATAAATGATGCCTTTTCACGGGCTCAGTATTGATACATTTATGGATATACTATTGGAGGAATATTTATTTTTGAAGTCAAAAGATCTGAACTGAAAATCGGATGCCGTCAATAACAAGCCATGTCCATAAGGCAGCTCTGGGCAAGTCACCATCTCCTTATACACCTTGGTTTCGCCATCTTTAAAAAGTGGCCAAAAAGCCCTCCTTGTCTATAATATAGAACTGAGATGAAGTCCACGACACCATTTTATAAATCATGGTATTTTGTGTAAAAAAAACAAAGTATTTCTGGAAATCTAGCTGGCTTAAAAGTAACTTCAAAAATGTTCATGATCAACTGACAAAATCAATTTTGTACTCGAGACACAGTTTCTAGTTCTGTAGGAAAGTGCTCGTTAAGCTAACATATCACGGGCCGTGGCAACCACTTCATAGACTAACAATTTTGTCTTCTGAGGTATGTATCTTTGTTACTATCTAATCTACAGTGCTTTTTTTCATAAAAGTGCTATTTCTTTATATAGACTATATTTTGCTTTGTCCTAGAACGGGGCATGGAACAAAAGCGGCAAATGGTCCCACCCCTATAGTGAACCTGGAAGAGTTACCCCAGACTGTGGCAGTTCTACGTCTGGTTCCTCATCTAATTGGCCATGTGACCTCAGCAGGTTACTCTACACCTCTCAGAGCTTCATGTGTCCATCGGTAAAATGGGGAGAAAGCCTCCAACCTCGCACAGCTGTTGCAAGATTTACCTGAGGAACTATGTATAGAATGCCTAATGGAACAGTTTACGTGCTCAGTAAATCTTAGCCTTCTCCTCCTACATGCTTTTTGCTTCTGTGGATCAACACAGAAACGCCACAATATTAAAAACAAAATAATAAGATACGTAATCCTAAGGGACGTTAAACACACAAATAGATGCTCCGGCACCTGTGACCCTCCTGGCTCCTCTCAGCAGACCTGCATCCACTTTTCCCGGCTGCACACAGCCCTGCGCCAGACTCCACAATCACACCCGGGCCTTGGAGGACACTCTCCCGAAGGCTCTGGCGGGGGTGACTCAGAGGCAGGATCAGTCACCTCTTCCAAAGGACAGAGAGAGAGGCCAAGAGCTTTACTGACAACCATGATAAGGTGAGTTACACCAAGTTACACCAAGTACCCCCGGCGTGCCTCTTGCCAGACTACTGTGTGTGGTCAGCATTTTCCACGTTACAAGTCTGGGTCCGTCCAGAAGTAACCTGGGCTTTGCAAACACAAGTGTCTACAGGGGCCAGTGAAATCAATGTAGTGAGAAAAGCAAAAGAAACAGTAATGTGAGTGAGGGGACTGGCGCTTCCAAAAGTCTCAAACTCTTGATATTTTCTACATAAATTGAGTTTGAAATGAGAGTATGTTTATCATGTAATTTGAAACTTGTGCACTGCTCTCCAGACCAGCCGCGGGCAGCATTCCAAACTAAATTTTATAAAGCCTGCAATTGTTCTGACTCACAGGATACTGACGTTGTGTTTTATTTTTGTATCTTACAAATTAATTTTAAAAGGAAAGCAAAACATACAAAATACTGTATAACCCTGTTACATAATTTCTCCGTTTCTGTTTAATGAGGAATATTCAGAGGCTCAGGTGAGGATCTTGGTGAACTAGAAAGTGCACCCCAGTTGGAAAAAAGCCAGCTGCTATCACTATGACCAGTGATTAACATGTGGGTAAGTGACTTGCTCAAGGTCATCTGTCTTGGGATGCATGGAGACAGGACGGTGACCCAGGCCACTGGACGCCACCCACCACCCTCTCAACTATGCTGTCCCATGTCTTGATTTCATTCATACGTCTTAAGACGGACATGTGAACAAAACCAAGAAGAGAAGTAGAAAAGAGGGCCAATTCAGCAGTACTACTTCTTACTTAACCTAATCAGACAGACCATGACCTATCTCTACCTCTCACAAATAACAGGATTTAGGCAGAGTAAACCAATTCTGATAACAATATAAGGTTGCTAATCCAGAAGAGAGAATCTGGACTAAAAAAAAATTTGTTTAATTTATCATGCTCTTGGTATCTGATTTTTCTGGAGATGGTTTTGTAACTGCCATTACATCTTTTCTCAAGAAAAGAGTTAAAAGATTTCACATAATAGCTAACCTAGTTTGTCCAGGTACACAACAGTCTCCCTTTGTTCTAGATCTTTAATGTGTTTAATGTATAACAAAATAAGAAAGACTTAGAAAGATGGATTTATTTAAGGGGCTTCAAACATGAATCACTAATACGTAGACAAGTGACAAAAGGATTACAGTGCATGCACACATCAGTAATGTTAAAAAATGAAAACAATTAGAACGGTGGTTATCAAGAGTTCTGGGAGAAGGAAAAAATCGTCAATGAAACGAGCAGTGTCACAAAAGGTCACATAAGACAGTGAGAAATTAAACCATTGGAAAACCAAGTTATCCCCAGCAGGGAGGCAGTTTAAGATCTTACCATGGGATGAAGAAGGGAGCTAGAGCAAGCATGCCTAAGTGTTCAATACTTCGGACAAGTTCACAGTCTTACAAAGGACATCCAAAGTCAGGAAGTGAATGAATGAATGAGTGAATGAAGCAACCAAGCAACAAGCTAACCACAGAGATTTCTAAGTAGAAGAACCCGGTGACCTGCTCCCAGCCTCAATTATAAAACTCACAAAAAGGGCAGAGCTTGGAAAATCATCTGTGAAATCAAACGTGTATCAGGAAAATGATGACGATGGGACTGAAAGGATGGCAGTGAAACCCTTCTTGCCAGACCTCCTGTCTGCCATGCGTGTTGGCCACGTGGAGTCCTCACCCTCTCCTCCCCACTTCCCTTCCCTTGCAAGTCTGTTCTGTGACACCCCTTTGCTTTCTCTCACCTTTCCTACTGAAGGCTAAGTCTCAGCCTTTCTTTTATCCAACTCATCACAGTGTGTTGGAGACTGGCTTTTGGACTTTCTCAGCCATTGCCTCTCACCAAGTACTCAGCCTCTAAATAGTCAACGTTTAATAGCATAAAAATCCACTGTGTGTGTGCGTGTGTGTGTGTGTGCGTGTGTGTGTGTGTGTGTGTGTGTATTATTCTTTTAATCCTCACATCAATACTATGAGAAGGGACTACTATTACCCTCATTCTACAGGAGGCATGGAGGGTAAAATAACTTGTCCACAATCGCAGAGCAAGGAACTGGGAGAGTGAGATTTGAACCGAAGCCTAGTGATGAGATGAACTATAACCTACTACGTAAATTAAAACATGTTTTAACCCTCTGGGTAAGATAACTGGCAACCGACAGAGTGGCAATAACATGAAGCCATAAGACATGTATCATCAGTGACTTAATTGACCAAAAAGAGCATTACTGTATTTCCTTCTCTCCTGCCACAGGAGAGGAAGTATTTTTCTTTAGCTTCTCGACATTATTAAGAAAAGGATTAACGGGAAGGACTTGAGATGGGTGCCCCCCCTCTTTCTTAAGTCTGTTCACCCTGGAGAATACAATTAGAAGGAAACTCACAACTCATGACACCACTTACTCTCTGAATGGGATTAATATTTGCTTCTACTCTTCACAAATACGCTAGAAACAATACCGTAAGCGTCTCATATTTCTGTAATACAAAGTGCTTTTGATTAGTGGTGCAGAGAGTAGGAGACTAAGCCAGCAAGGCCCAGGTATGTGTAGCAACGCACGCATCCCTTCCGTACGCTGTGAAAATTGCTGCAGGCAAGGTTCTGACATCTAGAAACACTGCTTTGTCGCACGCCTGGCTGACCAACACGACTTCCTTCTCCAAAGGCAATTAATTATCTGGTTGACACATGCAGGAGGTGAGGTCCCAGGACTGTCTAGAAGCCAAGAAACCAGAAATGACTCCACCACTTGCAAGGAACGGAATCCTGGAAAACTTAGCAAGGAGAGACCAGGTAAAGACATACACTTCACATCTTCAGCTCGTAAGACTCAGAAGTCTCACATGTGAGTGAGAAAATACAAGATCGGAACAGAATCTACTGCTCACGGAGCCGCCGGCTCTGAGATCACCGCTAGGCTGTCTACCTGGGGGCTTTATCTGCTGCTCTGAGGACCAGTCAGGCTGTCTGTCCCCCCTCGTCCCCCACCAACGCAGGCCTTGTCTCCACTGCACTGATGACTTCTTCCGCTCATTAAAAGGGGCTGACACTTCAGCTAGTCACCGTGCTGCTCTTTACTGATAGAAAGAGAGACGGGCTAGTCCGAAAGAGACTTCTGGATTCAGGCGGGCTCAGCAGAAGATGCCAATCCTGGTTCACCCGTTCACTGGCAGAGTGAGCTGCACGTGTCAGGAAAAATTTCTCCTACGAAGCCAAAGCGTTCTCCCTGCATTAACAGTTAGTTAACAGTCAGTTAGTTAACAGTTAGTTAACAGTCCCTGACCTGGCCACAGAGACTGGCCTAAGAGCCAGCCCGACCCTGATCCTTCCTGCTAGCTTTGGGGTTTAGGAACCAGGGTGCTTCACGGCTCTATCTTCTGCCCTCTACGGTCACGTCCCAGGGACCTCATCCACCCTGTGTTTATGTGGACGATGCCCACAGCTGTGCCGCCAGACCTCTCTTCTGAACTGCAGGTTCTAACATCCAGTTGCCTTCTTGATTCGATATCCAAAAAGCGTCTCAAACTGAAGGTGCCCGGAGCTCAGCTCACGACCAGCTCCCGTCCTCCAACTCCCTAAGCCACCCTTCCCACCATCGTCCCCGTCCTTTCCGTTCCCTCAAACCTCAGTCACTCCGCGCTCTATCCCCCTCATGCAAATCCTCGACAGTTCCCACTAGTTTTGCCTCTGAAACACACCCGGACCCTAACCACTGCCGCCACCTGGATGAAAGCGGAAGGGCTGCCTTCCTTCTGGAGTCTTCAGGGGAAAATTCGTGCCCTGGCCTCCTGCAGCTTCCGGAGGCTGCCCACAGCCCTCGGTTCATGGCCCCTTCCACACCCGACTCCAGCCTCGTGATTCCGTCATCACACCCGCTGCTGTCCCTGGCCCTCTCGCCTCCCTCTTCCGAGGGCCCCTCACCATTACACCGGCCTCACCTGGGGAACCCAGGATAATCTCCCCACCTCAAGATGCGACCTTGCGTTGGCAAAGTCCCTTTACCATGCAAACTAGCCTGTTCCCAGATTCCAGTGATGGAGCGGGGGAGGGCATTACTCAGCCTCTACCAGAGCGTCTCACTCGGTGCCCTTACAGTCCCAGGTCGTCGGGTCCCCACTTCCTGCCTAAGCCCCTCTCTTCCAACTCTCCCTGTCACTCACTCAGCTCCAGCCACACTAGTCTTGGCGCTGTTCCTCAACACACAAGCCCATCTCAGGACTTCTGCACCGGCCTTTCCCTCTACCCGGAAAGGTCCCTCCCTGCCTTAGGTCTCTGGCTAAATGACACCAACTTAGGATGGGGCTTTCTTTACCGACACCCAATACTAGAGTAACGCCCCCCCCATTTAAACACTCTCTTCCATTCTTATTTTTTCCCCAGGGCATTTAACATTATCTCTTATGCTTTCTATCTATCCACCCATCCATCTGTCCATCCTCCCTCCCCCACTAAAATGTCATAAGGGGTGTTTTGTCTCTTGTTGTATATCCCCCAGAAATAAAACATGAAGTAGGGACTCAGTAAACAGTGGCTGGATAAGTGAATTCTACGTTACTGGAAAAGTTTGTTTCCTTGGAAACAAAACCTGGACTAAAGTAGGAACTTAATTACATTTGAACGAATGAGGAAATGGATGGGTAAATGACAGACCCATCTTATATCTAATTTTCTACAGGTATACCGATTAACATAAAATCAAGTGATTTACTGTTTAGTAACCAGACGTAACAGTTAAAGTAACTTATTCAAGGATGTACAATGAAATAAAGTAATACAATTACATATTAAAACTCCAACCTAGCCCCTGACTTTATTTTGCAGTGTCCCTGCATGTTCTTAGACCTGACAAGTCAGAATTCATCCAGATTCCCTTGCTTGCTTCAAACCTTACCAACAAGGTTTCAAGTTAATAAACTCCAAATTTACTTTCAGAGGAAATTCCACAGAAGTCTCGAAAGCATTTACCTTGTTTATTCAGATATATAAAAAGTGAACATACAGGGGAGAGATTGTCATCCACCCTTTAAAACACATACAGAAGCGACCCTGCTGTAGGGACAGATTGTAAAAAGCTTCAAGTCCACAGTCCCTAGCACTGCTCGGCCGCCAGCCAGGACAGCTCCAGACGACCACCTTGGGTACCAGGTACACAGACAAACGAAGACATTACTACTGCAGTTGGGTGGTTACCGGGGGAAAGAACCAGAGCAACAATGCAGCTGGCTTGGAACGGAAGAGCAGAGCAGCAACTCCTTCCGCAGAGGTCACCTCCTCTGCACTGGGCCAAGGGTTATTCTGGCCTTGCTGCCCACACACCTGCACAGCCAGCCATACAACCTGCCACACTGAATCTCCTCTCCTTCTGCCAGCATCTGGGGAAGTGAGCAGGTGTTGTGCTCTGTTCACACTTGGAATCTGCTTTCTAGGAATCCTCTCACTGGCACACAGATGGGAAGGAGTGAGCCACAGTGGTTAGGAACACGGACCTGCAAAAGGGGCTGTCAGGATTCAAGTCTTGCCTCCGTGACTCACTGTGTCCCTACGGACATGTCACCAACCCTTTCTAAGCCTTAGTTTCCTCACCTCTAAAAAGCCCACTTACTGTTCTTAGGACACTTACTGGAGACAATGCAGGAAAAGCACTTAACACAGTGCCCTGGCACACGAGGCCTTAATACATATTCCTATAATAGCTATTATTATAGTACTATCTATTATAGTATTCTTGACTTAAAAAAAAAAGATCACTGTTCAAAAATAATACACCCATCTTCATCTTAGATAGGGGTTTACCATTTATTCCAGCTAAGTGTTTGCCTGCAGTTTGGGAAAAGTGCCACCAGGCAGATGCTCAGATGAAGCTTTTCCAGGTAAGGCTAGCAAAAATAAACTCATTTAAAGACTTTCTCCTCAATTCTAGTCCTGAATTAAAAATATATATAATGTGGTATTGGAGAGCATAACAGAAATGTTAGAGAAATGTGACTACGTGCAGTATTTAAATAGGAAGACCAATGTGAAATTTAAAAATTTAAAGGTACACAGGTATGTGTAGGTTCAACTAGGTATTTTTCTACCAAATTATTAGCGATAGAAATCACTGGTTAATCCAATGCCCTACACCGCCTCACTGTTTGAAAAATGAAATAAAACAAAACGCACATTCTTTTTTCATTTCTCCTCGTCACACTAATCAAGGACGCATGTCAGAAGCGCTAAGTGAATTTTATCAAATTACACAAGAATTGGTCTCACGCGTGGAGATCTGACTCAGTACATTGGGGAGGGAGCAGGTATCTATATTCTGCAAAAGCTCCCCAGGAATTACTAGTGCCAACATCTATGGTTGGCCAATCACTGCCTAGAATCTGTCTTTTGGCAAGAAGGTTTTTTGCCATTGTAAACCTCTTCTCTTGATCCCGCAGCCTGCTCCTTAAGCAGGGCTGGATGGCCCAAAACTCAGTGAAGAGACGGACGGTGCCGAGTTACTCTGCAGCCCTTAAAATCAGTACAAATTCAAGACCTTCTACAGCAACAAAGGAGCTACAGAAGATGGGGATGCAGGGATGAAACTCTGTGTTTGTTCCGTGGAACCGGGTGAATGCTTTCCCTTTTAGACTAATGCAGCTCAGCAGAGCTTTCTGCCCCACGGAAATGTTCTATATCTGCATTCTCCTGTAAGGAAGCCACAAGCCACGCGTAGCTACTGAACACCTGAAGTGTGACTCACAGCTTCCATACCGGACAGCCCAGCTCTGTACAGAAGCCAAACTCAGCCCACTTGTAGCCTTCCCAGCACCTTGCTATCTGAGGTCCCTGTTTCATGAACTCACTCTGTACTTACCCCTTGAGAAGTCACCTCATTCCTAGCATGTGGGAGCTGCTGGGGACATAGCAGGGAACAAAGATAAACCCCCTCTCTCCTGGAGCTCACAACCTGGTTTATAGTAACTGCCCTCTTTAAAAGCACCAGACTCATTTGAGGTACTTCCTCAAAGAATGTTGGGTCAAATGTGTTTTGAAAAATTGTGTTATTTTGCAGATATAGAGAATAGACTTGTGGTTACCAAGGGGAGGGCGGGGAAGGAATGCGAGTGTGGGATTAGTAGCTGCAAACTAGTATCTATAGGATGGATAAACAACAAGTTCCTACCGTAGAGCACAGGGAACTATATTCAGTATTCTGTGACAAACCATAACAGAAAAGAATATGAGAAAGAAGATATCTGTCTATCTATTTATCTATCTATATGTGTACAACTGAGTCACTTTGCTGTATAGCAGAAATTAACACAGTACTGTAAATCAACTCTACTTCAATAAAAGTTAATAAATAAATAAATAAAATTGTTGTATTTTGGAGCAAAAAAGCAAACAGTCCTAGTCTGAGAAGCAATACAGTTCCGTGTCCTGAGGAAATGGGAGGATACCCAGAGTCTCCACGAGAAAAGAGAGGAGAACTCATGAAACTTTTCCAGAAGGGCGGCATAACCTCAGTAACAGAATAACTGGTTTGGACGTTATTTCCAAGGAAGGCCACAAGGTCACCCAGAGCCATCTGAAGGACCAGAGTACGAAGATCCAGGGGCCGTGGCGGTAGGCCCGAGGAGCTCCCAGCTAGAACGTTATTTAGCCAATCCCACTGGAGATGGCGTCAGGAGAGAACCCAATTCATGACTGCAAATGGTATCTTTAAGCAGCTGTCATAAATACTTTCACTATCTGGTAAAAGTTTTCAAGGGATTAAAATAAAAAATTAACAGATCCCCCCAAAAAATAAGAGTGATGGTTAGATTTTTTTTTTTTTCTTAAAAAGCCATCATCACCACTGGTAAAGGAGGAGCCCTGGGTAAGACCATTACTACACATCCCAGGCTCCTTCCATGGCACCAGGCTGGCAGCCGAGCTGAGTCATCTTCCATCAGCAGTTTCAAGACACTAGGAGCTACAGCCGCTCAACAGAGCATCGGGGCAGGACAAACGCAGAACAGCTAAACTCTGGTCAATGACAAATGCTACTAGAAAGGATCAGAATTGGCTGCCTCGGTGGACGGTTCTTGCCGACAAGAGGAGAGAGGGGCTTTCAGGGTTGCTGCAGTGGGATCATTATTATTAATTAAAGCCAGAACTCGGACCAACCCCCCAGCCACCTTACCTAGTTCTGGGGGCAGAACAGTCAGCCGGTTCCCCTGAATGTGGAGCTCCTTAAGCTGAGTAAGCTCCCCGATTTCCTTAGGCAGCGAGATCAGGTCATTATCCCTAAGGCTGAGCTAAACAGAAGAGAAACAAGAGGTTGTCAAGACAATTTTCACGTAAAGAGGCGCTCGACAGAAACTCTCTCCTTGCCCCTGCCCTCTCTTCTTCGAAGGCTCAGTCCTCTCGATTTATTTGCAAGTGTCTGCAGACATGCAAGAAAACGGTCTCAGGGGATGGTGGTTTCATTCCAAAACAAACCGCACTCTGGCTCGAACTGCCTTGATTCCACCCCAGAAGGGCGGCAGGAGTGAAGTGATTTTCTAAGAATTTAGATAAATTACTTACTATCTGTAACCTTGTGAGCTTCCCAGTGTCGGGCGGCAGGGCTTCAAAATCGTTGTCACTCAGATAGAGCGCACGCAGGGTGGCTGCAAGTTGAACAGCGATATATAAACAGGGTGGCACAGAACCCGACTGTCTGAGGTCTGATCGATACAAGGGAGTCAGCTTTGATTAATAACCCTGGCGTGGTGAAAAGCCTGTGACACACCTAGGGCTCGGGATAATAACAAGCAGGTCAAACTTAGATTTACGGCCTTACTGTGCAGCTGGTGCGTTCAGGAAAACATCTATATCCAGGAGGACTGAGGAAATTGACGACGTATGGGCACCAGCCGTTTCTGGCACAGGTTTTCAATATGCTTTCGGAAAAGATAACTCTTTTTCTTCGATTACTTCCAATCCACATGTATGCCTCGATCTGCATCCACAGTGAAACCAAGAAAACCACTGTGTCGCTTCTATCAATGCTTGGGGCCAGAGGGCTCGTTCGTGTGAAAAGAGCTAGGTCAAAACATAAATAAATAACCAAAAGGCTGTCTGGTGATGGAGGCCAAAACCACCGTACACGGTTTCTATCATCAGAGTAATTATTACTCCTTGTTTCTACAGCCTTAACCACAAAAATAAATGAAGACGAAGGCGTTAAAATAATGAACTGGAGGGCTTCCCTGGTGGCGCAGTGGTTGAGAGTCCGCCTGCCGATGCGGGTTCGTGCCCCGGTCCGGGAAGATCCCACATGCCGCGGGGTGGCTGGGCCCGTGAGCCATGGCCGCTGAGCCTGCGCGTCCGGAGCCTGTGCTCCGCAACGGGAGAGGCCACGGCAGTGAGAGGCCCGTGTACCGCAAAAACAAAAAAAACAAAAAAATAATGAAGTGGAGTGTAAAAATAGAGAAAACCCTAACGTAGGCATCATATCGGTAATCAGAAATTTGTTCACGATATTATACACTGATACCGGTCCCCAAACTACTGAAGGCAAAAATCCTAAGGCACGTTTTTATCCTTAACCAAAAGGGAAAAGTACAATCAGATGTATGTTGAATTTGTTTACAGGTATTCAATTACATTCTAATGTCTTAAAATTCGAAAGAATTGTATGTTAATATACATAAGAAACTCAATTTCTTCCATGGCCCAAGAAAACATGTTGAAGTTGGTTTCACGTGCTTGACAAAGTCTGGGATAAAGGATATACATAAGGTAAAAAATGGAACATTAAAGACTAACTCAGCAAAGTCAGAATTTCTCGAGGCCAGCTTGTCACTATTTGGAGAGGCAGAACATTTACCTAAAGACAGCAACTCTTTCCTAAAGATTTCACGAGTCCTCGGGAAAACCAGTTTTTCCTATTTTTCACAAGCATCTATCTGCAGCAAGAAATGTGTTTGCGTATAAAAGGATAAAGTGTGTTCATATGTGACTAACAATTTCTTAATGTCTGATGGTATGCTACAGACAAAATAGGCTACGTCAATAAAAACACTTTTTAAAAGGCTTAAACAAGAATCCTGGCTAGAAATGTTTAAGATTCTGTTAGTGGTTTATTAATAAATATTTTTATAAATAACTGATTGGAATATCTTTGGGCAAAAAGCCTACAAAGAGTTTTAACAGCAATACAGGAAGAAGACACACATTACGTCTTTTCCATGCTCTTTAAAAAGAAAGTCAAGTTCTCTTAGCTAAATGTGAGACTTGATCTCATTTAGGTAAAAATCTCTCTCAGAAAGTTAATATGACATTACCAAGTCCACCTGAGTGCAATGGTGTCAGATCACGATATATCAAGTATACATACTGCTGAGCTATGAGGGAATATTCAAAGGAATCTGAAGGGGAAAAAAATGTATCTGTCCAATAATTTCTCTTGGAGTTTGGGCCCTGGCAAATAAATTTCCCATTTAGAACGCAAAGGACCATTTTAAGGAGATTTATAGAATTAAAAGTTTCTTACTCAGGTAGAAGAAGTTTCCGGGGAGAGAATTTTCATTCAAGTTGTTATAAGTCAAATCAAGGACCTCCAGAGCTGGGAGCGATCCAAATCCTCGAGGCAGAGTGTTGAGTCTATTCATGCTGTTGTTAGGGGGAAAAAATGCAAGATGTCACACACAAAACGTGTATTTATACAGACTACTCAAATCACCTCTGTGTCACGGGCCTAAGAGCCGCACGTGAGAGGCTCAAAGCTCAAAAGACTGCCATAATTCCATCCACGTTACGTTATTTTAACCAGCCTAGTAATTCTAGGCAGAGAATCTACACGTTCAGGGAACATTTGAAAATGTCTTAGTTGTCACTTTCTCCAAAGGTGATGCTCAATCATAGTTTTACACAGAAAATTAGAACATCACAACGTACCCATCCTTCTAGAGAAAAACTTCCTTATGAATGTAGCAATGATAAGACCTCAAAAGGTGCAAATGACTAGCTCTAGTAGTTTTCTGGCGGCATCTTTAGCATTTTCTATGTATAGTATCATGTCATCTGCAAACAGTGACAGTTTTACTTCTTCTTTTCCCATTTGTATTCCTTTTATTTCTTTTTCTTCTCTGATTGCCGTGGCTAGGACTTCCAGAACTATGTTGAATAATAGTGGTGAGGGTGGACATCCTTGTCTTATTCCTGATCTTAGTGGAAATGCTTTCCGTTTTTCACGATTGAGTATGATGTTGGCTGTGGGTTTGTCCTATATGGCCTTTATTATGTTGAGGTAGGTTCCCTCTATGCCCATTTTCTGGAGAGTTTGTATCATAAATGGGTGTTGAATTTTTTGAAAAGCTTTTTCTGCATCTATTGAGATGATCATATGGTTTGCATTCCTTAATTTGTTAATATGGTGTATCACATTGATGTGCGTATACTGAAGAAGCCTTGCATCCCTGGGATAAATCCTACGTGCTATTGGATTCTATTTGCTAGTATTTTGTTCAGGATTTTTACGTCTATGTTCATCAGTGATACTGGTGGATAAAGAAGATGTGGCACATGTATACAGTGGAATATTACTCAGCCAAAAGAAGAAATGAAATTGAGTTATTTGTAGTGAGGTGGATGGACCTAGAGTCTGTCATACAGAGTGAAGTAAGTCAGAAAGAGAAAAACAAATACTGTATGCGAACACATACATATGGAATCTAAAAAAAAAAATGTTACTGATGAACCTAGTTGCAGGGCAGGGATAAAGAGGTAGACATAGGAAGTGGACTTGAGGACATGGGGTGGGAGGGCGAAGCTGGGGCGAAGTGAGAGTAGCATCGACATATATACACTAGCGAACGTAAAACAGTTGGCTGGTGGGAAGCAGCAGCATATCACAGGGAGATCAGCTCGGTGCTTTGCAATGACCTAGAGGGGTGGGATAGGGAGGATGGGAGGGAGGCTCAAGAGGGAGGGGATACAGGGACGTGTGTCTGCATATGGCTGATTCGCTTTGCTGTGCAACAGAAACTAACACAGTATTGTGAAGCAATTATGCTCCAATAAAGATCTATTTTAAAAAAAAAAAAAGGGGTTCCCTGGTGGCACAGTGGTTAAGAATCCGCCTGCCAATGCATGGGACACGAGTTCGAGCCCTGGTCCAGGAAGATCCCACATGCCAGGGAGCAACTAAGCCCGTGCGCCCCAAGTACTGAGCCTGCGCTCTGAAGTCCGCGAGCCACAACTACTGAAGCCCATGTGCCACAACTACTGGAACCAGCGCGCCTAGAGCCTGTGCTCCGCAACAAGAGAAGCCACCGCACCGCAACGAAGAGCAGCCCCCACGCGCCGCAACTAGAGAAAGCCCGTGCGCAGCAACGAAGACCCAATGCAGCCAAAAATAAATTTATATATATATAAAAAAGATACATATGAAGCCTCATAGTTTTCACACTTCTGCTTCATTTGCTTTCATGTATTCCTCTCAATGGGAGACACCCCCCCCCCCGCAAAAAATCACTTTTTTTTTGTTTGTTTCGCAACTACTAATAGTAGTTCAAAATCATCTCTAATTAGAATCAAGGTTGCCAGGGACTGGGGGAGGGAGGGTGGGGAGTTGTTTAATGGGTACAGAGCTTCAGTTTGGCAAGATGAGAAACTTCCAGAGATTGGCTGCACAGCAATGGGAATATATCTAATGCTTCTGAATCATACACTTAAAATAGTTAAAATGGTGTATTTTATGTTATGTGTATTTTACCACAATGGGAAGTTTTTAAATATATGTATACATTCCAATGAAAGCTAAGGAAAGCTAAGGAAAATATTTTCCTATTATGTTGTATTTTCTTCAAGACTCTTATTTTTCTTAATGTGGTTCTCTTTGAACACACTGAAAACCCGATTTTAAAAAAAACTTTTTTTTTAATCTAATAAGGCTGACAAATATTGAAAGGTGGGAGGGACTGTGACACTAAAAATAATTCTAGACACCAATCCTGCTCACATGAGATACAGCGCTGTTCACACCCACCAACCAGGCCTCCGAAGAAATAGCTGGTAGCAGAGAAAGAAACCTAGAAAAAAGCGACGTCCACCTCTTGATGGGTATAAAACCTTAGGTTAGCTTTACAGTTAGCAAAATAACCTCCACTACAATTTACTATACTGCTAACAACTAATATTTTCTATGAATTCACAATTTGTGAAGCACACTTATGTCAAGTGCTTCACCTGGGTCTTCAAAACTATCGTGGAATGTCGGCAGGACAGTACTTATAATGATCTTGGAATTCTGCGATTAAGTCACAGGTTAAGACAGGTTAAGTACCAAGGACCCCTGACTCTACTGATGAGAATGACGAGTATCTGAGAGCACCCAGCACTCGTGGGGGCCAACGCACCCCTAATCCCTGGACCCCAATGTGAGGACGCTGAGTAAACTGAAGGAAAAGAATCAGAGACAGTGAGAAAGGCATAGAAGTACACATCAGGCACTTCTTTCTTTAAACCTTGCTCTAAGTTACCCACTTTTGAAAACGACCAATAAAGTTTTTCTTCCCAAACACAGAAATACACTTCTGAAACATAAGGTGCAGGAAATCCACGCTTAGACTTTCTTAGTGGGAAGAGGCATCTCACCAAAAAAAGAGAGCTCTTGTCCAATCTCCAGCCTAGAGCGAGCCTGAGCCTGTCCCCCTCTCCGGGTGGCAAGAATCGACTAAACAGCAGGTTCTCTTTCTCCTTGAGCGAGAAACCAATCCCCCCAACCTGTCAGGAACTAAGTAGAGCCCCTGTGCAGTCGGCAGCAGTGACAGCAGTGGGCCCGCTAACCCGGTGGGCAGAAAGGAAGCCCTAACTTAAATGCCTCAGAAGGCCCGGAAGCAGAGTCGGTTCCACTGTCAGCAACGCCAGGAGCGCAGGACCTGTTCCTCCGGACACCAGCACACACACAGCGACCGAACAGCCGGGTCCCTGGCACTGTCAAGGGAGGCACTGTCATGCACTGCCCACCCAGAAGGGGGCGCTCACGTCCATCTCCAGCTACACATGGGAGCTGCCTTTTTTTTTTTCAATTTTTATTGGAGTCTAGTTGATTTATAATGTTGTGTCAGTTTCTGCTATACAGCAAAGTGCATCACTTATGCATCTACATATGTCCCCTCTTTTTCAGATCCTTTTCCCATATCGGTCACTACAGAGTATTGAGTAGAGTTCCCTGTGCTCTACGGTAAGTAGGTCCTTATTAGTTATCGATTTTATATAGAGTAGTGTGTCTATGTCCGTCCCAGTCTCCCAAATGTATCGCTCCCCCGGGAGCTGCCTCTTTTCAGGGCATCCCTCTGAGAGCTCCAGCACTCAAGGTTGCCCTGAGAGGTAACAGCAAGGGGAGAGGAAAAACGCAGCTGGGATGGAGGTCCAGCTCCAGCTCTTGCTGGCTGGGTGGCCTTGGGGAACTTATTCGGCTTCTCTGAGACCCAATTTGCTCAACTGTAAGAGGAGGGTAGAGATACCCTCCCAGCAGGACTTCCAGGAGAGGGGAGAGAAGACATGGGAAACCCCTGATGCAATTCCTGGCTCCCAAGTAGGTTCTCAAGAAACGATGGCTATAACTACAACTAGTTCTCAGGAAGTTTGAGAGAAATTTTGATCCCACCTCAAAGAGGCGAGCTCACCTGAGGAGACCGTGGAGAGCCTGAACCATCAAGGATGGTTTCCCCATCTGCTTAATTTCCAATCGATTCAGGTGTTAAAGATAAAGCTGCCCAATGGTTTAAGTTCTCCTGTTTGCAGGTGAGCATTTTTCAAATGCTTATGGAAATGGGAAGACACCCATGTGCAGTGGAGAACTTTATAAAACCGGAGAGTCAGAGGCTGTTTGGCATCTTTTCTCGTTCCTCCTCAAAAGCTACAGGAAGACCTATACGAGCACTTCTCTTTTGGAACACTGATCTCCAGAGGTCCTCTGGGGCTTCTCCTGATTCAATAAAACCTTCTTGCCTGAAAGGCAAGTATTTTTCTCCTCCACAGATGACGTGCTCACATACTTAGCCAAAAAAACAAACAAACAAAAAAAACAAACGCACGAACACTGAACACTGTGCTTAGTGAAAACTTTTACATCTTCACAAGATAAGCTTCATCATCTCACTAGGTCAAAAGTTATTCCAGAATAGCTGGCACGATGCTCCTGCTGTGAGGTTATCCCCGAAATGATGATCAACTTGGAACCTACGTAGCTTTACATTTTTTGTCAAATAACTCAGCACAATGAATGACACTGAAAGAATGAAGAGCATAATTCAACTTTCCGCTCTTTATTCAGATGGCCTAAAAATCCTTTCCAGTTTTTTGCGGTATGCGGGCCTCTCTCGTTGTGGAGCACAGGCTCCGGACCCGCAGGCTCAGCGGCCATGGCTCACGGGCCCAGCCGCTCCGTGGCATGTGGGATCCCCCTGGACCGGGGCACGAACCCGTGTCCTCTGCATCGGCAGGCGGACTCTCAACCACTGCGCCACCAGGGAAGCCCCCCTTTCCAGTTTTGAGATCATCAGAATAAATAGCAAATAGGATATAAAACTTTAAAATCAACTTCTGGTTGAACGCACAGTTTGGATTATGCCTATACGTGGCCTAACTGCTCTGCTAGTAGGGTCTCCTGTGTGTAGGGTTTTTTTATTATTATTCTGGTTGTTTATTCTAAGGAGTCCTCTGTGCCTTGCCTTAACCAGGGGTATGTAGGTATAATTGTTCATGCCATTCGAGGACAGAAGTATCATTTGTGGAAACTCATCTTAATTCCTTTCCCAGAGAACTAAGAGTTGCGTTCAAACTCTGACAACCCCATCTGTGTAGCTACATGCTTAAACACAGAAAGTGCTACACAATCAGTAAATCACCAGGAGCCAAAAATGCAAACAGCTCCAAAGAGGCAACTCAGACGTGATTGATAAAAAAGGGAAAGTTGGGCTTCCCTAGTAGCAGTGGTTGGGAGTCCACCTGCCGATGCAGGGGACACGGGTTCGTGCCCCGGTCCGGGAAGATCCCACATGCCGCGGAGCGGCTGGGCCCGTGAGCCATGGCCGCTGAGCCTGCGCATCCGGAGCCTGTGCTCTGCAACAGGAGAGGCCACAACAGTGAGAGGCTCGCTTACCGCAAAAAAAAAAAAAAAAAGAGGAAAGTTTACAACTCTGTCCTGAGGCGTCCTGAACCCAGCCAATCAAAACCTGTGCTCATTATCTCCCCCTCAAAGCTGTCTCCACCCATCCCTCTATATCAGCTATCCCATCCCATCCCATCCCATCCCATCCCATCCCATCCGTACTGCCTCGTCGATTTTACCACTTCTATCTATTTTTCATATAAAATCCCTCCCCCGCCTTCACTGTCCCTGCCCTAGTTCACCAGGAATGCTAACCTGGCAGCCTCACGGGTCTCCTCTAACCTCTCCTCCGCGTGATCTTCATACGAAAATCATCTCATCTTGTCTCATGCCCGCCACTTCCCTGTGCACACTCCCCAACGGCAGGGCGAGACCAGAACTCCTTCATCTGACACACACGCCCTCCACTAGCACTCGACTCCCTGCCACGACAGACATTTATTTCTCTACAGGCTGTTTCCCCAACTGTGACGTATGCTCCCTGAGGGCTGGACAGCCAGCACCTGAACGGCTCCTGGCACAGAGCAGAGAGCTCAAGACGCGCTCATGGAACACACAGCAGACCCGTGTGCTTCTCTGCCTGGCCTCACCTCCCACCTCACCTCCCCCCGCCTCACCCTTCACACTCAGCGACCCCACGCAACTCGCAGCTCCTGGAGCGGAAGTCCTGCTTGCAGTCGGAGACATCGTGCCCTCCTTGTGAGTCTTCTCAGCCTTGAGTCTCGGCTCCAACACGACCCCCTGCAGGAACCCTTCCGAGAATCTCACCTGAAGGCTAACGTGCCCCCTGTCGCTCTCTCCGACTGCCACACTCAGCGAGCCAGCTGCACCCCGGCCCTGCTCATCGACAGCCGCTCTGCCTCCATCCTGAAGGCCAGGGACTGTGACTTTCACCGCCGATCCCCAAACAAACAAGGCTCCTGATGCAGAAAAAGCAATGACAGGGCTTCCCTGGTGGCGCGGTGGTTAAGAATCCGCCTGCCAGTGCAGGGGACACGGGTTCGAGCCCTGGTCCGGGAAGATCTCACGTGCCAGGGAGCAACTACACCCGTGCACCACAACTACTGAGCCTGCGCTCTAGAGCCTGAGAGCCACAACTGCTGAAGCCCAAGCGACAACTACTGAAGCCCACGTGCCTAGAGCCCGTGCTCTGCCAACAAGAGAAGCCCACACGCAGCAACGAAGACCCAACACGACCAGAAATAAATTAAAAAAAAAAAAGGCAATTACATAGTCCTGAGATAAATGAACCCATAAATAAAACAATGATGATGATAAAAGTGAACACTTAGGTACAGCTTACTATGTGCCAGGTACTATTCCTAGCACTTTTTTTTTTTTTTTTTTTTAGTGAAAGAAGGTTTATTCAGGGAGATACACACTCCACAGACAGAGTGTGGGTCATCTGAGAAGGCAAGAGACGCCAGGGTACGGGGTTGTCAGTTCTTTTAGTGGTGGGTAATTTCAGAGGCTAATGAGTGGGAGAGTATCCCACCTATTTGGGGGAAGGGGCGGGGATTTCCAGGAATTGGGCCCCCGCCCACTTTTCGGCCTTTTATGGTCTGCCTCAGAACTATCATGATGCCTGTGGGTGTGTCATTTAGCTGATGTATTACAATGATGTTTACTGAGGCTCAAGGTCTAGTGGAAGTCGACTCTCCGCCATTTTGGACCTTACCTATAACTATTAACTCACTTAGTAAATGATAAGGAGATTAACAGTAAGAATACATGTCTAGTACATACATCTTGTCTTAGCTTCTTTCTTATATGCAAATGAAATATTAGGACTTCATAATTTTCAAATCAGAGATGTAAACGGAGGGTCCTTTCTTTTCTGCTCTGCCAGATGGGTATACAGTCTCTCTATTTGTAGGAGGAAAAAGCTATCTGATATCAAGCTCTAAACCCAACTTCCCCTCAGACCTTGGGGGAAAAGAATGCTCACGGAGCTTACAAAGGGCATCTCTCAACCAGAGTGAACCGCAAATTAAGGGTGTCTAACCAGGCCCCTGCTGAAAAAACATAAGCTAAAAATCAGTCCATGAATGATTTTTTTTTCATGATTGCTTCCTAGTAAATTGATAAATACCTGGCCCGCGTCTATAGCCACGCCACGTAAATCACGAATGGAATCACAGCACTTAGTGTCTATAATTTAATGAATATATTATTCTACACGGAGGATGAGGCAAGAGTGGGCAGTTTCCTTTAACAGCTACAACAATGAAGCTGAAATTCAGTAGGTCCAAGTTCTGGGTGCCATCTAGGTGTCTGACGGACAAGGCATGGACCCCCCAACAATGGGGTTCTCTGCCGAGCTCAGCCACTAACCTCAGGGGCAATCAGCAGTAAGTCACTTAACCTCTTGGAAAGGGCCTGGCTTCCTTCCACAAAATGAAGGCCGTAATGCCTGCCCTTCCTCCTTCCCAACTGTTAAGAGGGTCAAATACCAGTATGAGGACTCTGAAAACTGTAAAGCATTGTAAGAACACAAGGTATTATTATTATTCACTGCACCCTGATTCTGCAACCTCAGCTGAATCAAAACTCCTCTCTTCACCTTTGTATAAAGAGAAACACAGGATTATAACATCTCAACTGTAAAAAAGAAAAATTGTAAGAATCAATGAAGCAGTGTTGGGAAATGTATCCTCCCGTCTGTAGATAAGGAAGGTGCTTTGGACACTATTTCTACACTACACAGAGAGAAAGAAATAAAGCATATTACAATTGGTCTGCACAGTTCCTGCTAGCTATGCAAATAGGTCCCTTCCCGGTCAACATAACGGAAATAAAATTTTGTTGGAAACAAAATACAGTAACAACAACAAAAAAAAAACTAGCTTCTCAATTAGTACGTGAATAGATATGCGCTAATGTAGGCCACTGGAAGGATGTATTTAAACAATAAAACTTTTTCAAAAACCTAAAGTACAGAAAGAAATTAGAAATCAGCTTCTCCTACGTAATCCTATAAATGGCAAACCCCGCCCTCGCCCTTGGCCACACCCCTTTTTAAGCCCCTCCTCTTCCCAGTTTCCCTTCCCCTTCAGGAGACTCACCCGAGGTTCAGGTGTTTGAGTTTCTGAAGGCTGCTGATCTGCGTGGGCAGCTCCTCAATCTGGTTATTAAAAAAGTTAAGCACTTCCAAATTCTTCAGTTCTGCTATGTTTGGTGGCACAGCTACGGAAACAGAAACGCTGAGGGTGAATGCGGGAACATTTGTTTTCCTTTCAAATGAGAGAAAGATGAAACTCCAGCATGACCATCTTGTTCACGTATATACATCTTACTTAATTTCTGTAGGTGTTTCTTAGGTAGTAGCTCACCACTCGGTAGACATAGAAATGTTTCTTTAAAGGGCAGAAGAGAATTTCTGTGCCATAAACAGTCTATAAGTGAACATTACAGAGCATTATATACTTCCATTTTTTTAATTTAATTTTTTTTCCTTCCAGTTTTATTGAGATACAACTGACATACAGCCCTGTATACGTTCCAGGTGTACAGCATAATGATTTGACTTACACACAACATGATTACCGCAATAAGGTTAGTGAACATCTATCATCTCACACAGGTGCAAAAGAAAAAGGAAAAAAATGGTTTTCCTTGTGATGAGAACTCTTAAGATTTACTCTCTTAGATGTAAAATTATACTTTTATTGTTGTCATGTAATGACTACTAATTGTCTTCTTCCTTTTGGTTTCCTCACATCTCCACCAAAAGGAAGTCAGCAAACTCCAAATCCCCTCCCGAGTCATGCGTCATCAGCTGTTTCAATAATCTGTTGTCTGAAGAGCTGTTCTCTTAACACTGGACCCAACCACAGTGATTTTTAAACCCAACCGTGAATGATGAAACAGTCAACCTACTTAGTTTCTGATTTTGGCCTCTGGCCTTTGCACGTTGATCAATACACACACACACACCCTTACATCAGGTTAGCAACATATCACGGCACTGTCATACCGCCGTATGAAAAATGAACTCAGTAGCATGATATGAATATGAGTCTACAGGTCAAGAGTGGTTTATTTTATAAACCATGGGGGAGCTGAAAGGCTCTTCCCTCCCTAGAGTATACACCTGCCAATACAAGTGTAAAAGCCAAAGGCACCTTTACCTCAAAAGTGCTCTCAGCAGAAAGCCTTGCAACAGACCGTACTTCATCTACCCCATTTGCTGCTTCAGTCTTTCTACAAACACTGGTTACGGGCCACCAGCTCATCCACGGTTCATGTAAACTCTTAATACCAAGACTATTCAGGTAACTGAAACCATGGACAAAGGCCTTGGGTACAAGAGAAGAAAGTGTTATGTCTTATGTCAGTACATCTTCTTCCCATCCCAACAGCCCCCTCCAGGGGTGCCCCAGAAGACTGGGGAAACCTGGGGGCACTTTGCTTAGAACCACGACCAAGGTGTGCGTAACATTTCCAGACACCCGAGATATGTAAGGCGTCGTGAATGTGGGTGAGCCCTATCTGTACGACACGGCTGCAAAAGCATACGTCTTTAGCTGTGTCATCAATAACACACACACTTCTGCGGGAATGAATGGTATTCACGTTGTGTAAACGACCGCGAACAAGTGCATCAGGCTGTACCTGCTAGGTTTCTAAGTGTTCGTTTACCTGTTCTCTCTACCTGGACCCTGAAGTGTGTAAAGTGCAAACCTATGGATGATTACGGCCCTGCTCAGAAACTTCACCCTTTCCCTGTTCACCCTCCAGCTACCATTAAGCTTCTCTCCCTGTGCATTCATCTAATTAGTCTGAAGAGCAATAAAGAAAGTTAGTGCAACCAGGAGAAAATGATGGTCTCAATTTAAGCACAGACCAAGAATAATGCAGCCAGAATTACTGCCACCTTCCTGAAGTTACTTTGCCAATGCAATTAAATGCTGGTCCGAAGGTATCGCCTTTTTTGACAGGATGAGAGATTATTTCACTCTCCTTGCTAAATCAGTCCAATTTAAAACCACAAATTATGCTAAACGTGATTTAGGGCTTTGTTTTGTGGACACAAACAATAACCCCACATTCGATTTACTCAACCTCTCCCAGATTTCTGGCGCGCATGTGAATTTTTTGCTAAAGACTCCATTCAAATGAGAAGGGGAAAAACTTACACAGCTAAGTCTTCCTAAACTACAGAAACCAGCCCCCTCCCCTGCCATAGTTAAATCCAAAAGAAATTAACCTTCAGACCTATCTGGATGGGATAACCTTTGCTCTTTCAACAAACATTTAGAGAAGGCTATTTTGTGCACAGAAGCATAAACTTTTAGCGCCTAGCGTTTCAATACCTTTGGGATAAAGTAACAGAGGCATGCTACTTAAAGAAAGTAAGTTACAAAAGAAGGGGTATCAGAGTCATCAACGGAGACAGGTCTAGTGCTTGGAAAGCAAACCAATCCCAACAAAACTGTCCCCAAAAAAATAACCAGTTAACAATATGAGTAACAGCTGTGCAGTAACTAAACCATATACACAGATCCACGAACAATTTACGAGAAGCTATTATAAAAAGGGAGTAGCAATGTGTCACCAGTCAGAATATCCTGGTGGAATTTTCAAAACAGCTACGTGACATGCTAGCAAGAAGCAGCATTTTAAAATATAACTAAGCAGGGACTTGCCTGGTGGTGCAATGGTTAAGAATCCGCCTGCCAGTGCAGGGGACACGGGTTCGAGCCCTGGTCCAGGAAGATCCCACATGCCACGGAGCAGCTAAGCCCGTGCGCCACAACTACTGAAGCCCGTGCACCGCAACAAGAGAAGTCACCGCCATGAGAAGCCCGCACACCGCAACGAAGAGTAGCCCCCACCTGCTGCAACTAGAGAAAGCCACTGCAACAACGAAGACCCGATGCAGCCAAAAATAAATAAAAATAAATACAATATAACTAAGCAGTGAGCATCAATATATTTCTTATCCTGCATCTGAAATGCTCCTTTTCCATCCATCTGTCCAGCTTCTGACCATGACCCCCCAGCAGTACACGCGCAGCCTACAGACGACAAGGAGCTGAGTCCACAAAAGAAACAGAGGGGCCGTGCAACGGAAGAACCCAGGAGGCCTGGCCTGCTCATCCCGGGCTGGCTCTGTACTCCCCGATCAGCCCTGAACTTGCTGTGTGTCCTTAACTCAACTCACAACCTCTCTGGGCATCCGTTTCCTCCAGTAAAAAAAAGAAGACTGGATGATGACCATTTCTACATTCCCTTCCGCCTGGCTGTAGCATTCTAGGATTCTAAGAAGAGCTGGATTGTGAAAATCAATGATATGGGTTTAAATAATGCAACAAACGGGGCCCTCAGTTAGGAAGCTCAGCCATGCAGAACTTTGCTTATGACAGAGAATTCAGTATCGTTTTCTGTCTAACCAATGATGGCGGCTTCAATTTTGAGAATTCAGTTGCTAGAGGAGGTTGCAGAAAGGCCCCTAAGGACTCTCAGGTGTGCCCTGTCTCCTACATGCCACTCTCTGCTTTGGTCAGAGGATCGGTGACCGCTGGGGATGCTCTAGGCCCAGAGCGCCTGCTGTGCTTTGCAAAAGGGGACAAAGATGACGTCACGTCCCCCAGGAACTACGTATGCCCAGAGACTGATCTCGGCGTATCTTCTGGCATTTGTAATTATTCAGACTAACAAGCCCAGGAAGACCCTCTCTTCCTTCAAGTCCTTCTCAATCTAACAACCTGAAAATTATTCTAGAGTTTCTTCTAGAGAACCATGTACTGGCCCAGACTCAGCAATCAGCCACTGCACGGTTTCTGAGTGGTTCCACGACAGGAAACCTGAAGGGCCTGGGGGGCTCGGGGACAGCGGGCAAAACGGGGCTCGCCTGATCTCCATGAACATCTCTTTACAAAGCTCCCTGGGGCAGGAGGCACTGGATGGACACAGCAGACAGACCAGAGGTCCAACCCTAAGAACCACTGACCCAGCAGTTACTAGTGAACAGCGCGTAACTCCTCCTAAAAGGACATGTATCTGTCCTCTTCGGTTACATGCAGGAGAGGTACGGCCACCGGACACTGCACAGATGAAACGTATTCACAAAACCAATGTCACCTTCAGGAACATGCTTCCCCCACTAGCTAACAGCAGCCAACCATTTCTCCAACGTAAGAACCTAAATCAACTATCGTTGTAGCAATTGGAGCTTCGCTCTAAGAGCATTTTGTTCTAGAATATACAATTAACAGTAACATATTTTCTTAAAGGCTTTTAGGAGTTAATTCACACAATGATAAACAGCAGGAGATGCTCTGGGGCTGGGCGGGCCAGGATGCAGCCACGTTATGTGTGGCTATTTCAACTTAAAGCTAGAGTGGGGGGACCTCCCTGGCGGTCCAGTGGTTAAGACTCCACGCTTCCACTGCAGGGGGCATGGGTCTGATCCCTGGTCAGGGAACTAAGATTCCGAATGCCGAGAGGCTCAGCATGAATGAATGCATAAATCAATGAATCAATCAATCAATCTAGAATGGGTATGTAAGTTGGCGTAGCCTCTAGGGAAAAAGAGGATGGAGGTTCCTCAAAAAATTCAAGATAGAACTATCATATGATCCAGCAATTCCACTTCCGGGTATTTAATCCAAGAAAACAAAATCACTATGTCAGAGAGGTATCTGAATCCCATGTTCCCTGCAGCATTATTCCCAATAGCCAAGATATGGAAACAACCTAGTTGTCTGTTGACAGATGAATAAAGAAAATGTGATACATAGACATTCACTCTCTCTCTCTCTCTCTCTCTCTCTCTCTCTCCCTCTCTCTCTCTCTCTCTCTCTCTCACACACACACACACACACACACACACACACACACAAACAGAATACTATTTAGCCATAAAAAAGGAAACCCTACCATGTGCAACAACATGGATGGACCTTGAGGGCATTATGCTAAGTGAAGTAAGTCACACAGGGAGAGACAAATGCTGTATGATCTCACTTACATGTGGAATCTGTAAAAACAAAACAACAACAAAAACACACCAGAAAACCTCAAAGCAAAAGAGATCTGATTTGTGGTCACCAGTGGTCCTGAGGCGGTGGGGTAGGAGCTGAGGAAACTGGATAAAGGTATTTTTAAAAGAAAGAAGAAGAATAAATAAATTTAAACCTAGATGAGTTGACATGAAATACAATCAGTAATTCAGTTGCTTGGTCACAGTAGCCACATTTAAAGACCTTGACAGCCACATGTAGCTCGTGCCTACCATACTGGATAGCACAAATACAGAACATTCCAATCACTGCAAACTTCTGCTGGACAGCACTGCTCTAACACAGGGGGCCTCTGGAAACTAATAAGAAAGGAAGGGAGGGAGGGAGGGAGGGAAGAAGGAAGGAAGGAAGGAAAGAAATAAATGAACTTATCTGCAAGACAAAAACAGACTTAAGAGATATTGAAAACAAACTTATGGCTACCAGAGGGGAAATGTGTGTGTGTTTGTGGCGGGGATAAACCAGACGCTTGGGATGACCACACATACCCACCACTATATATAAGATAGATAACCAACAAGGACCTACTGTAGAGCACAGGGAACTCTGCTCAATATTCTGTAATAACCTCCATGGGAAAAGAATCTAAAAAAGAATGAATATGTGTATATGTATAACTGAACCACCTTGCTGTACACGTGAAACAACACTGTAAATCAACTGCACTCCAATAAAGTTTTTAAAATAAATAAATAAAGCAGTGGGCCTCAAACCCTCAAGTACATCAGAATTACTGGAGGGCTTGTTAAAACACATATTGGGGGGGTACCCGAGAGTTGCCGACTCAGTAGTCTGGGGTGAGGTCCAACAACCTGCACTTCCAACAAGTTCCCAGGGGATGGCAACGATGCTGCTCTGGGAACCCTATTTTGGATCAGAAAACTTAAAAGTCAGTGGTGACATGAAAATCATGAATCCAATACGTACGTCCCTTACGGCACACACTCATGAGGAATAAGGTTATAATAACCAATCGGATCCCAGTTAGGACTCCTCTGCTACCCCAGTGAGCTACTGAGACTGGGGGCTGATAAAATGGGAAAAAAACAAAAACGAAAGACACTTCCGGTGGCGAAAGCTCCCAACCTGGGGGCTGCAATCAAACCACTTCCCATCACCGTCTGCTTTCCCACACAGCTCATTCCCGCGAAATCAGTGCGGGGTAGTACGGATGACGCTCAAGGGGGGAAAGCACCGAATCCCCTAGTCCACGAAACCAAGTCCCCCAGCAGCAGCTCACCACACCCGCGTGTGCTCCCACGGCGAGGTACCACTCGCTGTACCTCTGGCCTTGGAAACCCTGTGGGTCACTGCAGAACAGTGGGCAGCAGCGATGGCAGAGGCAACCCAGCTGGGCTGCAGCCGATCCGGCAAGAGCATCTTGCAGCCCCCGAGGCAAAGAAACTAAACCGTGAAGGGTGACGGGCTCTGGGTGCAGCAGGCACCACGCGACCCAGAAGGACAGGTGCTCGCCTGAGCGCAGCCCACGGAAGGGCCGGGGGGTCACGCGTTGGTCTTTAGAACCATCTGGTCGGCGCTGAAAACAGGAGCCCGGAAGCTGCTGGAACACATGGAGGTTCTTGTGAAGTCTCCCCACCGTCTCCACTGAACTCCCCTGACAGCTCTTCCTACAGCGTCACCCAGACTGGTTTCGGCTCTGACGATTCCTGCAAAGGAGCAGAACTAGACCAGAGTGTGGAAACCAGGGGTCCCTGCCCGCATGCCTCTTTGAAACCCCAAATTAGTGGCTCAGCCGTTGCCTCCTTCATGGGAAAGCAGTGGGATGCCGGCCGCCCCATGTGCAAGAAGAGGGAGCCTCAGAGCAGGGACCTGATGGGAGTCACGGCCCACAGCAAGACGGAGACTAGGACACAACCCGGTGATGGGCACGCGCCCTGCACTGCCAGGGGTGAAATGCTACCATCTCGGGCTCACTTCCAGGAACACCAAAGTGCCCCTGACCCACAGGCCAAACAATGCCCAAAGATCTCACATGGGATAAGGTAAAGCAAAATAAATTCAATAGCACTGCTTCCCCAAACCTGACATATTTATACTAAAAATAGGAGATCTGAGGGAATTCCCTGGCGGTCCAGTGGTTAGGGCTCGGCGCTTTCACGGCCGAGGGTGCGGGTTCAATCCCTGGTTGGGGAACTAAGAACCTACAAGCCATGCGATGTAGCCAAAAAAAATTGGAGATTTTTGTCTGTCGTCATAACAAATAAAAATGCCCAGTCAGATTGTTACATGCTTCTGCTGCTGTATGAAATTTCTTTAACAAAGGATGAAGGGAGGGTAGAAGAAAATTCAAATGGGGCCCGTTACGCTGATCCTTGAGTTACACTGCTGCAGTGAAGTTAATAGAAAAATGACCGAAAGCATCAGCATACATGAAAATGAGTGAGATTATTTGTTAGGCAGTCAGTGGGGGAAGAACACCATTTGAGAAGAAATGGTGAAAGCAAACACTGCTTTGCCCCAATATTTGATGAATATAATATTGGCTAACAACCATCCCCCTTCACCCTGGTGGGAAGACACCAAAGTAACAGAAACTATACGAAATGTCAAACTATATGAAATCTGAATTGGGCCATTCTTGGTCAGAGTAAAAGGAAAGCCCTCTTAATCCTTGGCTACACTAGCTGGAAGGCATTAGTCTATTCACACCACAGAGGTAATGTCTAGGCTAATTATATAGATGCCAATTCTCTCAGCAAATTAGGAATCACCGTCCTGAATGCCATTTTAACGATTGCATGTAAAGAAGAATCTCCTCACTCTTGCAAATAATTACGCTCTTCAGAATTTTATATGCAAAAAAAAAAGGTCATTTGTACCTATAGTGATTAATGACTTTTGTTTTCTGGCCAAAGACGCGAGGTGGATAATGAACTAATTATATCTTAGTATAAGAATCTGAAGTTCAAAGGTATACTGATGATAACCAGCTTTATAGGTTTTACGGGATCTCCCCCAGAGCAGCTACTATAACACTGAATTAGGGGAGTTACAGGTTATTTAAAAACATAAAGATTATGGAACAGTAAAGCAAATTCTCATTTAACAGGATCTACATGTTCCTCAAGGTAAGAATGAAATAGCTAAATAGCCACCCAACAATGGCCAAGATGCCCCAAATATTATTAGCATAAGTGACAAGAGTGATGCTTTCCGTTAATCAACGGTACTTACCGAGCACCCACACCCAGAAGGACATACTTAGTGTATCCTATCATGGGCCTCCGTAAGATTCTGCAGCTCAAGTAGTTCTAGTAACCAAAACTATCCCTGACTTAATTTACTGCAAAAAAAAAAAAAAATGGTCCCACTTTTTCAGCAACAATGAGAATAATCAAGTATACAAAAATTACGGGAAAAAGTTACAAGCAAGCAGTAAGGCAGATTTTATAGTATAAAGTCTAACATGCAAAAATATCTATCCCTGGGGTCTAAAATGTGTGTACACATAGCCAAACAAATCTTCTAAAAAGCTGACAAGCATGGATTTCTGCTCCTCTGAGGATGCAAAATTTAGCTGATGTCTGAATCTTACATTAAGTTCCCAGAAGGAACGAAGGAAAGGTCCATGCAGTTTTCAGGTGTCCTCCCAGACCGTGAATTCTTTTAGGAACACACCTGCGAAATCACACTCCAGCGCAGAGGGGCTACAGCAGCAACCAGGCAGGACATCAAGAAATAGCTTTAATTTGGGAGCTGGGTTGAAGCAGCAGCACCAAGCGGAAAGGCAGTGACCTTCAAGGGCCTGGGAGGAGGTGACACCCAGTGAAGGACCAGAAAAGGGTGGAGGTTCCGTCCTCTAGCAAAGATGCCTAAGAAGTCTGGAAACACGGAAAAGAGTGAGAAAGAAAAGACCACTGAATACATTTCAATCCATCAATGCAGAAAGCAGGCTCAGGGACACAGAAAGAGCTATCCAGGCTCTTAAACTTTAAAAATTATTACAATGTAGTATTCTACACACACTCTCTCAATCCTCAATTATTAAGAAGGAGATTGGACAAATCCAATTCCCTCTCTCTCACACACACACAGCGCTTTGCCAACAGTTCATGTCTTCTTTCACAATTAAGAATTACTTCAGCAAATGGATATGTAACAAGGTCCTACCGTAGAGCACAGGGACCTACATTCAATATCCTGGGATAAACCACAATGGAAAAGAATATGAAAAAGAATGCATATCTATGCGTACCCGAATCACTTTGCTGTACAGCAGAAATTAACACAAGATTGTAAATCAACTAGACCTCAATAAAAAATAAAAAAAAGAATGACTTCAGCAAGAGGGCAGCCACACAGGGCTGCTTCTCTTCCTTCCTTGCCTTACATTCCGGTGGTGATGAAGGGGTACAAGAGGCAGACGGAAAGGGGGTGGAGGAAGATTCCCGGGGCTGGAAAACCCACACTGTACCTCTGTCAACTCCCCTTCTGATCATGACTATGCCTTTAACGCTGGGGAGGCTCCCTGCTCTTCTGTTTGAACAAGTGATGGTCCAGGGCCAACGTCTGGTCCACAGAGCTCCGAGATTCCCTGAAGCGGGGCGTTACTGCACACGGACATCGTCAGGGGGAGGCAGCAGGGGAAGGAAGGGGGAGCACAGAGGCTCAAAGCCAGAGTGAGGCCCCCAACCTCCAGCTCAGGTTCCTCAACCATGTGAAGGCTGCCGCCCCCCCAGATACAGAGCAAGCCCTCCAAAACCAACCCTTCCTTTCACACTCAGGTCACGGTCTCTGGGGGATGTGGTCTTTCGAAGCGAAAAAGCTGTGGACACCTTATCCTTTAGTCCCCGCACAGTTGGCCGGAAAGAAGGGCTTTGCGGAGAAAGATGAGAATGCGTCTCAACTTCTGGAAGGATGAGCACGACTGGGAGAGACGGGCAGGCACTTCTGCTAGGAATCAGGCGACTGCAACAGAGGCTACACAGGCGGGAAAAGCCTAAAGGCACAGCAGAAGGTTAGACAAGAAAGTTCAGATCCAAAGCAGGAGAAAACGGGTCGACGAGTTTGTTAACTCGTGGTCCATTGTATCAGAGCGGTGTTCCGTCCTGTTAAGCTGACTGACAACGGGAAAGAAAAACTGAGAACAGAAAGGCTTTCTCAATGTTCTACTGGAGTTGAAGAAAACATATATATATATATATATATATATATATATACACACACTACTGGCATACCTCGGAGATACTGCGGGTTCGGTTCCAGACCACCACAATAAAGTGAGTTTCCCAGTGCGTACAAATGTTTACACTATACTGTAGTCTATTAAGTGTGCAACAGCATTATTGCTAAAAAAAAAAAAAATCTTAACTTAGTGAAAAAGTACTTTATTGCTAAAAAGAGCCAACCACCATCTGTGCCTTTGACGAGTTACAGCAGTGATAGCAAAGATCGCTGATCACAGGCCACCATGACAGATTTAATAATAAAGAAAAAGTTTGAAATACTGTGAAAATTGCCGACATGTGACACAGAGACACGAAGTGAGCAAACCCTGTTGGAAAAATGGTGCTAACACAGTTGCTCAGTGCAGGGCTGCCACAAACCTTCAATTTGTAAAAACACAAAGTATCAGTGAAGCTCAATAAGGCAAAGTACGATAAAAGGAGGTCTGCCTGCACGTGTGTGTCACTCAAGATTACAAATTCTAGGGGCTTCCCTGGTGGCGCAGTGGTTGAGAGTCCGCCTGCCGATGCAGGGGACACGGGTTCGTGCCCCGGTCCGGGAAGATCCCACTTGCCGCGGAGCGGCTGGGCCCGTGAGCCATGGCCGCTGAGCCTGCGCATCCGGAGCCTGTGCTCCTCAACGGGAGAGGCCACAACAGTGAGAGGCCCGCGTAGATTACAAATTCTTATTTCATAAAATTTAAGTTGAAGTATGTAAATCAGATGGAGCTTATGAGCACTTTTTAAAAGCTATCATAAAAAGAATGAGTTTCACATGCCTTAAAAATCACCTTTTTGAAGTTTTGCACATATTTCCAGGAAACATCCCCTCTAAGATACAGGATTGGTGTATCCACACTGCAAATATACTAATGTTATCCCTCCCCTACTCAAGGTTTCTAAATCTGAGCTCCACGCGCCCCTAAAAAATTCATGGATGGTTTTAACAGGATCTACAAACCTGCTGAAATTATAAGGATTATGTGCGATTTTCTAGGAATCATGGACACGGCTTTCACCCTATTCTTAAAAAAGATGAGTTATGAAATGTCAAGAACTGCTCTAAAAGAACGTATATCACCAAGTATTGCACCTTTTAGAATATCTGCTCCCCCCGCCACCATGATACACGTGTGCACACACATCCCCTAGAAGAGAGAGTCAGCAGATGACTTACACAGAAACTTCTGCTAGTAGATAAATTCCGTTTGAGGGTCGTATTATAAATAGTAAAAGATAGCCAGGACATGGACGCAACCCAAATGTCCATTGATGGAGGAATGGATAAAGAAGATGTGGTACATATATACAATGGAATACTACTCAGCCATTAAAAAGAATGAAATAATGCCATTTGCAGCAACACGGATGGACCTAGAGATTGTCATAATGAGTGAAGTAACCCAGACAGAGAAGGACAAATATCGTATGATATCACTTATATGTAGAATCTAAAACAAACGGTACAAATGAACTTATTTACAAAACAGAAATAGAATCACAGCTGTAGAAAACAATCTTATGGTTACCCGAAGGGGACGGGGGGAGGGATAAATTGGGAGATTGGGATTGACATATACACACTACTACATATAAAATAGATAACTAATAAGGACCTACTGTATCGCACAGGGAACTCTACTCAATTCTCTGTAATGGCCTATAATGGGAAAAGAATCTAAAAAAGAAAGGATATATGTACATGCGTAACTGATTCATTTTGCTGCACAGCAGAAACTAAAACAACACTGTAAATCAACTAGACTCCAAAAAAAATTTTTTTTTAATTTTTTAAATTTTAAAGAAATAGTAAAAGAAACCCTTTCCAAGATCAGCTCCCCACGGTGGGTGAGCTAGGGTTTGGAAAGTGACAGTTTCCATCAGCTCGCATATAATGATCTCCACAGCCTGCCACCTTTCTGAAATTCCCATAAGTGAAGTCGTTCCATTTAAAAATCTGTTGTGGAAGAATTAACACACTACCCTTAGCTTGCTTCCTCTTAGCACAGGGCAGGACTCCAAGAAGAGGAATTCTAGAGTAGGTACATTTGGGATGGTGGGGCTGACATGAAAGGGGATCAGAGGATGACAAGTGTCCGAGCGGAGGATACAACTGCATCGAAACCCACCTTCTCCAACTTCACCCGCTGGTCTTGGACTGTGCTGGTTCTGGACCCTGGGGCCAACAGATGTGACGGCCCTGCATGCTTCCTTACTAAAACCCAAAATAACAAACTCCCAACTACAGGCGATTTTTTAAATGGTACCTAACCAGTGGCACCATCGGAAAGATACTGTTCGATTAATAGCTGTCTGGCTCAATACTATGTATACATTTTTTTGAATCCAATCTTTCAAACGATGGCACAGGAACAAATTGATGAATGTGCACTAATTAAAAAAATAAGCTATTGATCAAAGCCTCTGTATTATAAATACATTTGTACTCTGTTAAAATGCAAACAGCAAGTTGTTTTGATACTGTCACAAGGTAAATTCATGACAGAGAGGCAATTTATTTTGCATATTCTCCCTCATACTTTAATTTCATACAAGCCATGCACAAGAACTTTTGCATAAGGCATGACAAATAATCTATGAAAGAGGAAATAACTAGACACTTGGCAATAGGAAGGTGCTGGAAGACTGGTGAAGGTCATTCTTACAAGTTGGGACAGTTCATTTTTCTCATTCATCTCAACAATCTATTATGTCTGTCGAAAAGGGTTTCAGTTTATTATGCTTTTTAAAAACTGCTCACTTTTCTTCGTTATAACTGGATCTGCATATTTTGAGACTGCAATATTTTCATGCAAAACATGTTCCTTAATTCCTTTATAATAAGACGTACAGTAGAGATACTATCAATATATATATATGCATAAAATCTTAGAACATTATATTAGCTTCCATGTGCTTAGAATATTATCTTTATAAAGACGTTACTGAAATCACTAAAGAAAATACCCTAGTATTTTCTTGTTCATTATAATTTTGAATTCATATATAAGCTATAACTAATAAGAAATAGCCTGTTAAAAAAAAGAAATAAGTTTTGCCATCACACTTAGGTTTACTGCCTGCCTAGCCATTTCCGACACATTAAATGACAAGACAGGGTCACAGTTATGGCTGGCAAAGCTGCTAATATCTCAAGAGAATGTTTTACATGACAGCTAAAAGTTCAAAGTATAAAACTAAACAATTACATTCAGAGACCCACACTTATGAAAGGTTTACATAGAGCTGGTTGTTCAGTGTTTGCACAAAGCAAAAAGACCTCCTTTGCATCTTGCAGAAAATGATGACGGTTTAGTCCTTAACGTGCATGGGTCACAAAATGAAAATAAATACTGTTGTCACATTTAAGGTGCTGGCAATATTTGTACATAGGTTTGGCTGTAAGAATAAAATTCTTTTTCAAATTAAGAAAAGCATCACATTGAAAAATTGATGCTCAGAGATTGTTTTATCCGTGACGCAGAATGTAATTCATTTCATAATGCATAGTATTCTTCCCTACACAGTGGCATTCAGTAAAAGAATCAGTCTAAATACGCACAAAATGCACGGTTATTTTCAAATTAAAATCTAGTCACATACATACATATTTTAAACTTCTTTCTTCCACAGGAGAAAAAAAATCTCATATATACTCAATACGAAAATTACTATAAAAGGCAATAAAATCCTCTCAGTTTAAACAGACTGGAAGAAAAGTTTCTAACATGAGAAAGTAGCCATAATAAACACTAAAAATGACACGTGACACTGAATGTATACTTAAATTTTGGGAGTCAAACAGAAAAATAACATACCTCCTTATCTACATTAATTATGGCAAAACTGCATTATGTAAATGGAAGTAGTAACATCCCTGTTGGACGGAGCCAAGAAACTTGCAAAAAAATTTCGTCTGACAACACAAATTTGATTTCTAATCTTTTAGTACAAAATGAGGGAAAAAAAAAAAAAGTAACGTATCCCAACAGTGACCTCTAGTGGACAAGTCTTAAAATGGTTGTCTCAGAAAGAAATTCCTCTTTAAGACTGCAAACAAGCAGAAAAACATTTACAAAGCTAAAACTCCCAAATACCATAAAAACCAGGGATCAGATAAGGCGCAGACTGAAAAAGACTCATCTAACCCTGGCTTATTTACAAGGGAGGGTCATCACCAAGGCAGGAGAGCAGGGACACAGGAAGATCACCTTTGAAATAATGCTGCGTCCCCATCTTAGACACACTGAGAGCAAGCAAGCCCTTGAGTCTATCATCTCGGACTGCTGGGACTTAGCAAAACGTACCACCTACCAAGCCACTAATCAACCGGCATTAACTGAGTGTCTGTTTCACGTTCTGCACGCTTCTGGCACTGCTGTGGGATGGTACAATATATATAAGCATACGACGGGGCTCCTAATTTCAAGAAACTTAACCTACAATTCACTGTATGAAAATATTAGTAAATCATTTGGGACCTTAAATATATAAAACTAAGTGAAAGAGTTAGCAGGTTCCAAACCCGGAGATACAGGATAGTATAGGTCTTCACTTCCCTTTGGAGAAGTGAAACTCAGCTGAGCCCACAAGGGTCGCTGGGTGGAAAAAAGCACCCATGGGTGGTCATGATGCCCGCTTTCCCCACCGTGGGTCCTTAGGTGTCCCCGAGGAGCACAGGCACACCTTGGGGACAATGCAGGTTTGGTTCCACACCACCCACCACAATAAAGAGATTACTGCTGTAAACTGAGTCACACGAATTTTTGGCTTCCTGGTGCCGGTAACAGTTATGTTTATACTATCCTGTCATCTATTAAGTGTGCAAAGCATTATGTCTAGAAAACAATGTACATACCTTTAAAAGTACTTTATTGCTAAAAAAAAAAAAAAAGTGCAGACCATCATCGTCTGAGCCTTCAACGAGCCGTCATCTTCGCTGGTGAAGGGTTTGAAATACGGTGGGAGTTACCAAAGTGTGACGCGGAGACACGAGGTAAGCAAATGCTGTAGGAAAAAAAGGGTGCCAACAGCCTTGCTCCACGCAGGGTTGCCACAGACCTTCAATTTCCCCCACAAAAACGCAATGTCTGCCAGGTGCAATAAAGCGAGGTCTGCCTGTACCGTGTCAGCACATCATCCCTTACCTATGAAAGGGCCCCTATAAAGGGGACACAGACAGCGATTTCTAGGACCTGAGGTTCTGTTTCTTTAGAGCGCTCACAGTTCAGCACATTTGCAGTGAGCCTATAAGTAGTTAAGAAACAGAAGTGCGTAGTGGCCACGGCTAACCAAGTCCGTTAACCAGCTGATCCTGAGGAAACTATCGGCTTCCCACACTGACCACTTCACGGAGGCCGGCTATCTCCCCCCCGGCCCTGCTGGTCCTCTGTCTGCCCCTCCCATCAACCACTATTGCTTTCTATGAGGACTGACTGGGAAGCTGCTGTGCACTCAGCATCAGGCCTTAAAGCAGAAAAAGAGGGACTTCCCTGGTGGTCCAGTGGCTAAGACTCCGTGCTCCCAATGCAGGGGGCCCAGGTTCAATCCCTGGTCGGGGAACTAAGATCCCGCATGCCACAACTAAGGAGCCCACATGCCACAAATAAGAGCCCACACGCCACAACTAAGAGCCCACATGCCACAACTAAGGCCCCACATGCCACAACTAAGGAGCCCACATGCCACAACTAAGAAGTGCACATGCTGCAACTAAGAGACCGCAGGTGGCCACAAAGACCCGGCGCAGCCAAATAAATAAATAAATATGAAGGAAAAAAAAAAAAGAACAAGACATGGTCCCTGCCTTCAACAAAGCTTAAGATATATCTGGAGAGGAAGGAACAGGAAGCAACAGGAGGACGAGGAAGGGCCACGCTGGCGTCAAGAGTCTACGAACAACAGGCATTGGGGGAAGAGAGAGTTCCGGTTGGCCCTGGAGGGCAGGGGTGCGGGAGGAGGGTGGGCGGAGGGTGGAGGCGGAGGGTGGGGGGGGGGCAGGCAAGGGAGGAAGGGAGAGGCAGGGCGGCCTGGCGTCAGAACCTCAGCTTTCCTCTGAAGCCAGAAAAGCACCTCCTTCCGGTGCCCAGAGAGCTACCTGTCCAGTCACAGCAGAAACGCAGAAGGAAAAGATTCACTCGCAACTCAGCCTCCCACTCGTTCCGTGCATCGCGGGAACGTGTACCTGGGCAAGTTGCTGCCAGCAGGGTCACCCCGCAATCACTGCACCAAAATCCATCAGCAGGGCCCCAAGCCCCAGGTTTAATGGTCAATCGTGTCGCTGTAATAAATGAGGAACCTCTAACAGCGATCACACTGACAATTTTGAAAGACGTTTACGAACTCTTGTGTCGAAAACGTCAAGAATTTCCACTCACAAAATCTTGGGGAATGTAGGGGTCATCAGCCCGCTTCCCCCTTCCACGTGGCCTCAGTCGTACTGCGTTGAGTGGACCCATTGATGTCAAAACCACCAGCATGAAAAGGTGCGAGTGCTACACTGTTCCAACGGCCCTACAGATACCGGCTCAGGTCTGTGGAGTCAAGAGCTGTCCCCAGATCAAGGTCCCAGTGTGACGAAGCTGGTGATTCATTCCCTAAGTACACAAGAGGAGATATCATGACAGTGTAACTGGCACACGAAGAGAAAAACACACATACTTTTTCAAGATGAAAGCAGTGCTGAGGGGTTTATCTTTTGAGTCTGAATGCGGTGCTGTCAGCCAGTCCCCGTTAAAGACCACAGAAAGTGAAACACACTGATTACAATAAAAAGTGACAGGAGGGTGGGCACACCCACCTCCGTGTAATGCATATTTATATTTCCATCAAATGGACATATTTACTATAAACACTGGAAAAACCATAGCAAAGCCATTCATTTAAATGCCAGAAAAACAGTAAAAGATGCTAATTTGACCTTAGTGGATGGAACAGATCGGGTGTCACTGACACCACTCACAGTGGCTTGAAACAGAATTTACCAAGACAATTAATTAGCGCTTACTGGATTAGGCCAAGAGTGTCTGAAATGGGAGAAAGGGGAAGAAAAAAAAAAAAAAAAAAAGGAAGAAGAAATAAAAAGTTTGCATCCATTCACAGCAAACCTCTTTAGCAGCAGACACAATTTAACTGTATTTATGCCTACCCAAATTAATCTCATGTTGCATGCCCGGAAAGACAAATTGATCCCCTGATCCCTGAGATTTCTCTCTTTGTGGACACTTAAAAAGAAATAAACTACAACCACCTGAAAGACTGTTGAAGGACCGGATCAATTAATGGTATAATAGGAATAAAACATGTTTGGCTTTCTTGTTTAAATGGAAACTTTTGCTGTGATGATGATGCAAGATCTAACAACAGTAGTAAGCTTGGCAATGAAGAAATATGTTCATGAGCTAAATGACAGACAGCTTCTGGAATTTCTGCTCACAAAATCTGGGGTAATTTAGGGATCATGCAGTCCCCCCTCCAAAACAAACTGCAAATCCCCTCTGAACTGGGATTAGGGTCTCAGTGAAGAGCAGAACCGTTTGTTACAAAAACAAGGAAAGTGGCAGCCTATTACCTGTTACGATAACGATCACACGTGACTTGTCAGCCTCACTTTCAGCTGCTGGAGCCCCCGATACGCAAACATGACAATTGTGCCCCTCTGCCCTTGCCATACAAACATGTGCTTTTTGCTAAAAATGAACTCATATGCCTGTCTGCTAAACACGAGGGGCCCTGCCACTCAATTCTCAGTAATCAACAGCTCTGTGACATTGCTTCAAGCTGTATATAACGCACACACACACATAAATTCGCGACACAAATCCCTCAACATGACATTCTGCTTCGTTTCACTGGACGTGGAAAGCTCCCTAACAAATTCCGGCCACATGATTAGAAAAATTATTCAAGTCTGCAGGAAATATGGCAAGCACAAAGAAGTGACCGTCAATTAGAAATCAGATGGCAGAGTGGGTCCCTGTCATTAAAAACTTTAAAGTCACAGCTCTAAAAATAAAATAGCGGGCTTCCCTGGTGGCGCAGTGGTTGAGAGTCTGCCTGCCGATGCAGGGGACGCGGGTTCGTGCCCTGGTCCGGGAGGATCCCACGTGCCGCAGAGTGGCTAGGCCCATGAGCCATGGCCGCTGAGCCTGCGCTCCACAACGGGAGAGGCCACAACAGTGAGAGGCCCGCGTACCACAAAAAAATAAATAAATAAATAAATAAAATGGCCCACAATTATTCACAGAAGATACGCTTTACAAAGAGGTATGAAATCTACTATATGTTAACCGTACCACTGCCAATGCCCAGGACAATTTTCCTTGGAAACCAGACTCAAGAACTTGAAAAACACAGATGCAAGTCTATATAATTTTTACAACTTTGGGCTTTTCTTCTCCCCCCATCAAGCAGGGAAGAAAAGTATAGCAACAGTTACATCTTCCCCTTTTGAGGAGAAAGTATAAATGAAAGCAAAGAACTCTTATTCTAACTTTTTTTTATTTATTTATTTATTTATTTTTGGCTGTGTTGGGTCTTCGTTGCTGCGTGCGGGCTTTCTCTAGTTGCAGTGAGCGGGGGCTACTCTTTGTTGCGGTGCGCGGGCTTCTCATTGCGGTGGCTTCTCTTGTTGCAGAGCATGGGCTTTAGGCGCGCAGGCTTCAGTAGTTGTGGCACGTGGGCTCAGTAGTTGCTACTCACGGGCTCTAGAGCGCAGGCTCAGTAGTTGTGGCGCACAGGCTTAGTTGCTCCGCAGCATGTGGGATCTTCCCGGACCAGGGCTCAAACCCATGTCCCCTGCACTGGCAGGCGGATTCTTAACCACTGTGTCACCAGGGAAGCCCTCCTCTTTTTGATAAGTTTTTTTTTGAAATAATAATGAAAGTCTCGGCATTTCAGGTCACTGCAGCAATTACCATGCCCTAAGGGGACCATTTCCAGACAATGTCACTGTCTTTCTTCCGTTTACACACATGATAGGGAAGAATCCTCAAAACAGAGCAAACTGCAAAACACAGGACCACCATCTACTCAGGTACCTTAGTGTCACCCAAGTAACCTCCCGGTTTGCCTAAATAATCACTTGTCACTAGTGTCTTTAAAGGAAGACAGAAGAATCAGCAGTACTGCCACAGTCCCTAAAAGTCAGAAGTTGTGTAACAGGACGGCGCTGACTTACTCGTTAGCTTGTTGTGGCTGAGGACCAGCTGTGTGATGTGGGACAGGGTGACTGTAAAAGAAAAAAGAGAAATCACACAGTCAGTTAATGTGCCCAAAGCACACCTACACTCCTACAAGGTGAAGTGCTAAGTTATTTTCCCAGGTTGGAGTGTTATCGCTCGAAAAAACAGAAGCAGGGGTTCACAGAAGGCTGTCTGCTCAATGTTAAACCAAATCAGGAAAAGCTATGCAATTAGCAGAGCAGAGCGAGTCAGCACTGACGGCATTAATGTCGCAGGTCCAAACACGACAAGGCCCGGTTAGTGCCGCTCGGCGGCCTGGCCCAGTGGTCCAGCCTCAAGAGCCCATCTCACTAAGGGGACGGGTCAGGAGATCCGGCCCAGAGCCCGGGGAGGGACAGCTCCTCCCCCACTTCCCCACATGCTTAAACAAACCATCGCGTCGAGACAGAGACCACGTCACCCTACCGCCCCTGAGCCCACGGTCAACCCCAAAACGCTGCTACAGGCTCTCAGATGATCCCAGTAAGAACCTTCCACAAGTTCCTCTCTACAAGTTTTGGTTGACATTTGAAAGCACCAGTAGATTGCTCACCAATTTCGAACATTATCATGGAGGCTTAATCTGCTGAAAAAGATTAGATCTGCTTTAAAAAGAAAAAAAGGTTTTTCCAACTACCAAGAAAGAAAATATACATACAGATCCATTTAAAAAAAAAAAAAGAAGAAGAAGAAGAAAAGAAAGAAAAGGGAAAAAAAAAGCCAGACAGGGCTTCCCTGGTGGCGCAGTGGTTGAGAGTCCGCCTGCCGATGCAGGGGACGGGGGTTCGTGCCCCGGTCCGGGAAGATCCCACATGCCGCGGAGCGGCTGGGCCCGTGAACCATGGCCGCTGAGCCTGCGCGTCCGGAGCCTGTGCTCCGCAACAGGAGAGGCCCCAGCAGTGAGAGGCCCGCGTACGACAAAAAAAAAACAAAAAAAACAAATAAAAAGCCAGACGGAAAAAAGTGACCTGCCTTCTACTTTGGGTTCTAAAACTTCACTGCGTGGTCAGCAAGCTATATGTATATTTTATTTTTGTGGGTATATATATAAATTATATATATACACACACCTATTTATATAAATTAAATATTTATATATAAATTAAAATCTAAATGATTTTAAACAATATGCTAAATATACTAATTAAATACAGTATACTTTATACAGTATACTTTATACTACAATTTTAAACGCAGATGTATTAGTGAAGAAACATTTAAAATTTTTTTAAATTTTTCCAATATTCTTTCTATAAGAACGTTATTTTAATGCAACAGAGTTGCATTAATGCATTATTATTATTATTAATGCATTATTTTAATGCAACAGAGTTCTTTCCATAAAGGAATAATAAGACAAATATTTTTTCTCAAGAAGGGTCTCAGGGTTGGACCCCAGCATCCTTGAAAAAAATATGTATCATCGTTGACCACAATTTTTGAGTGTTTTTCTTTTGTTCAACCTCCCACAAAGTTAGAGAAAAGTTCACAATACAATGCAGAGACCTGCTTTTCTGCCCTGACCCATTTGAGATTAAGCTGTTGGCTTGATGTCCCGTAAACTTTAGGGTATTCCTACAAAGACATTTTCCTGCAAAACCACAACATAATCACCAAAGTCAAAAACTGAGCATGATACATCATTACCATCTAATCCTCAGCCCCCAAGTTTCACCAAATGTCCCAGTGTCCTTTTGACGCGTCCCCATCACTGAGGACTTCCCTGCTGTCTGGCAAGAGATACTCAAGCTCATCTTGTACTTTGGCTGCCACAGGCTTGGAATCAATCAGCCATTTCTCCAATGAACTGATTCTGTGGAAAATAGTACTTACAAGCCAAAATCTGGGCACTAGATGTGCTCATTGTTATTTGGGGGCTCAGTATTCTCAGTGCACAGAATTAGAGAATACACACACTCACCCCCCCACACACACATCTGTACGGATCTGTACACACACATCTGAACTTGAATCCCAAGTTCACACCAATAGATGGATTCCAATACAACACTGCATGGTTCATTCTCATTTTCTCCGTCTCCTAATTGTTAACTCCCTTCTCTAACAGCGAGAACTCTGGTATCCATTATTTTTAACCTACTTACGTACGCCATCGATACCCCTACATATAACTGCGTGAAGCAGGGTCATCTTACAGCCGTGTTGGGATGGCTCTATGCTGACCTGCAGGGACACCTGGAAGTCTGATACTGATTCTGGGTCAAGATCCAGATGAGTAGATGAGCTCGAGATGTGTCATGTCCTGTTCAAAGTTGCAAACACCTTGGAGGCTCCAGGACCAGCTTGTTCACATGTCCAGGGATGTGTAGGTCGCTGGCTTATACCTGGTTAGAGGCACCTGACCAGTCGGGCACAGAAGACAGCGCTAGACATTTCTGCCCACGCACTCCCAACACCCAGACTCGTTGAATATGTCTTGAAAGTTCTTACCTGGAGATAAAGTATGCCCTGAGCAACCAAGAAACGAGCCTGGGGGGCTGCGCCAGTGAGCCCCTGGGAACAATGACGTTTGCCTGTGCTTTCTAACCCCTGCTAAGCTATGTCCTGTGCCCTCATTAACTCCCTGGGTGAGTGGGCTCTGAGGAACCTTCTGGGTTCTTTCAACTATGCACCCGTGTATTAATGCAGGAACCCATCTCCCCATGCTCTTTCTTCCTACTTGGACACCTGCCCAGTTCACCCTCCTCACCTGCACCTCCAACCTCCTGGCCCTGGTCCTGCTTTTGGGCTTGGACCCCCCAAGCCAGGCTCCCCACCCTGCTCTGGGCCACCACGCCCACCCCCCAACACCTGAATGCCTCTTTTCCTGTTGCACTTACCGGCTTCGGGATTGAAACCTTAGGGGAGGAGGAAGAGAAAGGCAAAGCACAGGGGAAGAGCATTTTTGTGATTTTAAAAGCACCACCATGATGGCTTCTTACATGACAAGTTAGATTCTAGACACTGCAGAACATCTCACACATTTGTATTTATAAGAGTTAAGATTGTTCTTGCCCACCAGATAAAGCATTCCTTTACCTCTGAGGCATAGAGTCTGATATGAAAACAAAAAATTTCCAAGAGCTGTCCTCATACAAAACCAGATGAAACAGATTCAGAGATATACGAGTTAAGACAGTGGTCAGTATCATAGGAGAACCAACCACAAATAACAGGAGTTACACAAGAGTTTCTCTCTCACTTACACACGGGCAGTCCAGAGGTTCCTGGTATCTTGTTGCTCAGCCATTCATGGATCCCACCTCATGCTCCAAAAAGGCTGCCTGAGCTTAGCCATCATGCCTGCATTCCCCTTAGGAAGACGGAAAGGGGAAAAGAGCCTTCCTCCTTCACAATTCTTCCAAGAAATTGCACATGGCACTTCCATTGCCAAGCAATTAATCAGCATTTTGTAATACAGTGATGCCTAGATGCAAAAGAGGTGGGGAAACATAGCCTGGATTCCAAGTGACCACATGCCAGATACAGTCAGGGGTTTTATAACCCACAAAGATGGGGCAAACCAAAACAGACAACTAGCAGCCTCACACTAGCAAACCACCCCATTTGAGTGTCACAGAAATCAATTCTGAGGACAAAAGCAAAAAACCCCTGATAATCTGATCACCTCCTGCCGTAATTTTTCCTAAAATATCACAACTACCATAATTAAAGAGAAAAAAACTTTGCTGTTCTCCCAGCTAACATTCACAATGAAAGATTTAATTAGGAAAAGTTGGGCCTTTTCAATCTTTTCATTCTGTCTTCTCTACAAGCATTTAGCAGGGGAGAAAATCTAAGTTTGAAAGTCCTTTTTTTTTTTTAAATAGAGAAGAGAAGTGCATATGTTGCTTTACCTGATCACACCACTAGAGATGTATTTTTCTTTCTCATTATTGTTACAGGACTACATGCTAAAGTAGGTAAGAGGGAGAAAAATTAGAGCAGAAAAGAAAAAGTTAATAAAAGATCTGTGAGGAAATGTTTAGGGCAACAAAGGACTCCAGGCTGGGTCTGCGGGGAGAGCAGTTAAGTTGGACAGAATTGAAATCACAGAATCAATCACAAAGCCCGTGACAGGCAAAGACCAAGGACCAACAGACATATTCATGCAACCTGCCACTCCCCTCCACTTGGCCGTGGTGAGTCCATTGTGGGTTTCCTATGGAAACTGCAGTGTTAAAGAAGAAGGAGAAAAGGTCTAGCAGAATAGAAAGGCTTATTTAAAAGTACAATAGCCACCCTAGTCAATCATGTGGGTGACATGGAATGAGGCTGTCCCCACTGACCTGCCCTGCTGACCCTAACCGCACACTGGGAAATCTCCCGCTGCAGGAATATCATACCTTACGGTCCTGCCAGTCAGGAACCATCAGGAAGCAGTGGCACCAGAACAGTGACAACAAACGGTTATTAAAATTCCTAAAGCGATGTTAAACCATGCACTGCCGGGCATTTTCTAAGTCAAATGCACTTCCAAAAGTCAGCTAAATAACTGAGAAAACGTGTTGGCATACTCAGTTGACTGCTGCAGTGCCTTGGATACCATTCTGTCTTCAGCCTTTAGAAACGGTATGTGGGGGCTTCCCTGGTGGTGCAGTGGTGAGGAATCCACCTGCCAGTGCAGGGGACACGGGTTCGAGCCCTGGTCCGGGAAGATCCCACATGCCGCGGAGCAACTAAGCCCGTGCACCACAACTACTGAGCCTGCGCTCTAGAGCCCGCGAGCCACAACTACTGAGCCCGCGGGCCACAACTGGATATTTACCAGGCACGCTTAGAGTGTCAATGGTCTCTTCCTTGGAGATTCTGTTAGAAGTAACGTCAACAGTACATCCTCATGAGACTGGGACAGTCCTGGATTACGCCCACTTTCCTTCTCAAAACTGTCCTGGTTTGCATGATATGCCACACAGTCCCTCAATTTAGGTAACACAGAATACGCACCAAAGTCCTAAACTGCAAAATATAAAAGGATCGTGGGCACAAGAGAAGTGTATCTGAAAGGATAACAGGAGGTTAGAAGGAGACATCACAGGGACTTCCCTGGCGGTCCAGTGGTTAGGACTCCACGCTTCCACTGCAGGGGGCCAGGGTTCGATCCCTGGTCGGGGAACTAAGCCTTGTGGTGCAGTCAAAAAAAAAAAAAAAAGAGAGACATCATTTACTGTGGGATGACACGTCCAAAAATGCTTTAAGGCACTGAAACTGGACTTGGAGGATATATGGAAATTGGAGGTTATGGAAGCAATTCTAGGCTCATCTGAGTGAAGAGATGGAAAACAGAGAAGACACAGGCCTGGACTGAGCAGGCGGTATTGCAATGGAATATATTCAGAAATATCAAAGGACTAGCTAACACTCCTAGAAAAAGAATCATGGTCTCTAGATGAAACGCGGAAGCAGATGTTGTTTTTTAAAACAGACACAGTCTTTTTCTTCTTTCCTTCTTCTTCAGCATCAAGTGGACAGTGTGAGGAAAGTAAGCAGGATGAAATCCACAGCACCAGATGATGACACGGCAGACCTGCTTTCAAAATAACCCACCATATCACAACGACGTGCCACGCTGGAAACTGTCTCTCCAGTCTTCAGTCCGGCAATCGGAAGCAAGTCACTCCTCTGGAGGCACTTTAGAAAGGATTAAAGTTCTAGCTTCACAGAATGACGTTGCTATCCAGAGGAAAAAACACAGCTAGGATGAGACAAGGGGGGCGACACTTGGAAACGCACACAGTGATAACGGGACTTGAAAGTTTCTGCCGCCTTGTCGCAGGTCAGAATTGGGCATCTTTGGGTTCCCAATGAAAGATTCTAGAACACTGGCCACCAAAACCTGGATTGTAACCGTCAGTTCATTTCACAGGCTGCGCTCCCATGGAAGCAATCGGAAAGACACCACTACCTTCAGAAGACAAACGGTTTACTATTTTGTTTGGTCTCGCCACACGGCATGCGGGATCTTAGTTCCCCCACCAGGGATCGAACCCACGGCCCCTTGCATTGGAAGTGTAGCGTCTTAACCACTGGACTGCCAGGGAAGTCCCTAGTTTACCCTTTTTTGACAGCTCTTGAGCTATCAAATATTGCAGTGGGAGAACAGCCATACCCTCTGGGATGTTCAAAGAGGGTCACCTTTGACTTGTGTTACAATTCCAGGGTGGGCAGCCTTCAAATTCGGGGCAAGTCTGCAGGTTACACTGCAAACGGTACCCTCTGTGAATTCGATTCCTCCCAAAGTTGTTGACTACAAAGAAGAATTCATTTGAACTGAAAATACAGGATGATCCCAAAGGCTTTTCCATTTGGGCTCCCGGTAGGCTAGAAACAGCGACAGCCCTAAGTAACTCAGATTCAGAGACTCGGCGGGGCTGCGGGAGAGGCCGCAGGTGAGCACCACGCAGCCACGCTGACCACTGTGGGTCCCGGGTCTCCAAGATGCGTGATTAAAATGCCTGCCCGCGTCACACGCTGAAGTTACTGCACCCCTGCTAAAAGGATGCAGATTCAGATCTTAAGCATGCAGCTTCTGACAGTATATTTAAGTGAAGGCAGACAATAAAACGTTTGATACCAAGGTGTAATACAAATATCGAATTCATCAACACACCCAGAATCATAAAAGAACATTTCTTTTGAATTTCGTTCATAATTTAAAACTTCAGGGGGAAAAAAAAAATCACCAGGGTATGAAAGCTTTCCTTTCCTCCCCAACCAACTACTGTGGTGAGGTGGAAACTCTTTGGTAGCAAGTTTTCAAAACTGGTTACTTGACTGAGTCCTATTTGCACATAAATGGTCACTCAAGCATGATTAATTGCTTTTTCATTCAACAGAAAGCAATTTATCATAGATGATGATTTTTAACAATGTGATACGTCTTCCTTTACGTAAATAAGAGCAGAGAATTCACACATGCTGAGAACCCCCATGAGCTGGTCACTGACTGAGGCTTCTGTGTCTACTGGGACATTAAGTCAAAAGACGCTGGACCCAAGGCACCGTGTTACTGACAACATGGAGCCTACATCCTTCCCATCCAAACACATCGCTTTACAGTCTCTCCTTCAGGAAAAAGGACAAAGAAAAATTTTTAATTTTGAAGATGTCTGGGAGAATTAAAGAGGAAAATACAGTGAGCTGCCTAAGGTTCACGGTTGTTCACTGCTCTTGGGGAATGAGGAAGATGACATGAATGAAGGCTCAGGGAGTTACAAACTGTTTGCAGGGCACTGTACTTAGTTATGTTGACAAAGACAGAATACGCGTGAGACACAGGCACTGCCGTCAAGGAGCTTACTCTGTAATGAGGGGACGCGATAAAAAACCACAACACAAGGCAGAATGTCAGCACCACAAGGAGGTAAGCGGATTCGAAACTCCCGTTAAAAGGGAAATGCTGCAGGGCTTCCCTGGTGGCGCAGTGGTTGAGAGTCCGCCTGCCGATGCAGGGGACGCGGGTTCGTGCCCCGGTCTGGGAAGATCCCACATGCCGCGGAGCGGCTGGGCCCGTGAGCCATGGCCGCTGAGCCTGCGCGTCCGGAGCCTGTGCTCCGCAACGGGAGAGGCCCCAGCAGTGAGAGGCCTGTGTACCGTGCAAAAAAAAAAGGCAAATGCTGCAAAGTTTTTTCAGGGTAAGAGCTTCCAGGTCCAGAGTCAGTTTAATTCTATATCTACATACCTACCTTCTCCCCCTAACCCAGTTTTTTTTTTTTTACTTGTCTGTATTGAATAATTTTTCTAGCATAAACTGTTGTAGTTGTGTAACCTAAAATAGGTGTACTTTTAGAAATCAGTTATAGGAAAAAGCTTCAGCTCCTCAATTTACAGATAAGGAAACTGTGGCCCAGAGGTAAAGTGATTTTCCTAAGGTTCCCCACAAACTCCCCACTCCCCCAGAATCAGAACTGAGACTCTAACCAAGGCTTCCAGATTCTACCTCTTGAGCTTATTCTTCCTAAACTGGAAAAACAATATTCACACCTCGGGGGAGTGTTCTTTTCAAGATGGTGGAAATGCCTATCATTAAAGAGTATAAACCAGAGTAGAAAGTCCTTTCTATCTTGAAGAGATATGACAGTTACATAGAAGGGCTCAAGCACAGCTAGAATACCAAGTTTCAAGCAGCGTGAGACCCGGACTGTAATTCCATGAGAATACTGAGGAAAATAAAAAAATGCTGGATTTCTCTAAAGCGCAGTTCTTCATGTTTAAAATGAAAAGCTGAATTAAATTATTCGATTCTGTGAGAAACACAGAAGAGAGAAGAAAAGAAAGAACTAATATACATGTAATGCCTCCTACATCAATATGCAACACTGGGGACTTTATAACCACTCATTAGAATAAAAAATGTTAAAATATAACAACTGACACTGCAGAAACACAAAGGATCATGAGACACTACTAGAAGCAACTCTATGCCAATAAAATGGACAGCCTGGAAGAAACAGACAAATTCTTAGAAAAGCACAACCTTCCGAGACTGAACCAGGAAGAAAGAGAAAATGTAAACAGACCAATCACAAGCACTGAAATTGAAACTGTGATTAAAAACCTTCCAATAAACAAAAGCCCAGGACCAGATGGCTTCACAGACAAATTTTATCAAACACTTAAAGAGCTAACACCTATCCTTCTCAAACTCTTCCAAAATATAGCAGAGGAAGGAACACTCCCAAACTCATTCTACGAGGCCACCATCACCTTGATACCAAAACCAGACAGGGATGTCACAAAGACAGAAAACTACAGGCCAATATCACTGATGAACATAGATGCAAAAATCCTCAACAAGATACTAGCAAACAGAATCCAACAGCACATTAAAAGGATCATACACCATGATCAAGTGGGGTATAGCCCAGGAATGCAAGGATTCTTCAATATACACAAATCAATCAATGTGATACACCATATTAACAAACTGAAGAAGAAAAACCATATGAAAATCTCAATAGATGCAGAAAAAGCTACCGACAAAATTCAACACCCATTTATGATAAAAACTCTCCAGAAAGTAGGCATAGAGGGAACCTACCTGAATGTAATAAAGGCCATATATGACAAACCCACAGCCAACATCATTCTCAATGGTGAAAAACTGAAACCATTTCCTCTAAGATCAGGAACAAGACAAGGCCGCCCACTCTCACCACTATTATTTGACATAGTTTTGGAAGTTTTAGCCACAGCAATTGGAGACGAAAAATAAATAAAAGGAATGCAAATCGGAAAGAAGTAAAACTGTCACTGTTTGCAGATGACATGATACTATACATAGAGAATCCTAAAGATGCTACCAGAAAACTACTAGAGCTAATCAATGAATTTGGTAGAGTAGCAGGATACAAAATTAATGCACAGAAATCTCTTGCATTCCTATACACTAATGATGAAAAATCTGAAAGAGAAATTAAGGACACACTCCCATTTACCACTGCAACAAAAAGAATAAAATACCTAGGAATAAACCTACCTAAGGAGACAAAAGACCTGTATGCAGAAAACTATAAGACACTGATGAAAGAAATTAAAGGTGATACAAACAGATGGGAAGATATACTATGTTCTTGGATTGGAAGAATCAACATTGTGAAAATGACTATACTACCCAAAGCAATCTAAAGATTCAATGCAATCTCTAGCAAACTACCAAGGGCATTCTTCACAGAACTAGAACAAAAAGTTTCACAATTTGTATGGAAACACAAAAGACCCCAAATAACCAAAGCAATCTTGAGAAAGAAAAACAGAGCTGTAGGAATCAGGCTCCCTGACTTCAGACTATACTACAAAGATACAGTAATCAAGGCAGTATGGTACTGGCACAAAAACAGAAATATAGATCAATGGAACAGTATAGAAAACCCAGAGATAAACCCACGCACATATGGTCACCTTATCTTTGATAAAGGAAGCAAGAATATACAATGGAGAAAAGACAGCTCTTCAATAAGTGGTGCTGGGAAAACTGGACAGCTACATGTAAAAGAATGAAATTAGAACACTCCCTAACACCATACACAAAAATAAACCCAAAATGGATTAAAGACCTAAATGTAAGGCCAGACACTATCAAACTCTTAGAGGAAAACATAGGCAGGACACTCTATGACATAAATCACAGCAAGATCCTTTCTGACCCACCTCCTAGAGAAAAGGAAATGAAAACAAAAATAAACAAACGGGACCTAATGAAACTTAAAAGCTTTTGCACAGCAAAGAAGACCATAAAAAAGACAAAATGACAACCCTCAGAATGGGAGAAAATATTTGCAAATGAAGCAACTGACAAAGGATTAATCTCCAAAATTTACAAGCAGCTCATGCAGCTGAATATCAAAAAAACAAACAACCCAATCCAAAAGTGTGCAGAAGACCTAAACAGACCTTTCTCCAAAGAAGATATACAGATTGCCAACAAACACATGAGAGGATGCTCAACATCACTAATCATTAGAGAAATGCAAGTCAAAACTACAATGATATATAACCTCATACCGGTCAGAATGGCCATCATCAAAAAATCTACAAACAATAAATGCTGGAGAGGGTGTGGAGAAAAGGGAACCCTCTTGCACTGTTGGTGGGAATGGAAATTGATACAGTCACTATGGAGAACAGTACAGAGGTTCCCTAGAAAACTAAAAATAGAACTACCATATGACCCAGCAATCCCACTACTGGGCATATACCCAGAGAAAACCATAATTCAAAAAGAGTCATGTACAATGTTCACTGCAGCTCTGTTTACAATAGCCAGGATATGGAAGCAACCTAAGTGTCCATCGACAGATGAATGGATAAAGAAGATGTGGCACATATATACAATGGAATATTACTCAGCCATATAAAGAAACGAAATTGAGTTATTTGTAGTGAGGTGGATGGACCTAGAGTCTGTCCTACAGAGTGAAGTAAGTCAGAAAGAGAAAAACAAATACTGTATGCTAACACATATACCTGGACTCTAAATAAAAAAATGATTCTGAAGAACCTAGGGGCAGGACGGGAATAAAGACACAGACATAGGGAATGGATTTGAGGACACGGGGAGGGGGAAGAGTAAGCTGGGACAAAGTGAGAGAGTGGCATGGACATATATACACCACCAAATGTAAAATAGATAGCTAGTGGGAAGCAGTCGCATAGCACAGGGAGATCAGCTTGGTGCTTTGTGACCACCTAGAGGCATGGGATAGGGAGGGTGGGAGGGAGACGCAAGAGGGAGGAGATATGGGGACATATGTATACATATAGCTGATTCACTTTGTTATAAAGCAGAAACTAACACACCACTGTAAATCAATTATACTCCAATAAAGATGTTAAAAAAAACGGTAAAATAGAAGAGTAGCCACAACAGCTAATGTTTACCAAACACTTAAAATGTGTCGGCCACGGTTCTAAGAACTTTATTACCTCCTGTATTCCTCACAATAAGGCTAACAGACAGCATTATTATTCTCTGCCTCCCTCCTAATTTTAGTTTTCTTTTTTTTATTTTTTTTTAAATTTATTTTTGGCTGTGTTGGGTCTTTGTTGCTGCGTGTGGGCTTTCTCTAGTTGGGGCGAGTGGGGGCTACTCTTCGTTGCGGTGCACGGGCTTCTCATTGCGGTGGCTTCTCTTGTTGCAGAGCACGGGCTCTAGGCGCGTGAGCTTCAGTAGTTGTGGCACGCGGGCTCAGTAGTTGTGGCTCCCAGGCTCTAGGCACAGGCTCAGTAGTTGTGGCTCCCGGGCTCTAGAGCGCAGGCTCAGTAGTTGTGGCACACGGGCTTAGTTGCTCCGCGGTATGTGGGATCTTCCCGGACCCAGGCTTGAAGCCTTGTCCCCTGCATTGGCAGGCGGATTCTTAGCCACTGTGCCACCAGGGAAGCCCGCCCTACCTCCCAATTTTAAATGAGAAAAATGAGGCCCAGAGAGGTTAGGTAACCTGCCTGAGGTTTCAGCACTAGTAAGTAGACAGGGCCCTTTAAAAGCTGTTTCCCAACAAGAATCTGATTAGTTCTGACCGTGTTTTTCTACTAGGCAAATACAAATAAGATAAAAAGGAGGGCTTCCCTGGTGGCGCAGTGGTTGAGAGTCTGCCTGCCGATGCAGGGGATACGGGTTCGTGCCCCGGTCCAGGAAGATCCCACATGCCGCAGAGCAGCTGGGCCCGTGGGCCATGGTGCTGAGCCTGCGCTCCGCAACGGGAGAGGCCCGCGTACCGCAAAAAAAAAAAAAAAAAAAAAAAAAAAAGATAAAAAGGAGCCCTGGTCCATTGGTTCATTTTTCCCCCCAAATGAAGATGGGCAACGCCATACATGCACACCTTCCACTTCAGACCAACCGCTCTGTTCTCACCTTCCCTGTGTCGCTGCCAGCAGAGAAGGCCGCTGCGTGGGAGTTGAGGGTGGGCTTCTCTCTGCCCCCTCTCCCACCCCCACACACAGATCCAGCGAACAGATGTGCCCCTGAGGGCATCCAGGCCTCCACTCCCGCCCGAAGGCCCATTAGACTCTTCAGCCCCAAACCCGCTGCCCCACCAGAGAACAGCCTGTGCCTCAGTGTAACAAATGCACAGTGTCCTAACGACTGGCCCTGAGGACCATTCTGAGGTACCTACTCTGCATCAGGTACTACACAGACGTCATCTTTTATTTGAGGGGCGGCAGAATTTTCCCATTTCATCAATGAGGAAATTGACGTACAAAGACAGGAAGTGATCTAAGGGCATGTTACAAATAAATGGCAAAGTGGGATAATTAATAAAGACCATGGCTCCAAAGTCGGTGCTTTCCTTGTATCAACTCTAGAGGCATTAAACAACACCCCAACAGGAGGCTTTACCACAAAGAATCTAAACAAAGGTGCCTTTGTTATGTTAATGAGGTGACTTGCAGAAGTTTCTAAAGGATGGGGGCTGGTTGCCAGGGCTGGAACGTTCAGTCCCATCCCCTTGCTAACCGGTTCTTCCTAACTTGATCTAGAGATTCAGTGCAATCCCAATGAAAACCACAGCAAGTTTGTTTTGTGAATGGCGCCAAACCGATTCTAAAATTTATATGGGAAGGCAAAAGACCCAAAATAGCAATAAAATATTGAAAAACAAACTCAGAAAATTGACACGTCCCAACTCAAAACTTACTATATAAATCCACAGTCATCAATTGAAAAAAACAAAGACATCACTGGAACAGAAGAGTACCCGGAAACAGACCCACACAAATAGTCAACTGGTCTCTGACAAAGGAGCAAAGGCAATTCAATGGAAAAAGGATAATCTTCTCAACAAATGGTGCTGGAATTTGACATCTACATAAGAAAAAAAAAAAGAATCCAGACACAGAACTTACACCTTTGACAAATATTGACTCAAAGTGGTTCATAGTGTAAAATGCAAAAGCCGTAAAGTCCTAGAATACAACACAGGAGAAAATCTAGGCAGCCCTTGATCTGGTAATGACTTCTTAGATACAACACCAAAAGCACTATCAAAAAAAAAAAAAAAAGGTGTTAACTGGCTGGGACTTCATTAAAATTAAAAACTTCTCCTCTATGAAAGACAATGTTAATAAAAGGGAAACAAGAGCCACAGACTAAGACAACATTTTTGCAAAACACACATCTGATATAGGACTTCTTTCCAAAATACACAAAGAACTTTTTAAATCCAACAATAAGAAAACAAACATCCCAATTAAAAAGTGGGCCAAAGACCTTAACAGACACCTCATCAAAGCAGATATACAGAGGGCAAACAAGCATATGAAAAGATTTTCCACATGACACGCCATTAAGGAACTGCCCATTGAAAACAACGAGATACCGCTACACACCTATCAGAATGGGCAAAATCCAGAATACTGACAGCACCAAACATTGACAAGGGTGTGGAGCCACAGGAACTCTCATTCATTGCCGGGGGATGTACGAAATGGTGCAGCCACTTCGGAAGACAGTGGTTTCTTATTACACCAAAAATACTCTTACCATAGGATCCAGTAATTCTGTTCCTTTGCATTTACCCAAGAGTCAAAAAACTACGTTCACACAAAAATCTGCACATGGATGTTTATAGCGGCAAACTGACAAAATGTGACAGCAACCAAGATGTCCTTCAATATGTGAAAGGACAAAAAAGCTGTAGTGCATTCAGACAATGGAATTTTAACCAATAATAAAAAAATACGAGCTATGGAGCCAAGACAAGACACAGAAGAAACTTAAACTCATATTGCTAAGTCAAAGAAGGCTTTCTGTAAAGATTACGTACTATACGATTTCAACTACATCACATTCTGGGAAAGGCAAAACTATAGACATAAAATTTCAGTGGTTGCCTGGGGTTCAACAGGAGGTAATGAGGAAGAGAGGGAAAAATAAGTAGAACACAGAGGGTATTTAGGACAGTGAAACTACTCTGTAGGATATTATGCATCTGTTAAAAGCCATAGTGTGTTACAGCACAACCAGCGGCCAACAATGTAAACTGTGGATTTTAGTGAATAATAATGTATCGATGCTGCTCCATCAACTGCAACGAAAGTATCACTCGAATGAATGCCAGATGTTAACAACAGGGGAAACTGCTGTAAAAAAAAGTGAAGTATAATACAACAAACAGAAAATGGAGGAGAATGGGGATAGAATATGCACAGAACGACTCTTTTCAGCAATACCAGCGCTGGTAATATTAGCATTGCTATTTGTGTGTAATGTACCAAATAAGTAACTGTGAGATAGTCTAACATCATGTGTATCCCTGACAATCAGGATTCTCAGAGTGGAAGTAGAGACTAGTGTGAAGGAAGTTAAGTAAGAGCCTTACAGTCCCATATTTGAATTGGACGTTAGATATTTTAATCTTCATATATGTGTATATATGTATCTGTATATATCTACAGATACATATATTGCGACACGTGTGTGTGTGTGTGTATACTGTTTTTTTTTTTTAGCTGTGTCTGCTAAAAATGCCTAAAGACCATGAACGACCCAGGAATAACGAGCACCCCTGGAGCCCAGATTGTGGTCCCAAAATATTGCCCACTAAGACAGACAAACAAAAACAGGGTTTCTATGAGGACAGCTGATTCCAGGTCCGGGATAGGAATTCACAGACACACCGGGAACAGCTTGTTACTCTTTGCTCACGTCCACTGGATGGGAGAGCCAACAACAAGAGGTTCCCACAGGCCAAAAATGAACAGTTTGCACTTGAACAAAGACCGTGGCTGCAAGGCTGTGGTGTGCATAGATGAAAACATATATTTTTTTTTTTTCGGTACGCGGGCCTCTCACTGTTGCGGCCTCTCCCATTGCGCAGCACAGGCTCCGGACGCGCAGGCTCACTGGCCATGGCTCACGGGCCCAGCCGCTCCGCGGCATGTTGGATCTTCCCGGACCGGGACACGAACCCGCGTCCCCTGCATTGGCAGGCGGACTCTCAACCACTGCACCACCAGGGAAGCCCGAAAACATATTAAAGAGCAAAATTTCTAACACCTGTCTCCACATTCAGAGTCTCCCCCTGAACTGGTGTGGGGTGCAGCCTGAGCACTGCAATGTTTAAACATTCCCTAGGTGAGTCTAAAAACCAGACAAGCCTGCCAGCAGCTGGTATAGATGATACCAACCTGTGAGCAAGCTAATTCTCAGAGAAAAGCTTGAGATGTGAGTAATTTCTCTCGGAAGAGGGCAATGCACTGAGTGAGCACCTCGGGAGGCCCGATCAGCACCTCTGCGAGAGCTCATTCTGCATCAAGAACGTTAAGCCTTTGCCTGACATCTAAGTTTCAAATGTCTTCCCCATTTCGGTGATTCCTGCTTCCATTTTAAAGCGTACACAAGAGCACACCCCATGACTCAATAATTCCACCCCTAGTCTGTAACCAACAGAAAGGAATATGTGTGCTCACGTGGTCACAGCAGCACTACGAGTGACAGCCCTAGCCTGGGAGCGACACGAACACCCATCAACAGCCAGACGGATGCCTGAGCTTGGCAGTCACACCCTGGATCTGTAACCAGTGTCACGACACGAATGAAGCTCATGAACCAGATGCTGAGCGTTAAGAACCAGACAGTAAAGAGTGTGCACTGTAAACCCCCTTTCCTGTGAACGATGCACATCAACAGGCAAAGGGAATCTATGCTGTCAGTCAGGACCCTATCCTGAGGGGCTAGTGCCTGGGACATGCCCACTGTGTTCTGTTTCTTGCTTTGAGAATCTGTCACACTGTACAGTTATATGTGCGCTTATCTATAGGATAGCCTTCAGTAAAGGCTTCTTGAAATGGATTTTTTTAAGAGTGTGTTAAGTGTTTGGGGAAGAAGAAGGTTCCTGTTTCCTCGGCCCCATGGGCAAGAGCAGAGGAGGGTCGGCATCCCTGAACGCATTCCTCAACGGATACAGACTCAGCAGCCCATACAGGGCAGGGACGCGGCTTCTGGGACCAGACCGCCAGGAGGCACTCAGTGGATGCTTGCTGAATTAGCGGCTGTACCTTCGTACGTGCACCTGACTGTCAAAAACGTTAGTGACATGAGTAAGGCAAGAAAGCATGAGCAGGGGCTTCCCTGGTGGCCCAGTGGTTGAGAGTCCACCTGCCGATGCAGGGGACACGGGTTCGTGCCCCGGTCCGGGAAAATCCCACATGCCGCGGAGCGGCTGGGCCCATGAGCCATGGCCGCTGAGCCTGCGCGTCCAGAGCCTGTGCTCCGCAGCGGGTGGGGCCCCAGCAGAGAGAGGCCCGCGTACCGCAAAAAATAAAAAATAAAAAAAAAAAGAAAGCATGAGCTAACAACACAGCTTCTGGAGTCTGAGTGCCTGGCTGCAAATCCTGACTCTGCTACTTATTAGTGCGTGACCTAGAGCAAAAGCTACTTCAGTTCTCAACGTCTCTGTGCTATAAACTGGGTGACAAGGATGACGACGACAATGATAACAATCCTAATGAAACTGTGAGGTTTAAAGGAAATAATCCATATGAAGAGCCACGTACAATGCCCGGCACATGTGTGCGTGTGTATGAATACACTCCATATAGATATTTTAAAATTATCTATTATTTTTATCCTTTTCTAATAAAGAGTACACAATTTGTAGAGTACTAACAGGTTAAATAGGCATCTTTCACAAGGCCTGAAGACTGAAGTATTTACAGCTCTGAAAAACCAACTGCGTACGTAAACATCTACAGAACAGCCACTTGTACACTGAGGGTGTACACCATGTCACCAATCCCTGCTCTGTGCTGTGCTCTGAAAAACCAAGAGGCCAAGACCCCTTCCAGTTCACTACCTGGGCTGAGGTGTGCCTTTCATTTGGCCCACTTTACCCTTAAGAACTATTCTGAGTCCGGAGGAATCGTTAACAGGTACACAGAGAAACGTATTAAATGAAAAGGCTCTTTATGACGTACCGGTAAACTACAACTACAGTTACCATTTCATTCAACTCAGGTTTATTCTGTTGTGATACATGAACCAATACTGCCCCAAGAGAACCTTCTCCAGCACCACACTTCACAGAGGGTTTTAAGCTAATGTTCTAAGTTTGAAGATAGAAAAAAATGAATTAATGTACAGTATAAAAAATCTCACATCTGCCGTTAAACCCAGTTAAAATTAATAGTTTTTCAGAAAAGCCTAAGGAAACGGGGAGGGTTCAGAGTTAACTCTGACCAGATAGAGACCAAGTTGCCTCTACTGTTTTCTTTGACAGTTAAACCCCTGCAACAATGTGATAAACCTAAGCTTCCAAGCTGGCCGACTGGAAGAATGATGCATTTTCTTAGCCTAGCACAGTGTTGTTTTTTTGGGTTTTTTTAATGCCACGATTTATTTCTGGACTCTCTATTCTATTCCACTGGTCTATATGTCTGTTTTTATACCAATACCACATTTTTTTTGGCCACACTGCACGCCCCCTGCAGTGCAAGCGGGGAGCCTTAACCACTGGACCGCCAGGGAAGCCCCCAGCACAGTGTTTTTAAAGAATTCTGAAACTGACTGGCATGAGGTGAGGCCCGCCAGCCCCGCTTAGCCCTGGAAAGCATCACTCCTTAAGGCCTGAGCCAGGGGTGGGAAACCACACTGCACAGGGTTACAGAACAAAGCTGTCGGTGTGTCTAACGTGTGATGCTGAGGCTTTCTCGACCTTCTGTTTGCTCATCTGTAAAACGGTGATGATTATTATCTGCACCAAAGGCTGACGCAAGAAGCACTTAACCCCATGTAAGCACGCACGTGTGTACCATTCAGAATCTCTGATGTAGATGTGATGGGCTGATCTGCGGCCCCCTCAAGTCCCGGGTTGAAGCCCTCAGAGTGACACTGTGTTTGGAGACAGGGCCTTCAAAGAGGTGATGAAGTTACAATGAAGCCAGAGGGTGTGCCCCCTCTCTCCTGTGCTATGCTTTCTACCCCAGCGCACCTGAATTCTTAACTGAGAAGGACAGCAACCTTCTTCGATAAATTTTTCCCGAACGCCAACTACAAAAATAAGAGAGGTGCACACGCAGAGCCCAGAAAAGACGTTTAAGCCAGGCTGGAGGGGATGGTGGGTTAAAATTTAGTCCTGGGGAGCTTCCCGGAGGAGGTGACACATGTGAATGGAGTCACATGGACAGAAAGTCATCTCCTCCCTCAACAAGCGTTAATTCACAAGGCTGGGAGGAGGGTGGCTGGAGAGAGAAAGGGTAAGGACTGCCCAGGCCAATATGTTTAAAAACACAAAGGTGGGCTTAAACACACAAGTCAGGAGAGCAAAAAAAGAAAAGGTCTTAATAAAGATCACAGTGAAAGGGACATGGTCTTCCCAGCTCTTCTATCATTCCCCCAAAGAAGTCCTATCATGATGAAAATTCCCAGCAGGCATCACCACTTCCTGGGTTAACAGCCCCTCCAGATAACCAACCCGGGATTACGTCTGTTGATTCTTCTGCAGGGTCCTTTAGAAAGACAACTCCCTCAGAGGCAGCTGGTTTTTCTCTTTTAAAACATTCTGTAATAACCTCAATGGGAAAAGAATTTGGAAAAGAATGGATACTTGTATGGGTATAACTGAATCACTTTGTGGTACATCTGTAATGAACACATCATTGTTAATCAACTATACTCCACTATAAAATAAAAATTTAAATATAATAAAATAAAATTTATCTGAGAGATACTTTAGTCTAACCTGAAGAAAAACAACAACAAAAAAAAACCGATAAAGGTTTGACACCCAGAGCGCAGTAAATGTGAAGAGATTAAGAAGTCAGAGAGACTTAAATAAAAGAAATGAAAAAAAGTCTCTCTGGCTACTGATGGGAGTCTCTGCTCCCAGGAAGCTGAAGACAGGACCCTTCAAGAGCAACTTTATCATCTGGGTGAAGAGCTGCTGCATGAGAGAGAGTTTCTGCTGTGAAATCTCTTTAATAAAAAGTACAAAATTGGTACCATTCCTCCCAGAAGCTTTCAGCAGATTACATGCTGTGCAGGAAAAAAAAAAGGAAGGAAAAGAAATAAAATGAGCGATCATTTTAAAGAAACAGCAATCGAAATCTATGGGAACCCTAGGCAAAAGGGCCAAACACACCAGGTTCTGTTAAGCCACACACATAACGTCGGCACATAACACACACAGATGCCTTTCCCGGTCCAACTAAGAAGGCTATTCCCCGTTCAGGCCATCGACTGCATTGGGACTGGTTCCGTATGAGGCTTACGCGCTCTCTGGACATTCATATGAGCAGTTAACAGTCACTGTGCGCTTAGTACTGGCTCGGTGCTAAGCCCTCGACAGGAAGCAGTGCACTCGGCGGTACACCCATGCCCCCAAGTGGGTACTTAGGTTTCCATCTAACGATGAGGCACTTGAGGCTCAGAACGGTTTCGTAGCTTCTCTAAAGTAACACAGCGATAAGTAAACCTGGACAATCTAAACCCAGTCTACTCAACTCCAGGTCCTACTTGTAAGCGCTGGACTACGTCTGCCTCTCAGGGTTGGATCTGAGCATCTTCAGAACCTGGCTGGATTGACAGAAAACTCTAGAACCTGCTGGATGTCTGTCTCCAGCCTATGAAGTTTTCCCCGTCAGAAAGCTTTTGGTACCTCAGCTCCTGAAAGCATTTTTTACAGGCAGCTTACTGTCTCAGAGGAATGACAGGGCTACGTTTATAAGACGCAACTCTCCCAAGCAGAAGGGAAGCCTGTTTCCTATGCTTAGAATAGGCACTCAACTACCACTCTTAGCTTCAAAGCTTAATTCTTTCTCATCGTTGGAGAAACTAAACAAAGTAACGATCATGAAGGGAAGGCTTGATACAATACCATTCTCTGTCCATGCGAATAAGCTGTTCCCCGGGTTCCATCTTGATACTAGTACATAAAACCTCAGGGAATTCCCTGGCAGTCCAGTGCTTTCACTGCTGAGGCCCGGGTTCCATTCCTGGTTGGGGAACTAAGATCCCACAAGCCACACGGCCAAAAATAAATAAATAAGTAAATAAATAAATAAAACCTGAGGATTACAGTTAAAATTTTATAAGTAAAAGACTGTGGGAATCCTTATACTACAGCTAAGGTGATCATGCCAAATACTTTAAAATATATTAAAACACATAACTTTATGTACACTACTGATAAATGAGCCCCAGTGGAGGATGGGATTCTTAAGGCATTCTGGGACCCTCAGAGTCCAGAAGTCGGGGAGTTTTAGCAGAAAGCAGCCACTCCTTCCCTGGGTCTACCACACTCCAGAGGCCTGCGGAGGTGGGATTTCCAAATTCACTTCCACTACACTCGCCAAGAAGCACTCTTGCTCTTCCTGAAGCGACTTCTTTGGGAAAACATTAAGAATGACCTTGCTTTTCCAGCACCTAATATTACACCAGAAAGAGCTTTTTCAGGAAGCAAGTGGCTATCTTTTCTTCTTCAATAAAAGCCAAGGCTTCAAAGAGATAAAGCAACTGAACTGAAATAGCTACACCACTCTCCCTACTTATAAATATTACATAGAGAATCCTCTTCAAAGCTGAGGGGTACAAAGTTCCTCTAGTGAAAGCAACCTTTTTTCAAGCCCATGAGAAAGAGCCCTGAGGGGCAGAAACCCGTGGGACCAAGGGCACAGCCGAGCCAGGCCTCCTGCTTCCATCCTCTTCACCCCATCCCCTTCCTCTGACACAGCTGTGCCCCCAGTGACCATCTTGATCCTAGCAGGGCAGGGGCGGTACGGGGACACATCCAGATCTGCAACTGCCAGTCCCTCACCTGAGACACCTGCTGCCACCAAGAAGCCACTACTACTGAGAGAGGCCAGCACAGACCAGGAGACTGAAATGCTAATTCGTACAAAAGCTAAACTTAATGGCAGGTGTCTTCCTAAGGATTACCAAATGCAAATCACCTACAGCTTTTCATCCCCTTGCCTTTTGCAGAGATGTATCAATGGCACCAACCCCAATCTCTGTCTCAGGCGCAAACCACGGATTCACGCTAACTTTGACTCTGCTCTCTCCAGGCCTAACAAGCAATCCGTCATCTTTTAGGGTCTCCTGGACATCCCCCCTTCTTCTCCAGTGTCACATCCTGGTCTGGATCTCATCAGCTCGCAGGCCTAATCCATCGTTCTTTCCTTCATCCGTCAAACATTTCGGAGCACCTACTGTGTTCCAGGCACTAGAATAAACAAGGCACACAGGAATACTGCACTGCTTTCGTTCCCCTCGGCCTCCCAGTGGGGAAGAAAGACGTCTGGATTAAGAACACATCACAATCCTGTGTAACAACCGTCATGAAGCGGGACTTCCCTGGCGGTCCAGTGGTTAAGACTCCGAGCTTCCACTGCAGGGGACACGGGTTCGATCCCTGGTCGGGGAACTAAGATGCCGCAGGCCTCACACAGTGCGACCAAAAAAAAAAAAAAAAGGGTCATGAAGCAAAGTGTGTCCAAACTTCACTGAGAAGGCTTCACACAGGCTGTGGCGTCTGAGCTGACTCTTGACAGGTAAGTAAAAGGATCTGGGGTGAAGGGGGTGGAGAGGGAGGAAACGATACTTCTAAAGGCACAAAGACGAGAAGGAATGCCCTGGCTCAGAAAGGACCATCAGTTCATTATGGTTGGAATGCCAGATGCATGGAAGGAACAGGTGCTAAGGTAGGCTGTAGTCAGATTCAGAAAGGAACAGGTCATCGCAAGGAACATGGAGCATTACCATTGGTAATAGACAACCAGAAGGTCCAAACTTCAGCCACAATCAACCTGAACAAGAGCTTGATTTCACCTCTAATGTGTTGGAATTAACTGTCAGTATCTAAAAATTAGAAAATTTTATATAAAAATCTGGATTCTTGGCTTCATAGAGAAAAAAAAATCTGGCAGCACTGGGCCAACATTCCCAAGTGGTGACAGCTGTTTGGATCTAAGCAGCAGGTGTAGCAGCTGCCCCCTTCAGATGAGATACCTATTACGGAATTCATGACCATCCTCACCTGGCCCCTGAAGACCTCTGAATTTGCAATCCCCGGTTTAAAGGAGACAGTTGCAGTAAGATGCATGTTACAGGAAAGCAACAGGGGCAGTAAAACTGGAGGCAAGAGGGAAAGTTAGAAAGACATTACAATAGCACAGGGGGGAAGTAACAAAAGCCTGAACTAAGTGAGGACAATAAACCCAGAAAAAGGGTTGATGGTAAAGAGTAATGAGAAAAAGGTAATGAGTCAAGAAACGTTTAACTTGCTCCAGGTGCAAAAACACTTATCAGGTAATTTCCGTGGGGCATTTGTTCAAGGCTACATAGGAGACTATATTAAGAGAATGGAAAAATGATTCAGAACTAATTTTCCATTAAAACACCAAGTGAAAATAATAAATAAAAATTAAAATAAATAGGACACCAAGTGGCTCTTTAGTAAACTGTGTGGTAAGTCCACCCGAAGGCCATCAATCAGTCTGGAGAATTGATGAGGTCCAGCAGCCACGGTCTGGGGATTCCTAACCTGGCTCTCGTGTCCGTTTTCCAGCTGGGACAGAACAAACTCTGACTGCAAGCTTTCCGAGCTGAGCCCTCGACAAGTGCTGTTTACAAGCAGCCAAGCAGCGGGTGGGATGTAAACCACTACAACGTCTCGCACCGGCACCAGCAGTTACTTCTTAAACTCACAAACCCGTCCAGCTCCTCCGAGGGGAAGGCCCTCCGGAAAACTTACACAAGCCGTTGACGTCCAGCATGTTGGAGATGCCCCGGTCACTCATGTCCACTTCCGGCTGGTTCTTCTCCCGGCTCTCCTCCACCAACTTTTTCAGAGACTTGGACATGACCTGTACCAAATGACAACAACACAGCATGTGGGCGACGGCCAGGAGGTTGCAGAACGAGAAATGAGGAAACCCCCGGCTGGCACTCTCCAGTTTTCGCCTGGCCTTGGAAAGTGGGCACCCGCAAGCAGGGTCCGGGGGCAGGGAGGGGGATGGGGAGGGCGATGGGGAGGGCGGGACAGGGAGTGGGAAGGGTCCAGCACCGTTCCCGCCGCGGAGAGAGAAGCAAACACAAGGGCAACGCCACACACATACTCACTGCGGAGGGCTGCACCTAACAGGCTGCGCGTGGGAACAACAGGCTTCTGCAGGGCTCACTCCGGCCGCGAGAGATTCACTCCACTCGGTCTGTGCAAAACGAGCACCCGAACGAGGAACACGCCCTGTCCCGGCACTCGGCGCAGGCGTACACCGGGCCACTCTCAGCTCCTCGCCCCGCCCGCGCCAGACCGTTCCCTAATTAGGAGAACAGCTTACTAGACGTGGCTTAGCGCGAGACCTCGCCCACAAAAGAATACGTGCCCCGGGGCCGACCAATCACGTTTGCTGTTCGGCCTCGGGACTCCGCCCCACCCGAGGTTAGCTCCTCTCCCGTTGGAGATTCCGATTGGACTGGAGTCGGCGCGTGCGCACTAGTTCGGCGCAGGCTCAGTTTGTAGGTGGAAGCCAGAGTGGTGTGGGCGGAAGCCGGGAAGTTTGGGCAGCGCCGGCGAAGGGCTGGTGGTACACCAGGATGGGTTCCGGGGAAGCTACAAGTAAATTTTCTCTCAGTGTGCTGCTTCTTTAATTGCGGTTCCACTTACTGGAAGTTGCTGCCCTGAGTCCCTTCCCCACAGGTTGTACCTCCCGCTATATTGTGAGCTTCTCAAAGCAAGAACTCCTTGTGTCCCCGACGCCCAGGTCGCAGTCACGGACCCCTGGCTCACAGGAGGGGGAATATACCAGATAAATACGTGACTTCTCTGTTCTTATGATGTGACATAGCTTAGTTAGCTCTCTATTGAATGATGATTTTCTTATACAGTTTTCATTGTTCTTTTTACTAGAATTTCTGTTTTCCTTTTCTTCTTGTAACCTTTAAGCTTTTCATTACTCGCTACTGCTTGAAATCCAATGACTTCTTGAAGACTTTAGGAACCTTCTAATTTACTGCTCTAACTTAGACTGATTCGTTCTGTCCTTCCAGCTGAGAAGTTATCTATAATTCCTTTTCATTTGGTCCCTGGGTTGAGACAGACATTTCTTGCAGGCATCTTGCTGGAGTAACTACCCTCAAGTAACTTTCTCTAGAAGGATGTATAGGAGGCACAAATTTTGAGTAGTTGCATGTTTTTAAATGTCCTTATTCTGCCCGCACCTTTGATAATTTGCCTGACATGGAATTCTAGGTTCAAAAGAAGTTTCTCCTAAATCTCGATGGCATAGTTCCACTGACTTCTGCTTTCAGTATTGATGCCCAGAAACATATTGGTCTCCTCACATCTTTGCAGGGAACTATTGTTTTCCCTTGGGAAGCATTTGTGATCTTTTTATCATTCGTCAAGTTCTGAAATGTCACCATAATATCTCCGATGGGGGGTCTTTTCTCACTTAATCTGTTTAGGGCTCATTGGGTCCTTTTCAGAGGACGATTCTTTTCTCTCTTCCTCTCTGGAAATTGTTTTCTGTTTATCCTTTGAAATTTCTTTCCTGCCATTTTCTCTGATTTATCACCCTTTCTGGAAATCTTATTGGATGGCAGCCTCCTGGGCTGGTTTTCAATAGCTGGGCATTTTTGTTCCCTCATATATTTCCTTTCCTTTTTTTTTTTTTTGTTTTGTTTTTTAACTTCATGTTCTGGGAGATTTTCTCTATTTTATCTTCCAAAGCTCTATTAAATTTTTAAAAATTATTTTGGCTATTAATGAAATATACTTAAGAGCTCCTTCTTGTTTAATAGCGCCCTGCTTTTGCTTCATGAATGCACACTCCTCTCAAATATTGTTATCTGAGGATAACAATTTTTAAACCTCTCGTGTTTACTAAGTTGTTTTCTCATGTCCCTTTCTTGTTAGTTTATCTCGTTCTTTCCCGTTCAGGCTGCTGTAACTCTCCCTCTGTCTGGTGATGCCTGGTTGTCCTTTTGTATTTAAGCATGAAGTCTGAGCTGATTTTTCTAGATAGCTCGTGTGGTTTCTTTCTTCCTCTGTTGTTGATGTGTATTTGTTTCCCTCCTAGGTCAGCATTAAGTTTCCCTGGGCTGTTTGTTAAGTTTCTACAGAGGTTAGAACCCAGTTTTATAATCACAAGGCTGCCTTCCCATGCTTGCAGTCACTTCTGGTTTTCCAGAAATTTGTTTTCACTCCCTTATAATCTTTCATTCTCTTCACTTTTAGCCATACAATTCTTAATGAAATGTGTCCCTAAGTTCCAGATTTTTATAACCTGGAAACAGGACCAGCTTCCTGGATATGCAAACTGTGTGCAGTGACACAAAGCTCCAGCCTTAGATGGGCCCCACGGTTAGTTTATTGTTCTGCTATCACCAGCTTGAAATGGTTAATAATTTTTGAACCAGGGGCCCTGCAAATTATGTAGCCATTCCTGCAAGGAAAAGTCAATATTCATCAGAGCTAAAATCCCCTCTGCAGTGTCACGGCCAAGTGCACCATGCTTACACACAGCATGTGCTTCAATACCTCTCTCTGGCAGAATATGTACTATCCCTGCCTTTGAGCCCAGAGGGGGCCAAGCAAAGACAGAGTATGGAAAATTCCTGGTCCCCATGAGGCACTAAAGCCGAATCCTGCGTCTGTACCCTGACACCGAATTAATTCTCGGAGACAGAGTTTCGGGTGAAGTAGAAAAGAATAGCTTTAATACTGTGCCAGGCAAAGGGGGCCGCAGTGGGCTGCTGCCCTCAAAACTGTGTGTCCAACCTGGAGCGGATATCGAGGAGTTTTATAGTAATGGTTCAAAGAGAGTGTGGTCAGCTCGTGGGCATTCTTCTGATTGGTTGGTGGGGAGGTAAGTGGGAGTCGGCATCATCAACCTCCTGGTTCCAACCGGTCTGGGGTCTCCGTGCTTGTGGGCAGCACACAGTTAACTTCTCCCACCTGGAGGGGGTTTCAGTATCTGCCGAACATCCCAGAGATATTGTGATGTGCATCCCTTGGGGGGAGGGGAGGGGGAGACCAGGACCCTGCCCCAAGGCTGCACTGTTGTTTCTTTTGACACTTCCTCCCTTCCCTAATTAGCAACTGTTTGAACCTGCCCATTGGAGCTCAGGGAAGGTCTTGGAGGCTGAATGAAGCCTATTTCCTGTGATCGAGAAATGGGGGCCACAGGAAGGCCTTCATGCCCAGGAGCCTCATAGGGTCCTGCTGTGTATCAGCACTCCAGACTACGACAACAGTGGGTAAATTCTCGTAAATTATTACATAAATCATTCATTTAAAAAATGCCTTTGTCTCCAATAAACTACTTATGAAGAAACATATAAAGTTACCAAGTTAAAATGTGAAAAGCAGGGAGTTCCCTGGCGGCCTAGTGGTTAGGATTCCAGGCTTTCACTGTTGTGGCCGGGGTTCAATCCCTGGTTGGGGAATATCCTACTGACCAAGTGGCATGGCCAAAAAAAACAGAAATTTTAAAAAAAAATTTGAAAAGCAAATTTCTCATTAAATATCCAAAAATTATCATATCATTTTTCTTCCAATAACTTCCCCATTAAATTGATAGCCATAGAGTGACTTGAGGTCTCAATAAATTAAACGTTTTCTTCCATTAACGGTATTTTTGACTCTGTCTAATCTCTAAGTTTTTACTAAAATAACAAGAATTGCATCAGCCTTTTTTCTAGGTCATATAACAGTGACAGTCTTTTTTAATAATGTCACTAGATCTATGGAGATAGTTGGGCTGTCATTTTACTAAGTTCACACTTAATCCCTCTGGCAGGAAGGGAGGCACTCTCTTTGGCGGTTGCTGAGGTTAAAATCACATTCTGTCACTCAAGTTTTACAAGCTTTTCTGCACCTCATTTTCCTCAACTGTAACATGGAGGTGGCGGCTCTGGGTATCCCACTTCCACGAGTGATGCCTGGCAGAGAGCAAATGTTATATAGATGTTAGTTCTCCTTTCTCTTAATAAAATTAACCATGTTACTACTCCCTAGGGGAGTGTGGGGTGGATTTTTAACAAATTCCTATTAATTAAATGGAGTTGAAATTTAATAGGAAATTAGGACAAGTAGAACCCAGAACCCGGGCATCTCCTAGACCCAAACTGTCATTGGCCCCATGCACCCCCTGGGGCGTTCTTCACAAATGTCTGAAGTGCCGGGAGATTCCTGGCCTGTGGTGGCCTCTGGCTGAGTTATCCCAGGCAGTTCCCTGAAGGTCAGATGAGAGCAATGGCTAACTTAACCGTAGCTGGTGCTGGCCAGGCTGTGCTCTGTTCTTCCTGCCGAGGCCCAGTTCTTCAGGCAGACAGAAAAGGAGAGGGGTAGAAAGAGCACGTGGTGAGTGGAAGCCCAGTTCCCCGACTCCCGGGCTCCGTTGGCTTCCAGGTGAGACCTCCCCTCACCCCCACCTCGAGACCATTCATTTTATAACATGGCTTTTCAGATTCTACTTACGGCCTACAGAATGTGAGAAAATATTCTTATTTTCCGTTTTCAGGTTTTAGTGTAAAAATGACATACTAATATTGACTATGCTGTCTTCCTCTTGGTAGATACACTTTCCAGATATTCTCATGGGCCTCCTAGGAATCATGTGTCTCCGAAAAGGACTCTTGTAGACACTGTTACTCTAATGATGCAACCACAGGTCAAATCATCTCTTACTGGTTGACAGCTGCATGTGTTACTCTTGCTTTCAGATAAAACAACTATTTCATAGGTTATTGTTCAACTTTCTCCATATTCTGTAACTTTGTGATTCATTTTTAGATAAAAGAGCTAGGTCTTATATCTACTCCTATCAAACTTCATCTTGAGGGCTTTAGTCCATTGTTCCATCTTTGTCAAGACCCTTGGGTCTGATGGTCTCTTCCTTGCGTTCACTGTTCTTTCCAATAGAGCGTCCTCCATAAAGCTGATGCATCGATCCATGGTAGAGCGAAGGTGAGAATATCTCATTTATGTGGCTTGTAGTCTGTGCAGAGATCGTTTCCCTGGCATTTGAGTAGTACAGGAAGATGCAGTTACACATTCGATAGCGTCTTTCATTCAGTGGGCCCCATGTTCTTAGTAAGATTTAACTTTGCATATTTAACCTAACGTCTCTCGGTTAAAGGCAGCAGAAAACATGGTCAAAGCATTGCTTAACTATGTATAACTTCGCATCTCGTGTTGTTAAACTGCGAACAGACAACAGTAGTACGTAGGGAAACTGCAGCACAGAGAGTTAAGGAAGTTAACTAGAAAGGCTAAAATTCAAACGCAGGCAGCTTGGCTCCAGAGTTCCTATAGTGAAGAACTCATATACTTTTTTAAAATGGAAATATTCAACTCGAAATTTTACACATACCCCATAGTGAAAGACAAATTTTAATGAGTTTAAAAAAATAATGCAGCATCACTGTTTACATTTCAGTAGTGTTTATCATCCCCAATTTGACATTCACAGTGAAAACGGTACTTCTATTTTATTAACTTTTGAAAATGTACAGCACGTATGCCATAATCATTTCCACCCCTTTAAAGGATTCTAGAAAATTTCAGCTCAAAATATTAGATTAAAGAAGCTACATTCTACGTGCAAAAAATGTATACAAATATTGATTCCCATGTGCTTTGATGAAAAACAAAGAAGTTCAGATTATTCTCAGTGGCACAGGCAGGGGGGACAGGTATCAGGATGGTAGAATCCCATCCAGCGTGAGGTCTGAGGGTCCAGCCCCTGCAGAAAAACCAAAGTGCTGAGCAGACCCGGCCTCCTGCGGTTAGCTGGCCCAGGTTAACCGGATTGCTGACGGTCGGGCTGCATACTCCGCATGAAATGTTATGAAGACACGATGTGACGAGGCCACAAAGGGAGCTATGTCAGTGTCCTAAAATTGAAAAAAGAAAAAGAGAGAGAGAGAAGTAACAAATTATATATTTCATGGATTTGAAGGTTTCTCCAGAAGGTCAGGTGTAGTAAAGAAGTATGACATAAAGGAGCCTTCTAGAGTTGACAGTAAACCTGCATACATTTCTACAAGTAACCTTGCTAAGAATTGATGTAGACTTTACAAAAGAATGTTGCTGGGTCTGGTGGAGGTGACGAGGAGAAATGGGGGGCGACTAAGTGGGCACAGGGTTTCCTCCTGGGCTAACGAGAAGGTTCTAAAGCCGACTGTGGTGACGGCAGCTACCCAGCTCCGGGAACTGACTAAATACTCTTGAATCTTACCCTTTAAGTAGATGATTTCTATGGTATGTGAATTATGTCTCAATAAAACCATCACTAAAAAATTCAATTTCCAATTCAAGTTCTTACTGAAATTTTCGTTTTTCTGAAGGGACACACAACTTATATCTGCAACTAAAATGAGCATATGAGTAAAATATACTACTTTCCCCCCTTAACATCTGTACTTTCCTTTTGGGGTTGATTTTCATATCTTTGGGGGGAACAGGGTGTGTGGGGGGGGCAGAAGGGGTGGGAGGTAGATGGGTCTCTGTTTTCTCTCATTTCTAAATCATTCATTTAATATTGATTGAGAGATTTCCGTGCTGTGGGTATTATTATTAGCACTAGGAATATAAAAAACAAACCAAACACGCCAACAGCCCTGTTCTCACGAATCTTACATCCTAACGGGAGGAGGCGAAGCAGGAAGCAAATAAGTCAGTAACATGCACAGTAGGTTGGATTGTCCTGGAGACAGAGCACATCACACAGGGTCAAGGTTGCAGTCTGGGGACATGCTCCTCTGTTCTGCTCGGGTCCCCTGCCTTGGTCTTACCCAAGAGTCATCAAAAAACAGACTTATTTCCAAGACAGTAAATTATTCAGGTGAGTGCAGCAGAGGGATTTTTTTCCTAAGAGAGATATCAAGGGGTACACAATATCGTACGTCCCTGTGCACATGCACTCTTTCCTTCCATTTCAACCTGCTCCCAAATTTCTACTTGGTATTCTATGCTGACAATCTAGTACGAGCAGATAACAGAAGTTTTAAACTCCCGTTTGATTCTCCTAATTTTCCTGCCATTCCTTCATGTTTCTAGATGTTCGGATTCTGTAACTGAGAGCAATGCCCGTGAACAATGACAATTATCATAAAAGAAAACATCTTCAAATCACCGTATGATTCGACATCTAAGGAGTAGCTCCCACCATCATTCTGTAAATAAACTGACTTTACTGGACTGGAAATGCTAAAGAAGTCAGTGGTATCTTTAAAAAATAAAACAACTGCACTCGGAACTATGTCTACATTTATAAAATAAAAGTCAAAACTGGGAAAATATTGTAAACACCAATAGTTAAGAAAAACTGACATATCTAGTTATAGACTTGAATTTATGTGACATTGGTTTCAACGGCAGTAAGTTCTCTCAGTGCCTCAGTTTCTCTTATCTGCAAAGTCCAGGGTATCAAATGGGGTTGTATGTTTGAAAGTCACTGAAAACCAAAAAAAAAAAAAAAAAAAGTCATACAGACATAAAGTAATGGTATTGTGAAAATGTCTCTTTTTGAAATTGTTACAAATTTCAACTAAATGTC